>NC_052158.1:25196462-25820175 GCF_902713615.1 Scyliorhinus canicula | reverse complement strand
TGCCAAACTGTGCCTTGCTGCATTGCAGAGCATGCCTTTCTTCCACTGGCATTTCCATCTTCTTGGGCAGTATGCTTATCTTTGCCCGAAGGGGGAAATCCCTCGACTGATTCACGTTTCTAAATAGCGGTGAGGTTTGAATATTCAGTGAGGGGTATCATTGAAATACCGTAAAACTATAAACATAACATAGCACGGAAGGAAGCCATTCGTCCCATCGCGTCCATTCCGACCCAAAGACACCCAGGTGCCCTTTCTAATCCCATATTCCTGCACACGGTCCCACGTACTGCAGTTTACAGCACTTAAGGTGTAGGTCCAGTTACTTTTTATAAGAGTTTTGGGTCTTAGCCTCTTCCATCCACCAAGGTAGTGAATTCCAGACACGTATGACACTAATGATTTTCTTTATGTTCCCTTAAGAATTAGCTTGAATCTATGACTCCTGTTTTTTGAAGTCAACCACTGGAAAGAGGTTCCTCCTGTCTACTCTTTCTCTGCCTCTCAACATTTTGTCCACCTCAATCATGTCACCACTCAGCCTTTTCTCTTCCAAAGAAAACATCTCCAAACTCTCCAATCTTTCCTCGTAGTTCCAATTCTCAAGCCCTGGCAACATTTCAATAAATCTTATCTGGATTCTCTCCAGCGCAATTCCATCCTTCCAGTACGGATTACCAGAGTCGCAGACAACACTTTAGTTGTCGCCTCACTACTGTCTTATATAGTTCTATCATTATATCGCGACTTTGTATCCGATACCTCTGCCAGTGAGGGAGAGAATTCCACAGACCTTGTTTACGATCTTATCTACCTGCACTGTTATCTTTAAGGACCTGTGCACTTGCACACGAAGATTTCTTACTTCATCTACCTAGTTCAGTCTTTTCCCGCTTATTGTGTATTCCCCTTTATTGTTAGACCTCTCTAATACATTACCTCACATTTACCAGAGATTAATTCCATCTGCCACTTTCCTGCCTACTCCAGCAACTAATCGATATAATTTTGGTGGTGACAGCTATCCTCGACACTATCCACTTCACGGCCAATATTTGTGGCTTTTGAAAATTTCCCAATCCTGCCCGAACTTTCAAATCCAAATCGTTAATCTATCAAATAAACAGCAGAGATCCCAACACTGAGCTCGGCGGAATGCCAGTTGGAAAAGTTTTCCATTCGCAAGGGCAGCCATCGACCGTTCCACTATGTTTCCTGTTTCTGAGCTAACGTTGGATCTAATTCCCTACATTACCCTGCATCCCATGATATTTTACTTTTTGACCAGTCATTATGTGGGGCCTTGCAAATGCCTTGCTAAAATCCATGTAGCCAACATCCACTGCACAACCGTTATAAATCCTCCTTGTCACTTCCTCAAAGAATTCAGTAAAACCTTTAAGGCATGAACTTCCCTTAACAGCGCCACAGTGACTATCCCTGACTGGTCCATGCCTTTCGAAGTGAAAGGTTATTCGACCTCTGATGATTGATTCTAACAATTTTCCCACCATGAAGTAAGACTAACCAGTCTACAGTTGTTTCAGATTTACTTCATACCCTTCTAAAGCAATGGAACCATATTTTCATTCCTCAAGTTCCCTGGCACCTCCCTTCTGTCCAGTGAATGTTGGAAATTTATTCTGAGAGCATTTGCTATTTGCTCTCTAACCAGTTGCAATATCTGAGGAACCAATCAATTGGGCCCAGGTGACTTATCTACTTTGCAGGATTCCAACACCTCTAATACTTCCTCTCCCGTTATGATTATTTTGTCCAATGTTTAACATTGCTCCTCTTGGATTACTCGATCCACACCATTCCTTTCCTTTGTGAATGGCAAAATGGTGGCAAAAAAAATCATTTGAAACTCTTTCCATATCCACTGCATCTTCACACAATTTCTCTCTTTACCTCTGATGGGTTCCACTTTTTAATCTAACAAGCCTCTGGTCTTTATTTACTGTTAAAACATCTTTGGGGTCTCGTTAACATTGCTTTCTAATAACTTTACATGCATTACCTTTGATTTCCTTATTTCCCCTTTCAACTTGATTTCTGCACACTCTATATTCCTCCAGGCTAACTGCAGCATTGAGGTTTTTGTGACTATCATCATGCTTGGGGATTCATAAATTATATTAAAGCGTGTGCAAAGCATGCTTCTCGTCCTGAGGGCGCAAACCTGGTTACCTCACCGGCGAGTGGTGGGGAAAATTGGGAAACAAGGGCTGGATTCTCCTTTTTCCTAGCTGTGTGTTTCTTGGCAGCGCACTGTTCGCTGACCACAGGATTCTATACTCCCCCAGCATTTGTATTTCAATTTTCCATTGAAGTCAACCGACACCCCGGGGAAACCCACGGGCGGGGCTGCGCTTGCAGTGAGAAAAGTGGATCGCAAGGGCCACGGCCAAAGATGTCGCTGATGAGAATCTCGTTTCCCGATTCTCAGCAAGTTTTGTGTCCGTGTAACGATTCCCGGTGATGGTGGACACCCATCATCGCCCCTCTCTCTAGAAATGCAGAATCACACGAACCCCACATAGTCAACCTCAATACCAATGTTTACTGAACTGATATCTGCCTCCTAAGTGAAAATTAACTGAACCATTTATATCAATACTGCATGCAGAATCTTTCCAAAAAATTGCAAAATATCAATTACGGTGAGAAAAAAGGTGGGATTCCGATGCTTTCTCAAGGAATTCGAGACTCTTAGCCAAACAAAAGCGAGTGGGATTCGTCACTCTGGCTTAACTAGGCCTCTGGGTCATTTACCTGCAGTCTTTTGCAAGAGCTGTCTCACTGTAAGGTAAATGGCATTGCAACGATTATGGTCTCTCTTCGTTAAACTGATATATTTGAAAGACTTTGAGCAATATTAATTATTAAGATGGATCCATACTTTTAACATTATGAATGCAGATTGATTAACTGTGCACCCCTCTATGCCGCCATCCCAATGTCATGCTTGACCATGATTGACATTTTCTACACCCGATTAGAACTTATTTTTGCCGAACATTGACATAATGTTGCAAGATTGGGCACGGTTTAATTCCAGGACAATTCATCATCTGAACATTCGCGATTCTTAAAGGACGTCGCGCCGAAATACCTGATCTACATTTAGGATCTACACCACGAGACTTGTAGCAGAAGTAAGGCATTCAGCCCATCGTGGCTGCTTCGCTATTTAATGAGACCATGACTGATCGACATGATAATACTCAACTCCACTTTGCTCTTACCTTAATGCAATTAGAATTACAGCATCATGGAGTTACAATGCAATGCAGAAGGGATCGATTCGGCCATAGAGTCTGCACAGACTCTTCGAAATAGCACTTTACCTATGTCCATGGCCCCTCTCCATCTTGCCGTATCCCCATCAACCTGCACCTGCACGTTCCTGGAAACTATGGGGCATTGATAATGGCCAATCCACCTAACTCGCACATCTTTGGGTTGCAGGAGGAAACCGGAGCACCCTGAGGAAACCCACGCAGAGGCGGTAAGAATGTGCACACTCCACACAGACAGTCTTAAAGGACGTCCGAATTTGGGTTCCTGGCGTGCTGTGGCAGCAGTGCTAACTACTGTGCCATCGTGCCGCCAGAATGCAACGATAGAATAGTGTGACATGAGCTTTATTTTGGATGCCATTCTGCTTCTTCCTTCTCATTCTCTTCTATTTTTCGCCCAGAGTACTATAAATTCCAAGTCCTGGGGTTTTCCATATCTCTTCCAATGCTCATTTTGGGTAAGCAACCCTCTGTCACAATGATAGATTAAGCATGACTTTGTCGTTTTGTGCGTCTCCAACCAAGCATTATATTTGAAGCCTATTTGTTGCCACTTGCAACCAAAAAGACCAGGAAGACAACTGCACAATCGAATAGACATTATGCCTATAGTGGGCGCTACAGAGAATATTCGTGACACCTGATCCCTAGTAGTTGCCGATCTACAAGTTTCCTTGAAATTAATTATTATCAGGCGACTTATCAAGGCTGCAGAATATGGGAGCATCTGGAAAACATCGTGAACCAGGTCAAACACTCCTGTAGTAAGTGCTTTCGGCCTGAATAACTTCGGTTCAGAGTCAGTTACCTGGAGGCCGAACTGCATGCACTGTGACACACGAACGAGGGAGACAGTTGCCTGGAAGCTTTGTTTCAGGAGGAGATCATGTCCAATAGGCTCCAGTCTTTTGAATTGGAAAGTGGTCAAGGATGGCATTGATCTGCAGCTGATGCAAGTAAGAGGACACAAAGAGCAACTGCAGGAGTACCAGTCTGGGTTCTCTCAGCTTGTTTCGATAGGACAGCAGGTTGCTGGAAGGATGAGCTAATTAACCATGGCACACTCAGGGAATTTCAGGGAACTCATGAAAATATGAGAGTGAACACATGAAAGTGGATACATTGCCTTAAAAAGCAATAACATATGGCAGCATTGGCAACCAGCTATTTAGGTAATGGTACCCAGAAGGTTCCGGCAAGGGACGGTGTTTACAACCGTAAAATAAGTGGCAATTAGGGCCAAAGTGGACAAAGTTGATTAAAAATGCAAAATAATGTCCATTTTCTTAAATTCGTCTAGTTTTCGGCGAAAAATAAATGAGTGAACGGTACATATTCAGGTTAATGGGTGAGATTGTATAACCCTATCAGAGACGTGAGTACAGATAAATCAAAGCTAGGAACAGAAAATGCATGGGACTTTTCATTAAGTCAGGCAGGATATAAAGTCTGGTTACAGTATTGGGATGCGATGGTATATGTGCGATAGCAAGAAATGATCTTGGACCGGAAGATTTAGGAGCCGTATTGGTGGAAGTAAGAAATATCAAGAAGAACTTGGCGGGTGGTCATAGAACATAGAACAGTACAGCACAGAACAGGCCCTTCGGCCCTCGATGTTATGCTGAGCAATGATCACCCTACTCAAACCCACGTATCCACCCTATACCCGTTACCCAACAACCCCCCCCCCCCCCTTAACCTTACTTTTAGGACACTACGGGCAATTTAGCATTGCCAATCCACCTAACCCGCACATCTTTGGACTGTGGGAGGAAACCGGAGCACCCGGAGGAAACCCACGCACCCACGGGGAGGACGTGCAGACTCCGCACAGACAGTGACCCAGCCGGGAACCGAACCTGGGACCCTGGAGCTGTGAAGCATTTATGCTAACCACCATGCTACCGTGCTGCCCTCATGTTTACACCTCCTAACAGCTGCTATACTGTAGGACGGAGAATACATTCGGGAAATAATGAGGGCATATCAAAAAATTATATTAATCCTGGGTGCCTTTTATCTTAATGTGAATTGGGAAAATAATATTGGCAGATGTCGCCATGAGGAAATACTCATATTCTGTATTCGGGGTCGTTTCCTCGAACACTATATTGTGGCTCCAACTAGGGTTCAGTCTATTTTATAAGGGAAACCTGATTGAGGGCTACAAAATTTCAGGCGGTATGGTCAGGGTGAATTATCAGAAATCTTTTCCCAGGGTGGAAAACTCAATTACAAGTGGATACAGGTTCAAGGTGAGACGCGGAAGGTTTTGGGGTAATATGCGGGAATGTTTTTTCACGCAGAGGCTGGTGAGGGCCTCGAACGTGTTGCCTGTGGAAGTGTTGGAGGCAGGCACGATAGCAAGGTTTGAGATGTATCGTTATAGACATGCATGGCGGTAAATGGAGAGATCATTTGGGCAATAAGTAGTAATGGATTGTTCTGATATATTCGAAGAATGTTTCAGTGGAAACACAATATATAAACATGAATTTATTCATATTTACATAGAACATAGAACACAGAGTGCAGAAGGAGGCCATTCGGCCCATCGAGTCTGCACCGACCCATTTCAGCCCTCACTTCCACCCTATCCCGTAACCCAATAATCCGATCAAACCTTTTGGACACTAAGGGCAATTTATCATGGGTTATCCACCTAACCTGCACCTCTTTCGACTGTGGGAGGAAACCGGAGCATCCGGAGGAAACCCACGCACACAGTGGGAGAACGTGCAGTCTCCGCACAGACGGTGGTCCAGCGGGGAATCAAACCTGGGACCCTGACGCTGCGATGCCACAGTGCTATCCACTTGTGCTACTGAGGTACATCGAAGTTTGGAACAGTACTTTAAGTCAAATAATAAATTAAAAACATCTTCTGATTGGGAACCATTGTATCTGATCAAGATGATTTAATTCATATTACAAAATTCATGAAGTCAAATACACTAAAAGTAAAATTTGCAAACTCCTGTGTGACTTACTGGTTCTTTGCAGTATTTTCTTGCATTCTTAAAAGAAATACAAGTTATTAGAAATCATGTGAAAATCAACGGAAAAACGTTTCTGAAATATCACAGTAAGACCACAAAGAACCACAGAACTATAGCAACGTTTCGGTGAAGAAATAAATCATTCAGCCCATCGTGCCTTGGCAAACCAAAAAGTAAAAAAATGCGAGTCACTCCTTTTAATTAAATTTTCCAGCACCTGTTCAGAAATATTGCAATTTATGGCATGTCAGATACAGGTCCATGTAACTTTTAAACAAGTTCCGCGTTTTGGCTTCATGCACCAACTTGGGGATTGGATTCCAGCCGGCCATCGCCCTCTCGTGAAAAAGATTTTCATCATGCCTTCTCTAAAAAGTTACCAATCGACGTAAATCTATGTCCCGGTAATTGACCTCTTAGTTAGGGGAAATATGTCTTTTCTGTCTATCCTGTCTAGCCTTCTTATAATTCTGTACACCTCAATTAGGTCACCCCTAACCTCTAAGGAAAGAAAACATAACCGAACCAAGCTCTTCCCCCAGCTGCAATTTGTACGCCTTAGCAACATTATTTCAAATATCTTTTGCATTCTCTCCAGAGCAATTAGGTCGTTCCTTTAATGTGGGGACTGGAAATGTACACAAACCCCAGCTGTGGCCGAACCAGCGTTTTATATAATCCCAAACCAGATCCATGATTTTGATTTAAATAACTCGCCCAATAAAGGAATGTCTTCCATCTGCTTTTTGGACCACTTTGTCCACCTGCCCTCCAAGCCCGCTCACTGCAGCAAAACCTCTTAATGTCTTCCTGTTTATTGAATATGCGCTATCACACGTTTTTGTGGCCTCTCATTCACTTTGTGCCCATTAGACCAATGACATATAAACAAAAACATGCTGCTACGTTCCATCACAATTAATGACCCATTGCTATATTTACTGTAGTCCGGTTAAATTGCATTTTAAATAGTCACCATGTAAAAATAAGCAGAATCTAGACGCTTCAAAATATAAAATATTACGTTAGACCACTGATTCAACAGATTGAAATTTCTTGCTTGGCAGCAATCGACATAATTCACAATCACAAAATTTCCCACGAGAAAATGAAATGGGAAAACATAACAGAGCGCAAGTATTTTAATTAAAACTAGAAAGTGTTCAGGATGGGGCAATGCAACGTTCTGCACTGCTGCTTTCGACATGTCTTCATTTTGGCATTATGGATGTTGCGTTCTACTGTGATTAGCATGCACCTAGAAAATGGATATCTCATACCAGCTCTTCTACTCTGACTCTTTCCTCTTCCTCTCAGAATCATCGATTGGGTTGAACTTGTCATCATCTTCGACCATTCAGCCGGCGCATTCAGTGTGAAGGCACAAGCTGGCACAACTTCCCTTCCCTTTCCATAGCACAATTCCAAAGGGACAGCCTCTCAGCCACTTCCGTTTGAACAGCATTTGTCAACTCAGACGTCTGAGGGACAAATCTCCTTTACCTCCCCTCCTTTCACCATTCACGTCCGAGACACTTCTCTTAATTGAAACAGTGATTTGCTTGCATTTACTTCAATATCATACAGAACATTTGTCGCTTTGGCCTTGTCCCTCTGACATTGGCAGGCCCATTGCAAATTTTCTGATCGCATTGGCAAGACACCTTTGTTTTATCTGCATCCATCATTCTGAGCTGCTGGTCGCCTGTATTTTTTCTAAGACCATAAAGCCATATGAAACAGGAGTACATCTCGGCCATTGGTTATTGGAGCTTGCTGAAGCATTCAATAACGTAACGGATTCTCTGATTGCGTGCTTAGCTCCAACTGGCTCAACCCCAATTCCACCAATAACTATTCACACATTCTGGATCAAAAATATTTACACCTCAGCATTGAGTATATTGACTCAGATTAAATTTCTCTACGTGGAAGATAATTGCAAAATTTCCTCCTCACATTCATCATGAATGGAATGTCCCAGACGTTTTAGACCACCGAGAGGGGTAACATCCTTTCAGAATTGATCCTACGAAGCCCACTCAATATTTTAAACGTTTTACGAAGGTTACTTCTCATTCTTCTGATCTCCAATACAAATATGCCGCCCCTCCTAATAAGGCACCCCTTCATACTCGAAATCAATTTAATGGATATCCCGTGAACTGCGTTCATTGTCGCTATATCTTTGCTTATGTAGGGAGATCAAATTGTGCACAGTGCCCTGGATGCAGTCTGACCAATACCCTGAATTGTTGTCGAAAGGCTTCCATAGTTTCATAAACAATTCCCCTTAGAATTAATTTCAACTTTCCAGTTGCCGCCTGAATGCTTGCTCCTTTTCATACATGCACCGGGGCACCCAGATTTCTCTGAACTTCTTCGATTAATCTCATATGCTGTTTTTCTTTTCTTATTACCAAAGCGGAAACTTCATTTATCTGCCTTTGACTCCATCTGCCATGTTTCCGCTCACTTAACCTATATATATCCCTTTCCATACTAATTGTAGCCCACAGACAATTTCCTTATGGTCTATAACGGTTTCATCAGAAAATCTGCCTATGATATAATCAGTTCCTTTATGAAATTAATTCACACATGTGGAAATACACATGACCCAAGCGCTTATCCTTAGGTACAATTGTTAGGGTTTTCCGGCCTGTAAATATCGCATTCATTGCTTTGACAAAGAGTCATCCAGGCTCGAAACGCTAATTCGCCCTCTCTCCACAGATGCTGTCAGCCCTGCTACGATTGCCAAATATTTTATGTTGTTTCTGATTCCAGCACCCGCTGTAATTTGCTTTTAAGTTTACATTTATCATGGCTCACTGCATGCAATTAGTTACAGTGTGAAGTCTTACAACACCAGGTTAAAGTCCAACAGGTTTGTTTCGAAGCACTGGGTTCAGAGCATTGCTCCTTCCTCAGGTGAACGAAGAGGTAGAATCCAGGAACATATATACAGGCAAAGTCAAAAATGCAAGACTATTCTTTGAATGCGAGTGTTTGCCGGCAATTAAGCCTTTACAGGTGCAGATGGAGCAGGTTAAAGAGTTGTGAATTGTCTCAAGCCAGGACAGTTGGTAGGATTTCACAAGCCCAGGTAAGATGGTGGGGGGAGGGGGGGGCGGCGGAATGTAATGCGACATGAGTCCAAGGTCCCGGTTGAGGCTGTACTCATGTGTGCAGAACTTGGCAATAAGTTTATGATCGGGGATTCTGCGTTGTGTTTCCTGAAGGCCGCCTTGACCAACAATTACCTGAACATCAGAGGCTGAATGCCCTTGACTGCTGAAGTGTTCCCTGACTGGAAGGGAGCATTTCTGCCTGGCGATTGTTGCACGATGTCCGTTCGTCCGTTGTCGCAAGCCTGCATGGTGTCGCCAATGTACGATGCTTCGGGACATCCTTCCCTGCAACGTATGAGGTAGACAACATTGGCCGAGTCACACGAGTATGTACCACGTGCCTGTTTCTTACGTGTACTGGTGGTACCCCTGTCGATAATCTGGCATGTCATGCGGAGATTGCCATGGCAGTGTTGTGTGGCGTCGTTGTCACTGTTCTGAAGACTGTGTAGTTTGCTGCAAACAATGGTTTGTTTGAGGTTGTGCGGTTGTTTGAAAGCAAGTAGTGTGGGTGTGGGGATGGCCTTGGCAAGATGTTCGCCTTCATCAATGACGTGTTGATGTCTGCGAACTTGCCACTACTTGCCTTCAAACAACCGCGCAACCTCAAACAAACCATTAATAGCAGCAAACTCCCCAGCCTTCAGAATAGCGACCACGACACCACACAACACTGCCATGGCAATCTCTGCAAGATGTGTCAGGTCATCGACATGGGTACCACCATTACCAGCGAGAACACTACCCAGCGGGTACGTGGTACATATTCGTGCGACTCGGCCGACGCTGTCTACCTCATATGCTGCAGAAAACGATGTCCTGAAGCGTGGTATATTGGCGAGACCATGCAGACACTACGACAATGGATGAACGAATGTTGTGCAAAAATCGTCAAGCAGGAATGTTCCCTTCCAGTCGTGGAACACTTCAGCAGTCAAGGGCATGCAGCCTCTGATCTTCGGGTAAGCGTTCTCCAAGGCGGCCTTCAGGACGTGACAATGCAGAATCGCTGAGCAGAAACTCCGCATACACGAGTATGGCCTGAACCGGGTCCTTGGATTCATGTCGTATTTTATTCACAACCCCGCACCATCTGGCCTGGGCTTGCGAAATCCTACCAACTGTCCTGGCTTGAGACAATTCACACATCTTTAACCTGCTCTATCAGGATCTGTAAAGACTTAATTATCTGCAAAGACTCGTATTCAAAATACCGTCTTGTATTTTTGACTTTGTCTATATATGTGTTTCTGGAAACTACCTACCTCTTTATTCGCCTGAGGAAGGAGCAGTGCTCCGAAAGCTAGTGATTCGAAACAAACCCGTTGGATTTACCCTCGTGTTGTAAGACTTGTTACTGTGCTCACCCCAGACCAGCGAAGGCATCTCCACATCATTACAATTAGTTAACCAATGCATTAACATTGATAATATATCACCCTCAACAACATGAAATGTTACAGTAATCTTTTATGTGGCAACTTATTCAATGTACTTTGGAATTATAACTACTCTACACCGACTGCTTCCCCTTTATCCAGTTTTTTAATACCTGAAATTAAACACAATTTCCCCAATTTTCTCTCACAAACCCATGCTGACTCCATTTGATTATATTTCGATCTTCTATATATTCTGCTGCTACTTAATCCATCATGGATTCTTGTATTTTCTAAATGAGTGATGTTAGGTTACTCGGCTGTCATGAAAACCATAGCATCCCAACAGTGCAGAAGGAGTCCATTCCATCCAATGTCTGCACCGATGCTCCGAAGGAGTACTTTATCTCTGCCTATACTCCACCCTTTCCCCGAAACACCAACTTACCTTCTTGCACACCAAGGGACAGTTTAGCACGGCCCATCAACCTAATCTACAGGTCTTTGAATTCCTGGAAGAAACTGAAGCACCGGAGGAAACCCGCCAGTCACGGAGACTATCTGCAAACTCCACATAATGCCCTGCATCCGCGTCCCTGGCGCTGTGAGGTCGCAATGCTCACTACTTTGCCACCATGCCGCTGCTTTCTATTTCCCTGCTTCTTTGAACAAAAGTGATACATTAGCGCTTTTCGTATCCTTTGGGAGTATTTTAAAATGCAGATAAGCTTAAAATGTGACTTGAAATACATTTTCTGCAACCACATATTTCATGATGCACGAATGCAGGCCACCAGGTCAGGATCTGTCTTATTGGTTTCGCTGGTACTCATGTCTAGTGTTCGTGATTGTTTTACGTTCCTGTCCCCCTTTTCTTTATTGATTATATACCATGGGTTTTATTTTCAGTCCTATACTATGAAGGCAGATGTAAGATACTTTTTCAAAACCTTTGTGCCTTTCTTGCCATTAAGAGATTCCCAGTCTAAGCCCTTAGTGGCCAACTATCCCGTTTACCATTTATTGGCTTTATATATTCCAAGAAAAGTTTGTACTTCTGCTTTTATATTTCAGCACGTTTTCTCCCATTTAACAATGTATTTATCTTTCTTATTTTGGTTTAATCCTTTGTTATTTTCCCTAATCTTCTCAGCACTCAGGATTGCAATACCATCGTTGCAATGTTCTACATCTATTCTTTAAATTTGGTATCATTCTTCTATGTCTTAGCTTGCCATATGGAATCCATCCTTCTCGTACAACCTTTCTCACTCAATGGAACATGACCTTGTTGAGAGGTATGGTGGATCTCCTTAAATATATACTTCCATTTCTTCATGTCTAATTCTTCAATTTATTTTCTATTACACGTTCGCCAAAGCCTGTCTTTACAACATTGCAAGTGCCTTTATTTTAGCTGAATGCTCTATATTCAGACTCACCATGTTCAACCTCAAACTATCATGTCATGGCAAATCTTATAGGGAGGGGGATGGGATGCATTGCTATGGTGTCATTTATTATTCGTGTCTCATGAGAAATTGTCAGATCTAAAAAACCCAGCTCCCGATCTGCTACCGGAATGTATTGTTCTGGGATAAGCTCCCAACCACGACTCCAGCAGCCCATCCTTCAGACTCTCTGCTTCGCCAATTTGATTCCATCAATCAATATAAGAATTAAAATCTCCCATGACATTTGCAATATTTTTCTTGCACGCTCCCATTATATCTCCACCTTACTGCCATACCGACCCTTCTGCAGTAGGTCCACTGCGACAGTCTGTTGAAGATCAAGCAATCTGTGACACAGAGTCATCTTACAAGTAAGCATTTGATTGTGTTCCAGGTTCAATATTGAGTTCAATAATTTTAGGTTGCCAACGCCTTCCTCATTCTATTCTTTTCCTCTTACTTATTTTCTCTTCGTTGCTGTTTTGTTACTTGCTTTGTGTTCCGATAAGAACTCTTTACCCATTCACAGTTCCTCCAGATGAATATTGTTTTGGTTCTTTACCCATCCCTTTGACTTTACTCCAGGTAATCTTTGTCATGTAATCCCTACTTCCCACCACCCTATCACAAATCTCACATTTTGATCCTCTTTCCATCTGCTCTCTTAATTTTCTCAATAGCTATTTGATTTCTAACTGCTTCCTTTTATAATGTATCGGTAAGGGCGTTAGATTTTCTCACCCTACCTATGCGGTCTGATCCGCTGAATATATACAACGTTTGCTATTTACATTCTTCGTTGTTTTGTTCTTGAACTGTTTTCATAATAGTGCAGATAATGGGGTTATCATTTTACTAAATATGTTAAATAAATGTGAATTCCCCCATACTTGAACCACCTGATTTTCAGTCACTGAAAATTACTCAACATCTATACTGGATTTGCTTAATTGAAATGATCACTGACACCAGGCATTTCTACATATGCGTTAATTCATGACCAAATGTGATTCTTCTGTTACTGACGAAGCTCGATGAATTCAGAATCAGAAATTCCAGTGCGTGGCTCACCATCACTTTTCGCTCCTAATAAAACAAACAATGAAAAGCAGATCGAGCAATTGCTGATGTATTCACTGCATGTACATCACACTTTGATCGAATTGTCAGTCCAGACTGTAAGTTCGAAAGGGAAACCCAAGGAGTTGGCACATTCTCGGCACTCAGGGTCAATAAACCTAACCCTCTCGTCTTTGGACTGTGGGAGGAAAGCGGAACACCCGTAGGGAACTCACGCGGATACAGGGAGAACGTACGAACTCCACACAGCCAACGACCCAAGGCTGGAATTGAACCGGAATCCTGGAGCTATGAGGCAGTAGTGTTCCACGGTGTGTTCAGACTGGAACAGCCTATTTAATGGGAAAGCTGTGTGCCTGTCTTTGGGGAGGAAAAGGGTGGCGATAGTCTCACCATATTTGATTCCGGAAAATTATTCAAAATACACGGGTAAGAAAGGATGGTTGTAGTCTGAGATTTTGTTTGAAATAAGATCTGTTTTCGGAGGAGCATTTCTGAGGACCATCTGGGATCCGGAGGAGCAAATAATTTACATCTTCCGAAACGTACGTCAGGCATATTTTAAAAACTGGACAATAGTTTGAATTCCGCGGTTGCCGTTTCAATGAAATTCACTGCAAGATAACATAGGACGAGCAGTTATAGGTTGGAAATTCGATGTCACTCATTTTACAGCAGCACCAAAGATGGAACCACTTACATTAAAACAGCCCCTCCAACGGGGTCAAAGGTCACAAGGCACGATATCAGCAAGATTAATTAATCACCAGGACACACACTGAGCTGTTAGGGCAGGTAAAACAATTAAGCAAAGAGGTTGTGCATAAGGAACATCGGGAAAACGAAGAGCTATATTTAATGTGGGAGTTCTTCGCCACGCACCCTGTACACGACTGCTCCCCGTCGCCACGGTAGAAAATGTTCACCACTGCCTTAAAACGCTGAGGGTGAGAGGGAGACTTATAGCAATATTATTTTTGTTACTGTCACAAGTAGGCTTCCATCAACACTGCAATGAAGTTACTGTGAAAATCCCCTAGTTGCCACACTGCGGCGCCTGTTCGGGTTCACAGAGGGAGAATTCAGAATGACCAAATCACCGAACAAGCCAGTCGTTCGGGGCTTGTGGGAGGAAAAAGAAATACCCGGAGGAAACCCATGCAGGCACGTGGAGAATGTGCAGACTCCACACAGACAGTGACCGAAACCGGGAATAGAACCTGCCACCCTGGCACTGTGAAGCAACAGTGCTAAGCACTGTGTTACTGTGCCGCCCATATTTCCGCCCCCAGGAACATAAAATGCTCCCCTAAGGAAATGCACACCTATCAGATTGATCGGCAGCTGAATGTCCCAGGAGGGCTAGAATTCAATAGAGGGCGCTGCTAGCAACGCAGTCAGTCCCAAGGAGACCAAAGTACCCGCACCCAAGGGTGCACGACAGACTTTTGTACAGAGGGAAGGTTCATAGGTGGAGCAGAGGGTGTGGTGGCTCGGGATTTGAAGGAAGGCACACCGGGAGTGGTACCATCTTGTGGCGCGAGCGCTACACACAATGCCCACAACCAATCCAACATGTACAACTCATTTCTGCCTTTTAAACTTCGATGGTTAAAAGCGAGCCCTCTTATGGAGGCGAAAGCAGAATTAGGCAACTAATATCCACCTAATTGGCCTGTCATGTGTATCAATATATACACGGGACTTTGTGACGGCAGGGACCTGACTGTTTCACCGCCCCCGACACACTGTCTTGTGCAGCGCAGGATGAATAGGGCAGCAGGGGATTTACAATGCGTTTGCTTTACGTAACTCTGCTTTAAACACATCTGAGGGGCGGGGGGGGGATTTAGAGGGTTGGACAGGTATATCATTAGTGCCAGGAGACCCCCGTTGCCGGATAAAATATGCGAGAACCAGAGAGATCTTGGACTGTTGAACGACTGGATCAGGTTTCAAACATAGGGAAGAATTTGGAAAACAGGAGGAAATTCCAAAAGCAAGAGTCTTTGCTCAACTAGGGGTCAATGTACAATTGTGGATGAATAAGCGGTGCTTAGTTTACGTTAATATACGATCAGCAGAGTTTGACATGTTGAATTTCAAGGAGGCCCACATAAGCAGCCGACAATGGGATATAGATTAGCTAACTGACTTGCAAAACACTTGGAAGATGGAATATAACGGGGGAAAATGTGGACTCGCCCAACCCTCAGAAAAACGAAAAAATTAGCATGTTATTTACATGGGAGGAGAATGCAGCACTTTGAGTCACCGAGGGACTCTGGTATTCCGCACATGAATCAGGCACAATAGATTAAGAAGGGAAATTGAATTTGATGTTTATTGTTAAGGTTAGGAGTTTAATGGTAGGGCTACTTTGCTACAGTTACCCATGCTTCTGATAAGAACGCATTTGGACTAGCCTATATAGTTTATGTGCCCTTCTTTAAGTATTTATATGATTGCAGCAGCTCAGAGAATATTCACTGGTTCTATGACTGGAATGGTGGCAAGTCGGGGGTGGGATCTATTAGATTACGAGAAATGGTTTGACAGTGGTTATATCCATTGAATTTATAAGACTGTTCCATTTAACATTTCAAGTGTATCTAGAAATTGTGCAGTAAAGGTTAAGTTGGGCAGCACGGTAGCATTGTGTATAGAACAAATGCTTCACAGCTCCAGGGTCCCAGGTTCGATTCCGGCTTGGGTCACTGTCTGTGCGGAGTCTTCCCATCCTCCCCGTGTGTGCGTGGTGCTCCGGGTGCTCCGGTTTCCTCACAGTCCAAAGATGTGTAGGTTAGGTGGATTGGCCATGATAGATTGCCCTTAATGTCCAAAATTGCCCTTAGTGTTGGGTGAGGTTACTGGGTTATGGGGAAAGGGTGGAGGTGTTGACCTTCGGTAGGGTGCTCTTTCCAAGAGCCGGTGCAGACTCGATGGGCCGAATGGCTCCCTTCTGCACTGTAATTGTGTGACAAGTTAATAAGGGGCTGCCCAACCCACTCACATAACTAAGTGACAGTTAACTGTCTGTCACCTAAAGCCCAATTAGAAGGCACTGATTATAAATGCTTTGATCTAAAGTTACCAGGTGGGAGAGTCATCTCAGGCCTATTTAAAAGAGCGATTTGAAACTCATTCCCAGTGAGCACTCACACTGATCTAACGGATACATCCGGAACGAGACACATCGAAGAGTGAGTTTGGGAATTTGAAGCTAGGTTGGAAGCTGGGTAGGGGTAGATAGGGAAAGGTATTTTTTAATCTCTTGATTTGTTGCACAAATTTCCAGGGAGTGGCCTTGCCTTGCTGCAGGTGACTACAAGGGAGAAAGCTGATTGCGAGTAGCTGCTCAGGCAGGTCCGTCCTCCCTATCTGTAGCGGAGCTGAGCGGGAGAAATCGGGACCACAGTATGAGAAGGTAAGTGGTATTGTGTCTACATCTCGCCGTGTTTTCAATTTTTGGATGATAATAAAATTGAACAGTGACGCCACAATAAAGCTGCGACCTGATTGGCTGGTAGGGAATCTGTGTTAAATGTGATATAAAAACATTGCAAAATGTAATTAAAGCTAATTACTTAACTATGTAGAGGAGTAATTAAACTTGAGGGTGGACATTAGTATTTAGCATTTAATTTTGCAGTAAAGATCTAGCGCCAGGGACTATATAGTTAATCATAACTTAATGTAATAAAGATTTAAGTATTTATTTTGAAGCAATTAACTAATGCTTAAGGGGGCGGCAAAGGGCGGGCATCAGCAAATTGAGGGACCTGTTCATTGGCGGGAGGTTCGCGGGCCTGGGGGAACTGGAAGATAAATTTGGCCTTCCCCAAGGGAACATGTTCAGATACCTGCAGGTTAAGGCGTTTGCTAGGCGACAGGTAGAGGGATTCCCTTTGCTGCCCTCGCAGGAGACGATGGACAGAGTGCTTTCGGGGGTGTGGGTCGGAGAGGGGAAGGTGTCTGACATCTATAAGGTAATGCAGGAGGTGGAGAAGTCGTCAGTGGAGGAGCTGAAGGCTAAATGGGAGGAGGAACTCGGGGAGCAGATAGAGGACGGGACTTGGGAGGATGCCTTGGAGAGAGTTAACTCTTCCTCCTCATGTGCGAGGGTTAGTCTCATCCAATTTAAGGTGCTGCACCGGGCCCATATGTCCGGGACCAGGATGAGTAGGTTCTTTGGGGGTGAGGACAGTTGCACCAGATGTTCGGGGAGTCCAGCGAACCACGCCCATATCTTCTGGGCATGCCCAGCACTGGAAGAATTTTGGAAGGGGGTAGCGGGGACGGTGACGAGGGTGGTTGGATCCAGGGTCAAACCAGGGTGGGGACTCGCGATTTTTGGCGTGTTCATTATTATAGTGTCTATTCTGTAACTTTACAATGTGTTAATCTGCGTTGTTGTTAAAACGCTGTGTTGTTCATGGAGGTGGGGCAAATGTATAGGATTGTTAATATTATTGTTATTTTGGGTATTTTTCTAAGGTGAGTCATTATTGTATAAAATCAAAATTTTTTCAATAAAAATTATTGCAAAAAAAAAATTAACTAATGCTTAAATGTCACTCAGTGCGTGGGTGCAGTGCTCGAAATGTGAGATGTGGGATATCCGCGTTACGGTCGACTACGATTGCCGGAAATGTAACCAATGGCAGCTCCTCACAGACTGCATGGTTCTGTTGGAGTAGCAGTTGGATGCACTTAGGAGCATGCAGGTGGTAGAAAGCGTCATAGATATTTGTTACAGGGACGTGGTCAAAACCGAGGTGCAGGCAGACAGACCGTTAACCGCTTTCAAGGGCAGGCAGGCGGTGCAGGAATCCGCTGGGGCTTTCCTCTCGCTAACAGGCATACGTTTTAGATACTGTTGGGAGGGAATACCCGACCAGGGAAAAACAACTGCAGCTAGAACACCAGCAACACAACTGGATCTGCTACTCAGCAGGAGAGGGAAAGGTTCAGGAGTCTGGTAGTTATAGGGACTCTATAATAATGGGCACAGATATGCGCTTCTGTGGACGTGAGACTCCAGGATGGTATTTGCCTCCCTGATCCTCGGGCCAAGGATGCCTCTGAATGAACACGGGACATCCTGAATGGGGAGGGCGAAGAGCCAGAGGTCGTAGTACACACAGGTACAAACGACATAGGCAGGAGCAAGAAGAGTGATGAGGTCCTGCAGAAGGAGTTCAGCGAGTTACACAATAAGCTAAAAAGCAGAACATCTGGGGTTGTAATCTCAGGATGACTCTCTGTGCCACTTGCCAGTGAGGCTAGAAATAGAAAGATAGTACAGCTAAATACGTGGCTAAACTAGTGGTGTAGGAGAGACTGTTTCAGATTTCTGGGCCACTGAGATCTCTTCAGGGGCAGATGTCACCTGTGCAAGAAGGACGGTTTGCATCTAGACTTGAGGAGCACAAATATCCTGGCTGCGAGATTTGAAAAAATGAAAGGAACATCGCTTATTATCACAAGTAGGCTTCAAATTAAGTTACTGTGATAAGCCTAGTCGCCACATTCCGCCGTCTATTCAGGGAGTCTGGTACGGGTTGGTAGAGTTACTCTGGAGGATTTAAATGGTATGACAGGGGGCTTGGAAGCAGAGCGCTAGCTTAGAAGGTGTAATAATGGAAGGGGAAATTCAGATCAAAAATACGAGAACGACACCATCCTGTCTGCTCAAATGCAGTGGTTTGAATTGCATTTGCTTTAACGCCAGAAGCATAGCGGGGAACGCAAATTAACTAAGAGCACTTATTAGTACTTAGAAATATAATATGGCTGTCACAGAAACGTGGTTAAAGGAAGGGCAGGATTGATAGCTGCACGTTGGAGGATACAGATGCTTCAAGAGAGATCGAGGGGGTTGTAAAAGGGGTGGGGGAGTAGCATTGCTGGTTAAGGAGACTATTATAGCCGTACTGCGGGAGGACACCTCGGAGGGTTGATACAATGAGCCAGTCCGGGTAATGCTGAGGAATTGGAAGTGGAAATCAGAATCCTGGGGGATTATTACAAGCCCACCAACTGCCAGCGAGCGATAGAGGAGCAGATAGGCAGAGATTTTGGATAGGTGCAAATGTAACAGGATTGTTATGGTAGGGGATTTTTTCTTTCCCCTGTTGTGACTGAGCTCACTTTCTGCTAGGGGCTTGGATGGAGCAGAGTTTGCAAGGTGTATCCAGGAAGGCTTCTTGATGAAATGTGCAGACTGTTCAATTAGGGAAGCGGTAGTACTGGGTCTGGTAGTGAATGAGCCTGGACAGGTGGTTGAGGGTTCAATAGGGAAACATGTTGGGAATAGTGACCTCAATTTCGTACGTTTTAATGTACGTTTGGATAGGGATGCAGGTAACTCTTGCGTTAAGGTGCTAAACTGGAGAAAGGCAATTACGATAACATTAGACAGGAATTTAAGAATTTGGATTGGGTACGGCTGTTGGGTGGAAGATTAACAACGGACATGTGGGAGTCTTCGAGCGACAATTTAGCAGGATTCAGGAAAGTCACGTTCCTGAGGGAACGAAGGAAAAGTTTGGGAAGTTTAGGAAGCCTTGGATAACGAGAGATATTGTGAACCTAGTCAAAAAAGAAGGCTTCTCTACGGCCTAGAAGGGTGGGGACAGTTTAAACCAGGGGTGGGCAAACTACGGCCCGCGGGCCACATGCGGCCCGCCAAAGGTCTTTATGCGGCCCACCAAGTCATTAAAAAAAAAAAATTGTTTAAAAAAAAAAATTTTTTTTTTAATAAATTTTTTTTTTAAGGTTAATGGGGGGGGGGGGGTGCTGTTGGGTTACTTACTGATATAGGGTGGATACGTTGACTTGAGTAGGGTGATCATTGCTCGGCACAGCGTCGAGGGCCGAAGGGCCTGTTCTGTGCTGTACTGTTCTATGTTCAATATGAGGCGCCCAGAATCATAACCGGGTGAAGTAATTATTTTACTTAATATACTATGCGGCCCTTTAAAATTGTGAATTTCTGAATGTGGCCCTTGCACGGAAAAGTTTGCCCACCCCTACTCTAAACCCTTGAGAAGTATAAAGGAAGTAGGAAGCTACGGGAAAATAGGAGGGCTAGGAGGGGGTCATGAAAAGCCCTTGGAAAGTAGGATTAAGGTGAATGTCAAAACTCTTTACTTGTATGTAAAACACAAGAGGGTGACCACTTCAGAACAGTGTGAGGAATCTATGTGTTGAGCTAGAAGAAACGGGCGAGGTACTAAAAGAGTACTTTGCATCAACGTTCAGCAAACAAAGGGACTTTGTGGAAAATGGTTCTTGGGTAGGGTGTGTGGACAGTCTGGATCATGTTAACATCGAAAAGGAGGAGGTATTGGGCCTATTAAAAGATTGAAAGGTAGATACGTCTCAAGGACCGGATGGGATTTATCCCACAAAACAGAGGGATGCAAGGGAGGAAATTACTAGGGCCTTGACTGACGACTTTCCATCCTTGTTGGCTACAGGTGAGATGCTAGAGGACTGGAGAATAGCTAATGTAGTGCCACTGTTTCAGAAAGGCAGCAGCGATAATCCTGGAAACTATTGGCCAGTGAACCTCACGTCAGTAGTAGGTAAATTATTGGAAGAATTCTCAGGACAAGATTTAAACCCATTTGGAAACAAAATTGACTCATGAGCGATAGACAATATGGTTTTGGGAAGGGCGGGGGGGGGGGGGGTTCGTGCCTTACTAATTTGATAGGATTTTTGAGGAGGTGACAAAGATGATCGATGAGGGGAGGGCGGTGGATGTTGTTGACATGGACTTCAGAAAAACCTTTGACATGGTGCCGCCTAGTAGACTGGTACATAAGGTGAAGTCACATTGGATCAGAGGTGAGGTAATAGGATGGATACAGTACTGGCTCGATCACGGAAGGCAAAGCGTAGCAGTAGATGGGTGTTTTTCTGAATGGAATGTTGTGACTTGTGGTGTTCCACAGGGATCTGTGCTGGGGTCTCGATTTGGAGGAAAATGTAGCTGGTCTGATCAGCGAGTTTGCATTTGACACCTATGTTCGTGGAGTGGCAGATAGTGTCCAGGATTGTCAAAGGACACAGCAGGACATAGATCAGTTTGTGACTTGGGCAGCGAAATGGCAAATGGTGTTTAATCCGGACAAATGTGAGGACAAATCTAAGAAATATAGAAAGCCAGAGAGATCTGGGTATGCAGGTCCACAGAGTTTTGAAGGTGGCCACACAAGTGGAAAAGTTAGTCAAGAAAGCATACGGAAAGCTTCCCTTCATTGGACCGGGCATCGAGTATAAAAACTGGCAAGTCATGCTGCAGTTGTATAGAACGTTGATAAGTCCGCACTTGGAATATTTCCCACAATTCCTGTCGCCACTACTAGAAGGATATGGAAGCTTTGGAGAGGGTGCAGGGGAGGTTTACCAGGATGTTGCCAGGCCTGGAGGGACTTAGGGTGTGGAGATGCCGGCGTTGGACTGGGGTGAGCACAGTAAGACGTCTTACAACACCAGGTTAAAGTCCAACAGGTTTGTTTCAAACACGAGCTTTCGGAGCGCAGCTCCTTCCTCAGGGACTTAGCTATGCGGAGCGGCTGAATAGACTTGGACTGTTTTCATTAGAAAAACGGAGGTTGAGGTGATGAGCTGATCGAGGTCTATAAGGTTATGAGGGGCATGGATATAATGGATGGGCAGGCACTCTTTCCCAGGGTGGAGGGGTCAATCACCAGGTGGCCTAGTTTTAAGGTCCGTGGGGCAAAGTTTAGAGGAGAAGCGCGAGGCTGTTCTTTTTACACAGAGCACAGAGGGTAGTGAGTGCCTGGAATTAGAATTAGAATTAGAATTAGAACAGTACAGCACAGAACAGGCCCTTCGGCCCTCAATGTTGTGCCGAGCAATGATCACCCTACCCAAGCCCACGAATCCACCCTACACCAGTAACCCAACAACCCCCATTAACATTATTATTTTTTAGGACACTAAGGGCAATTTAGCCTGGCCAATCCACCTAACCCGCACATCTTTGGACTGCGTTGCCATGGGAGGTTGTGGAAGCAGATATATTAACGGCGTTCAAAAGACATTTTGACAAATACATGAATAGGATGGGTATAGAGGGATATGGCACAAGGAAGCGCTTAGGGTTTTGGCAATGTTTGGTATCATGACCGGGACAGACTTGGCGGGTGGCAAGGCCTCTCCCACTGCTGTATTGTTGCTTGTTCGTTAAGGTGAGAAGAATGAAATGTGTTCTTCCTGAAATGCTACCGGTCCTTAGGGAGCGTGACAAGGTGGGTGCCCCTTTCAACCAAAGGTAGTGAGGGATTTGGGGCAAAGACGTGTGTATCGAGTTTGGTCGCAGATTAATCATGATTTTATTGAATTGACAGATGAGCCTCCATGGATTGAAAATCGTAGACATTTTCTGTGTTGCTTTGGACTGAAATAATCCATTCCATTTTATTCTTCTTTGATTTCCTTCTGCATCAATGGACGAAAGTGGCCCGCCATTTTCGATTGAGGTAACTAATTTGGTGTGATGTATCAGCCTTATCCCTGCGCATAAGTACCGGGATTTATTTTGAACAGGCAATAGGTTTCATGGAATATTTTCTAAAGCATGGAATAAAAGTAGCTGATACTACCGTTGAGTTGGTAAACTCTATCTATGACTACATGAGCAGAAAACCAAGGTGATTGGAAAGAAATTGAGAAAAACAGAGATAAAGAAAGGAAATTGAGCAATTAGAGGGGGAAAAGGCATGCCATATATGTACAAAGATTGTAAAATGTCACTTTTATAACACCCATCGACTACATAAATAAGTCTCAATATGTATTTTACAAATTGCCACTGTGAACTTGCCCGCACCCTCCAGGTCTTTGTACCTTATCTGTTATTCAGGGCTGGCCTGTGCATGAACTTCATTTCGTATTGTCCTTTTCCAGCACTGGCTCTGCCAGCAACACTGCCGGTTCTGAATGACAAATGCCTTGCTTCATGCTTTGCTCCAGGATTGAGCACACACATGGATGTGGACGGCACATTGTGGTATTGAGACAGTGCTCTGTAGTTCGACATGCAACCATTTGACTAGGCTACAAATGTATGTCTCCATATAACTTCACTGTTGGATATAAACCGTTCCGTGGTTTCGACGATGACCACAGCATAGTTCATAGAATTTACAGTGCAGAAGGAGGGCATTCGGCCCATCGAGTCTGCACCGGCTCCTGGAAACAGCACCCTACCCAAGGTTAACACCGCCACCCTATCCCCATAACCCATTAACCCCACCCAACACTAAGGGCAATTTTGGACACTAAGGGCAATTTATCATGTCCAAACCACCTAACTTGCACATCTTTCGACTGTGGGAGGAAACCGGAGCACCCGGAGGAAACCCACGCACACACGGGGAGGATGTGCAGACCCCGCACAGACAGTGACCCAAGTTGGAATCGAACCTAGGACCCTGGAGCTGTGAAGCGATTGTGCTATCCACAATGCTACCGTGCTGCCCCTTTAGAGCATGAACCTCTATTATCCAGGCCAATGCTTATCCCTCAAATAAACATCCCCGAAAACAATATTCTAGTTGTTACTACGGTGTTGCATGTTTCTGTGGAAATGGCGACGCCTATTCCGACACCAGTGATTGAATTTCAAAAGCACCTCATTGGTTGTGAACTGCTCCATGAGTTAAGTCAAAGTGAATATAAAAAGACACGTTTTCCTTTACTGTAACTAACTTATTCTCAAACACAGCTACTGACAATACGTCTCAGTATTAAGATATGCACTGATGCACCGACAGTTTTTTGGGTGAGCAGGTTGTACATTCCCATTGCATATTTAGTGTCAAAAAGTGTACTCATTGCACAACTGAATGGGAAAAATCTGTACCCCATGTTCTGGGTTCTCAGAATTGTGTAACGAGTTTCACTTGAGCTATTAGCTTGAATGATGGACCACAACATTTTCTGAACGTGGAAGTTCGAAGGAATACGTTATGTTTTGTTTCAGCATCGCCTCACAATTTTACCAGTCACTTCCTGGTAGAATTGTGGTAGTAGAAAACCTAGGCCGATTATAACACCACTTGTACACACGATTTCGCTCCCCTGTTTCCGTTGAGGGAACAAACATATTTGAGTGAATTTGAAATCCTCGGGCACCAGGATCGCCAGGTTGCAGCAGATTTGACTCCACCTTGAATAGGTCGTCGGGTAGGGCAAACATGGTGACCCATCGTTCACCTGAAATTCTTCTGTTTTCCGTTCTAAGTGGCTCGTTTGGATCTCAAAGGAAGAAAATTATTTTCTGCCCCATGCAAGAAAATTTCAAAGAACGTTGAAGCATCCGGAAGACAAACTGGGTAAAGCTACTATATAAGGAGCCGAGAGCGAGTGTCTGCACAAACAACATCAGCTCGAGAAACTTTTCTCACCACCGTGGGACTAGGCACGGATGTCCTATTTCCCCCTGCTGTTTGCATTTGCGATTGAGCATCGCATTAAGAAGTTCGGGGGTATGGAAAGGAACAGCGCGGCGTAGGTGAGGGGGGGGGGGGGTGTGGGTAGAGCATCGAGTGCCCTTATATGCCGAAGACGTGCTGTTATCCGTGTCAGAACCGATTATGTCGATAGGGGGGAATATTGGAGCTGGTTCGAGTGTTTGGGTATTTCTCGGGTACAAATTAAATCTAGACAAGAGTGAGTATTTTGTGGTGTCTCGGTCGGGAGTGGGGGCAGAGGTGGGGGGGGGGCTGCATTCCGTAGGGCAGTGACTCACCTTCGGAGCCTGGGGGTGCAGGTTGCCCGGAAGTGGGAAGTAACTCCGTAGTTACAATACTTCTAGTTTGGTGGGGAGAGTGAAAGCTGATCTGGCAAGGTGGGATGGTCTCCCTCACTGGCGGGTCGAGTACAGGCGGTTAAAATGAATGTGTTGCCGCGGTGTCTGATTATTTTTCAGTGCCTGCCGATTTTCCTGCCAAAGGCTTTTTTCAGAGAGACTGCAGGAAGGATTACTTCGTTCATATGGGGAGGGAAGGTGGCCACAGTTACAGAGGTGCTGCTACAGAGGGAAAGGCAGGCAGGGGGATTGGGTCTTCCAAACCTGATGTATTACTACTAGGCAGCGAATGAGGAGAAGCTGCGGAGCTGGGTCAGAGGGGTTGATTCCCAGTGGGTCAGAATGGAGGAGTGTTTGTGCAGGGTGTCGGGATTGAAAGCACCAGCAACAGCACCACTCGCGATGCCTCCGGAGAAATACTCAGGGAGTCCGGTAATAATAGCTTCATTGAGAATTTGGAGGCAGTTTCGCCAAATCCTCAGTTTGGGGCAGGTTCAAGGGAAATGCCGATTCGAGGGAACCACAGATTTGAGCCAGCGAGCTGGGGTGGAATTTTCGGAAATGGGAGGAGAAGGTGATTAAGACACTAAAAGATGTGTTTCTAAGGGGTCGGTTTGCAGGATTGAAGGAGCTGGAAGCGAAGTATGGGATGGAGCAGGGGGAAATGTTTCGATAGATGCAGATCCGAGTTTTTGCCAGACAGGAGTTACAGAGCTTCTTGGTGGAGCCGGCCTCCACATTGCTGGAGGAGGTGTTGACGACAGGGGGACTGGAAAAGGGGTTAGTGTCGGCGGTGTACGGAGCTATTTTGGAAGTGGAGAAGGCACCACTGGAAGGGATCAAAGCAAAATGGCAGGAAGAGTTGGGAGATGATATGGAGGAGGGGTACGGGTGTGAGGTGCTCTGGAGAGTGAACGCCTCCACCTCGCGCGTGAGGTTGGGGCTGATACAGCTCAAAGCGGTATACAGAGCACACATAACGGGTGCGAGGATGAGCCGATTCTTTGAAGGAGTAGAAGATGTGAATGAGCCTTGCATGTGGTGGGGGGGGGGGGGGGGGCGCTAATCACGTTCATATGTTTTTGGTCCTATCCAGAGCTAGAGGATTAATGGAAGGATCTTTTTAGGATAATTTGTAAAGTGGTGCACGTGAAACTGGACCCGGGCCCCCAGCAGGCCATATTCAGGGTGTCGGACCAGCCAGGATTGGAAACGGGTGCAGATGCAGATGTTGTAGTCTTCGCCTGATTGATCGCCTGGAGGGGGGTCCTGAGAGGTTGGAGAGCAACCACTCCACCCTGTGCCCTGCGTGGCGGGGGGACCTGTTGGAATTCTTGACTCTTGAGAGGGTTAAGTTTGAACGGAGGGGAAGGATGGATGGGTTCTACAAACCATGGCCATTATTCATTACGCTCTTTTAAGAACTGGATAACATCGAACATTAGCTGTGGCGGGTGGGTGGGAGGGTTGGGGGAGGGAGGCTGTGTGTGTTAATGGTGACTATGGGTGATCCCTGATTCCTTTTTGTCATTTGTTTCTGTGAACATGCGGGCTAATGTTTGGTTTTTTTTGGGAGGATGGGATCGTTGAAATTGATATGGGGAGTGACATATTTGTTATTGATTATTTTTTATTGTTTGGTGGAAATGTGGGAGAAATATGAAAAAGGAGGAGAGTGAAAAATATATAAAAAATAAATAAATAAATTGAACGCCAAAAGAATCGTTATGCAAAATGGAAAACGATGAATCTGAAATGGTTTCCAGTTTTCTATAGCGTGTGCAGTAATTCTCAAGTAAGGCAATGACTTCAGTGAAGAGATTTGATCCCTCTGCAGAATTTTATTCAGGGTAGTCATCAAATAAAGAGGAAAGGATCTGTGAAAGCAGGAATGATTTGAATCGTTGCTAATTTAGGAGCAGCACAGCTTCAGCCCGGGTATGATACAAAGGCAACTTGTGCCGCGTTGCTGCACAAACCCCTTGGCCACTGCATAAATGGTTGAGGGGTGAGCAATATTTTGTGGTAGTTTGATGACGTTGTCTAGTCTGCGGAATTTGTGATGGGGAAGTGTTTTTTCAATGAAAGGGGTGTTGATTCCATTACTACAGCCACAGAGCCTTTCGTGTCGTTATTTGGCCTGGTGGTGTTAGCCCTACGCACTAGCGTGTTGGTCGGCGAGCACGCTTATGTGTTCCTAAGGTGCTTGTGCATTTGCTTGTGACAAGTTTCCGCTGCAGGAGCTTTCGTGTTGCAATCTCCCTCTTAATGTTGCTCAGGACTGGGAGCCTTGGCAGTTGCGGTGATCGGCGGGTACCTGAGATGATATATATCCTCGTGCTGAATTGAGTTTCGACAAGACTGGCGTAAGATAAATTGTACACCTCGAGTGCACAGTACTTTGCAGTCGAGCAGACGATGCCAAGAGTAGATACTTAAGGTTTTACAGAGCCAGACTAACTGTTTTTGATCGTTGTTACTGTCTTGCTCAGAGGCTTTCTGTCTGTCAACATTCGATCAGGGGAAAACAAAAACATGCGGGATGTTGTTCGGGATTCAGTCTCTAGCCATTCAAATAGATATTGGGTTTCCTCATGGTACTGGCATTGTGGATGTGGAATACACTTCTAAAATTTACAGTACCGATTATTTGTTTTATAATTAAGGAGCAATTTACCGTGGCAATCCAGCTGTCATGCACATCTTTAGTTTCTGGAGGTCGAACCCACGCAAACACGTTCAAACCCCACACGGACGGCGTCGAATCCTGGTCCTCAGTGTGATAGCATGGAGGTGGAATATACCCAGGCCTGTGATGTTGTTGCTGGATAAACTGGTGATGTCTTATAATCGTTGGTCAGCTTTGCTACATCGCTTCTTCGTGTTGTCTTTGTTAAGCAAATATCCGAGTCTGAGAGGAACAAATGGGATTGCTAGCATAGATGAACACCCAAAAACTGGGTTGCAGGAAGAACATTGGTGCAGAGATTGAAAAGGGTGGGGGCTACAACTGCTCCAACAAAAAAAGTTGGACTGTTTCTTCCAGGTGCTTGTCTGATCAACAATATGCAGCATGAACAATATATCTTGGCATAATAGTTTAATGCCGCCAGTAACTCACGGAGGGAGAACCTTGAGATTTTGTCAAGGTCCAATGTGTCGTACGCTGCAGTGAGATCACGAAATACAGCGCTAGTTTTGAAGTTATTTCCAAAGCCGTTATTAATGAGCCTTGTTAGAGCAAGAACTTGGTTGAATTTGCATCGCCCTCACCAAATGCCGACTTGTGCAGCTTTCAAGATTTTATCCACCACTGGCTCCATCCATTGTAAGATGAGACATTCTCTGTTCTTGAAATGCACAGCGATCAGAGATATTGGTCGGTAGCTTGACAGTAACTGAGGCTTTTCGCATGGTCTTGGCAGGTGAGTTAATTTGGATATGGCAGTCTTCCTTCACAGACAACCCTTGGATTAAGCTATCCAACCCGTAGGCAAAGCTTTTCAAGAAAATCCGGAGGAATGTTTCCAGAGCCAGGAGCAGTACCCTCCTGGATTTAATGTATCACTATGTCCAAATCCACTGCAGTTAATAGTTCAGGGCATGGTCTCAATTGTAAACCCTTCGGAAGCTGTCCACACTTCTTCATTTTGTTCCGCACTATTTTCCCCGGGACACGTTTCCATATGGAGAAGATGGGTCGCTACTTTATTCACATTTACAGATAGTCGGTTTGGTATTAGTGCTTCCTTTCCTGTTCGAAGATGGTATAGGAATCTCCAGATTTTCTGGCTGGAGCACGTGAAATTCAAGTTTCTGGTTCTCACCTCGGCGGTAGACAGAGTCCAACGGCTCCACCAAGCGATCAGTTACATCTGGGTCACCAATTCCCTTGAGTGATGAAGGACAGACGTATATTCCTCTTCGAGACAGAGGGATTATTGTGGGATGGGTTTGGTGGATGGGTTGTAGGTGGCTTTTACCAGCAACCGAGCGATTAAAACAGAATATTTATTTCCTGAATTGTAAGTGTTTTTGAATGGTGTGCCAGATCTTAATTATTATCAGGACTTCCCTTGGCACTGGAAATGATATTTTTAGAACCATAGAGATCCAATCTTTCATCCTATGAATATTGTTTACAGTTTTGGAAACTTTTTAAACAATTGTTTTCTGTAGTGCTATCTCTCATCTTTGTTTCTTTCGAACCCTTTCTTTATTCCACTTATTCGTGGTAATGGACAGCAAATTAGAAATTGTTACTACATTTCTGATTCAGACTTTGCTTTCTTTCATCTCAGATGTGATTGGTTAATGGGATGCACATTAGCTGATACTCGACTATCATCGACTAGAAAGTTGAGTCTTGTTTCTCCCTTCATTGATTCTGCCAGACATTCTGAATATTTACCACATTTCTGTTTGCACTCCACAAGTTACTACCCTGCTAATCTGTTCCAATAATTATTGACAGTGAATAGAAGTGTAAAATGTCATGGAATCTGACGGGCAAGTGGACATCAAGTTCTACTTCAGAGGTCGTGCTGGGATTTATGCTGGATTGCCGCTTTATTCATACATACACAATGTGACGCTGCATTGCAATTTCGACATTCCTTGACGCAACGTGGCGAGTGAAATTTTAAGTGTCTTATGAATATATTTCAGAAAAAGTAACTTAGCCCTACCTGTCTTCATTTTCCCCTTCAGATCTGTAAAATAACGTATTACATTTGACTTATTTGCCCCCGTTGCTGGAGTACATGCGAGTCTGTGCGCGATGTTTGACGACGAACAATAATGAATCCACATCCTGTCTTATATCTCTCCGGAATTTTTTTGTACTATATAACAGTTTGCAGATTCGATACGATGAATAGTTGTAGCTCATTCATATATCCGGCCGTCTGTACTGTAGTTAATCACAGTCCATTAGGGACGGTAAACATCTCTGAAACAAAGAGCGAGAGAGGTCGTTTGATCCACAGCTGGGCTAAGGCAAGAAAGAAGGCTCCGAATTTGAACCAGTGTGGTTGGCGTTTATTTTCACAACACTCAAGCCAACTCAGGTGACTGACAACGAATTACAACAAAGTGATTGCTTCGAAAAGAAAATCAGTATTTTATATCCCGTGTTTTACATCAGTGCTTAAAATAAGAGAATATTTTTAAAACATGATGATAATGATAATGATGACATGACGGTCCCGAGAGGGCAAATTGTAAAATATACTGATATCAACATCGAATCATATATTGATGTATCACACATAGAATATTCTTAATTAACGTAATAGTAGACGATGTTTGTTAAAGGTAGGTCGTGCCTCGCAAACCTTATTGAGTTCTTTGAAAAGGTGACCAAACAGGTGGACGAAGGTAAAGCAGTTGATGTGGTGTATATGAATTTCAGTAAAGCGTTTGATAAGGTTCCCCACGGTAGGCTATTGCAGAAAATACGGAGGCATGGGATACAGGCTGATTTAGTAGTTTGGATCAAAAATTGGCTAGCTGTAAGAAGACAGAGGGTGGTGGTTGATGGGAAATGTTCAGCCTGGAGTTCAGTTACACGTGGTGTACCACAAGGATCTGTTTTGGGGCCACTGTTGTTTGTCATTTTTATAAATGACCTGGAGGAGCGCGTAGAAGGATGGGTGAATACATTTGCAGATGACACTAAAGTCGGTGGAGTTGTGGACAGTGTGGAAGGATGTTGCAGGTTACAGAGGGACATAGATAAGCTGCAGAGCGAGGCTGAAAGGTGGCAAATGGTGTTTAATGCAGAAAAGTGTGAGGTGATTCATTTTGGAAGCAGGAACAGGAATACAGGGTACTGGGCTCATGGTAAGATTCTTGGTAGTATGGATGAGCATGGAGGTCTCGATGTCCATGTACATAGATCCCTGAAAGTTGCCACCTAGGTTGACAGGGTTGTTGAGAAGGCGGACGGTGTGTTAGCTTTTATTGGTAGAGGGATTGAGTTTCGGAGCCATGAGGTCATGTTGCAGCTGTACAAAACTCTGGTGCGGCCGCATTTGGAGTATTTAGTGCAGTTCTGGTCGCCACATTATAGGAAGGATGTGGAAGCACTGGAAAGGGTGCAGAGGAGATTTACCAGAATGTTGCCTGGTATGGAGGGAAGATTTTATGAGGAAAGGCTGAGGGACTTAACGCTGTTTTCGTCAGAGAGAAGGTTAAGAGGTGACTTAATTGAGGCATACAAGATGATCAGAGGATTAGATAGGGTGGACAGTGAGAGCCTTTTTCCTCGGATGGTGATGGCTCGCACGAGGGGACATAGCTTTAAATTGAGCGGAGATAGATATAGGACAGATGTCAGAGGTAGGTTCTTTACTCAGAGACTAGCAAGGGCGTGGAATGCCTTGCCTGCAACAGTAGGGGACTCGCCAACATTAAGGGCTTTTAAATAGTCATTGGATCAACATATGGATTATAAGTAAAAAGTGTAGATAGGCTTTAGAGTGGTTTCACAGGTCGGCACAACATCGAGGGCTGAAGGGCCTGCACTGCGCTATAATGTTCTATGTTCTATGTTACCGTTTCCCGCTCAAAAACATCAGTCTTCATGGTTTTAAGCCATGTCACTCTTTAGTGGTGACATGTTTCCTCTCTTTCAATCGATTTCAGACCCTGCAAGGAATCTCTACCCTGACCCCATGCTACATGGGAATTAAATAAAATAAATGGAAATATTTATTCACTGGTATGAGATTGGAAAGTATTAATGTCCAAAGAGACGGAGGCATCCTTGCTTAAAAGTCACGAAATGCAGGCTCTGCAAGCAATTGGCATGGGAAATGGTAATATTAGTTTTCTCACAAGACGATTTTAGTATAGGAGTAATTATGTCCTGTTTGATTTTATAGTACGTTTGGTAGACCTGAAACCGGAGTATTGTCTGCAGTTTAGCCACATTAATAATAATAATCTTTATTGTCACAAGTAGGCTTACATTAACACTGCAATGAAATTACTCTGAAACCTACGGAAGGATACACAATAAGGATACAGAGTTGATAGATGAGTGAAAGGCTGAAGACGTTCTATACATAGACGTAAGTAAAGGCTTTGACAAGGTATCCCATGGTAGACTGGTAGAAAAGGTGAAGTCACATGGGATCAGAGGAGAGATGGCAAGTTGGATACAGAACTGGCTCCGTCACAGAAGGCAAAAGGTAGCATAAGAAGGATGATTTTCCATATGGAAGGCTATGATTAGCGGCGTTCCACAGGGATCAGTTCTGGGACCTTTGTTCTTCGTAGTGTATATAATGATTTTGAAGAAAATGTAGCTGGTCTGATTAGAGATTGACTGGACTGTGCCGGTATTCTCTTGACTTCAGAAGAATGACATGTGGTCTCATTGACACTTACATAATCCTTCAGGGGCTAGGAAAGAGCGGGGTGGAAAATTTGTTTCCCCTGCCTGGGAGCCTGGTACCAGGGGACCCAATCAGAATAAGGATAAACCATTTAGGACCGAGATGAGCAAGAATTTGTTAACATACAGGATGGCGAATACTTGCTATTCTTTACCACATCGGGCTTTGGAGCCTTAGTCACTGCATATTTTGAAGACCAAGATTGATGGATTCCTCGTTCTCATGACACCACAGGACGTGGAGATAACAAGGGAAATAATTCTACAATAGGCACAGCAATGATCTAGTCAGATGTGGAACGTGCCCGTGGGGCTGAATGGCCTTCTGCTGCTCCCATGTTCCCAATGATATTCAGCTAAGCTAATCCAGATGGTTTTCCGTACACACACTGGTGAGTTTTCGATCTGTAATATATAAATGCGTCTCTCACAAAATCGATCTTCATCTCTAATTGCCGCATGAGGTTACTCAGCGTGTGATCAAGAGTTGAATAATCTCTCGATCCAAATGTTTACAGACCTGCTGCGCTACCTCGACGCCACAGACACTTCAGCATTAAAATACCTGAATTTTTCTAAATCTTGCACTCCCAGAATCGCAATGTTTACCGCTTTATCCTCCTCATCAATCCAGTGACTCAGATAAGACTACAACAGGGCTGCATAATTGGTGGTGCCTTCGATCCTTTCAATTCCATACCTAACTTAAGATATCATAACCTGGGCTACTGTTTGCAATAGGGCAGACACACAGTGAGGAGAAGAGGCTTTTCCGATTTCTACATTTCCTCAAGCTCTAGAATGGGTTACACACAAATTTCCTGATACCATGAATCTATGCCAAGCAGAATATTGCACAGAAAGCGAATTAAAACATTCAATTCAGTGGGACTTTGCCTCAGCGACACGTGGCTTGTTCGTAGCCTGCTAATATGCAGCACTATTTCAAAGCGCCAGCATCCCAGCTTCGATTCCCGGCTTGGGTCACTGACTGTGTGGCGTCTTCACGTTCTCCCCGTGTCTGCGTGGGTTTCCTCTGGGGGCTCTGGGTTCCTCCCACAAGTCTCGAAAGATATCGTTGTTCGGTGAATTGTGCATTCTGAATTCTCCCTCAGGGTAGTCGAGCAGACGTCGGAGTGTGGCGACGAGGGGATCTTCACAGGAACCTCATTGTAATTTTAATGCAAGTCAACTTGTGACACTAATAATGATTAATATTATTACAATATTGTACAACGCATCTGTAACTCACCTTTCAGTTGCAAGATCGTCTCAGCTGATGACATAGAAAAGATAGGTCAGTAACTGATATGGAAGATGTTCTTGCAATGGAAAATAATGGATTAAATACACTAAGATTATATTCAATGGTTTACTTATAATCCTTAAATTGCAATATTTCACACTCCTTGAATGGAAATATTGACTTTTGCATATTTTACAGGTTGAATATGTTACAATTATCTACTACCATAAAATTGTTGTTTGTAATTTTGCAGAATAGATCCTTCGGGAACAAAATATGGCATTGTTTGGGCTATTATTTTAGCACCGCCGTTTAACCATTTGGAATAATACTCTGTATCCAGTTTGTATGCTTGTCACACAGTCAAAATCTACGTGGGAACAACTCCAATTTTCATAGACTGAAGCTTTGCAAGACCAGCGTTATTATTTCCCCCTTATTGCCGTTGAGAATATGATGCAAACCCACATTTTTAAAGTTTTCGTTAACTATGTTATTTAATGAAACATTAAGGAAGTAATATACTATGGTCAGTCGTAAAGTATTGATAACTAATCAAATGGTGTGAAGGATTATCTTATTTCATTAGGCAGTAGCAATGGGATATTATCAGTCCTGATGAAATATCATCGACTTAAAATATTACCGTTTGATTTCCTGAACATTTCCTGCATTTCTGTTTGCTTTGATAACGTATTGACTACTATTCCTTTGACAACAAGAAATGAAGTTTCCACGGAATGAGATGTTTAATCATTAACTTTTTTGCGGAGATTACCGAGTTTTGCTTGCAGTGTGTCTTTTTCTGAAAGAGAGTAAAACACAAGTAACGATAGGAAGCTCAAATTGAGTTCTTCGAGAATGTTGAGCTCATTAGAAAGCGCCCAGGTAGATTTTCAGAGCGTGTATCATATCCAACAATGCGAATTTTATTTTATTTGTAGGAGTAATATTGATGGGTGTACTTTTCGTGGATTTCCCGAATGCATTCGACATGGCACAACAGACAGCATTAGGAAAATTAGCGGGTATGTAATTGCAAGCAGATGATTGACCTGAAATCTCATTGCCGTACGAAATGTATTCTAAGACCACCTACTACTGGTGGATGTTTCGTGAAGCATGTTTCCAGATGGATACACTGGCAATAATGGCTTCTTGACGGCCTAGACCTGGTTCGGGTGATGAAGGCCCCGAGTTTACCTCAATAAGCAAGTAATCAAAAGGAACACGAGGAAGATTATCTCTTACATTGAGAGTGGTTAAAATATGAAATTTACTATCTGAAAAGTTGGGGAAGGATGGCACAATCGTCACTTTCAATAGAAAATAAATTACATCTGAAGAAATAAAGGCAACTGCACCGTTACGATAAACGGGGCTGGCGAGCAGGCGTACTTAAATTGCTCTGAGAGAGAGACAGCACATGTTACACACGAAGAAAATTCATCCCCTTCTGCCCGTAATCTCTGTTGTTGAATCTGCGTTTTGATGTTTCTTGATAATTACATAGTGCAAGGAACTCTTGGATTCACGAGTTTGCCAAAGACACAAATTAGAATGGTATATTTTCAGTTAAAAGTCACTTCAAAATCCTTGACTCTTTTTCGGGATCAGATTTTGAAATGATGGTCGCAAATATATTTTACTGTCTGTACAAATCAAGTAAACCAGCCTATTACAAACCACAGCATGTGCTCAGGGTTCTGGTGCGACTGAGATTTACACCTTGCTGAGCTTTGGTGCGCCATTGAAGTTCAAATGTGGAGTATCCGTGTAAGATAAGAGTTGAAAGATAGCTATGTCTTAACCAGTATCTATGGCCTTTTCATGTTATTTTAGGATAAGATTTAATAATAATACGATCGCTGATTTTCTATTTTTAGAATTAAATGGTAAATTAATTATTATATAATTATAATTCCTATCAACACCGAAAGAATATCCGAGTGTATGATGTTGTTTGTGGAAATCGAGAAAACAACGCAATCAAAAAAAACAACTTAATCAATTGTTCTAAAGATAATCATTTAACCGATTTCTACTGATCAATACATTATTATTAACATAAAAGATTCGGATATCTATGAAGCCAATGGGAAATACAATCTGCTTGACTTTCAGGCGGGTGGATTGAGGTTGTTGGACATCGGGCTCCGGGTTCCGCACATCGGCAGTCCCACTCTATGTCGGGTGCTGAGGTGGGGGGAGAGGGGCGGGGTGGTCAGTCGGATCGGTCGGGTCGGAGATGGAGAATCTCGTTCCATTGTTGTTCGGGGACTACCTTATGAGTGCAAAGGGGAAGGGCTGGTGCTGGTGCTGGGATAGAATTCGCTGTGCGATCGTGTGCGTTGGGGCAATATCTTTGTGTTGAACATGGTTACATTGAAGTCAGAAGTGGCTTCTGTATTGTCGTCTTTTCAGCTTAACTATCAGCACAACAGAGGCAAAGCCGTCCAAATGTTGCAATTTGAACCGCTTTGTTTGATCGATTTGAACCCAATGTAGGGGAAGTTTATGCTTCTGTCAAATTGCACGGAAACCCTGTCTGGGAGCCTCCGGAAGTCTTTCCACCAGCGCATCTTTGAATTATCTCCCAAATCTGACACCGAGACCCAGCAAATTACATTGGTTTGTGACTCCTGGAGTATTTATTTCCCCATATTAATAGAATAACTTTTTAAGGTGTTTAAAGCAGATTAACCTTTTTTAGCTGCATCGAGCTGGGTCGCTGTGAAGAGAAATACAATGGTTAAAACAAAAATCACGAGTTGGCATATCTGACATATTCAATGGATCTGAAGGTACAAAGTGAAAATGACATACGCACTGATTACACTGATAGATTGTGGAGGATTGTAAGGATACGTGTTTCCCTGCCCTGCAGTTTTAACGCCTCCATATTGAAGGATTGCCGTAGACCCAAATTCAGGGATTTTGGACGTGTTGGATATTCATTATGTCAGCACCTTTTGTCAAGAAACTGATGAACCTTTCACAATTATGGGGATAGGGTGGAGGTGTTGACCTTGGGTAGGGTGCTCTATCCAAGAGCTGGTGCAGACTGGCCGAGCCGAATCGCCTCCTTCTGCACTGTAAATTCTATGATAATCTATGATTAATCTAGAACAAAGGTTCGGCACAACATCGTGGGCCGAAGGACGTGTTCTGTGCTGTATTTTTCAATGTTCTATGTTGTAATTGTTTGATTTTAACGAAAGCTGAAACTAAACTACAGACACATAATTCAGCAACCTTGGAAAAGCAGATGGAAAAAGGGAAGTTGATGCAGTAACAGACAAAAATACAGCGAACGAATGAGGTTTCCTCTCAAAGAAAGTTGAGGAATTTGAACATGAAGAACTCAGAGTTCAGATTTGTAGCATCGGGAAGGAAATGAAGGAGACACATGTGGGAAATCATGTGAGAAAATGGGCCGTATTTGGGAAAAGCTTGACGTGTAATATCATCTGGCATGGTCTAAATCTCGTTGTAATTATTGGCGCAGACGCGATGGGCCTTTTCCATGTTGCAGATATCATTGACTCTATTACTCTAAGACTTAAAAAGGGGAAGAATTGCTGCAGCTGAGATTATATCAGAAGCTCTTGTCTCCTTACTCAAGAAAGGATAATAATATAACAGATATAATAACTTATTTTGTGACAAGTAGGCTTACATTAACATTTCAATGAAGCTACTGTTAGAATCCTCTAGTCACGGAGAGAACGTACAGACTCCACACAGACAGTGACCCAAGCCGGGAGTCGAACCTTGGAGCCTGGCGCTCTGAAGCAACAGTGCTAACCACTGTGCTACCGTGCCGTAATCACATTCGAAGAGTGGCCACTCTATTGATTCCTGTGGTAAACGTACTGTCTTTCGAGGGACGGCAGCGAAGCTTTGGCAAGTATCCATTCGAGTTGAGAGGTATTACTGAGCATCTTATTGAAAAGTACCATGTTCTTAGAGGACCTGACGGTGTGCATGCTGTAAGGAATTTCCCTCTTTTGGGAGAGACTAAAACGAGAGGATATTGTTTAAAATCAGGGGTCACGCATTTAAGGCGAGGTTTTTGTATCACTGTCAGATGGTAGTTAGACTGTGGAATTGTCTTCCCCCGGCAGCAATCGAGGCAGGCGTGCTGGACGAAAGAAGATCGACCCACAATTGTCAAGTTACCTCCATGGACAGATGTGAGCGGTGCCAAAGAGGCCCGGCCCCACATGTTCTGGTCTTGCCCCAGACTTGTGGAGTACTGGACAGCCTTCTTCGAGGCTATGTCCAAAGTGGTGGGGGTGAGGGTGGAGCCATGCCCGATAGTGGCGGTCTTCGGGGTTTCAGACCAGCCAGATCTATTCCTGGGGAGGAGGGCGGACGCCCTTGCCTTTGCCTCCCTGATCGCCCGCCGTAGAATCCTGTTTGGCTGGCGGTCAGCAGCACCGCCCAGAGCTGCAGACTGGCTGTCCGACCTCTCGGATTCTCTCCAAATGGAGAAAATCAAATTCGCCATCCGAGGGTCGGACGACGGCTTCCACAGAACGTGGGAGCCATTCATGCAATTGTTCCGGGACCTGTTTGTGGCCAACGTACAAGAGGAAGAATAGTCGGGGGAAGGTAGCCGGCGGGGAGGGGGGGGGGGGGGGGGGGGGCTACGGGCTCGTTACGGGGGTTTGATGGCTAGCTAAGGCCCAAAATCAAACTAAATAAATGCCAATAAACATGTTGGGGAATGTAAAATATGTATGCCGGCGAAGAGGGGGAGGCCACAGTTATGACTACGAAGATGCTCACCTGTAAATATATATGTTAATTTTTGCGTGTTTTTTTTTCTCTCTCTAACAATTTGTAATTTGTTCAATATAAAACATGAAAACTGAATAATAAACATTTATAAAAAAAAAAGTTACCTCCATGGATCATGTTAGACCTAATCAAAAATATAACCCTGGAGACTCTTAAAAACGAAGAAAATAGAGCATCCAATTCTTTGTTTCCGAATTTAGGGGCAATTTAGCGTGGCCAATTCACCTACCTTACACATCTTCCGTAGAATTTACAGCGCAGAAGGAGGCCATTCGGCCTATCGAGTCTGCACCCACTCTTGGAAAGAGCACCCTACCCAAGCCCACACCTACACCCTATACCCATAACCCAGTAACCCCACTCAACACCTTCTAACAATGACATTTTGGACACTAAGGGCAATTTAACATGGCCAATCCCCCTAACCTGCACATCTTTCGACTGTGGGTGGAAACCGGAGCACCCGGTGGAAACCCGCGCAAACATGGGGACAATGTGCAGACTCCCCACCTGCGACCCTGGAGCTATGAAGCAATTGTGCTAACCAGAATGCTGCCATGCTCCCCTTGTATGTGTGTGTGGGGGGGGGGGGGGGGGAGGTTGGGGGGGAGGGTGGGAGGGGTGTTGTGGGAGAGACCCACGCAGACACTGGGGGAATATGCAAACTTCATACGGACAGTAACCCAGCATTGGGATCGAACCTATGGCCTGCAGAGCCGTGAGGCAGCAGTGTTAATCACTGCGCCGGCTTGCCGCCCCAACTCAATAAACTCGGAGACGAGTTTTTGTTTTTTCTTTGTATAGGCGCCGCTGGCTAGGCGAGCACTTATTGCCCACCCAAGTTCTCTTTGAGAAGGTGAGGTTGTGAGGAGCACTTGTTAAACATCTGTCCACGTTGCAAACGAATACCACCCTGCTGTTAGGAAGGTAATTCCAGAACTTGTTCCCAACGTCAATGAAAGAAGGACGGTATAGTTAGAAGCCACGATAGCGTGCATTTTGGGTATATGTTGATGCCAGGTGGTCGGTCCGCTTTCGTTGGTTTAATTAGACTCCGTAGAGTATGACACAGGTGGACTGTTCGGTGATGACGGACAGCATTTAAGAGTGAAGCACATTGCTTTACGTCTGGAGTTACATGTTGGCGAGACTGAGCTAGGTAGAAAGCCATGTTTCCACCCCTGATTGACATTAACGAGCCATGTGGAATTTTATTGCAATGGGCAATGGTTTCATCGTCACCATTACTGAATTACTTATTAAATAGAAATTCGATTGTGAAATATGAACGTGTTGCCCTGGAATATAAGCCTTGTCCTCTGGATTACTTTATTCTCATGATATTGCCACTGCGTCCTTAATTGGTGTAACCCATAATGTGATTTTAATGCAACTAAATTAACTGCACATAATATCGCTAACGTCTGTGCACAATTCCCCTTCAAATGCTACCAGTTTCAGTCATATGCCAGAATTTGAATATACCATCTAATCCCAGGAAAGTGTTTTCTCCCTCTTACCAAGATCCGCTCGTCCGGTTGGTGCGGGTATGGCTGCTGAGAAAGGAGTGAACATTTTTGTAGTTACATTTTTGGAATGTAATTTAGTCCCCACAGATTCCGCCGAAATTGACTAACGAACGCCAGCAGATGATTTTATCACAGTGTATTTCATCTTAATCGCGGCAAATGAACTTTAAACCTCGGTTATATACATTCGAGAAAACAGACGATTAAGTTGTGACTGCTGATTAACGGAATCCAAAATATATATCGACCGGCTTGAATCAACTTAATATAATTCCATTCGATATTTCACCTTCCATTAGCCCGAACGAGCTGTCGGCATCTGAGTGGCAGGACCGTCAACTTAGGTTGCTTCGGAGCTCCTTGAGAGGCATCGTATATTCCGAGGTTTTTCCAAATTAAATCGCAGGAAGATTTCGTGGCGTTGCCGTCTTAATAGTGGCGACCCAACTCGCGTTCCCTATTGGGAATGGAGGCTATTCTCTATCCCCATTGCGTATAAAAATGGCTGCATTTTGTATCATGTTCAAATACAGTCATGCAATTGGCCGAGAATGCTTTAGCAGCATCTTCTGACACGCACTCGCTACACAAGACCAGTTGGTGCCCTGGAACGATGCCAGTTACAACCGCCACTCCAAGAAATACATCAGCAGAAACTGCAGTTCAGAAGACAACTTCCTGCACAGTCTGAAAGCACTTCGGAACAGCTGCCCACAGCGGATGGACAGATACATAATATAAAAGAAAGGAATGGAAAATAAATAAATAATTCCTACGAGCACCTTCAGCGGTAGGAGTTATTCCTTTCTTTAAATCTGAAAATAAAGATAACAAAGATATTTTAATACTCGAGAAAAATGTAGAAAATTCCGCATGATTAACTGTGTAGGCCAAATCTTCACAATTATAAACAAGTTTGTCTCGGACTGTATCTGATCTGGCTTGGTCATAAGGAGCGTCGGACATTCACTTCCGCTTCTAGTTAATCTGGATAACATACAAAGAACAAAGAAAAGAAAAGTACAGCTTCAGTTTTTCAGCGGTCGCAGCGAGCGCAGTAACCAGGGGGCTGTCTGGATGGTAAGTTTCCCGGTTTAAAAACTTACCTTACAGGAGCGATGAGAGGGAGGAGCTGAGTGGGAGCGGTCGAATTGCGCTCTGGGAAGGTGAGTGAACTGATATATTTGGGCATTTATTTGCTATTATAGTTGGACTAAGTTATGCTTAAGATTAAAAATGGCGGGAGATCTCAGACACCTTATGTTCCTCTTGCCCTGTGTGGGAGTTCAGGGACGCGGCCGATGCCCCTGACTCCTTCACGTGCGGGAAGTGTGTCCAGCTGCAGCTCCTGTTAGACCGCATGGCGGCTCTGAAGCTACGGCTTGACTTACTTTGAAGCATCCGCGATGCTGAGGAGGTCGTGGATAGCACGTTTAGCGAATTGGTCACACCGCAGATTAGGATTGCTGAGGGAGAAAAAGAATGGGTGACCAAATGGCAGAGAAAGAGCAGGAAGGCAGTGCAGGTTTCCCCTGCGGTCATCTCCCTCCAAAACAGGTATACCGTTTTGGATACTGTTGGGGGTGATGGCTCACCAGGGGAAAGCAGCAATAGCCAGGTTCGTGGCACAGTGGCTGGCTCCGCTGTACAGAATGGTGGGGAGAAGAGTTGAAGGGCTATAGTCATAGGGGATTCAATTGTAAGGGGAGTAGATAGCCGGCTCTGTGGTCTAAAACGGCACTCCCGAATGGCATGTTGCCTCCCAGGTGCACGGGTCAGAGATGTCTCAGATGGGCTGCAGAACATTCTGAAGGGGGAGTGTGAACATCCAGTTGTCTTGGCGCATATAGGCACCAATGATATAGGTAGAAAACTGAATGAGGTCCTACAAGCAGAATGTATGGAGTTAGGAGCCAAGTTAAAATGTCGGACCTCAGAGGTAGTAATCTCAGGATTGCTACCAGTGCCTCGTGGTTGTCAGAGTAGAAATGAAAGAATAGGCAGGATGGTGATGTCTAGCACGAGGGGACATAGCTTTAAATTGAGGGGAGATAGATATAGGACAGATGTCAGAGGTAGGTTCTTTACTCAGAGAGTAGTAAGGGCGTGGAATGCCTTGCCTACAGCAGTAGTGGATTCGCCAACACTAAACACATTCAAATGGTCATTAGATAGGCATATGGATGATCAGGGAGTAGCGTAGATGGGCTTTAGATGCGTTTCACAGGTCCGCCCAACATCGTGGGCCGCAAGGCCTGCACTGCACTGTAATGTTTTATGTTCTATGTTCTAATGTGTGGCTTGAGAGATGGTACAGGGGGAGGGGTTCAGATTTTTGGGATATTGGGACCGGTGCTGGGGGAGGTGGGACGACTACAAATTGGACGGTCTACACCTGGGCCGGACTGGAACTAATGCCCTTGGGTATGCGTTTGCTAACGCTGTTGGGGAAGGTTTAAAATAATGTGGCAGAGGGATGGACACCAAATGAGGAGGTTAGTGGTCAGTAAGGAGGTAGTAACTAAAGCCTGTAAGGAGCTAGATCATTAAGTCAGCGTGACTAAGGGAAGAGTAGACAGGGAGCAGATGATGAATGCAAAGGGACTGGTAGTCTGAGGTGCATTTTTAAAAATGCAATCAGTGTAGTAGGTAACGCAGGTGATCTTAGGGCTTGGATTAGTACCTGGGAGTGTGATGTTATTGTTATTACTGAGACTTGGTTGAGGGGAGGGTATGATTGGCAACTAAATACCACAGGATATCGATGCTTCCGGCGAGTAGAGAGGGAGGGAAAAGGGGTGGTGGAATTGCATTGCTGGTCAGAGAGGATATCACAGCTGTGCTTAAGGAGGGCACTATGGAGGACTCGAACCGTGAGGCGATATGGGCAGAGCTCAGAATAGGAAGGGTGTGATAACAATGTTGGGGCTGTACTACAGACCTCCCAACAGCGAGCGTAAGATGGAGGTGCAAATATCTAAACAGATTAGGGAGAGATGTTGGAGATTTTAATTTCACAACATTGACTGTGATACACTTAGTTTTAGAGGTCTAGATGGAGCAGAATTAGTAAGGAGCATCCAGGAGGGTTTTCGAGAGAAGTGTGTAAATAGTCCAACTCAGGAAGGGGCCATACTGGACCTGGTGTTGGGGAATGAGCCCGGCCATGTGGTTGAAGTTTCAGCAGGGGATTACTTTGGGAATAGTGATCAGAATTCCGTAAGTTTTAGAATACTCATGGCCAAAGACGAGAGTGGTCCTAAAGGAAGAATGCTAAATTGGGGGAAGGCCAACTATACCAAAATTCGGCTTCAGCTGGGGAATGTGGATTGGGAGCAACTATTTCAATGTAAATCTGATATGTGGGAGGCTTTTAAAGAGAGGTTTCTTAAAGTGCAGGACAGACATATCCCGGTGAAAATGAGGGGGAGAAGTGGCAAGATTAGGAAACCATGGATGACAGGTGAAATTGTGAGACTAGGTAAGAGGAAAAAGGAAGCACACATAACGTCTAGGCGACTGAACACAGACGAAGCGATGGAAGAATATCGGGAATGTAAGACCAATCTGAAACGAGGAATCAAGAGGGCTAAAGGGGTGTCATGAAATATCTTTAGCAAACATGGTTAAGGAAAATCCCAAAGCCTTTTCTTCATATATAAGGAGCAAGAGGGTAACTAGAGAAAGGGTTGGCCACTCAAGGACAAAGGAGGAAAGTTATGCGTGGTGTCAGAGAAAATGGGTGAGATTCTTAACGAGTACTTTGCATCGGTATTCACTGAGGAGAGGGACATGACGGATGTTGAGGTTAGGGACAGGTGTTTGATTACTCTAGGTCAAGTCGGCATAAGGAGGGAGGATGTGCTCGGTATTCTAAAATGCATTAAGGTGGACAAGTCCTCAGGTCCAGATGGGATCTATGCCAGGTTACTGAGAGAATTGAGAGAGGAAATAGCTGGGACCTTAACAGATATATTTGCAACGACCTTGAACACGGGTGAAGTACGGGAGGACTGGAGAATTGCTGATGCTGTCCCCTTGTTTAAGTAGGGTAACAGGGATAATCCAGGTAATTATAGACCGGTGAGCCTGATGTCAGTGCTAGGCAAGCTGCTGGAGAAGATACTGAGAGATGGATCTATTCACATTTGGAAGAAAATAGACTTATCAGTCACAGGCAGCATGGTCTTGTGCGAGGAAGGTCATGTCTTACAAACCTAATAGAATTCTTTGAGGAAATTACAAAGTTGATTGATGAGGGAAGGGCTGTGGAAGGCATATACATGGACTTCAGTAAGGCGTTTGATAAGGTTCCCCATGGTAGGCTGACGGAGAAAGTGAACTGGAAGGGGTCCAGGGTGAACTAGCTAGATGGATAAAGAACTGGCTGGGCAACATGAGACAGAGAGTAGTAGTGGAAGGGAGTTTCTAAAAATAGACAACTGAGACCAGTGGTGTTCCACAGGCATTCGTGCTGGGACCACTGTTGTTTGTGATATGCATAAATGATCTGGAGGATGGTACAGGTGGTCTGATTAGGAAGTTTTCAAAGATTGGTGGAGTAGCAGAGAGTGAAGGGGACTGTCAGAGAATGCAACAGAAGTGATAGATTGGAGAGTTGGGCGGAGAAATGGCAGGAGTTCAATCCGGGCAAATGCGAGGTGATGCATTTTGGAAGATTCAATTCAAGAGCAAACTATACGGTAATTAAAATGCCCTGGGGAAAATTGATGTACAGAGAGATCTGGGTGTTCAGGTCTATTGTACCCTGAAGGTGGCTGCTCAGGTCGATAGAGTGGTGAAGGAGACATACGGCATGATTTCCTTCATCGGAAGGGGTATTGACTACACGAGTTGGCAGGTCATGTTACAGTTATATAAGATTTTGGTTGGGCCACATTTGGAACACTGTGTACAGTTGTGGGCGCCACATTACCAAAACGTTGTGGATTCTTTGGAGAAGTTGCGGAGTAGGTTCACCAGGATGTTGCCTGGTATGGAGGGTGCTAGCTTTTAAGAGAGGGTGAGTAGATTATGATTATTTGCATTAGAAAGACGGAGGTTGAGTGGGGACCTCATTGAGGTCAACAAAATCATGAGACGTATAGACAGGGTGGATTGCAAGTAGCATTTTCCCAGATGGGGGAATCAATTACTAGGGGTCGCGAGTTCAAGGTGAGAGGGGAAAAGTCTCAGGGAGATATACGTGGAAAGTTCTATTCGCTGAGGGTGGTGGGTGCCTGGAATGCATTGCCGGTGAATGTGGTAGAGGCGGGTACGATAGCGTCAATTTAGATGTATCTGGACAGATACATGAATGTGCAGGGAGCAGAGGGATACAGATCCTTAGAAAATAGACGGCAGTTTTACATAGAGGATCTGGATCGGCGCAGGCATGGAGGGCCGAAGGGCTTGTTTCTGTGCTGTAACTTTTATTTGTTCTTTGTTCTTAGGAACAGGCCCTTTGGCCCTCCAAGTCTGTGCCGACCATGCTGCCCGTCTGAACTAAAATCATGTACACCTCTGGGGTCCGTATCCCTCTGTTCCCATCCTATTCATGTATTTGTCAAGACGCCCCTTAAACGTCACTATCGTACCTCCTTCCACCACCCCTCCGGCAGCGAGTTCCGGGCAACTACTACCCTCTGTGTAAAAAACCTGCCTCGTACATCTTCTCTAAACCTACGTCCCTTAGAAATTGGCCCCCTACCCTGGGAAATAGCCCCTCGCTATTCACTCTGTCTATGCCCTTCATAATTTTGTAGACCTCTATCAGGTCGCCTTCAACCTCCGTCGTTCCAGTGAGAACAAACCGTGTTTATTCAACCTCCCCTCATAGCTAATGTCCTCCGGCCCAGGCAATATCTTAGTAAATCTCTTCTGCACTCTCTCCAAAGCCTCCACAGCCTTCTGGTCGTGTGGCGACCAGAATTGAACACTATACTCCAAGTGTGGCCGAACTAAGGTTCCATACAGCTGCAACGTGACTTGCTAATTTTCATAATCAATGCCTCGGCCAAGAAAGGCAAGCAAGCCGTATGCCTTCTTGACTACCTGCTCCACCTGTGTTGCCACTTTCAGTGACCTGTACACCCAGATCTCTCTGACTGTCAATACTCTTGAGGGTTCGATAATTCACTGTATATTCCCTACCTGCATTAGACCTTCCATAATGCATTACCTTTCACTTTGCCGGATTGCACAGCATCTGCCATCTCTCCACTCACGTCTCCAAATGATTTAAATCCTGCTGTACCCTCTGACAGTCCTAATCACTACGTAATTCCACCAAACTTTATGTCATCCGTAAACTTCCTAATCGGACCAATTACATTTTCCTACAAATCATTTATATATACTACGAACAGCAAAGCTTCCAGTACTGATCCCTGCCGAGCATCACTATTCACAGCCCTTCAATCCGAAAAGCACCTTTCCATTGATACTCTACCTTCTATGACCTAGCTAGTTCTGTATCCATACACTGGTATAAGAGGTGTCATATCCGACACGACCCACTTTCCGCAACCTCCAATGGTAACATCAGATTTTAATACATTAGTAGATCGTGATTTAGAGTCAGCTAACATAATGGAACGGAAGCGGGCGTCAAATCAACGCCTGATCCATATAGCACAATCCAGATAGGTCCACCACATCGCCTCATCTCCCGAACAATACAAATTTAATTTGCTGAAATGGACGCCCATCTTCCGTTTGAAATCATTGATTTTCTCCGCCAACCCCGGCCTCCAAGGCAGCTAATTCCAGCTTCTTCTGAACATATTGCCCGAATATTTTGTTCAGGAGCATATTTTACTCCTCGTTCGTGTACGACGAGGAAAAGTAACAGTTTCATTTGGTTGCCTTATCTAAACATGACATAATGTGGCGGCCTCCATATTATCGCTCCTAAATCTCATTCTTTGCAACTAGAACAACACAAACTTTTAATTGAATCACTATATCTGCAATCGCAAACTATTATCTCCTTTGTATTGCTTCAGGGATTCTCCCATCCTCCCCAAAGCTCGGTGATCAGAAATGGTCGCATTATTTTATTTTTGGTTTAATATAAGCTTTGTATAACTTTACGAAGTCACGGTCCTATTTATTTTCCCAACTGCTCCTTCAACAGTATCTGCCACCTTCAAAAATGTATTCAAATGAACCTCCACTTCTCATTGGGAAACACCCGTGTCTACCGTCCTCCAGTTGAAAGGACAACCTTATACCCTGACAATGCTTTCTCTGCTTGAGACATTAAAAAATTCGAATCTACTAATGACCCTTTTTCATGTGCTGCTACTTTTCCAACAATATTTTCATAAATGTACATAATATCTATGGCATTACCTTCATCCACTATATCTGTTCCTTCATGAAAAACATTCAATTCAATGTCTGCATCACAATCTGTCTTTATTAATCATCGTCAGCTTTTCTTCGCTCAAATCTCTCCAAGGTTATGTTAAATATTGCAATTTTAATTGTTCATCGAGGTTTACTGATCGCCGATGTTACACTGAGTGGCGTGTCGTTACTCGAAATGTCTGGACATTATTTTTGATTAATTATTCCACATTTTTCGCTGTCCCATGCTTTAGCATCTCTCTTGTATGAAGCCAAGTTGTAAGATTATAGAAAACTTTCCACCATCTTGCCAACAGCCCCGCTCCCCTCACCTTCTGGAGCAATGAGCGTTCCAGCTGATCTGGAAAAGGTGACTAATTCATGCTGAGCATAGTCAGCCTTTGGTACACTCTTCCTATCACTTGTCACAGCATCAGATACCTCCGAGATTTAGTTTGCTTTTTAACTTGTTCTTTTTTCGTTCAGTCTGATGCAATTTAGTAATTAGATATTCAAGTTTCGGTTTGCATTGCTAAGTATTGACCACTTTCCTCCTGATTGATTTAATCCAGTTCTTCCGACCTTTTACGATTTACATGTTGGTTTAAGAGCTTGGACCTGCTTTGATGTCAGTTGTCATTATTGCCCCATATTCCCACCTTGCTTGTCCGAGTTTCCGCTTCAATTCAACTATAATGTAATTGTATTTGAACCGATGTGGTTAAATGAATTCACATAACATATCATCAGATGCCATTTTCTTATGTATCATATTTTATCTCGCAATTCAAGGAACCTTGACATTGATACTCTTACCTCTTGCCCTTGCAGCACCGCACGTCGTCTTTACCTGAAGCATCTTCTGTACAAATATCTCTTATTGTGGGAATACAATATTTTCTGCCAGTCTTTTGTTCATTTTTGCCATGGTTGGATCCCCTCTCACCCCATTGAACTGATTCCTCTTCCTGTTGAACGTTCTACTTCAGGTTGTTCCTTTCATTTCTCATTTACACCTTATGAAACACCCCAGTGTTCCCCCATAGATACTTGGTCCACTTCTCCCAATTCATTGCCAGCATCAGATACAGAAAAAAACAGCAACCTAGTTGGGCCAAGGCTAACTTGATCATATTTCCAAACTCTTCCGAACGGTTTAATGTAACACTTTACCATTACATAAACAACTGTTCGTTCCTGTCTGGCACAAAAGTAAAACTGGACAGGCGGCCATCCATGTTTACAAGGGAAATGAGAGATAGTATTCGATCCAAAGAAGACACATAGAAATTGGCCAAGAAACACATCGGGCTGAGGATTTGGAGCTGTTTAGAATTCAGCAAAGAAGTACCAAGGGATTCATTACGAAGGGGAAACTAGAGCACGAGAGCAAGTTTGCAGGACTCATTAAAATTCACAGTAAAGTTGTCTATAGGTACGTGGAAAGGAAAGGTTGGTGAAGACAAACATAGGTCCCTTACAGTGAGAAACAGGGGGATTTATAATGGCGTGGACAAAGTAATTGCTGACAAACTAAATACATACTTTGGTGCTGACTTCACAAATGAGGACACAAAGCAGAGACCAGAAATGTTGGGGAACGCAGGGTCTAGTGAGAGGGAGGAAGGGAGAAATTGAAGGAGAACAATATTAATAGATAAATGGTGTTCGGGAAATTCATGGGATTTGAGGCATGTAAGTCCACAGGGCCTGATAAGCTACACGCAGAATCCTGAAGGAAGTGGCTATAGAAATAGCGGATGCATTGGGTGATGATCTTCCAGGATGCTATAGAATCTGGAACAGTTCCTGCCGATAGGAGGGTAGCTAATGTAACTATTATTTAGAAAGGGAGGTAGAGAGAAAGTGGGAAATTATAGACCAGTGAGCTTGCCGTCGGTAGTGGGAAAAATGTTAAGAATACATGATTAAATATTTCAAAGCAGAGCAGTTCGACAATAGTGGCAGGTTCGGGCAGAGTCATCACGGATTTATGGAAGAAGTACTACTTTTTACCAATCCACTGGAATTTTTTGAGGATGGAACCAGTAGAGTTGATGAAGGGCAGCCAATGTATGGGGTTTATTTTGAGGTTCAAAAGGGTTATGAAATGTTCCACATGAGAGACTGGCATGTAAAAATAATGCTCGTAAGATTTGGGGCGGTGTATTGAGATGGATAGAGAACCAGTTGCAGACAGAAAACAAGGAGAAGCAGCTAACATTTTTTTCAAATTGGCAGGCAGCGACTAATGGGGTACCACAGATTACAGTGCCGAGACCCCAGCTATTCACAATGTATATTAATGATTTAATAATGGAACAAAATGCAATATATGTTATGTTCCACGTCTTGTCCTCCAAGATAGGCAAAGATGTAGTGTTGACAAAGAATATAAAACTTTGTGTTTAAAGCAAACTAATATATTTTGCACTACTCAACTTGATTTGGTTCGCACACTCTACTGAGTAACAGTTAACGAAATAATAGTACTGAGTCTGTCATACTGTAAGCAATAATCTCTCTAACATATAAATTACACTCTAACACAACTTTACACTATTCTTCTACATATTTTTCTCCAGCAGCTTCTCCCAGCATGTCTTGAGACGTAGCCTTTTATAAGATCACTCAGATGCCATCTCGTATTGATATACATGAACATCATCTTGTTAACCCTTTACTATACTTGGACTATATATATCATTGCAATATCTCGACAATTTGTAGATCAGACTGAGTTGGGTTTGTGGGTGAATTGTGAGGACTATGTAGTGACTTTTCGCTGTGATTTGGACAGTGGAGTGAATGAGAAAATTAACGGCAGATGCAACATAATGTGGGCCAATGTGAAGTTATCCACTTTGCTAGCAAAAGCGCAAAAGCAGACTATTATTTGAATGGACAGAAATTGGGAAAGGGATTATGCAAGCGGACTTGGTTGTTCTCGTACATCAGTCCTTGAAGGTAAGCATGCAGGTACAGCACGCCGCAAAGAAGGCCAATGGTTTGGTGGTCTTCATTGCGAGAGGATTCGAATACAGGGGCAGCGATTTAATTCTCCAATTATATGGGGTGTCATGAAGTCACACCTGAAATGTTGTGTGCAGGGTTGGTCTTCATATCAGAGGAAGGATGTTCTTGCTATAGAGGGAATGCAGCGAAGATTCGCCAGACTGATTATTCGATTGTGGGACTGACGTATGAGGAGTGATTGAGTTGTTTAGGAGTGCATAAGAATGAGGGGGATTCATATAAATTATGGGCTTAATAGGAAAGGTTTTGAACCTCTCAGTGGTGTAAGCTTCTGGGTCCACCACCAGATAATGAAATCGCAGAATTCCTGTCGGCGGCATGCGAGCTGCTGGCATGTTGGATCTCCTATATTTGCTGCAGTACTGGAGGCATAGGCAGCAGCAGACCACAGTTGTTGGCCTCCTTCCTCTTCTCGAGTGTTCAACTTTCTTTGCAGACGGTGGTTTCCCAACTCTGGACAGATCTGCATTTACAGATCCAGACCTGTTCAGAGTCAGACGCGAACTTTGCCAGTGGGGCTGGCAAATGACATAAGAAGAGGCTGCAACAACAGGAAATTCATAAGAAACTCCTTGAACGTAATAATTTTGTGAACAAGGAACTTACTAGCAAGTGAAATCGATGAAACGCAGAGCAAAGTTGAGCTTCAGAGGAAGCTGGAGAAGCTGAATTGGGAAAATGGAATTGGGGTCAAGCGATTTGCATGTCTGCAACGATTGTTTGGGCCCAATCCTCTGTTTTGGTGAGTACATACTAGGTAAAAAGTTTAAGTCGCCACAGGCCGAGATGACAATAGACTGTTTTGCATTCTGAAGGAGTAATCTGACTGGTGGCATTTTAAAATAAGGATCACCACCTCTCAGGCTCGGAGCAAGGTTCAGAAGGAACAGGAACTGAGCCCGCCATGCTGGTCTTACTTGGCATCAAAAACCAGCTGCCTAGCCAACTGAACTGAATGTCAAGGTTCAACTTAATATAGTTTAGATATTCTCTTGGCCAAATGCACCTGGGGCGGTGTGGCTGCTGTTATATTCAAGAGACGGTACGGAAATACAAGGGTAAATTGACTGAGGTCACGTCATTCTATATTTGCAGCAAGGTCGCAGTGATAACCAATATATTAATCAGCTTATTTCAATATTTTGTTTAATTGGGCGTGAAAGGCAAAATTAGAAAACAATAACATAATTGAAAGCAAGGTATGACTGAAATGACTGAATTTTATGGGCCCTTGACGGGCATTGTAACATCCCAAGCATGGTTCTGGGCCTGTGTGTATGTTTGTATATGTGGGGAGGGGGGGGGGGGAGGAGGGGGGGGGGGTGAGATGGCGATGGTGACTCATGTGAGGTGGGTTGGGCGCTCCCACCTTCCCCGAGCTCTCGTTCATAATAAGCTAGGCGGTCTGCGTGCCGCAGTAACCAGCTCCCACCTGATTGAAAAGAGTTACACTTGTTTCTGAGCAAGGGGGAAGCAACAGCAGCCAGAACAGCGTCACCTCACTGGCTCTGTTGCTCAGCAGCGGAGGGAAGAGTGCAAGAGTGCGACAGTTATAGGAGACTCTATAGTAAGGGGCACAGATAGGCGCGTCTGTGGACTTGAAAGAGACCATGATGGTATGTTGGCTCCCTGATGTCGGGGTCAAGGATGTCTCTGAAGGAACATAGGATTCCCTGAAGCGCGAGGATGAAGAGCCAAAGGTCGTGGCAAAGATAGGTAATAATGACATTGTGCAGAAGGAGTTCAGGTAGTTAGACAGAAAGCTAAAAATCAGCATCTCTAGGGCTGTAATCTCAGGATTACTACCTGAGCTACATGCCAGCGAGGCTGGCAACAGGGGACAGTACAGCTACACATGTGGCTAAACTGGTGGCGTGGGAGGAGGGTTTCAGAATTCTGGACCATTGGGATCTCTACCGGGGCAGGGTTGACCTGTACAAGAAGGACGTATTGCATCTAAACTGGAGGGGCACCAATCGCCTGGCTGCGAGACTTGCTAGAGTCACTAGGGATAATTTAAACTAGCATGGGAGGTGGGGGGGGGGGGGGGGGGGGGGGTGGAAAATCGAGCGTTAGCTTAGAAGATATAATAACTGATGTGGAAATAGAGAATAAAAATAACAGAACAACATCACCCTCAGGCTGAGCAAAAAAGGTGACAAGTGTGAGAAGGGAGGTGGTCAATGCAGGACTGAGGATGTTGTACCTAAATTCGCGCAGTATATGGAACATGGTAAATGAGCTTGTTGTGCACATTGACCTTGGCTGGTACGATGTCGGGGGCATCACAGAGACGTGCTTGCAAGGAGATCAAGGTTGGGATCTAAATTTCAAAGGATATGTGTCCTATTGAAAGGATAGGCAGATGGGCAAAGAGGGCGGGATTTTATTGTTAGCAAGGAATGACGTTAAATCGATAGCAAGGAGCGATATAGGATCAGACGGCATTGCATCTCTGTGGGTAGGGTTGAGGAATCGCAAAGGTAAAAAGACCCTGATGACAGTTATGTATGTACCCCGAGCAGCAGTCAGGATATGGGCAGAAAAAATCATGAGGTCGAAAAGGCCTGTAAAAAATGCAATAATACAATTGCGATGGGGGACTTTAATATTCAGGTAGACTGGGAAAATCAGGTTGGTAGTGGATCCCAAGAAAATAAATTTGTGGAATGAAAGATATCTTTTTTGGAGCAGTTTGTGCCAAAACCTACTGGCAACAAGCAATTTTGGATTTGGTGATGTCTAATGGCGCAGATTTGTTGAGGGAACCTAAGGCGAAGGAACCCTGATGGAGCAGTGACCACAATATGATAGAATTTACCCTGCAGTTTGAGAGGAAGAAGCTGGAATTAGAAGTGACGGTATTACAATAAATAAGGGGATCGAAAAGACATGAGGGAGGAACTTGCCAGAATTGATTGGAAAATGAGCCTAGCAGGGAAGATAGTGGAAGAACAATGGCAGGTGTTTTGGGTGGTTATTCGGGAGGCACAACAGATATTCATCGCAAGGAGGAGGAAACATGCTAAGGGGAGGAGAAATAAACCTTTGGCTGACGAGGCAATTCAAGGACAGCATAACAGCAAAAGAAAACTCATGCAAAATGGCGAGGATTAATGAGAAGGCAGAGGATTGGGAATCTTTAAAAAGCGAGCAGAGGTAACTGAAAAAAAACAAAAAAGGGGAAGAAGATGAACTATGAGTGCAAGCGTGCTAGTAATATGGAAGAATATACGATGCGTTCTTTTTCAAATATAGAAGATAAAAGAGAGGCAAAACTAGACATTGGACCGCAGGAAAATGTGGCTGGAGAAGTAATAATAAGAAGCAAAGAAATGGCAGAGGAACCGAATAATTACTTTGCACCAGTATTCACGGTGGAAGACATCAGTGGGATGCCAGAGCTCCAGGAGAATCAGGGGCAGAGGCAAGTATAGTGGCCATCACTGAGGAGATTCTTAGGAAACGCAAAAGTCTGAAGGTGTATAAATCACCGATACCGGATGGACTACACATCAGGGTTCGCAAAGAGATAGCCGAGGATCTTTTAGGAATCACTTGAGGCAGGGAGAGTCCCAAAGGACTGGAAAGTGGCAAATGTAGCACCGCTGTTTAAGAAGGAAGGAAAATTATAGGCCGGTTTACCTGACTTCTGTCATTGGTAAAGTTCTGCCGTCCATTATTCGAGATGAGATCGCCGAATACTGAGAAGTGCAGGATAAAATAGGACTGAGTAACCACGGGTTCGTCAAACGGAGATCATATCTGACAAATCTGTCAAGAGAGTTCTTTCAGGAGGTAGCAAGGACATTAGACAAAGGAGAACCAGTGGACGTGATTTATTTAGATTTCCGTAAGACCATTGACAAGGTGCCGCATAGGAAGCTGTTCAATAAGTTAAGAGCCCATGGCGCCGAGGGTATGATCCTGACATGGATAGAGGATTGGCAAACTGGCAGAAGGCAGAGAGTGAGGATAAATGGGTCTTTTTCAGTATGGCAGCCGGTGACTAGTGGTGTGCCTCAGGGGCTTGTGCCAGGACCACAATTTTTCACAATATACATTAATGATCTGAAGAAGGAACTAAGGCAGTGTTGCTAAGTTTAGAGATTATATAAATATCTGTAGAGGGACAGGTAGTATTGAGGAAGCAGGGGGCTGGACAGGCCAGGAGTGCTGGCAAAGAAGTGGCAGATGGAATACAATTTGGAAAGGTGCATTTATGCACATTCGGAGGAGGATTAGAGGCATAGACTATTTTATAACTGGGGAAATGCTCAGGGAATCAGAAGCACAAAGGGACTTGAGAGTCCTTGTTCACTAATTCTCTTAAGGTTAATGTGCAGGTTCAGTTGGTGCTTAGGAAGGCAAATGCAATGTTAGCATTCATGTCGAGAGGGCTAGAATACAAGACCAGGGATGTACATCTGAGGCATGTTTAATGCTCTGGTTATACCCCATTTTGAGTATCGTGAGCAGTTGTGGTCCTCGTATATACGGAAGGATGTGCTGGCCTTTGAAAGGGTCCAGAAGAGGTTCACAAGAATGATCCGTTGAATGTGGGGGATCTTATTGAAGCATACAGGAATCTGCGAGGCCTGGGGAGAGTGGGTGTGGATAGGCTGTTTCTGCTTGTCGGAATAACCAGAACAAGAGGACACAATCTCAGATTAAAGGGACGATCCTTCAAACAGAGATGAGGAGGAATTTCTGCAGCCAGAGGGTGGTGAATCTGTGGAACTCTTTGCCGCAGAAAGCTGTGGATTCCAAATCATTGAGTGCTTTTAAGACAGAGACAGATATGTTCTTGATTAATAAGGGGACCATGGGTTATGGGAAGAAGGCAGGAGAATGGGGATGAGAACACTATCAGCCATGATTGAATGGCGGAGCAGTCTGGATGTGCCATGAAGTAATTCTGCATCTTTGTCTTATGCTTTTATGGTCTTATGGACACGCTGCCCACACCGCATCATGTTTGGCGTGCTTCTCTCCCCCTCCTCCCCCCCCCACTCAACCTTCCTCTCCCACGGACCATGCGCCGTATTATTTCGCCGAAATGTAAGAAATAACATACTTCGGCACACGGAACCAAATCAACACAAATATTGAAAATACAAGTTACATACAGTCTCTTCATGCGTGCGTCCATTTGTGAATAGCTCACCTGAGAGTTCCTTTATCTTTTGAACTATTGAAGGAAGAACATATAGCCCAGGGTAAGCATCAGATGCGTTATTTATCCCGGTGAATTCAATTTCCGTGACACGAGTACGAAATTATTTGCTGCAGAGTAAAACATCATTAAATAATTGTCTTTAGCCGTGAATAAAGAAAAATGCCAAGAAAATGGGTCTGGTTGAAGCATGAGCAGATATTGAGCTATCGCCATGCCTCGAGGCTGAAGACACACGTCATGACCCTTTCTGGTGCGATAGAGTTCTTTGTGCAGTGTGGTGACTAAATATTTTGGATTTGTTACTGGTGTTAGTTTAACCTTCATGCCATGCTTGATCTTCTGGGAAAGTAAATTTCAGGCCAAAATAACGAAAGGTGTGGGAATCGGAGGGTCGTTGAGGAGGAGTGGGGCGGATAGCAAATTTCGCATTTTGGAGTCGAAGATAGGATTATTCCTGCCCGGCTGCTACCATGGAATTTGTTTCTTTTTTAATCAATTGGAATTTCCATTTCTTTATAAGCTTTGCGCTGTTGAGTAATCCTGAACAAGCCATGTCAGACACCATGAGATGCATGGTGAACAATTGGTGAAATGGATTGGCTGTTTGATCCTTTGTTAATTACTTATTCAAGCAGCCTGCCCCTTCTTTCAAAACATCGAATTGGAAACACTAATAAATGTTCCTAAGAATTTCACAAAAGATTCAACATCTGCGTCAACTGATTTTTAGTCATCCCGTTGCTAAATTGTGATGTGGTGCTAAAGCTTCACAAAAGAAAATAATAGTTTGCTCACATCAATATTCTATCCATTGCTTTCATGGAATCACAGAATCGTTTGCGTGCAGAATGAGGCCGTTCGGCTCGTCGATCTCGTTTTGTCTCGTTGAGAGTGCATTCTACCTGGATTCGTTCCCTTGCCTTACTTCAGTAAGCCTGAGCATTTTATATTTTCAGGGAGCAATCCAATGCCAATTCTAGCATGTCGATGACTCTGTTTCCACCACCATATTACTACATTTGTACCAGTCTCCAAACACCCACTGGTTAAAAAAAAAACTCCTGACATCACTTCTATTCATTTGTCCATTATTTTGAATCTGTTCACTCTGTGTTCTAGGTGTACTCTTGAGTGGGAAAGGTGTATCACAATGTACACTGTCCCAAACCATCATGATCTAGAATACCCCAATCATGTCCTCTCTTAGCCTCCTTTTTTCAAAAGAAAACAGACGAGGTATTTCCATCTTTCCTCACAGTACTCTCTCCAATGGTTTACCATCCTTCCTTCAATGAGAATTCTATCGGTGGACTGGTGCGAAGGACGTAAGAGAAATTGTGCTCCTGCAAGTTTCGATCACTTAACACCGCCATTTTATTTCTGTAGCTGTTTAATATCAATTCAGAGCACGACTCTGAGAACGTGTGGAAAACGATACGTGCATAAATCATCACCGTAACAGCTTTGACATTGTGTGCTACCGCCTTTCTATTAAATAGCAAATTGTGAAAGCTGAACTGAATTAGATATTACGCTGAGCAATGTTCTCTCTACCTGTCTCGTTGCCTTTGAACGGGGCCGAATTCAGAACATACTAAACGAAGCAGACAAGGAATTATGTTGTCGGAGGCAGTCCAGCTCCTCGTTGATTGTGGCCAGTGTGTCAATGATCTTTGTCAATCATTAATTCTCGACGAGTTTCAAAAGAACACCCATGCGTTTCATCAGAACACTTGCTGTGCCCGGCGATGAAGGCAAAGGATTGTCGGTTAATTCCATATGTAATATTAATCAACAGGATTAGTCATAATAATTAGAATCTAACTTCATTATCTTACAATCAAAATATGCACGGACATATTAGTAAAAGAATAAAGAATCGCATTACTCAAATTAATACTTTACCAAGTTGTAGCCTCAATCTCTCATTCTCTGAAAAAGAATATTGAAAAAAGTATGAAAACCTCAACGGTATTCAATTCAAATTATTCCCCCACAATTAGAACAGTTAAATTTCCATGAACGTTGCAGGCTTAAGTATACTTGGGTTTGGTGATTATCTGTTCACCGGGTTCCATTCAAGTATAAGCCACGCAAGGAATCTATGAAGAGGCAAAAAAACGAAGAGATGGTATTATACCCTTGACAAATTGCTCCATCTTACCTTTTTTAAGTGCATCGGCTGGAGGGGAAAAATAAGGACACAATGTTATGACTGCAGAGTGAAGAGAGGTGAAAACCTGCTTGCAATTCGCTCAGAGCCCTGCTTCTGCTTGGGAACATTGGAAGTGTAAATCCTTCTGACTCCATGCAGTCACATTAAGGCTCACCATATTCCTGAAAGAAGACAGTTTGTTTTAAAATTTCGGAAATCAATAATATGACCATTGATAAGGGAATGTCAATCTCTGGATTCATGGAATATGCTACACGTGTGGAAAACATAAAATAGAAGATAACTAAACGGCTCGTGTTTTGAAATTTATTTATTAGCTAAGTTAAGGAGGCAGCTGCAGTTTAATTGGAATAACGGTTGAAAAAAGAATTGTCAAGAGTATTCCTGAGAAAAATATGATTTGCTACAATGGACCCGCTTTCTAAATCCGAATGTTTCAAATGCCAGGAATAATCATTCTTTGCGAACTCAATAATAGACACTATGATCTCTATCTCGAAAAACACATTACAGAGGAAGCAGCGTCAATTTGTGATTTGAAAAGTGAGATTCTATGATTTGAAAGGAACACATTTTTCTTTTTGGAATCTGGATTCATTCCTGTGGACTCTATGAAAGAGAACATGACGCCAACCTCTTGAATGGGGACTGCCATCTATTAGATGGCGCAGAAAATTGAGCAAATAAACTTATGGGCTTGGAAGATTTAAAAGTGCAAGCTGCCCTAACAGGCAATTTATGCACAGGCGGACATATTGCTGCAATGGCGTTGAGAAAGTCTTTTAAAATTTCTGTTCGCGATTTTTTCAACCATGACTCATTTGGAATGAGTCATGGTTGAAAAAATCGCGAACAGAAATTTTAAAAGACTTTCTCAACGCGCAATTGAGCAAAAAATGTGTGTTTAAACTTCTACTCCACCTGCTTCAAGCTATAAATTTGGCTGCCACGTCAGTGTATTATTGAGGGATCGATGCACGGTTGACCATCTTTCGCATATGTCATGACAAATACACTTCGTCTGCCCTTGCAGTGGAATGAAAGCCCCTCATGTGTCAGTTGAGGCGAATGAAAGCTACCCTTGAGACATAGAACTGGGGTCTTTTTTTATGTTTCCTGTCTAGGATATACCCCGTAACATACCAAGCTAAAACACTCTTATATAATTGCAATTTGTGGGACCTTGTTATTTATAAATTATTTGTTAAGTTTCCCACCCGAATAAGGTAGAATTAATTCCATAGTTTTTGAGTGCCGTGCATAATTCTCTCAGTGTCTTGAGTTCTTGAAACCTGTTATACACTTGCTCAACTTTCTTCAATGTAATTCATCATGATTAGGTCAATGTTTCGCCAAACGATAACACATTGTTCTACATAAAGATATTTAGGTATGCAATTTAGATCGATAGTATTCTTGAGAGAAATGGTTACATTTTAAAAATCGCAGACGGTAACAAATGTAGCATCATTGGGTCACACAAACAGACTCTTCGGTGAAGCATGTATATGCCTACCATCAGATACCAATCTATACTCATCCCATTTACGAGTACTTGACCCATAACCAGCTATGCCTTGACGACTTAACTGCTCGCTCAGGTGCTTCGTAAATGTTACGAGATTATCTGCCTCCACCGTCCTCTCAGGCACCCTTTCAGGCATATTTTTAGCACTGACTGTGTTAAAGAATGTTTCCTGAGGTCCCCTCTAAACTACTCCCCCCTCATCCTAATCCTATTCACTCTGTTCTTAGACACCTCTGCCGGGGGGGGGGGGGATACCTGTGGGCTATACTATCTATGCCAGTCATAATTTTGTATACCTTAAGGTTTCTACCGTTTTACGGAATTCAATTTGTCCCATTGACTGTCTCGCAATTACCGTGTATTAATATTGCAATATTTCACAATAGATGGGGTTAAATTAGAGAATTACAGAAACATAGAAAATGAGAGCAGAAGACCATTCGGCCCTTCGATCATGCTCCGCCATTCATTATGAGCATGGCCAATCATGTAACCAACAGCCTAATCTGGGTGTCCCCAATATCCTTTGATCCCCTTGCCCGAAGTGCTTTATTTAATTGCTTCTTATAATCATTCAATGTTTCTGTGGTCATGAATTTCACAGGCCGACCACTCACTGCATGATGAAATTTCTCCTCATCTCTGTCCTCCCCCGTATCAAACCATTATCCTCAAGCTGTGGTTACTGGTTCAGGACACGCCCACCATTGGGCACATCCTTCCTGCAGCTACCCTGTCTAGTCCTGTTAGAATTTGATAGGCTTGTATGAGGTCCCCTCTCTTTCTTCTGAACTCCAGCGTATACAATGTTAACCGTCTCAATCCCTCTTCATACGCCTGTGCTGCCTTCCCAGGAATCAACTGCTAAACCTTCTTTGCACTCCATCTAGAGCAAGAATATTCTTCTTCAGAAAAGGAGACACAAACTGCATATAATAATCCAGGTGTGGCCTCAGCAAGGCCCTGTATAATTTAGCAAGCTATCCCTCTTGCTGTACTCGAATCCTTTAGCTATGAAGACCAACATACAATTTTCCTTCTTTGCGGCCTGCTGTACCTACACGCTTAACTTCAGTGACTGGTCCACCCAGCTCTCGTTGCACATCTGCCTTTCCGAAATAATCGCCATTCCGATAATAGTCTGCCTTCTCGTGTTGCTACCAAAGTGGATAACCTCTCATTTCTCCAAATTGTACTGCATCTGCCAATCATTTGCCCACTCACTCAACTTATCGAAATCACACTGAAGGGTCTCTGCATCCTCCTCATAGCTCACCCTCCCACACAACTTGGTGTTATCTGCAAATTTAAAGATATTACATTTTGTTCTCACATCTAAATCATTTAGATATATTGTGAATAACTGCGGTCCTAGCACTGCTGTCTGTAGTGCGTCACTAGTCACTGCCTGCCAATTTGAAAATGACCCGTTAATTCCTGCTACTTTGTTTCAGGTCTGCCAATCGGGTTTCTGTCCGTCTCAAAACTCTACCACTAATCGCATGCTGTTTAATTTTACACACTAATTTCTTATGCGGGATTTCGTGAAAAGCTTTTTGAAGGTCCAAACATAGATTCACTGGCTCCCCCTCGTCAGCTCTAAGAGTTACATCCAGAACGAATTCATATAGATTTATTAAGCATGATTTTCCCCTTCATAAATCCATGGTGATTCTGTACGATGGTGCCAGTATTGTCTAAGTGCTCTGCTATAAAATCTTTCATAATGGCTTCTAGAATTTTCCCCACTACTCACGTCAGGCCTACTGGTCTATAATTCCAAGTTTTCTGTCTTCCTCCCTTTTTAAATAGTGTTATCACTTGAGCTACCCGCCAATCTGAACTGTTCCAAAGTCTACAGAATCCTGCAAGTGGTCCACTACTGTATCCACTTTTTCTCGTTCCATTTCGTTAAGTGTGATGCAGATTATCAGGCCCTTGGGATTTATCAGCCTTCAATCCCATCGATTTCCTCTACACCATTTCTTTACTATGACTACTAATCATTCTTATAGTCACAAGTAGGATTACATTAACACTGCAATGAAGTTACTGTGAAAAGCCTCTAGTCCCCACATTCAGGCTCCTGTTCGGGTTCACAGAGGGAGAATTCAGAATGTCCAATTCATTCAACAGCTCTTTCGGGACTTGTAGGAGGAAACCAGAGCACCCGTGGGAAACCCACGCAGATATGGGGAGAACGGGCAGACTCCACACAGTGACCCAAGCGGGAATTGAACCTGGGACCCTGGAGCTGTTGAACAACAGTGCTAACGACTGTGCTACCGTGCCGCCATGTTGATCTCCTTCAGTTTCTTCCTCTCGTGAAACCCTGCGTTCCCCGAGGTTTCTGGTATTTGATTTATGTCCTCATTTCTGAGGACAGAATAAAAGTATATGTTTAGCTGACGAGCCATAACTTCATCCCCTATTATACATTCTGCTGTTTCTAACTCAACTGGAGCTGCATTTTAATTCACCAATGTTTTTCTCTTGACGTACGGATAGAAAATGTTAAATTCAGTTTTGCTGTACCTTGCTTGCATAACCTCGTACTCTATTTTGTCCTTCTTAACCAATCTTTTGATTCTTATTTTCTAAAATCTAAACAGCTCCAATCCTCAGACCTGGTGTTGGCCTTGGCCAATTTGAATGCTTCTTCCTTGGACCTAATACCATCTATAATTTCCCTGGTAAGCCATGGATTGGCACCATTCCCGTTTTACCTGTTTGCTAAACAGGATTAAAGAATTACTGCAGCTCGCCCATAGGCCATTTGAAAGTTCAACATTGCCTATCCACTATCATACCTTTAAGTAACGTTTCCCAATCTATCAACACCAAGTTGCGCCTCAGACCAGGATCCTAGTCTCAGAATCAACTAATTCAATCCGAATTCTGATGAAACATTCCATCATATTGGGGGTCGCTGATCCCCAAGGTGTCTCGCACAACTCGATTGCAAATGATTCTCTTCTCACTTAACAGTGCCCAGTATCGGATGGCCCACTCCCTTGTTGGATCCTTCACGCATTGGTCCAGAAAATCATCCCTATACATTGCAGGAAAAAGTCCTCTTCAGGATTGTGGCTAATTAGACGACCCGATATGTAGATTAAAATCATAATTACAGATACCTTCCTAATTACAGATATTACTTTGTCACAGGAGTCGGTAATTTCCTGTTTAATGCCATTCCAACATCACCACTGCAGTTGGGGTGATTATATACGACGCCCACTAACGTTTTTTGCTCCTATTTCCCAGTTCTACCCATAAAGATTCCATAATATCAGAGCTAATAAAGCGCTTAGACAATGAGTCATCGGACTCGAAACTTTAGCTCTTTTCTCTCCCTAAAGATGCTGCCGGACCTGCTGAGATTTCCCAGCATTTTCTCTTTCGTTGTCAGAGCTGATATCCTTTCTCACTATTGTGCTAATTTCGTCTTTAATCGGCACTGCTTCCCACCGTCTTTTCGTTTGTTTGTCCTTCCTAAATACTGAATATCCTTGGACATTCAGTTCCCATCCCTGGTCGCCGTGTGACCATGCTCCATTATCCCAAGTCTATCATACACGTTTACCTCAACCACTCTTAGCAATTACTCCCTCTCGGACATCTGTCAAATTCCTGCTCAGGTACAGCCCGTCCAGTTTGTAGTCCCTGCTATCCCAGAAGTGGTTCCAATGCCGCACGAAACTGAATCTGAAACTTTATAAATATGGATTCATAGTTGCTGACAACTCTGTCGTTATATTACCTAATCTTAAATTGGCAATAAAGCTGTTTTCTCAAAAGTAATACGAATCAGGAAACGTGAACATATTGTTGCCAACTGTTTCGTCTGGAATGTACTCTGCAAGAGTAAGAGAAATATAAATGCAAAGTTTGAACTTTGCAGTAATTAGATATTTAGATGCAACCCTGGTGATTATATCTTCAAGTTGAAAGACACAAATCAAATATGTAATATTGGTATATCCCCACATACTGTACTCTAGACTCGACATAATAATTAATACATCTCCCAAATTCATTTCCTTACCAAGTCAAGTATGTTGTTGGTTCTCCGAGGAAGTTGATTAACCTTTGCTGTCCCATCATGGAGGGAGGTCCCGGAAATTTACTGTTCCGTGATTGATTTTAAGGGACGGGTGATTTGGTAACTTTGTAAGTTTTCGAATTTTGCAACCAATGTATGTGCTGTTGCGCCTTTTGAGCCGAAGGAACAGTATGCATTTAGGTATGATTCCGCTGAAGGAGTTAAGAATTAATTATTAGCGTTTTGCAATTAACATTTTGGACTGTTATGTTTGTTGGTTTTAACTGGTTGATTAAAGCAACTGCTCGTGCTCCACAACGTTGGGAGAATAGTTCACTTTCCAGAATGGTTTTGTAAGCGCATGTCATGACTTCTGGAACATCACGACACCACGCGTTGCTGGCTCAACCTATCGAACGGTTTGCCACTTATTACTTTTAATGGCTAATGGTTGATAATGATAATGACGCAAATATGTTCTGCGCAATAGTCACGTGGAAAGCATGTTAATTATTTGAAGGTTCATTGTAAATAGATGGGGACAGAACAATCGCCAAGTGCACTAATATTATTGAACTTACACCAGCATGACTATCAAACAGAAATGTTACTATTGCTGCATGAGAATAACTAAGCTATTTATGCTTTGCTTTAGAATTCTGAAATTGTACAAGTGCTTTTCGCGTAATTCATTTTGAATGAACATTCACCTTTCTCCACCCTTTAGGCACCAATGTGCACGAGAAAGGCGAAGAACAAAATAAGCGTAATTATCTATGTATGCATATCGAAAGATAGACAGAAATATTAGGTAAATAGAAAGGCAGTCCGAGTTATGTTTGTGTTTTTGTGCGGTATGCCAAACATTCCTTGTTCCAGTCCTTCTCAGACCTCCCCCCAAATGTTTCTTCCCAGTACCTGAATGACTATATCATTCTCCTTCTTTCTCTCACTTAGAATTGTTGAAATACACCAACAGCGCTTCTATTTTCTTTCTTCCAGCCTTGTCTCAATTGCACTTAGTGCCAACTTTATCTGTTTCTTCCTCGACTTCTCTGCCTCCCCATCTGGGGCCCAGCTGCTGATCAGTATCCGTTATTCTCCCCACGACTTCTACAGCCATATCAATTTCACTTCCTTACACCCAGATCCACTGTTCAAGGCCTGTTGCGCACTTCCAGTGAAGGTGAACTAACGCTTGAGGTCAGCGCCACGTTTTAAATTTGAGCCTTTCAGTAGTGAGCTCAACAACTTCAGACCATGATATCTCTATTCTATTTTGATTCTTTGTTTGCTAAGTGCCAGTCTCTGCCTTATTTTCATGCCTTGATTTCAGGCCGAACTCATTTTTAAGTTGGTATTAACACCTGCTCTGCAAACATGATCTGTTTCTTTTCTACAACCATTGCCATCCCCTTTGTCTTTTGTTCCACGCCTCCTTTGTTATTCAAACTCTCTCACTTTCCACTTGCAGAAAAAACTACAAGCAGAGGATACAATCTCAGACGAAAGGGAAGATCCTTTAAACACAGATGAGGAGGAATTTCTTCAGCCAGAGGTTGGGGAATCTGTGGAATTCTTTGCCGCAGTAGGTTGTGGAGGCCAAATTACTGAGTGTCTTTACAACGGAGATAGATAAGTTTTTGATCAATGCGGCGATCAGCGGTCAAGCGGAGAAGGTAGAATAATTGCGATGAGAAAAATATCACTCTATCCCTGAGGTTTCCTTTTGAAACATGCCCTCTTTCAACACCATAAACACCATCCCATTTCTAACCTTCTTCAGCCCTGAAGAAGAATCTTTCTAATCTCCAGACTAACTGTCTTTCCCTGTCCATAGATACTGTCTGAGCTTTTGAAATTTTCCAGCACTTGAAGTTTGTATGTTAGATAAATATAAAATAGACTCTAAGAGATGTAGGTGAAGATGGCATGTGACAGAATGAAAAGCAGGCTATGAAATTGACTGTGTATATGAAGAGGGAGGGAAGGTTAAGAGAATTAGAGAGAGAGAGATAAATAGAGAAAAAGAGAGAGGTTGGAGGTAGGGGAGGGGGTGTGTGAGTGGAGGAAGTGGGTAGGGGTAGGGGTGGAGTGAGAGAGACTGGCTAATTTAATTACAGTCATGATCAAGTAACAGATATAAAATTGATCGAACAAAATGCCTCTTCAGATTGGAACCTCCCCCCTCAGGAAATAAATAATTTTCCCCAAGCTTACGTTGATAGGGTTCCCCACAATATACACAAATCCTTTTGCATACTCACGGGTTTGCAAAGCACCTGCAATGATAATCAGCATCACAAGGATTAATAATGTAGTCTTCGTGATATAACGTCTTATGAGACTATTTTGAAATAATTAACCGTATAATTTTTTAATAAAACAGTTTATGGAAATTGCAAGCACAAATATACCTCCTTGCTAATTTACTTTGCGACATGTGCTGCATTTCTGCTCGACATTTGCTGTTGTCTACTTTGACGAGAAATAAATATAAATTAAGAGAATGTATACACACACTTTTTTAACATAAATTTATAGTACCCAATTCATGTTTTGGTAATGTATTGATACCCAGAAAATAGTTAAATATGCAGAGATGGATCACAAATACGTAAATTGCAGGGCCTCCGACTAATAGCACCAGCGAATTTTCTTAATATGTAGTCATTCGCAGGATGTTGCATCATCTGGAAAACTGGCACATATTATACAACCCGAGTTGAACTGACAAACTTTAATGCAATTGAATAGTTTGAGAGGAGAATTGCAAGGGCAGTTATGGGCCACTAAATTAGAATTGGGACTGTATTCATGCACAGGACATGCAAGCAGCATAGTCGCACAATTGGATAGCAAGTGGCTTCACAGCGCCAGGGTCCCACGTTCGATTCTCCGCTGGGTCACTGTCTGTGTGGAGTCTGCACATTAACCCCGTGTCTGCGTGGGTTTCCTCTGAGTGCTCCGGTTTCCTCCCACAGTCCAAAGACGTGCAGGTTAGGTGGAATGGTCATGATAAATTGCCCTTTCTGACCAAAAAGGTTAGGAGGGGTTATTGGTTTACGGGGATAGGGTAGAAGTGAGGGCTTAATTGTGTCGGTGCAGACTCGAAGGACAGAATGGCCTCCCTCTGCACTGTATGTTCTACGTTCTAGAATGAGAACAGAATGGTTTATTCATGTTTGTGTACAGTAATTCCTGACTAACATCGATGCCCTCGCTGGTGACTTAACATCCATCGCCCATTTCCTTGGATGACTTCACAGGGTACGGCAGATGTGCAAGATGGTGCCAGGAGTTAATAACATAAATATTTTTTTCAGAATAAACAACGCAACATTCTGCAATGGAAATGTGTGCACTGAAGTAGAATGGAAATGTCCTGGCATACGAGTAATGATTATGTTGCGTTAAAACTCATTTGTGCTTGACGATCCCTGAAACGGAGAAGATACGAATCACATAGATTTATATTCCTTTGAAATTAACTCTTTTCTTTCATTGATGACGATTTACAAGAATGTATTTAGTATGAAATATAATGTCGCCATTTATTGCTGGAATAAAATCTGAGTGCTATGAAAGATTGTTTCCCATTGTTCCTCTGCGCAAGCCCGATGATTTATATAAAACCTGGTCCATATATTTAATTCAAAAATTTGAACATATTACGTCTTAATTCCAGCATAAGATATCAATACCTTCGGGGCTCCTTTTTGTGATGCAATATTTGTGGAAACAAGTCCTGCTTTCGGTATGGGAAGCAAAAGTTCTGTCAAACGGTGGCTGTTTGTGAAATGTTCTTAAGACATTGCCAAAAACAAAAAGATCCCTCCAGCACCTGTCCCGGCAGCATCTGAACTGGGAAGCATTGCTTTATTATCCTTTGCAGAGTTCAGTAATCACTTGATCTGAAAGTATCCATCTATTTTACCTTTACTGGTCCCTATAAAACGAATCAGAATTCCCTGTTGTATTTTACGTTTTTTCTCCTGGAATGTAATTTCTCAGCACATTTCCCAATCAGTTCGCTGCTGAAAGCGTGCGTCTTTTTACCTCTCTTGCTTATCACTCGTCTCCTCTGTCACCGCCACGAAAATTCAACCGGTCGATCGGATATACTGCACAAGGAGACCGTTCGCTCCATCGAGTCTGCACCAATACGCTTCAGCCCTCACTTCCACCCTATCCCCATAACCCAATAGCCTCTCCTAAACGTTTTGGTCACTGCGGGCAATTTATTATTGCCAATCCACCTAACCGGCACGTCTTTGGACTGTGGGAGGAAACTTGAGCAACCGGAGGAAACACAGGCAAACACGAGAAGCACGTGCAGACTCTGCACAGACCCAGCAGGGAATCGAACGTGGGACCCTGGCGCTGTGAAGCCACAGTGCCATCGACTTATGTTGCCGTTCTGCACAGCGAGGATGGACAATTAAGCGACAGGAGTAGAGTATCCTACCACCAGCGAACAGTGCACCGCCGGGGAACAGGCACATCGAGGACTTGAATTTAGAGGAGAATCTTGTCTGTTGATGTATCTAGCCCAGAACGAAACATATGACCTACGCTGGAAGAGAACATTCTGGATATAAATTCTGTCTAGATGACGATATTGCCTCCCGATTTCAACGGCGCAGCATGCATGTAGCTTTAAAGACAGCTGGTTTGGTTAGGATCAGTGCAGTTGTGAACAGTTGTGTGAAGGACCACTGAAAAATAGATATGTCAGTGATACTCATACAGCTGCCAATGAATGTTTTCACGTTTTATTAATAAGCAAAACAGCAATGTAAACACTTACGTGCTGTTTTGGTTTCCAAGGCAGACTCTAACAAAGCAATACACATGGAATGTCATCATTAATTACAGATAGTTACACATTACTTTCAAGATGAGACAACATTGCGTCCAATTGAAGTTTCTCCTGTGAGTGTCTGGCAAAGGACGCATCGAACATATCGTAACATTACAGCATATTTCCAGGTAAGTTAATAGCGGCAGTATCTCGGCATGCTTTAATAATCAATATTGCAGCAACAGATATTATTTAAATCGCGCCTTTGAGGTCTGCGGCGCTTCACTCGAACGTTATCAGTCAAACAATGACGACACACCACAGAAAAAAATATTGAAGCAAACGAACAAACAATTGCTCAAAGAGGTCAGTTGTGCAGAACGTGGTGGAGGAGTAAACAGCTGGGGAGACGAAGCAGCATCGACCGAGTATCGCAGAGCGTAGGCCTTTTACAGCCCGACCGCGCTGTTGCTAATGATAGTACAGCAATGAAGATCTGAAATTCCCAAGCAACCATAGTTAACAGGACACATCAGATATCTCAGAGTTATCGAGATGTCCTGGATAATTGGATCCAGGCTGGATTCTCCGCCCCGTGCCACATTTCGGCCTCGACCCACCGGCGGGATTCACCATTACGCGTCCGTTCAACGGTGTTTCCCATTGTGGGGCAACCGCACGCTGTTGGGAACCCACCAGACCCCAGCAAATTGGAGAATCCCACCGGCGGAGAATAGGTTTCAAGCGAGTGTGGTGGAGTTGGTGAAATTCGGTTCAGGGAGCAGGAGATGGGATTCGTGGCAAGCAGAAGTTCAATTAAGGCACGATTATGGATAGGAAATAAATTAGAGACCAAATTGAATGCTGGAAAGATGGGGGCTTTGCGACGGTTGCAAAATGGGGGTTGGAGAATGTTAGATCGAAGGGACGAGGCTTGTGGCACAGTCAGTTTACCAGGAGATCTGATTCTTCCTGACAAGGTGGTCGAGGAGCTCATAGCGCCAGCTGGAGGTGAAGGCAGATTATACAGCTCTCACGGGATTCAGAAGAATATCTATACTCGATTATGGAACTTAACATGTGTCTTTGACTTTCATGATGACCCTGGAATAGTAAAATGCTGTGGACGGCAAGAGAAGGGCCGATGGTGATTCACTTTGTCCAGCTAGACAGTTGTAATTTTGATAGTACAGTTGGAATTGTAAGCCAGTTTGGAGATAGCTTCCCCTGAGGCACATACAGAATGACATAGTGTTAGAATGGAGAACAGAAATGTGGTCGCCGAGCGACACAGGAAATAACGAGTCACTAAATTAATCCCAGTTATGATGGGACTAACGATATCGCTTGAACTGACAAAGTACAGGGGTGGACTTGCATATGCGTTGGAGAATTTACTTCCAGGGAGAACATAAGGGACGATTGATGGTAAAGAATCCATAGGGGAGAGAGAATGATGGATTGATATTGACGTTCAAGTAATCGAACATTAAAAATTGTTCGATAAGCAAAGTCTCAAAAGCCCCAACTGACCACAGGCCTCGTTCCCCTTTGAGAGGGAGAGCTGACCGATAACGATTTAACGTACGGATCACCACATTTCGGACAAGGTTGAGAAAGTGTGCCTTAATTTTATTCGGCCTGTGAATTGAACCCATGCTTCACTTCAGATTAAAGAGCGGCTGTCTAGCCAAGTGAGCTAAACCGGACGCCATGGCTCTCGGCAAAGTCTGAGTGAACAAAGCAGTGTGATCATTTACTGAAACATGGGCGTGGTGCTTGGGTGGGCTGTAAAGTGTGAGTGAGAATAGAATACTGGAGGTGAAAGATGTGGTAGACGGTGAGATGCTGAGATGTGGAAAACGTACTGGGGGCAGTCCAAGAAGTAATTCGTTGAGAAGAATTTCACCCTCCCCATGGCATGCTTAGGAATCCATAATCAGACAGCGAAGCGCACTGAGGGGGAAAGGTATTATTGTGAGCCAGTTTTCTATTTACACCACGATGACAATGCAAGCATTCTAATTAACCTCATGAATGCCACGAGTGATTTGATAATCTGGGAGGCAAACCTGAGAGCGATGGCAATAGATGCTCAGCTGGCAGAGTCCACCGCGTCAAAACTAGGAGCGTCCAGTTGAACGGGGAAGTGTTTGGTAGGGTTGTCCCGCAGCGGATTTACTCAGTGCAAAGCTTGGCGACAGAATAGAATTGGATGGTAATGGTCTTTGTTTATAAGGAGGCAGCAACGTTCCAGTGGTGACTGCTGATGAGGATTATAATAGAGTCAGGGACAGAAACTGCTGGTTACCTAAGCTGGAGTGAAGAAGCCTGGGACGACAGTCGAGTAGAAAGAATGAGAGATACCTGATTGCTGTGGTAAGCATTTGAGAGGACAGAGTACATCTGACAGGAAAGATCGTTGAACGCAGGAAGACATGTAACAAAGTGCAGCGATAACGGTTGTTCAGTTGATGGAGTTAAATGGAATTTAGGAAAGCCTTCGACAAGGTTCCACATGGAAAACGTATAAAGAAGGCTAATGCACATGGGATACAGGGTGATTTGATAAGGTGGATTCATAATTGGCTCAGCGGTAGGCGACATAGGTGATGATAGACCGCTGCTTTAGTGTCTGGAAGACAGTGACCCGTGGCATAACACAGGGATCTGTGCTGCGCCCCCTATTGTTTGTCATTTATATAAATTAGAGATGACGATGAGGGAGGTAGGTTTGTGGATGTCATAAAGTTTGGCCGGGTGGTTAACAGTAATGTTATGTGATTTCGGTTACAGGAAGATATAGACGGGATGGTCAAATGATGGTTAAGTGGCAGATGAAATTTAACCCCGACAAGTGTGAGGTGATACACTTTGGAAGAATAGAAGGAAATAGCCTATGGATATTATAACAACGGAAAGTTCAGAAGATAAAAGGGACCTTGTGTTTTTACATAGACTGAAGGCCGAAGTGCAGGTTACTAGGGTAGTGACGAAGGCATATACAACAGTCACTTTTATCAATCTGGGCATAGATTACCAAAGCAGGGAGGTCATGTTGGAGTTGTGTAGGACACAGGTGAGGCAACAACTGAATACTGTGCGCACTTCTGGTCGCCATATTAGAGCACTGGAGGGGGTGCAGAGACGATTCACCATAGTATTTCCTGGGCTGGAAAGTTAAGTTATAATAGGGGCAGCAGGGTAGCATGGTGGTTAGCATAAATGCTTCACAGCTCCAGGGTCCCAGGTTCGATTCCCGGCTGGGTCACTGTCTGTGTGGAGTCTGCACGTCCTCCCCCTGTGTGCGTGGGTTTCCTCCGGGTGCTCCGGTTTCCTCCCACAGTCCAAAGATGTGCGGGTTAGGTGGATTGGCCATGCTAAATTGCCCGTAGTGTCCTAGTAAAAGTAAGGTTAAGGGGGGGGGGGGTGTGTTGTTGGGTTACGGGTATAGGGTTGATACGTGGGTTTGAGTAGGGTGATCATGGCTCGGCACAACATTGAGGGCCGAAGGGCCTGTTCTGTGCTGTACTGTTCTATGTTCTATGAAAGGTTGGAGAGTTTTGGATGTTTTTCTCTGGAGCATAGAAGTTTTAGGGGTGACGTGAATGAGGTATACAAGATTATGGACAGGGTGGGTACGAACACATGTTCCCCTTAGTTGAAGGGTCAGTTATGAGGGGACACAAGTTTAAAGTGAAGGGTGGGATGTTAAGGGGGGATTTGAAGAAAACCTTTTGTACCCAGGGAGTGGTGATGTTCTGGAATGCACTGCCTGAGGGGATGGTATGGGCGTAATGCCTCACATCCTTTAAAAAGTAGCTGGATGACAATTTGGCACGTCATGACATTCAATGCTTTGGGCCAAGTGCTGGAAAGTGGTATTCTGTAGACAGATCCGGATCTTTCATGCGTCGGTGTACACTTGATGGACCGAAGGCCTCTTCGACACTGGATAATTATTTAATTCTGTGTGTTGCGGGAGAGGCGTTTAGGAGATCAAAAAGGGCCGTGAGACATGGGATAAGCAGTCGGCCATTCGGTCATTCAGTTGGAGGGAAGTCAAAATAAAATAAACTGGAAACGGATGGGCAGTGGTCTGCAGTGGCAACCAGGATATGAATATGAATGGACAAATGGAAATATCAAGAATATGGTTAGTTGGCTGCATATTCTGGTAGTGAACTCCGAATAGAGAATGAACATGAAGAATAATTTCAGGGATGAAGGTGATGGAGGTCGTGTCGAGTCAGCTTGATGCATCAACGAATTGCTATCAAAGTTTAGAGGCAGGTGCGGCAGAACCCAAATGTCAGTAAGTGCGTTGAAAGTTTGAGGATTGGAATGCACATTGTTAGAGGTAGCTCTCGGAACTCAGATTGGGGAGATGGACAGAATCTAAGGATAAATATAGCGGCACAAATACCGCTCATCATCCAATCCAAAAGCATCGGAGAAATGTACTTTGGCCCATGACAGTGAATTTCCCTGTGAGCACCTTCCCACGCCACTTGCATCACATGGGCCATCTTGAGAATCCTTGCCCAAAGCTGCGTTTGGTGATAATCAAGAGACGTTGGCGGATCTGAGTCCAACTCTATACAAAAGTCAATTGAAATGAAAATCGACCATATTTAAAATCATTGGAGATTTCTGGTTGCTGGCTTGACTTATCTGTCCAAGATTAATTTCAATATTGTTATGAATATCAGAGTGAGTTAGACGCACGAAAATATGAGCTATACAATTGACACTGACATCGAAGTATTGAGCAAAGTTTTTCCAATAATGATATGCTGCAGTACTCAGTGTCAAACCGCAACATTTTCTGTTCTTTGATGTTGTGAAGGTAGCGTGCATTGATGCTCACCGCAATCATTGAGAGACTTGGCCGATGCGTTTAATTCTGGAAGAGAAACATTAGATGATTATTCCACTGCGTGTTTGAAATTGCCTTACAGCGTTAGAAAAGCAGCAATTTGGCGCATTTGACGGAAAATTCTGTGGCATGATAAGTATCAATATATATATATCTATACAGACTTATATAAAGTAACAGCAGAGAAAGCAGCGTCATTAATTGCGAAGGGTTACATTCTAACGCATAATATTTCTGCTTTCAGTTGGTGTCTGAACTTTGTAACTTTAACGCAGATTGGACGGCACGGTGGCGCTGTGGTTAGCACTGCTGCCTCACGGCGCCAAGGACCCGGGTTTTATCACGGCTCCAGGTCACTGTCCCTCCGGTGTATTAACAAGCTCCTTATGTCACTAAATAGACCCTTAATAGTAAAAAATGATCTGGGTACACAAAATAAAAAAAACCTTAACGCAGATTAATTTGCAAGGTCTTTATGTGAATCGTCCATTTTGCTTTTCGGAAAACATTTGCTTTCAGGAATATTCGCTTTAATCATTCGTGATCAGATAGTTTCTCCGAACAAAATGAGCAGGACAGCATAATTCAGCAGTCGAGGAATTTATATTGACATTATTAGCCGAAATTACACCCCCATCTGGTACGAATAAAATTATTTTCTTTAGCTTAGTGGGCATAATAATATAACCCTGGTTGAAAGATATCATTTAAAATATATTCATATATATTCATTTTGGCCCACTGGCAAGACCAATTTGTCCACTTAATTTTTCATATGAAGTAAAGAAACTGGGTTTCATATCAATTATTTTGACTTCTGTCAAACGACAAACAATTAATAACAAATCATGTATTCAAGGTATTCAGTAGTCAAATGATAGGCCCCAGTTAAGTTGCAGTGGTGTCTAGAGCTGTCCGGCAGTTACGTTGATCAACGTTTAGGCTCAGCTGCTTTGCGTTGGTAAGGGCAATATCGAATCAATATTTGATGAATAATGTTTAAAAGCACGACGCAATTGCTGCAAAATAAAAATATATTTCGACAAGGGAATTGTCGGACTGGCCAATATTTCGGTCACTCAAAACATAAAGGAAAGCAATTGCATCGCCGAACATTTACAGTGACGAAAACTGTCGATTCCCATCTCTGAATTTTGTATTGTCATGGTACGTGGACCATAAGACCATAAGACCATAAGACATAGCAGTGGAAGTAAGGCCATTCGGCCCATCGAGTCCACTCCGCCATTCAATCATGGCTGATGGGCATTTCAACACCTACCAGCATTCTCCCCGTAGCCCTTAATTCCTCGCGACATCAAGAATTTATCTATCTCTGCCTTGAAGCCATTTAGCATCCCGGCCTCCACTGCACTCCGCGGCAATGAATTCCACAGGCCCACCACTCTCTGGCTGAAGAAATGTCTCCGCATTTCTGTTCTGAATTCACCCCCCTCTAATTCTAAGGCTGTGCCCACGGGTCCTCGTCTCCTCGCCTAACGGAAACAGTTTATTTGCGTCCACCCTTTCTAAGCCATGTATTATCTTGTAAGTTTCTATTAGATCTCCCCTTAACCTTCTAAACTCCAATGAATACAATCCCAGGATCCTCAGCCGTTCATCATATGTTAGACCCGCCATTCCAGGGATCATCCGTGTGAATCTCCGATGGACACGCTCCAGTGCCAGTATGTCCTTCCTGAGATGTGGGGCCCAAAACTGGACACAGTACTCCAAATGGGGCCTAACCAGAGCCTTATAAAGGCTCAGTAGCACATCGCTGCTTTTATATTCCAACCCTCTTGAGATAAATGACAACATTGCATTCGCTTTCTTAATCACAGATTCAACCTGCATGTTTACCTTTAGGGAATCCTCGACTAGCACTCCCAGATCCCTTTGTACTTTGGCTTTATGAATTTTCTCACCGTTTAGAAAGTAGTCTATGCTTGGATTCTTTTTTCCAAAGTGCAAGACCTCACATTTTCTCACGTTGAATTGCATCAGCCATTTCCTGCACCACTCTCCCAAACTGTCTAGATCCTTCTGCAGCCTCCCCACTTCCTCAGCACTACCTGCCTGACCACCTAACTTCGTATCATTGGCAAACTTCGCTAGAATGCCCCCAGTCCCTTCATCCAGATCATTAATATATATGGTGAACAGCTGCGGCCCCAATACTGAACCCTGTGGGACACCGCTGGTCACCGGCTGCCATTCTAAAGAAGAACCTTTTATCCCAACTCTCTGGCTTCTGTCAGACAGCCAATCCTCAACCCATGCCAGTAGCTCACTTCGAACACCATGGGCCCTCACCTTACTCAGCAGCCTCCTGTGTGGCACCTTATCAAAGGCCTTTTGGAAATCCAGATAGACCACATCCACTGGGTTTCCCTGGTCTAACCTACTTGTCACCTCCTCAAAGAATTCTAACAGGTTCGTCAGGCACGACCTCCCCTTACTAAATCCATGTTGACTTGTTCTAATCCGACCCTGCTCTTCCAAGAATTTAGAAATCTCATCCTTAACGATCGATTCTAGAATTTTACCAACGACCGAGGTTAGGCTAATTGGCCTATAATTTTCCATCTTTTGTCTTGGTCCTTTCTTGAACAAGGGGGTTACAACAGCGATCTTCCAATCGTCCGGGACTTTCCCTGACTCCAGTGATTTATGAAAGATCTCAACCAACGCTTCCGCTATTTCTTCAGCCACCTCCCTCAGAACTCTAGGATGCAGCCCATCGGGGCCAGGAGATTTGTCAATTTTAAGACCTTTTAGCTTTTTTAGCACCATGTCTTTTGTAATGGCAACCATACTCAACTCAGCCCCCTGACCCTCTATAATTTTTGGGATAATAATCATGTCTTCTACTGTGAAGACAGACGCAAAGTACTTATTAAGTTCTCCAGCCATTTCCTCGTCTCCCATCACTGGCCTTCCGGAATCAGTTTGAATTGGCCCAATGTCTACTTTGGCCTGTCGTTTGTTTCTTATGTATTGAAAGAAACTTTTACTATCATTTCTTATATTACTGGCTAGCCTGCCTTCATATTTGATCCTCTCCTTCTTTATTTGTCTCTTTGTTAACTTCTGTTTGTTTTTGTAGCCTTCCCAATCTTCTGATTTCCCAGTGCTTTTGGCCACTTTATAGGATCTCTCTTTTTCTTTGATACATTTCCTGACCTCCTTTGTCAGCCATGGCTGTCTAATCCCTCCCCGGATAATCTTTCTTTTCTTGGGGATGAACCTCTGTACAGTGTCCTCAATTATGCATACAAACTCCTGCCATTTTTGCTCTGCTGTCTTCCCCACTAGGGTCTGCTTCCAGTCGATTTTCGCCAGTTCCTCTCTCATGCCCTCGTAATTACCTTTATTTATCTGTAACACCATTACATCCGATTCTGCCTTCTCTCTTTCAAACTGCAGACTGAACTCAACCATATTATGATCGCTGCTTCCTAAGTGTTCTCTTACTTTAAGATCTTTTATAATGTCTGGTTCATTACATAGCACTAGGTCCAGAATAGCCTGCTCTCTTGTGGGCTCCATGACAAGCTGTTCCAAAAAGTCATCTTGTAAGCATTCCATGAATTCCTTTTCTTTGGATCCACTGGCTACGTTATTTACCCAATCCACCTGCATATTGAAGTCCCCCATGATCACCGTGACCTTGCCTTTCTGACATGCCTTTTCTATTTCCCTGTACATGTTGCGCCTCTGGTCCTGACCACTGTTAGGAGGTCTGTACATAACTCCCATTATGGTTTTTTTGCCTTTGTGGTTCCTCAATTCTACCCACACAGGCTCCACATCATCCGACCCTATGTCGTTTAGTGCCATAGATTTAATTTTGTTCTTAACTAACAAGGCAACCAAGACAGCGAGGCTGTGACAGCATTTATTTCCCACCCCTAATTGCCCTTGAGAGGGCAGTTAATAGTCTGAAGTGATATGCCGGCCAGATCAGGTAAGAATAGCAGAATTTCTTTCCCAAAGGATATTAGTTAACTAGATGGGGTTTTCCGACAATTGGCAATATTTTCTTGGTCATGATTATACTTTTAATTCCAAATATTGTATTGAGTTAAAATTTCATCACCTGTTGCGGTGGAATTCAAACCGGGTCCCCAGATAATTATCCTGGGTCTCTGGGTTACCAGTCCAACGACAATACCGCTATGCCACCGCCTCGCCTCAGACATCGCGCTTTGTGACATTTCAGCATCTATAATTAGCCATGGAAGATTGCTGAAACACGTTTTTTCATCAATTTCCACGGAATGAGCGGCCGTACTGAACCGGCAGTCTCGAGACTCTAAATGATTATGTGGAGCACATGATGGATTCTGCTGCTTCATGCTCAAATGATGACATTTTTCTATGAATTGTCCAAGAATGCGCTATGGGCAAACTCCACGATGGAAATAATAATATTTCATGCAAGATTGCAGACATATGTTCTGATATCTTTACCTTTTTCCGTTGAAATAATGCCTTTCACTGAAATCAAAATGGAATCAAGTGTGAGCGATCATTAATGCTCTACTTTAATGTCCGTTTTCACAAATCAGAACTGACTGCACGGTGTCAACTTAATTTGAAATCATAATTGGGGATACAAATTATTCCAGCATCCGCAGTAAATTGCTTTTATATTGAAGAGAGATGAGTGTTGAGGTTGCGTGGTTTATTGAGGGGATGTCGTGATGGACGACATGGATTGAGTGCTGAGGCAGGAGACTTACTGAGGAAGTTTAGTGCTGAGTGCTACCATTCCACTGGTTGACACAGAGTGATGATGAGGCCGTTGGAAGCAGAGTTGCAGCTTGGCCCACTTGGGTCACGAGATTCACCGCCAGAATCCACTGAAGAACCAGCAAAAGCTGCAGAGGAAGGTGGCACTGAATATGTTGGCTGCCATATTTAAAAAGATCAACCGATTTAATGTATAAGGGATTGAACCCAACAAGAAATCTGGACTGTATTCCCTTTCGGATTTTGCTATTCCCTTCAAGAAATCAGCTACGAGCTGATTTGGCTCCTGTGACTGAGTGGGTCCCAGGCTTTTGACATGCCTGTGGATATTAGCCTACAATGTCAAGACTGACATTTGGATGCCAGAAATGTCTGCACCTCTCATAAACATTAGTCGAGCAATGGACTTACGGTGTGGACCATGGAGTAAATGGTCACACACAAGGCAGCTCCTGCCCAAGGTTACAATAGTCAATACGTGGTGGAAGTTTGATGAAAAGATGTAGGTGATTGTTGGAGGAGTACTTTCCCCCAGGAATAGTATGTCTTTTGGTTACCAGGCCCGGCAGAAACAGTGAGGGATTTGGCTGGAGTTGCAGCAAAGACAAAAGCCTCATCGAGCATGCAGGCGGCGGAAGGGCAAGCTTAAAGGCTTCAAACTGACTCGATGGCCTTTATTAATGCTGAATTCCCGCAGCAGAGGGAACAACGGCGAAAAGATCTCGCAAAGGCTATTGAAGAAACAGTGACAAGACTTCCGGTGGCGGCCATGGAGGGGTAGGTCGCGCATTCGGAAGCTGCCGTCTGGAACGGACTCTTGGATCTTTTTTGCAGGAGTTTTCACGGACTTTTTGGGGTGGATTGGTGAAGCGAACACTTGCAAAAGGATTCCGTATCTGTTGTGTGGATTGCTGGACCAGAAGTGGCCGGGTGAAGCGTTTAAGTCCCAACAGACAGAAGCGTGTGGAACGGGCGCCGAGACACGGAATGTCGGCCGGTATAGACCAGTGCATGGGCGCAGTGGGCACAGGAGCAACAGGAGTTCCTTAGGGGCTGCTTTTCTGATCGTAAAAAGGATATGCTGGCCCCGATGAAGGCATCAATAGACCAATTGATCGCAACTGAGGGGACACAAGGGAAAGCGAATAAAGAGATAGGGAAAAAGCTAACCGACCATGAGGACGAGTTGCTCATCTTGGCCCTTAATGTGGAGGCGTAGGATTTCCTCCACAAAAAGTGGCAGGAGAGGTTGGAGGACATGGAAAGTAGGTCCAGGAGACAGAACTTCAGAATTGTGGGCCTCCCTGAAGGTGTGGAGGGGTCGGACGTGGGAGCTTTTGTGTCCAAGATGCTGGAGACGCTAATAGGGACGGGGGCATTCCTTCGACCCCTGGAGCTGAACGGGGCATACAGAGCCCTCGCAAGGAAGCCCAATGCGAATGAACCGCCGAGGGCCATGGTGGTGAGATTTCATCGCTTCTCGGACAAGGAAAGCAGCATTCCCGCATCCCCTCCCCCCAACAGCCTCACGACCCAAACCTCCCCCCCCCCCCCCGCCAAGCATCAGCTGAGCACTTGCTCACCCCCCACACCGCCACACAGTGTCTTTCGGTGGGTAATAAAATGAACGGAGCAACAGGTGGGAGAAGAGCGTGATACACATCTACCAGGACCTGGGTGCAGAGTTGGCCAAGAGGTGTGCTGGATTCAACCTGGTGAAAGCGATCGTCTTCATCAAGGGGGTGAAATTTGGGATGCTACACCCAGCGAGTCTGTGGGTCACATACAAGGAACGGCATCACTATTTTGAGATGCCTAGCGAGGCGCGGTCATTCGTCAAACAAGAAAAGCTGGACTCAAATTAAAGGACAGTTAAACTTTGGTGGAATGCGGCAGTGGGGCTGGGTAACACGGTGCCGTTTCTAATATAAGATTGTATACAATGTTGGTTGTGTCTAAGGGCTGTGGTGTTGGCTGGAGGGTGCAGTGTTTTCGGCAAAGATGAGATACGGAGGGGGAGGGGGTCCAGTACTTAGTGCGATTTTTCGGCAAGTTGGAGCCTTGGTTCACCAAGTGTCTCCTCACAGGGCAATGTTAGTGTATTCTGTTTATATTTCGTTTCGTATTACTATTTACTCACTGGGGCTGGAGAGGTAGTTTAATTGCTTTATTGATGTGGGGAGAGGTCCGGACAATGAGGCGATAGTCTGATTGGCGCCTGGGTGGAAGCTGCCGGTTTAGCATGGGTCAGCTGACTCTCGGGAGCGTAGTGGGTGTGAGCAAGTGCTCAGCTGATGCTTGGCATGGGGTTTTGAGTCGTGGGGCTGTTGGGGGGAGGGAAGGCGGGAATGCCTCTTTGCTGAGAGAGGAGGTATCAATTTCGGGGTACCAATTGAGGGTCAGGGGCGGTAGCTCCCTGTGGGGGCGCTGGAGGAAGCGAAGGGCACGGGCTCGAGGCGGCCAAAAGAGGGCGATGGCTTGTCGGCTGGGATGAAGTGGTGATTCCAGGCTGATCACGTGGAATGTGAGGGGTTTGAATGGGCCGGTTAAAAGAACACGCGTGTTTGAGCATCTAAAGGGGTTAAAGGCAGATGTAGCAATGCTTCAGGAGACACATTTAAAGCTCGCAGATCACACAAGATTGAGAAAGGGATAGGTAGGCCAGGTGTTCCATTCAGTGCCGGATTCGAAGACCAGGTGTGTAGCAATTCTGATCAGTAAGGCTGTGGCATTCGAGGCTGGGAGAATTGTGGCAGATAAGGGGGCAGGTATATAATGGTGAGTGGAACGTGAGAGTGGGTCCGGGTGGTGTTTGTGAACGTCTATGCTCCGAATTGGGATGATGTGGAATTTATGAGACGTATGCTAGGCAAAATCCTGGACTTAGTGTCACACAACCTGATCATGGGGCGAGACTTTAACACAGTCATTGACCCCGAGCTGGACCGGTCAAAGTCCAAGACAGGGAAGTGACCGGTAGTGGTGAAGGAACTGAAGGACTTTATCGAAAAGATGGAGGGTGATCCCTGGAGGTTCACGTGGCCGAGAACAAAGGATTTTTCTATTTTCTCCCACATTCATCGTTTATTCCGGCATAGACTTCTTTGTGTTGAGCAGAGCGTTAATCCCAAAGGTGGAGGGAACAGAATACTCAGCAATCACAGTCTCTGACCATGCTCCACACTGGGTGGACGTGCAGCTTAGTGGGGAGAGCGGGCAGTGCACACTTTGGAGACTGGATGTGGGGCTGCTGGCGGACAAAGAGGTTTGTGGCTGAATTAGCAGGAGCATCCAGGATTAGCTGGAAACAAACGATGCGGGTGAGGGAGCAACAGCAACGGTCTGGGAGGTGCTAAAGGCAGTTGTCATAGAGGAACTCATCTCAATTCGATCCCACAGGGAAAATAGAGAAAGAGCGGAGCGGGAGCGATTGGTGGAGGAGATATTCCGAGTGGACAGGAGATACATGGAGGCACCTGAGGCGGGGCTACTGAGGGAGCAGCGGAGTCTGCAGGCTGATTTTAAACTGCTGACCACAGAGAAAGTGGTAGCATGGCTGAGGAAGGCAAGGGGGGCAGTCTATGAGTATGGGGAGAAAGCGAGTAGAATGCTTGCACACCAACTGCGAAAGAGGGAGGCGTCCAGGGTCATCGGGAGTAAAGAATAAGGAGGGTAGCACGGTATTGGATCCGAGGGGTGGGGTGAACGGAGTCCTTAAGGACTTCTATAGTAAACTATACAAGTCAGAGCCCCTGACGGGAGCGGAAGGGATGATGCAATCTTTGGACCAGTTGAGGTTTCCAAACGTGGAAGAGGACCTGGTGGAGGGGCTGGGGGCCCAGATTGAATTGCAGGAGATTGTCAATGTATAGAGGGCATGCAATGGGGTAAAGCCCCGGGGCCGGACGGTTAACAGGTAGAATTCTATCAGAAATTTTCGGAAATATTGAGCCCACTCCTGATGAGAACCTTCAATGAAGCAAGAGAGAAAGGAACACTCCCCCCAATAATGTCACTGGCCTTGATCTCACTCATTCTTAAACAAGGCAAGATCCCGGTATGGAGATAGGTATGAAGATGGGGAGGCACTGAAAGGCAAGTTCAGTCATTTTCACGGTCTGCACCCTCCCTTCCAGTGACAGTGGGAGCATGTCCCACCTTTCAAAGTCCCCTTCCATTTGCTCCACCAACCGGGTCAGGTTGAGCCTGTGCAGGGCATCCCATTTCCAGGCCACCTGGATACCCAGGTAACGAAAACTTTTCTGTACCATCCTGAGCGGCAGCTCTTTCAGTATCTTCTCCTGCCCCGTGGCAAACAACGCGCCCTTTCCCATGTTCAGTTCGTGCCCTGAAAAGCTACCAAAATCCCTCAGGATCCGCAGACCTTCCCCCATCCCCTCTACAGGGTACGAAATATACAGGAGCAAATCAACTGCACATAACAAGATCTGATGGTCTGGGCTTTATGTGGGTGAATAAGACCCCGCGAGTCAGGAGATCGCTGTTGGAGCGCAGTCGGGGGGGGGGGGGGTGTGGACTGGCGCTGCCGAACTTTCCTGACTACTACTGGGCGGCCAATATAGCTATGATTGAGAAGTGGGCGATGGGGGTTGGGGGGGGGGGGACTGGTGTCGTGGAAGTAGCTGGAGGTGGCGTCATGTAAAGGTACTGGGCTGGGAGCTTTGATTATGGCTCCTTTGCTGTTCTCGCTGACCCATTACATAGATTACATAGGGTGTACAGTGCAGAAAGAGGCCATTTGGCCCATCGAGCCTGCACCGGCCCTTGGAAAGAGCACCCCATTTAAGGCCAGAACTCCGCCCAATACACGTAACCAGCAAACTCAGCCAACCCCTTTGGACACTAAGGGCAATTTATCATGGCCAATCCACCTAACCTGCACATCTTTGGACTGTGGGAGGAAACCGGAACACCCAGAGGAAACGCACGCACACACGGGGGGAACGTGCAAACTCCGCACAGACATTCACCCTAGCCGGGAATCGAACCTGGGAACCTGGAGCTGTGAAGCGACAATACTAATCACTGTGCTACCGTGCCACCAGCCCGGTGGTCGTGGTGACGCTGCGGATCTGGGGACAGTTGAGGAGGTACAAGAAGGTGGAGGGAGCATCGGTCTGGACCCCGATAGGCAACAACCACAGGTTTGACCCGGGTAGGATGGATGGTGAGTTCCAGAGCTGGCAGATGGCAGGCATCAGAAGGATGGGAGATCTGTTCATAGACGGAAGCTTTCCCAGTTTGAAGGCACTAGAGGACAAATTTAACCTGCCATCAGGAAACGCCTTTAAATATCTGCAAGTACGAGCCTTCCTGAAAAAACAGGTAGTGGCCTTTCCGACGCTGCCGCCACTGAGCATCCAGGATAGGCTGGTCTCCGACACCTGGGTGGCGGAGGGGAAGGTGTCGGTTATCTGCCAGGAATTACAGGAGGATGAAGAAACCCCGGTGGAGGAGCTCAAGGGTAAGTTGGAGGAGGAGCTAGGTGAGGAGTTGGAAGCGGGTCTGTGGACAGATGTCCTGGGCAGGAGTAATTCCTCCTCATCATGTACCAGACTCAGTCCAATTCAATTTAAGGTGGTCCACCGGGCACACGTGACGGCAGCGAGAATGAGCAAGTGTTTTGGGGTACAAGACAGTTGTATGAAGTGTAAGGGCAGCCCTGGAAACCATGTCCACATGTTTTGCGCATACCCAGATTTTAGAGAGTTCTCGAAAGGGCTCGCGAGGGCAATGTCCAAGGTGCTTAACACACGGCTGGTGCCGAGTCCAGAGATAGCGATCTTTGGAGTGCCAGAAGACCAGGGTCAGTAAGAAGTCTTACAACACCAGGTTAAAGTCCACCAGGTTTATTTCAATCACTAGCGTTCGGAGCGCTGCTCCTTCCTCAGGCGAACATTCACCTGAGGAAGGAGCAGTGCTCCGAAAGCTAGTGTTTGAAAAAAACCTGTTGGACTTTAACCTGGTGATGTAAGACTTCTTCCTGTGCTCACCCCAGTCCAACGCCGGCATCTCCACATCAAGAAGACCAGGGAGTTCTGGGGTTAAACGATGCCAACGTCCTGGCTTTTGCATCCTTAGTAGCCCGGAGACTGATTTTATTAATGTGGAGGGATTCGAAGCCCCCAAGTCTCTAGAATTGGGTTAATGACATGTCTGGGTTTCTCAGCCTCGAGGAAATAAAGTTTGCCTTAAGAGGGGCTATGCTAGGGTTCACTCGGATGTGGCAGCTGTTCGTCGACTTTCCCGGGAAAATAGAAATGTCAGCAGCAGCAGCAATCCGTCGGAGCTGAGGGTTGGGGGTGGGGGGGGTGGGGTGGGGGGGGGGGGGGGGGTGAGTGCTTCATTGGGATGGTGTGGGAAGACTGAGCCGCGTGGGGTAATGTCTATTTAATTGGTATTGTATATTCTCTTTTTTCACTATGTTAATGTTCACTCTAGTTTTTTTGGTTATTATTGTTACGGCTTTTTATTGTGAAAAATTCTGCAAAAGCTGAATAAAAATACATTAAAAAATTAGTAGAGCAATGTAAGAAGAAGCAAATGAAAGGTAACGTCATCCTTATTCTCATCATCAAGAAAAAAACATAGGAGGCAAGATCTATTGGTTGTAACTTCAGCTAAGTTGGCATTGGGCAAGGAGGCCAGCTCTTGCCTCCAGTGTTAAGAATGAATTCTTGCTGCAGTGACTGCAGCAGCTTGAAACCTAACTGTTAGGATTTCGAACGAGAACTCAACTATTTTCAACTTGTAAAACTGAGAGCAGATGCTATTGCCGCACAGGAGTGATGTAATGACTTCTGCCAGGCCTTTGCGATTGGCCTATTAGAATACGAGTTCCCTGATCAGTCGCCCAGGCAGGGAACCCCTTTCTATAAATATAACAGGAAGTGTCAGATCCTCTGCACTCCCGGTGCAGACAGCAGACTGAATGGTCCTGTTTGTTCAGCTGTTGGGTTTGTAAATGAAAGGAATTCTGGTGACGGGACTTCTACCTCCGCGTCCTTATTACAGTGGCGAGGAGGAAAACGGAATGATCTGAAGAAACCTGCTCGTCAGCAGCTGCCGCATATCGAGGGTAAGCCACTGACAGACAAGATGCCTTTATTCGGAAAGTTGGACTCTTTTTACGCTGCAGTGGAAGACTGGGACCAATATGTAGAGCGGATGGAGTACTTCTTCAGAGCAAACGATATAACTCCAGATAAAAAGCAACTGGTCATTCTCTTGACCGCGTGTGGACCAGCAGCCTTTGCCATTATGCACAGTCGCACTTTTCCGGAGGCACCAGACACAAAAACTTTCCAGGAATTGGCAGCTTAGTAAAAGAGTACTTGACTCAAAGCCACCTCTGATCCTGCGGAGATATTGGTTTTACTCAGCATTCAGAGACACCGGGGAGTCAGTTACAAACCTTTTAACACAATTAAGGCAATGAGCCTTATTTGGCCTGACACTAAATGAGATGCTCCGAGACCGGATGGTATGTGGAATAAATAACTTAGCTGTCCAGAAACGTCTGTTAGCAGAGGCTGAGCTATGTGGCAAAGAAGCATTGCAGCTGGCTTTATCCTTAGAAAACGCGGCAAGCAGAGCATATGAGTTACATGGTACTCAGATGGAGGGAGACGGCAGCACCTGCAGTCTTTCGCCGGGCAAAATTTTGTAGTTGTTGCCAGAGATCGGAGCCAGAAAGGAGAAATAGAAGCCCAAAACCATCATCTTAGAGATGGTCCCTTAGGCCGGGGTACAGGAGAATCCATACCCTAGAAGCCCCACCTACCTCCGACGAGGAACGACTAAATTGTTCAACGAAGGTGAAATCAAAACCAATTAAATTGTCCATACGGTTGAATGGACGCCCACACTAATGGAAGTCGACGCTGGAGCAGCCGTATCAGTGATAGGGCAAACAGTATTCAATAAAATTCGTAGTGGACTCCAACCCCTCTCCCTAAAGAGGTTAGGAGGGGTTATTGGGTTCCGGGGTTAGGGTGGAAATGAGGGCTCAAGTGAGTCGGTGCAGAATCGATGGGCCGAATGGCCTCCTTCTCCACTGTATGTTCTGTGTTCTATCTCAATTTAACTGCCACCCCCTGTTAGGCCACGTTTATTCCTATATTACCGGCATCAATGCAAATATCAATATTTCTAATATTCACATTTCCCCCAAAAATAAAGTAAATTATTTTTTTCAAACGTTGCAGTGAGGAAAGATTGATGAAATAGTTGCTATATTTTTGAAGAAAAGAAATTGTTGGCGCAGTTATCTAGAGCACAGAAGCCAGTCAAATGTAGGTGTTTGTAACCAAAATTAGTCTCTTCTCTCTCTGTTGCCAGTCACCATGTTGGACCATATTTCTCTATTTCATTCTTCTTAATCTCTTACCATATTTCTTATTCGATGCTTCAGTGACAGACGTTTTATGTTCCCGTGATCAAGCTTACCCATCAGCGAAACAGTTCCTTAGTATCCATTGGAATTTAAAAAAATAATTTGAAAGACCTCGTGTGTATATTGGCCTTATTATCTGTTCGGCTATTTGTAATAGTTACTGTCGCGCAGTGATGGCCATATCTTATGACAAGAGACGTGTCCAAGTGAACCTTAACACAGTGATAAAGATATAAATAACAGTCACTCGGTTGAGTTAAGTGTACAATGTAACTGTAATATTCATATTACATTTAATCAGTCTACCTATTCTCGCAGAACACACATCATAGCTCCATTGCACTGTTGCTAACCCTGTCCAATTGGCCGAGTATGTTAGGTCTTGAGAGAAACTCCCAGACGCTTCTGCATGGTCTCGGATGGACAGCATACATACTTAAATACCTGAAGATCTTCCTAAAATTGGATTCCGTATCGATACTCATAATTTCTAGTTTAAGTTTCCAAGAAAAGGGTACGGCCACTGACAAATATAAGAAATACACCTCATGGATTGAAGATTGACTTTAAATTGTCATTTAACCAGGAATAAGGTCGAAACTGTCCTGCGGCTCCGTTAGCAAACCAAGTTGCTACATTGAATGATTGGTCAAAGTAATAGTGAGTCTTTAGAGATTTCAGATATTCTCAATGTTGTAATGAATCTTCTATATGTCATACCACTGACGCCGTAATACTCACTCAGTGGTGAATCACAAACCATATTAAAACGAATGACTTTTTGCATGCTTAGAATGTATAGGAAAGTTGGTGAAGAATTCAGAGACAACTCTCAATCCTACATTTGCTTCAAGGAGACCATCGTGATTACTTCCTTGGACAAGAATCAAGCAGAAAAGGATAAGGACGTAGTGAGATTGTGTGTTCATTACAGGCAAAGTGCACAATGATACTGAAGATGAGACACGGAGGCGATGACGAAAGACAAGCCACATTTCCCTGGCGGGCAGAAGAAATAACTTTTAATCGAATTTCAAAATACAGAAATATCAGCAGTTTGTATTCAAAAGAACGAAGAACATTGATTGTCTACTTCATATGCAATTCGCATTGTCTTATATCTGGCGAAACGAACAATAGAGATCGTGAAACAAATTGGGTTATTTATTCCTTATTGCTGCATAGATAGCGAATATTAGTTGATAAAATTTTCATTATGCCATTAATCACATTTCCTTCAGCATCAATAGTAATGAATCATTGGGCCGCACAATGGGCCTATTACTTAATACCAAATGATTTTCGCCATGAAATATAGGTGTAACTAACTTGCTGACAATGGGTCTGGATGTTATGTTTCAATTTGAGAAGATGGCAGTGAGATGCCTTCTTGAACCACTGCACTCCATTAGGTGAAGATAGACCTCTAGTGTTCTTAGCAATAAACGTTCAGGGTTTTAATTCAGCGACTAAGAAGGAATGGTGACATGTGGCTTGAAGGGCACGGTGCAGATTTTGCTTTTCCCATGCACCTGCTTTAATTGTCCTTCTATGTTGTAGGAGGCATTGGTATTGAAGGCGGTGTTGCAGGAGACTTGGCGAATTGTTGTTGCGTCTATTATATATGATACGCACTGCAGGTAATGTGCTGTAGAACATAGAACATAGAACATTACAGCGCAGTACAAGCCCTTCGGCCCACGATGTTGCGCCGTCCTGTGAAACCCCTCTAAAATCACTCTACACTATTCCCTTATCGTCCATATGCCTATCCAATGACCATTTGAATGCGTTTAGTGTTGGCGAGTCCACTACTGTTGCAGTCAGGACATTCCATGTCCCTATTACTCTCTGAGTAAAGAACCTACCTCTGACATCTGTCCTATATCTATCTCCCCTCAATTTAAAGCTATGTCTGTTATTCCTTCTAAAATGAATCACCTCACACTTTTCTGCATTAAACTCCATTTGCCACCTGACAGCCCAGCTCTGCAGCTTATCTATGTCCCTCTGTAACTTGTAACATCCTTCTGCACTGTCCACAACTCCACCGACTTTAGTGTCATCTGCAAATTTACTCACCCATCATTCTACGCCCTCCTCCAGGTCATTTATAAAAATGACAAACAGCAACGGCCCCAAAACAGATCCTTGTGGCACACCACTAGTAACTGGACACCAATCAGAGCATTTCCCATCAACCACCACTCTTTGTCTTCTATCAGCTAGCCAATTTCTGATCCAAACTGCTAAATCACCCTGAATCCCATGCCTCTGTATTTTCTGCAATAGCTTACCGTGGGGAACCTTATCAAACGCTTTACTTAAATCCATATACACCACATCAACTGCTTTACCCTCATCCACCTGTTTGGTCACCTTCTCGAAGAACTCAATGAGGTTAGTGAGGCACGACCTACCCTTCACAAAACCATGTTGACTATCTCTAATCAAATTATTCCTTTCCGGATGATTATACATCCTATCTCTTATAAACCTTTCCAAGACTTTTCCCACAACAGAAGTAAGGCTCACTGGCCTATAGTTACCGGGGTTATCTCTACTCCCCTTCTTGTACAAGTGGACAACATTTTCTATCCTCCAGTCCTCTGGCACTATTCCTGTAGACAAAGGTGACTTAAAGATCATAGCCAAAGGCTCAGAAATCTCCTCCCTAGCTTCCCAGAGAATCCTAGGATAAATCCCATCCGGCCCAGGGGACTTATCTATTTTCACACTTTCCAGAATCGCTAACACCTCCTCCTTATGAACCTCAAGCCCTTCTAGTCTAGTAGCCTGTACCTCAGTATTCTCCTCGATAACTTTGTTTTTTTCCTGTGTGAATACTGACGAAAAATACTCATTTAGCACCTCTCCTATCTCCTCGGACTCTACGCACAACTTCCCACTACTGTCCTTGACTGGCCGTACTCTTACCTTAGTCATTCTTTTATTCCTGACATACCAATAGAAAACTTTAGGGTTATCCTTGATCCTACCTGTCAAAGACTTCTCATGTCCTCGCTTGGCTCTTCTTAGCTCTCTCTTTAGAGCCTTCCTAGCTAACTTGTAACTCTCAAGCGACCCAACTGAACCATCACGTCTCATCTTCACATACGCCTCCTTCTTCCTCTTGACAAGTGATTCAACTGCTTTAGTAACCCATGGTTCCCTCACTCGACCATGTCCTCCCTGCCTAACAGGTACATACTTATCAAGGACACGCAGTAGCTGTTCCTTGAACATGCTGCACATTTCCATTGTGTCCATTCCCTGCAGTTTTTCTCTCCAGGCGATGCATCCTAAGTCTTGCCTCATCGCATCATAATTGCCTTTACCCCAGCAATAACTCTTGCCCTGCGGTTTATACCTATCCCTTTCCATCGCTAAAGTGAACGTAATCGAATTGTGGTCATTATCACCAAAATGCTCACCTACCTCCAAATCTAACACCTGTCCTGGTTCATTACACAGTACCAAATCCAATATGGCCTTGCCACTTGTTGGCCTATCTACATACGGCATCAGGAAACCCTCCTGCACACATTGGGCAAAAACGGATCCATCTAAAGTACTCGAACTATAGTGTTTCCAGTCAATATTTGGAAAGTTAAAGTCCCCCATAACAACTACCTTGTTATTTTCGCTCCTATCCAGAATCATCTTTGCAATCCTTTCCTCTACATCTCTGGAACTTTTCGGAGGCCTATAGAAAATCCCTAACAGGGTGACCTCTCCTTTCCTGTTTCTTAACTCAGCCCATACTACCTCAGTATTCGCGTCCTCATCAAATGTCCTCTCAGCCACCGTAATACTGTCCTTGACTAACAATGCCACCCCTCCCCCTCTCTTACCACCTTCCCTGAACTTACTGAAATATCTAAACCCCGGCACCTGCAACAACCATTCCTCGCCCTGCTCTATCCATGTCTCCGAAATGGCCACAACATCGAAGTCCCAGGTACTAACCCATTGGTAGTGGAGCGTGTGAATTTTTAAGTCGCTGGATTAAGTGTCAATCAAGCAGGTTTATTTGTCTTGCATGGTCACGAGCCTCTTGAGTGAGCTTGGTGGCACACTAATCGAGGAAAGTGTATGTGTTTTGTAAATAGGTAGCCGGCGTTTCAGAGTCAGGAGGTGGGTTATTTGCTTCAGCAGTCCCAGCTGCTCATAGGCGGAAGATTGAATTTCTTCATGTATGCAGAATTTTGACATGGACTGCTGCAGTATTTAAGGGGTTACAAATCGTGCTGATGGAGCGCAGCAGCTGAAGGTGACACGACAGAGAACACTACCATGAAAATCCCCTGTGGAGATGCTCTGGAACAACGATATTTGACCTTCAACAACCAGAACCACCTTCCTTTGAACTTGATGCTTGAAACTGCCAAGAATTTTCCAGCTGATTCGCAGTGACTTCAGTTTTGATTGGGTCATTGATGCCACATCCTGTTTGGATGTCAAGGACAGTGAGCCGTGCTTCACCTTTTGAGTCCAGCTTCTTCTTCCATGCTTGAACCCAGGTTGTGATGAGATCAGGAACCAGTGACCCTGGCAAAACCCGAACTAAATGGCAGTGAGCACATTTATGTTACATGAGTGCCGATTGATAGCTCTGTCGATGATGCATCTGCCACTTTGACACTCATTGCGAGAAGTCCGTTGAAATCGTAGTTGACAGGAATGGATAGTTTTCTTTCTTGGGGCTGTAAATCCTTGGAAACTTTCCAGATTGTCTGGAAAATCTCAGTTCCGGAGCTGTCCTGGAACTGCTTGTCCAGTGGTGCGGATGGTTCTGGAGCACAATATTTATGTGATGTTGGTGGGATATTGTTAGTGTCGACAGATTTTTACAATATACAGACCCTGCCGATGTTTTGAGACCACGTCGAGTGAATATACAGGCGTCTGTCGTCTGTAATTTTGCAGCACTCACGACGTAGCAGAGATACGTTATCTATTCTGCGCTTCTGATTGAAGATTGTTGCAAATATTGTAATCTTACCTTTTGCGCCCATTTCCTCGGCTGCAGCATCAATAATGATGTTGCTACCTGTGGCGACTCCTTTCACGGTTTAATTTTCCACCACCATTCACGACTTCATGTGACAGGACTACAGAGTTCTGTTTTAATTAATTGGTTGTTTCTATCTCACGTTTAATGGATAGATTGTAATTAATTGTCCATTATTAATTCGCCTTGAAATGCTGGCGGGGTCCTGCCTTCTTGGCCCGCTACTGCCCATGCTTTAAAGGCACACACACAATGCTGTTAGGGAGAAAGGTGGAGGTATTTGACCCAGCTGCCGTGATATAATGTTAAATTATTTCTAAATAACAATGGTGAGTGGCTTGGAAACGAACTTCTAGTGCTGGCTCGCATATGTCTTTTGCTCTTGCCCTTCCAGATGGTAGCGTTCGCGGGTATGGAAGGTACTGCGTGAGGCGCATTGGTCAGTTCCTGCACTGCATCTTCTTACTGGTACACATTGTTACTGCTGTCCGTCGTTGGTGGAGGGAGTGAATGTTTTTAGATTGTGTGCCGCCACCAAGCGGGATGCTTTTTCATGGACAGTGTCAAGATGCTTGTGTATCTTTGGTGGTCCTCTCATCCAGAATGTTGTGAGTATTCCATCGCAGTGCCTTGTAGATGCTGGACGGGCTTCGGGAAATCAAGAGGTGAATTCAGCGCTGCTGGATTGCTTGCCTCTGAGCTGCTTTTGGAGCAAGAGTATTTATGTGACTAGTCCTGTTCAATTTCACGTAAATGTTGATAGAGATAATGTCATACAATTGCAGATTGTCTCTCTACTTCTTCACAGTCTTCAAACTCGATTCACTGCAACGATGTTGTCTGTGGTAGGTTGAACAAACGAAAATCTTCAGAAATCGCAAGCTGCAGTCTGTTGCTTATGGCTGAACACAAACGGAACAACGACTCAAATGTAATTTGTAATTTCAGATGTGGTTTCTTTATTCATGACGATGTCGTGGCAGATAGTACAATCTGGGAGAAGTATTGGGAATACATATTACTTGGATGACTGCACACTGTAGGCTACCTATTTCGTGTTACCTTACATCATTACAGACAAAGAACTACAGATTTGTCGCACTACTTAACAATGTATTAGATGAGCAACCATCAGGAGGTCTTCTTGATCATGTTTGACCTGATACAATGAGGTTTCATGGGATCCGTAATGAATGCTCAAGATTCCCAGGTCAAGTCCCTTATCACTGTGCACAGGTTGCAAAAATGCCGGAGTCCATCAATGAAGCTAAAGTGATCTCAGAATAAATGCCTAAGTTTTAGTCATCTGCTCACAATAATATTTGTTTATTCATTTGATAAAACGTTGGTAAAAGAGAACAATTATAATTTGATCGAAATGATGGAAGTGATAACTGCGAATGATGCAGAACTGTGGTTTCCAATTCACCCGTTTCAGAATGTGGCATGGCATCCAAATAAATCCAAGTGAGCTGTCTAAATTGGTTTTCCATTTCCATCGCCATTGCTGGGCAAGTTTTATTTGGTTTGTACAATTCCTACAAAATAAAACGTCTGAGTTGATTCGAATTGACGATCCATTGCCAGCATTACTTTTGAATCGTTACAGAAACAACGACGAAGACCCACTCAAAAAGGACAGTAGAAAGCAATGAGGTCGGCATCTTAGGCGGCACAGTGCAGTTATTTGCTCCTGAATAGTTGCTGGATTCGATTGAGTCTAGCTGCCAAAAGGGCGGAAGTATTTTCATGCTTGGGTCGCATTGAACTGGAGAATCTGAACTTGTTTTGATTCATCCGGCGTCCCGAGGTCAGCTTTTGGTGCCGACCTGAAGCTGCATTTGAACTGAATGGCAGGCTGGGCAATTTAAGGCTCGTCCACAGTGCTTTGGATCGGAGTCACATATAAACTAGACAAGGTTGATCGATTTATTCTGCTAAATGGCATCAGTTAAAGAGATGTGTTTTAGAACTATGAACAGTGGTCATCAGGTTTCAGCTTCTGCCTTGGTGGCGTTTAAACTCGTATGCCCAGAGCATTTCCTGGGGACTCAACACCCTTTTTGCTGCTGCACTGTTTCCAATGCAAGGGTGTTCTTCAGCAAATCAGAAGATTAAAACGTTGATAAATGCTCTAGACGTGGTCTCACCGAAGCCCTGTATAGTTATAGCAAGACGTTGCTACTTTCATACGTATTATACTGCCAACTTTTGATTTATCTTCCCAAGTAGTTGCGATATTTGCATTGCAGTGACAGAATATCATAGTGCAGGTCATCAGTTCTAAACCGAAGTTCCTATTACAGATGTGGTTGCTCTGGATCATACAGACGTCCAGCAACTCGCAAATGCCACAGCTACAATCATCTGCCCAGCCGTCTCTATCTTTCATTCCTTACTTAAGTAATTGTGGTTTCCAGCTTTGAAATGCAACGCACCGCTTATCTGTAGTAATGTATATTTGTTAAAGCAATTAGGCGAGAAAATTAAACATCATCAATCATACGGAAAACGACTTCTTCAAAGAAAACAATGCCCTGAAAAACAACAAGAATCACCTAATTAATTCTTCTCGACGCCGACCTCGATTCTGGCTGCATCTCGATTCTGGCTGTATCTCACTCCTTCATTGTACTCTCCAGCTCTTTAAAAATGGATCGTCAGAACATAGGCTGTACGTTCACTGGGCCGGTTTCGACAACATATACTGGATTTGTGAGGTCAGATGAATCAAAACAAATCACTACCTTGATTCCTTACTTGGAGGTGCTGCCTTATTTGGAGCGCTTGTGTAGCTTGGACAATAGTCAATGACTAAAATGTAAACATAATATTCTGATGGAAAATTAATGCGAGGTGGTTGTGCTCGTGGAGAAATACGGCACAGAGTTTCAGAACAGGGTATCTCCTGATGACGATGCGGCAGGATTTATTCTCCAAGAATATCGTTAATCATTGGAATTCTTTATCACAGAAACAGTCAGGTTTGGGCATATAATATAGTTGAAGCTCTGTTGGAGAATGTTCTCTTGTAGATTGAAGCGCAAGGGGCAGCCAAGTGGAGCTAAGATCACTTTCAGATGAACCAAATGGCAACATGCTTGCTGATGGCCTCCTGCATAGTTTGCTGAATTATTTGACTGTATTTGCATCTGCATTTGTCGGCTGGGAACGGTGGCCTTAATGGTTTGGCATGTTCCGTACCTGCAAAAGATGCGTATGAAGTGTAGGAGAACATATTGTATGTAGGGGAACCCTTATCACACATCCCACAAGTAATAATTGAGATTTTATAACTTCGATGTGTCTTCTACGATCTTTGAGATAAATTTGGTGTGAGCTTCTACTTTGACTTGTAAATCTTAGGGAATTCTCATGCGATCGTGCCGAGATTTGAATTTTCGAAGCGAGGCTCTGCACGAAACTTTTGGATGAATTATGCATCCTGCAATTGGATGCTATGAAGGTAGCAGTGGATAATTGGCAGCAGATAAAACATTAATATTAGCAGGTTGGCAGTTCTTGCAAAATCACACGTGCGTAGGGAAAATAAAAGTATCCAGAGGAAAATGTTCCCATGCAAAGCAAACTCAGGGACCGGATCAAAACAACAGTAGTTGGCATTTTGAAAGGTCACGAAGGTGTGGAAACTGTATCTGGTGCATGGTGCAAATATACGCACTAAAGTTGAATGATTAGACGTATGAATGGCAAGATCGCACTAGCCGGAAATGCACTCCGGCCCTGCCCATCCAATTTTATTTGCAAACGTCAATGGATATAACGGTATCGTTAACTAGAAGAAGGGGCACTGAATGCACTACAGCAGACATTCCAAAAAGTTATATGTGAAAAGCAAAAGGACAAACTGTAAATTGTGTATCTGAGCCGCACATGATTTCTTGGGCGGCAGGGTGGCTATTGGGCGGCAAGGTCGAATGTTGGTTCGCACTGTCAGGCTCTCGGGTTCGGACCCGGACTTAGGAGACTGTCTGTAAAAATCTTTTACGTTCTCCCTGTGTCTGCCTAGTTTCCACCGGGTGCTCTGGTTTTCTCACACAAACCAAAGATGTGTAGTTTGGGTGCATTCGCCATTCAACAATTGCCCCCTAATGTCAGAAGATGTGCAAGTTAGGTTGGGATAGGGCGGGAGAGTGGACCGACGTCGGCACCACTTTCGGAGCTAAGGTGTTGACTGGATTGGCCGAGTGGCCTCCTTGTGCACTGTGGGGACTCTAAAGATTCTATGATACATCGAAACATAGAAAATAGAGCCAGGAGGAGGCCATTCGGTCCTTATTAAATAGGATCATGGCTGATCATCTCACTCAGTAGTTCAATAGCTCTCTCCTGCCTCCCTCCCCCGTATTCGTTGACCCTCTTCGCCACAGGTGCTAAATCTAACAGTTTGTTGAAAACATACAATGTTTTGGCCTTAACTACTTTCTCTAGTAGCAAATTCCACTGACTCACCAATCTCTGGGTGAACCCATTTCTACAAATCTCTGTCTTAACCAGTTTGCCCCGCATCCTAGTTCTTGATACCGCAAGTATCCGGAACATCCTTCCTGCATCTGCCTTTTCTAGCCCTATTAGATTTTTTTAGGTTTATGACATCCCCCTCATTCTTCAATCCTAACTGATTCAATCACTATTACTTCAGTCGTGCCATCCCAAGAATCAGTCTGGTAAATCGTCTTTCCAAACCTTCTCGAGAAACAATATCCTTCCTCAGATAAGGAGACCAAAAGTGAATACAATCTTCCAGATGTGGCCTCTTGAAAGCCGTATAAAGTTGCAGTAAAACATCTCTGCTCCTGTATTCGAATCCTCTTGCTATGAAGGCCAAAATATTACTCGCCCTCTTAATTGCCTGCTGCATCTGCATGCTTATGTTCAGCGACTGCTGTACGGCGGCACCCAGGCTCCCTTGCACAGTCCCCTCTCATAACCTATGGCCATTCAGATAATAATATACCTTTCCGTTTATGCTAACCAAATTATACTGCATCTGCATTCATATGCCCACTCATCCTACTTGTCCAAATCACACTGAAGTGTTTCTGGCTGCTCTTCACAGCTTACCCTCCCACCCATCTTTGTGTCATCTGCAAACCCTCGTCCAAGTGATTAATATCTTCAGTGAATTGCTGGCGTCCTATCACTGATTCATGAAGTACCTCACTCGTCACTGCCTGCCATTTGGAAAATTAGCTACTTATTCCTACTCTGTGTTTCCTATCTACCAAACAGTTTTCTATCCATCTCAATGCATTGCCCCTAATCCCATGCGCTTTAATTATACGCGCTAATTTATTTTGCCGAACGCCTTCTTATGTGGAAAGTCCACATAAACCAAATGCAATGTTCCACCCAGGTCAGCTCTACAAGCAAGACCTTTGCGGGTTTCCAGTAGATTTGTGAAGCATATTTCCCTCCCATAGCTCAATACTGACTCCGTCCGTTCCTGCCAGTGTGCTCCAAGTGATCTGCTGTAGAATCTTTGATAATGGATTCTAAACTTAGCTGCACGACCGACGCCAGGTTTACTGGTCTATTATATTTATATGAGGTACCCGTTGACGGCAATACGGGTATCAGGAATTCAGCAAGGACAGTCTTTTTTCTCCTGAATAATACTGATGTCCATAAACTGCTAGATATCACTGCATGGTTTATTTCGACAAACAATTAATCATCTATGGCAACAATATTAATAAATATCTGTGTCATAAATATAAAATGTAAAACTAACTTTTGGATGCACGTAGTTCCTTATTTTCTGTGGAAACAAAATAAACAACAAGCAATTACATAATCTCCACACGGAACCTACAATCTGGAATAAAACATAAGAGTTTCTTTGTATATTTGAAATTCTTGACATACCCGCCCTCAACTCGGCTATTTTCTGACCTGTAACAGAAACAAACCAATAGGCATTAAGTAGCAATTCTTCATATTCCAGAATAGTAATTGCACATGTAGCACATAAATTAACATTAATTTGTGTTATATTTTATTCCAATGAAACAATATCACGTGGGTTAGCCATTTCCTAATGCATTCCCCACAGCATTCACTTGACAAATCATGGTCGACTTGCCGGGATTGATTGTAAGCAAACGCTGCGTGTTATCTGCTCTCTGGAGACCTCTACCAATCAGAGTACACTTGATATGGGGCATAATTATCTCTGAGATTTTGCATACTTGCCATTTCATCCTAATGAGTACAAGACGAAAGGTTTCGTGAGTATATCTTTTTCAGTCATTCTTAATATCAATTTTGTTCAACTGGGCCTTTGTTGCCACAGTATCTAGCTTCCAACTGTCGAGGAGCAACAATAACAGAAACAAGAACACTAAAGGAACCATTGCAGGTTGAGGTCAGGCAGTTGTAGGTATTCGTTTAACTAGCACAATGAAAACCATGACCTGGCAGCCAATACCTGTGTCCAGGAAGGCCTTACCATTGCTCGAAATTCCCAAAACATACTGCTGACAAGGAACAATAGTCAGGATGGCGTCTATTCCCACTGCATCACAAAGCTTCACAAGGCTATGGTTAAATATATATATATTATGTGAAACGTACGTTTCACATCGAGTTAAAAATGTCCACTTGGATGTTGAATATATGGGTAGGTGAAAATGTGAAAGAGATTTTCCTGCGTGCATCCTACAGTTTATGCATTCATCAGCAGTGTGAAGATCAACTGCTTCAAGGACGACCCAATTCAACTGCTCTCGCACTTCCGGTCCATCTAACGACTTGCAACATTCTCGATCGGTACTGTACTGGACGAAGTATCTGAGCGGTTGCTGCATTTCCCTCTTTGAATTTACTGCACTTTTTCCTGCAGGGACAAGCATAAATTGGCATCAAGCAAATGTCCTGGACGTAGAGAAGGTAGCGCAAGTGAAAAAATAACTTTGTACCTCGTTCTCATGTCAGACCTAACTCGAATTCTTCAAAAGGCTCCAATCACACAGCAAATTTGACTATTTAATTTTAATGGCCGCTTCACAATTGGTGTCACATCAATGAACTGCCCCATGGAGCGAATCAATGTCCATATAATGTTTTGTTAATTCCCACAGAGATCGGATTCGAGTTTCTCTTTCTTGAAACGCATTTCTGCAGCGTAAGTTTGAGTCACTTTAGTGTTGGGAAACGTTCATCATTATAAAAATTTCTGGGATAATTTTAATTTTGTCATGATGTGAAAAATGTGATATTGTGAATCATGAAGTGTATAACGGGCCGTCAATTAAATCGTGTCAACTTTATAATCTGGCCAAAAATCATAATGTACGTGACATACAGCAGCAGTGGGTGACTTAAATTTTGAACTTTCGTAGTGAATAGAAATGCTGGCTTTGCCCCCATAGTGTCATGCTGACTTCCACTTATATATCTCATTTTTTATATTTGAGCTCATTTTATCAGGGTAGCAGGAAAATTAGACTGGAAAATAGGTACACGAATGAACATAATTTTATAAGTAATTTTTCTATAATACCCATTTGATCTGGGATACTCATTAGAAGATTTTTCCACATTAATTTATCGTTTCTGATGATTTTGTGAGTTAAACTGTTTGGCTGAACGAATTATATGCTATTTTATTGGTATGCAATACTTACTGTCCGATTTACACTTCACATCCAACTCTAAAGTTAATGATACAAAAAATGTAGGTTGGAATATTGTTCAGGTAATGCCACTCATGTGCACAGTGAACTTTTACGAAAGGACCAGAATCTTTATGACCAAATGGATGTTTTGACAACGCGTTTACCTTTGTCTCTTTCATACAGAAGTTCTTCTGGATAAAAAAAACAGAAGCAGGATTATTTAAGACACGGTATGAAAGCATTTACCTCTACATCATCTGGACTAACTTTGGAATGAAGCTCTCAGGTAATTCAAAAAAAGGCGTCGCCGCATAACGACGTATCCTCATTCTACAGTTTTAATGGAGAAAATAAATGGTTCGTAATGAGTAAATCGGTATTGCCGCATAAGGTGCTAAGTGGGTCAGTTGAGCTCATTGCTTCGAAACTCTAAATTGTGTCTTGTCCAGGACATTTGGACTGGGTATTTGGCAGCAATTACCACAGCATGGATAATTAAATTCAGTTTATGGCCTCGAACAGCCATTAACCCAAATAATCTCAAATTGGATCACTGCTGGTTGAATGATATAGAGTGTGAATTTCAGGTAAACCTGGTGGAGTTTCTCACGTCTTAAGATGCAGAATCAACATTTATTAAAGGGACCACTGAACGTTACTCAAATGTTGTCAGTGTTATTTTTGCGGTTAGTGCTATAAAGAATCACGAATTATAGCTTGAAAGAGTGGAATTTTGCCGAAACATTTAATTTACATTCATTAGGATATATATAAGAGACTTCCAGTGACGGAGATTTGCTGAGTTGCTGCATATCAGGTGGCACTCATCCAAAACCCCGAAAATAGGCTATGTCACACTAAGTAGCCTGCAAATACGAAGGAAAAGATATCCCCGCACCTCAACCAACATCAACGTGAAATGAGATGCCGCACAGCAGCACTCCCGAGGCCGTGTGGAAATAAGAAGTGGAAATGGACAAGAGAAGCAAATGGCTGAGCCGGCAGATGCACGAGGAAATGCAATTCGGGCCTAGCTCGAGCGAGAAGGACTGACCTGCTGCAGAACGAGCCTCCATCTGGGGTGGTTGGATCATGTTACCGTGAAGCGAACTGAGAGAACATGGAGAGGAGATGAAAGCCGGTATCCAGGCTGCGGTCAGGGTGATGTTGGCGGATGATCTGGCTACCATGCAGGAGACCCTCGACAAGTCAGAGCGGCAATTGGAAGCCCAGGAAAGCACCGTAGAGGAGCTAGAGAAGGCCTCGATAGACCACGGCGATCGAATTGCTGCACTGGAAAAGGAAGTATCGAGGTTGGTCAGGATGCAGGCGAGTATGCAAGGAAAGATTGAAGATCAGGAAAACCGATCGAGGCGCCAAAACCGACAGATTGTGGGCCTGCCGGAGGGGATCTAATGTCGGATTCCCAGTGAGAATGTGACCGAAATTCTGGGAAATCTGGGGAGAAGGAATAGCTTCCCGAATACACGAGAAAGAACCAGAGCTTCCTGGACGTTTCGTCTAACACCCAATTCTGGAGAATAACCGAGGGAGATAATCACTAAAATGCACTGGTACCATCGGGGGAGCACAAGAATAAAGATTTAAAAAGTAAAATTTAGGGTATCCAATCATGTTTGTCCCCCAATTAAGGGGCAACTTAGCGTGGCCAATTCACCAGCCCTTAAATATTTGGGTTGTGGGGTGAAAGTTACGCAGACACAGGCAGAATGTGCAAACTCCACACAGACGCATATCCAACCTGGGACCTCGGCGCCCTTAGCAGCCGTGCTAATCAATACACCACCGTGCAGCACTGCAAAGGAAAAAAATAGCAAGGGAATTACGCTTGCTACCACAGGCCACGCGTGACAACGTGGAACACAAAGGCACCGTCAGCAACCACTTTGGAGGCTCCCCAAACATCGGGAAACCCCGGCGTGCAGGGGCTCACCACATGGTGTACACACAGTCGGTGGCCATGTTGAGTGACCCCTCTAACAAAGGGAAACCGCGTAGTGCAGGAGCGCGTCAACCAGATAAGTATGTTTGGTGCTGTGGGGGGGGGGGGGGGGGGGGGGTGAGGGCAGAAACATCACACCAGGATAGTCACCTGGAAGTCAGGGGACTGAATCGCCAACTGAAAAGATGCAGAGTTTTCGCCCACCTTTAAAGTATGAAAACAACATTGTCTTCCTCCAGGAGATGGATCTGAGGGAGAACGGTCAACTGTGGGTAAGGAAGGGCTGGGTGGAACTGACCTACCATACCGGATCAGGGTCGATGACCGGGGAGAGGGGTAGCCCCTCTCTAAATAAGATGACCATGTGTTTTGCGACAAAGACGGTTACGGACCCAAAGAGACAGTACATTATGTCCAGAATGGGACACCGATAGTCTTGGTAAATGTGTACGCAGCCAACTGGTTCGACACGGAGTTTATAAAGACGACCATGGCAGAAATCGATGACATCGACACACACTGACTTATAATGAGGGTCGGCGGTGGGGAGGGGGGGGGGAATGGGGTGCCGGGGGGAGGGGGACTCCCTTTAACTGTATACAGGACTCACGCATGGACAGGTCGAATCCCAAAAACAGTGAAGTCCTTCAACATGGTGAAAGAACTTGGCATATTCAAAGTGCAGAATGGGTCGTTCTCGTTCTTCTCCAAGGTAAACAATGTATATACTCGGATCCACGTTTTTGTATTTGGGAAATCGCTGCTTTTAGGGAAAGTAAGAGCAGAATATTACGTGATCGTGATATCCGACCATGCTCCACAGTACATGGAGTTTGGGGACGGCCCTCCTGGCCGATAAGACTTTTTGCAAGAAACTATAACAGGCCATAGACGAATATATTACTAATAGCCGGAATGGGGAGGTCTCACCCTCCTCGTTCTGGGAGACATTGACGATTGTTATTTGGGGTGAAATTATTGCGAGCGAAGCAAGAAGAGATAAGGAAGACAGTGTGGCTAGGTAACAGCTATTCGACTCCATGCGGGAGCAGAGCGGCGATACTCCAAGGCCCCGATCATTGAGCTCCTGGCAGAGAGGAAAAATCTACAAATGGACTTTGACCTGCTCTCCACTAGGAAAGTAGTGCACCAACTCCGTAATGCACGGGGACACCTGTACGAGCACGGAGGCTACGCCATCCGTCTGCTGGCTCACCAGCAGAAAAAGCAGGCACCACGAGGGAATCAATACAGATATGTGAAAACGGCAAGCTAGAATCGTAGAATCATTGAATTTACATGCAGAAGGAGGCCATTCGGCCCGTCAAATCTGCACCGACACTTGTAAAGAGTACACTACTTAAGCACACGCCTCCAGCCTAGCTTTGTAACCTAGTAGCCCCACCTAACCGTTTAGACACTAAACGGCAATTTATCAAGGCCAACCCAGGTAACCTGCACATCTTTGGACTGTGGGAAGAAACTGGAGCATCGAGAGGAAACCCACGGAGACACAGAGAAGAAGTAAAATTCCACGCAGACAGTCACCCGAAGCTGAAATTGAACGCAGTCGCTGGAGTTGTGTGTCACTATGCCGCCCATTGGTCGCGGAGCAGGAAAACGTCAACGAGACATTTGAGTCCTCGCAGTGACTGTACACCGTCGAACTCCCAGCAGGGGCCGCGAGGGTGAAACAGTTTCTCGATAGACAAGACATACTCGTCGTGTGAGGACAGAAATAGGTGCTGGAAGCACCCCTTGAACTTTGAAATTCATGGAGAATATTTACTCCATGCAGGTAGAGAAGGTGTCGGGGCCAGACAGATTTCTGGGGACTTCTCCAAAGGGTCCATGCGGGCACTGATCTGCGGGAGAGGTTGACAGACTGGCTGACGAGGGGCACCCTGCCGCTAACGCTGGCACAAGCCGCAATCTCGCTGACACTCAAGAAACACAAAGACTCAACAGAATGCGAGTCTTGAGGACCCACTTCGCGACTAAACGTGGAGGTGGAAATACTGACCAAGAACCTAGGCAGGAGACTGGAGGACTGTATACCAAAGGTGGTAGGAGAAGATCAAACGAGCTTCGTGAAAGGTCGATCTAACATCGAACATCAGACGCCTGTTGAACTTGATCATTACCCCATCCGGGGAGAGAAAAACAGAGATGATCATCACCCTGGACGCAAAAAGACCTTCGCCAGAGTTGAATGAAAGTATCTCATGGAGTTACTGAAGCACATTGGAAGAACAGGGTTCACTGTCTGGGTGAAACTCTTGTACAGCGCTCCAACAGCGAGTATAGAGACAAATACCACTGGCTCAAAGTACTTCCAACTGCACGGAGGCAAACGGCACGGATGCCAGTTGTCCTGGCTGCTGTTTGGCCGAGCGATCAAAGGACTAGTGGTCGCATTTACGTCGGCAAAGAATTGGAAGAGGGTCCGGAGAGGAAACAGAGCATACAGAGTCTTGCACCATGCAAATTACCTGCTTCTCTGCATCTCGGATCCACAAAGCACCAAGGACGGAACCATAGTGCTCTTGTGAGAGCTTGGAGGGTTCTCCGGCTGCAAACACAACCTGGTTCACGGTGAACTCTCAAGGGCGGCTGGGAGGGGGGCTAGGTGTAGAGCTTCACGGAGTGACATTTAAACACGCCAACAGAAATTTCCTGGGGATCCGAACGCCCATGACTGGAAGGAATGGAATCTGACCAGTCTGGTGAAGGAAGTAATAAAGGACCAGCAGAGGTGAGATAAACCCATACTCTCCTTAGCAGGGAGAGTGCAGACGATCAAGATTCACGTACTGCCCAGGTTCATCTTCCTGTTTAGATCCATCCCGCTCGACATCCCCAAGGCCTTCTTCAAAAACGCGTCACGATATAGGTATGGGCGTGTGTCTGTATGGGGATGGAGGGGGGGGGGGGGGGGGTGGTAGGGGAAACGTAAGAGTCCCCAAAAAGGCGCTGAAGAGAACTAGAGCGATGGGAGTACTAGCAATCCCAGACCTGCACTAGTATCACTGGGTTGCAACGGCGGAGAAGGTAAAGGGTGGATAAAAGAGCTAGAATCCGAATGAATGCGAATGGAAGAGGACTCCAGCATGGCGACATCCCAGCGGGCCCAGGCCAGTGCTGCGCTCCCATCTCCACTAAAGAAACATCCAACAAGCCCAGTCGTGATGGCAACACTGTGGTCGTGGAATCAACTGCGACAGAAGTGTGACCTAACCGAAACGATCATTAAGGCCTCATCTGTAATATTCACAGGTTCACGTCCGCGACAATGGACGCCATCTATAACAGCTGGCGACCGGACGGCGTAACATGACAGTTAGGGACTGATACACAGACAATAGACTGACAACACTAATAGACAGGGAGGAACGAGCTAAGATATGTGCAGGTCAAAAATGTCTTATGTTGGCAAAACGATGACCAATAGTTGCTGGAGGACCTACTTCCCACAGACGTGTTTGCGAAGGGAAACTCTGGCGACCTGTATGGGCGACTATTAGGAAGGGTACACACAAATGGACGAGACAAAGGAAACATGGGAGGTGGACTTAGGGTTTGAAATATGGTGGGAACCTTCGAGTGAAGCTTTGCATAGGGTCAAATTCAGCTCCACGTGCACAAGGCTAAGACTAATGCAACTATATATGGTACACAGAGCTCACTTAACGAGAACCCAAATGAGCAGGTTCTTCCCGGAGGTGGATGATAAATGCGAACAGTGCTAAGAGGGCCCGGCCAACAATGCCCACATGTCCTGGTCTTGTCCCAGACATGTCGGGTTCTGGACTGCCTTGACAATGTCCAAAGTGGTGGGCATGAGGATGAAGCCGTTCCCGCGAGTTATCGTCTTCAATTTATCAGAGCAGCCAGTTCTGTTCATGGAGATAGAGCCCATGCCCGTGCTTTGTCTCCCCAATCGCCCGCCCGAGAATTCTGCTGGGCAGGCGATCACCGGCACCGCCTAAAGCTTCAGACTCGCTCTCCGACCTATCGGAATTTCTCCAAGTAGAGAAACTCAAATTCGCCATCCGAAGATCGGAAGAAGGCTTCCGGAAAAACGTAAAGGCCATTCACTCGGTTGTCCAGGACCTGTTTTCAGCCAACAGCCAGTGAGCCAGAGGTAGCTTAATGCAACGACACAGCAATGAATGTCAACGAAAGGGGGGGGGGGGGCGGATCAAAGAAGCATGCAGCAGAACCAGGCTCTGAAAATAACAAGATACAGGCCGTCACGCTAACCAAACAGGAACAAGATAGAGGAGCTTAAGGGGGAAGAGAGCACGCCAGCCGCCAAGTAGGGGAGGGTAGTCAAGAAGAAAAGTGGGAGATGAATATTGGGGACCCGGCTGGAAAGAAACACCTGCTGGTGAGCTCAATACAGTAAGCTGTGACCGATGTAAATAACAAAAGACAACTGATATACGTATATGTATCATTTTTCATTTCTGTTGTTTTCAATGAATGCTCGCGATTGCCTTTGTTTTGTATAACATTAAAAAACCTTAGGAAAAACATTTATCAAATAAAGTATACCTGTAAGAAAGCTAAACTTCAGACCATGACATACATTTAGTCCAGAGATGAAAGGTTGAGGAAAGATTATGAAGTCGACTCTGCTTCGACAGCCGCCTATTTTAGAGCTGCAAATTAACAGGTATGTCACAAACGTCCTTGGGAAGGCAAAGTATACAAAGAAGAAATGAAGAACAGGTTAAACAAGCCGGTTCCCATTTCTTTTTGCGTTGTTTTCACCAGTGGTATTTTCCATTAACTGGATATGGCCGTGAATGCAAATCGATGGTTCCATCTAACACATACTGAGCATCATGTTGTATAAATTACAGTGGAGTGTGGTGTCAGGTATCTAGCAACACGATTTGTTCTTCGTTATAGGCAGAGTGCAGGACGTACTGAAAGAGTCCGCTCTTGTCAACTCGAAATAAATCATCTATTGTTAGAAATGATTCCGCAATGCGGGGCAACACTTGCTGGCTAATCCCGCATGCGCTAATAGATATACGAACAACTAATTCAAGATAATATGTTCATTCACCTCCAGCAATACTTTTTTCTGAACGATACACTCTGCTTAATATTTTGCAGTCACCTGTTTGTTGAAGAACGCTGCTTAAGGCCTTTAGTTCTGGAATGGGCGTTAAAATGGTTTGAGTGGATCAGCATAATCACATTTTATCGGTTGCAAAATTCTATTACAAACCTTGGCACAGAATTTCTGAAATTAATGCTTTTCTTTGGTCTGGCAATTGTAATTTGGCATGTCACCTACAACTCTCACCAACTTCCATAGATGCATCATAGAAAGCATTCTTTCTGGTTGTATCACAGCCTGGTATGGATCCTGCTCTGCCCAAGACAGCAGGAAATTACGAAAGATCGTGAATGTAGCCCAATCCATCACGCAAACCAGCCTCCCATCCATCGACTCTGTCTACAATTGCCGCTGCCTCGGAAAGGCAGCCAGCATAATTAAGGACCCCACGCACCCCGTACATACTCTCTTCCGCCTTCTTCTGTCAGGAAAAAGATATCAACGTTTTAGGTCACATACCAACCGACTCAAGAATAGCTTCTTCCCTGCTGCCATCAGACTTTTTAATGGACCTGCCTCGTACTAAGTTGATCTTTTCTCTGCTCTTGGTATAACAGTAACATTATATTTTGCAGTGTCTCCTTCCTTCCTTATGTACGGCAAGGATTGATTGACAGCATGCCATAAAGAATATTTTTCACTGTATACTAATACATGTGACAATAATAAATCAAAATAAAAACAAATTAATTTCACCCTTACCTTTCGAATCGAGGACTGAAATGTTTTCAAGTTTCTGCATTGTGCATGCGCATGGTAGGCTTGTTAACAACCAGAAGGGGTGCTGGTGGGAATGAAACGGGTTGTGTAGAGATGTGGCCGGTGGATTTCTCTGTCGAGTCTGTCGCTGGTCGTTCGGGGAGTAGACAGGCGGGGGACGGTGGTTTGCGTCAAGGGACTCTTACTTCTTTGTCTGTGCGGGTTGTGTGTGTGCGTGTGTGTTTGGAGGGGGGGGGGTGTTAGGAATAGTCATCTGGTGGGATAGGGTGGTGGTGTTGTGGAAGTAGAGGGCTGTAGGGATGACTCCAGGCGAGGTGCGGGGTACGGGAGAGGGGGGACGGTGCGGGGGAGAGATAATCAGGCCGGATCGGGGCTAATTTGGAGATTGAGTTTTGGCGCTCACTCAAGGTACCCTGGCTAATTACAGAGATAGAGCAGTTTTCATCCATGTAACATTACGGCAGAATAATCAGGTAATTCTCCCGCATCCTTCAGCACCCATGTCTTCGTCCTTACCTTCAGGGACTACTGACGTTCATCTTTGGCATCCGTTTCCTGGACGATTTGGGCCAATATCTCACATCAAACATAATGAATCGTCTCTTTGAATCAGTACTTTTCAGTACTACGGATATCTTCCTTATCTACCCATTGTAAATTTTTCTGATTGGAACAATGGACGGACCCGATGACGAAGAAAAGCTCTGGTCGGTACTTCAGCCCAAAAATGTCCAGTTTGCTTTTGCGTTGCGATCTCTACAAAGAAGGTAGGACCTGATAAAGCTGGAAAAGGAATATATTTTTCCTCAAACACTTTGAATAACAGCAAGAGAGTGTACACCCTGAAATGTGTTAAAATATTTAATATCAACGTTGATTTATGTAAAGATCAAAACGTCGACAGGGACACGAAGGTTGCATTTAATGAGAGGGAGAATAAGTTATTTTTTTAAGTCTACGATGGGACATTGGCATTCCGTAAGATCAGCATTGGTCGATTCAAAACTTCCCTTAAATTGAACAACTTTCTAGGCAATATCAGAGGGCAGCAGAGTCAACCACGTTGCTATCAGACTGGAGTCACATGCAGGCCAGACAAGGGTGACGAATTTCCTTCCCTAAATGAGATTACTGATTAACATAGGTTTGCACCTCAATCAATGGTCGTTTTATTATCGGAATTATTGAGACTATCTTTCAATTCGTGATTGCTTTCATTGATTTATAGTCTATCTCCGGAGCATTAGGCTGCCCCTGAGCTACTAGCCCAGTGACATCGCTGCTACACCACCACCTTCCCAAAATGGAAACAAAGTAAATGTTCAACTTATTTTAAAGTTTGTAAAATTAACTACATCTGAAGAATAAAGAGTCCAGTCTTATGAAGGTAAATTTCCAGTGTTATAATTATTTTCGTGCTATCTACGACTCTTCACGGCGTTTGAATAGTTCGCTAAACTTGAGTGGAGGTCATAACATTTTCTCTACTTTGTCTTGGGTATTCCAGGTGTAAGTGCGAGAAGACACATTTAAGCCTAACGAGGAGCGCAACAAATCACGTCAGTCTCTTGGTTCCCTTTTTCAATTACATTTGTAGTAATTTCAGATATTTCTGTCTCAAGTAACCCTAAATGAGTTGCGATAAATTCACTATTAGCCTTTCAGAATAATCTGTGCCGAGTTCATTATTTTGTAGTGTTGGAGAAGAAAAATAACAGCAATAATTTCCTGTGGTTGTTCACTCTGCAGGGAGTAGAAACGTTTGATTCATGACGATAAATGTAGGGGCGCAGTGCAATGGTTAGCACAGCGGCATCACGATTCCACACTTGGTTGTCTGTCAGTCTGGTGTTTGCTCGTCCTCCCGTGCGTCCGTGCATGTTCTGGTCTCCGTTTCCCTCCCACGGTCCAAAGATGAACAGGTTAGTTGGATTGACTATACGAAATTGCCCCTTCGTGTCCAAAGCTGTTCAGGTTAGGTGGATTGACCACGATCAATGCGCGGGCTTACTGATATAGGAAGGAAAAGTGGGCCTAGCTTGAGAGTACTTTCCGAGGATCGGTACAGATTCGATGGGCCGAATGGTTTCCTCCTGTAAAGTAGGTATTCTATGGATAAAGGCAAGTCATACCTGAACGGAGACTAAACATTTCCCTAAGATGAGCGAATACATGGAATACATTGACTGTCCAAGCGAATGCAAGCGTGAAAGATGTATAAGGTTTCATGCCGGCTAATTAAATAAAATGAACTAAACTGGGGTTTCTACAACATCAATTTTCTTCATGAGAGTCTCACCCTCTAACACACCAGCCAACCCTACTTTCACATACAAGCACAGTGTCCCGAAGTTAAATGTTACTTTCCATCTTATTCTGAACGCAGCCTCATCACACAATAACCGTATTTGCAGTTCTACCCTATCTGCCCGCATTCTGTGCTCCTTTGTATTTCTCTGTGATATTAACTATTGCTTCGAATAACCGTTTTATTTAGTCGCCAAAAGTACTAAGCAGTCTCCCCAGAAAGTAATCAATCCTGAATTCGATAGCTGCAGCCCGTTCGGGGGTTCTATCTACTAACAGTATCTGCATCTCATAACTTTCCTGAAACTTAATCCTTCCATTCTGCACCGTTATTCCAATAGAAAAAACTAAACACATAAATGTATCTCCCATTTCAATGAACAACACTGAGATTATTCACAGGGATTGAGAACCCACAGTTAAATAAACATACATGTTTTTTTGCAGAGATAGACAGTAAATTGTCAGCGTGAGTCTCACAGAATAGCGTAAGGTATTCCGAAATGTACAATTTTAAAAACGAAATTATTGAATATTCGAAGTTCACACATTTACTGTGATTTCCGTGCCGAGTCGATCCGAAATATCCAGATATGCCGAGTTTCTCCCACTCTTTTTTATTCCGAATTTGATGTCATATTTGCTCTGTAAAAATTGCAATGCTGATAGCTTCACAGTCCATCTTATATCAAAAAATAGGGTACGATTCCTACCATTTTCTTTTGATTTCAAATCTGCACCTGAGATAAAACGCGGATAGTATTGTCATTAAGTTTCTTTCAAGCTAAGGATTCGTCATTTGCACCCTGGTCTTTTGGGGAATTGATTTTACATTACCTCTGCATTGTGTTTAATTTGTTCTGTTTTAATGATGATGGTAGACATCTTCGATTCAATGCGCATGTTATGTTTTCAAAAGCCATGGCGCCCCCGGTAAATAAATTCCGTCATTACACTCGCTATTCCACCCCCCGTTCATTTATTACCATTCCATAGGGTGTCATAACTAACGTCTCATTGAAGTCAATATTGTGTCTAAGAATATTTGTTTTGAAATTCTATTCCGCTGTTGGGTTAAAAAAAACAATAACATCTCCGACAGTGTCGTTCAGTTATGTACAGATATTGGAAGCGACATCAAGAAAGACTCATCATCCGTCACTCGAAGCTCCCGGTCGGCATCAATGAGTACTTTATGACCCTCCGTCTACAATGTGCCACGAACCAGCAGGCAACGGCAGTGATGTCCATGTCCTAACAATTGATGTTAGTGTTCAGTCCAAAGAAGCCATCTAATCTACGCTGGATACCGTGCTCTACAATATTCCTCGGGAAGATAAGATCATCCTTCTTGGGAACTTCAAATCCAGGGTTAGAAGGACTCCAAACACTGGAAAGCAACAATCGGAAGGAAGGGATTGGGAGCTGCAACTCCAACAGGGCTCTCCTGCGCGGTCAATAGCTTGTCATCTATAGCACACTGTTCCACCAAAAGTACAAGTTCAAGACTCCCTGTAGATATCCACGACCAAAGCCCGGGTGTATGATTGACTTTGCCATTGTATGGTCCCGAGACCAAAATGATGCCTTCATCACTGAAAGCGATGACCAGTGCAGATATCTGCTGACAGATGACACGCTAATTCTTTCTGCTTTGTCCATAAAACTCCAGAAGATGAAGAAACATATTAGAAAAAAGGTCACCTTTGTGCTGCTTCCAGAGTCAAGAATGTTTGGGAGCTTCAAACAATTATTCTGAAAATCCTCCAAAGTGGTCATTCTAATGGAATACATTATAATCTATATGGTAATGTATCACACTATAGACTCCAAATATGTGAAGACATTACCTCAATAAAATCAGAACAGAGCTCATGCAATGCAGAACAGTAACAAATGTTAAACCGACGTAAGATCGACTGGATGGATAGCTAAAAAAAAAATCAAAACAGGGAAATGTGAGCTTTTGCACAAAATATGGAACATAGGAGAGGGGAAACGTAATTCTTTTCAAAATATCTATTTTTATTAAAGAATTTATATATATAAATGAAACACAACCAAACCCAAAAATGGAACGAACAGGAAATCTCACAACAAATAAATAACACCCCACCGCCCCACATCCCTGGCATTCCCCTCCGCCCATACTGCCTCACCCGTTTTTTGTCCCCTCTAACCACTGCTGACGTCTTAATTATCCTTGAACAACTCGGTAAACGACCTCCGCAGACCCTTTCTAGGCGAACTTGATTTTATACAGCCTGTGAAATTCCGCAAGGTTGCGCACCCACCGCGGGCTTCCACGACCCGAGTCCCTACACTCCAGTAAAATCAGTCCAGGCTACAGGGAGGCAAACGTTCGCTTCTCTGCCCCTGGACTCCCGGGACTTCCGACACGCCGAAAATCGCCGCTTCTGGACTTGATACAACCTTTACCTTCCGTATCTCGGACACAACATCTGCAACCCCCTGCCGGAATCCCTTCAGTTTTGGACAAGACCGAAACATGTGATCCTGGTTCACGGGCCTCCCGCGCACCGCCCACATTTATCTTTATCTTTGAAAAACCGGATCAATCTGGCCACCATAATGTTCACCCAATAAGCTGATTCCTTGCTTGTGTCACGGACTGTGAGGAATTCGCACTTTCTCCACGTGTTTGTGTGTGTTTCGTCCTGATGCTCCAGTTTCCTCCCACAAGTCCCGAAAGTGCTGCTTGTTAGTGGATTGGACATTTTGAATTCTCCCTCAGTGTACCTGAATAGGTGCCGGAGTGTGGCGACCAGGTGATTTCTAACAGTAACTTAATTGCAGTTTTAATGTAAGCCTACTTGTGACACTGATGAAGATTATTATTACTTTGAATTGAATAAGACTAAGCCTAACATGGGAAGATAATGCATTTACTCTCCTCCGAATCTCCTCCAATAATCCAGCCTCAATCTCTCTCCCCAGCTCTTCCTCCCACTTCCACTTAATGTCTCCTATCTGGGCTTCGCCCAATCCAATAATTCCTCATAAATCTCCGACAGCTTACCCTAGCCAACCCCTGATTTTGACACCACTGTGTCCTGCAGCCCCGGAGGTGGCAGGTCAGAAAAGACGGCACCTGCTTCCTGAAAGCGTCCCATAACTGTCAGTATCGAAACCCATTCCCACTAGGCAGCTCATATTCCTCTTCCAAGTTCTTCAACCTCGAAAAGCTACCCATCACAAATAGGTCACCAAAACATTCAATACCCGCCCTCCACCATTCCTGCATCCAACCCCTCCGGTGCAAATCTATGATTCCTGCAGATCGCTGTCATAAGCGAGGCATCCTCCATACTTTGGTGCTTCCGGCACTCTGCCAACACCTGCAGGGCCGCTACCACCTTCGGGCTCGTGGAGTACCACGCAAGAGAGAATGGCAGAGGCACTGTCAACGTTGCACTTAAACTAGTGTCCTTACAAGAGGCTGCCTCCATCCGCTCCTACACCTATCCGCCACCACCCACTCCCTAACCATGGTTATATTAGTTGCCCAGTAATAGTTCATTAAATTTGGCAAGGTCACCCCCTACGTCCCCTTTTCAGCAACATTTTTTTTATCGTGGGGGTTTGCCGCCCACTCAAACCTCAAAGTCAAAGCATTAATTTTCTAATAAAGGCCTTTGGGACAAAGATCAGAAGGCTAAACAAACCTTCGAAGCACAGTCATTTTCACGGTCTACACCCGCCCCGCCAGCGAATACGGGAGCATGCCCCCTCTCTTAACATCACCCTTCATCTGCTCTACTAACTACGCCAGATTAAATTTGTTTAGTTAGTCCCATCTCCACCCCACATGGATGCCGAAGTACCTGAAGTTCGTCCCCACTACTTTAAACGGCAGCTCACCCTGCCTCCTCTCCTCTCCCCTTGTCTGGATCGGCAAGACCTCACTATTCCCCATGTTTAAATTATACTCGGAAAACCGGCCAAATTCCTCTCAGGTGATTCTGATCCTCCCGATACCTCCCAGTGGGTCCGAAATATAAAGCAACAGATCGTCCGCATAGAGCAAAACCCTACGCTCCACCCCCCAATCCCCCCCGCCCCCCGCCGCACTATCCCTCTCTATATCCCTGACGCTAAAGCACCATTTCCGATGGCTCTATCGCCAAGCTAAAGAGCATTGTGGACAGTGGATATCCATGCCTTGTCCCACAGTGCAATCTAAAATACGCTGAAGTCACCTGATTTGTCCTTAAACTCGCTACCGGCGCCCTATGTAAGAACTGGACCCAAGCCATTAACCACTGCCGAAACCCGTCAGAATACTTCCCACAGATATTCCCATTCTACTTGATAAAAGACCTTCTCTGCATCCATAGCAAACGCCAGCTGCATCTCCTGTCCCTCCGAGGAATAATTATCACATTCAATAAGTGGCTAACGTTCGCCGAAAGATGCCATCCCTTTACTAACCTAATCTGGTCTTACCCTATAACCTCCGACACACAGTCCTCAGGGGCTGGTTTAGCTCACTCAGCTAAATCGCTGGCTTTGAAATCAGACCCAGTAGGCCAGCAGCCCGTACCAGCCTCGCCGGAATGTGGCGACTGGGGGCTTTTCACAGTAACTTCATTGAAGCCTACTCGTGACAATAAGTGGTTTTTATTTCATTTCATTTCAATCCGTGAGGCTAAAATCTTTGTCAACAACTTGACATCTGCAGCCGCAATATCGAGCGGTATGGCCCAACTGCTCCGGATCCTTGTCCTTTTTCAAAATTAAGGATATCGAAGCCTGCAATAATTTTGGGAGAAACCTCCCCTTCTCCGTTGCCTCATTGCATGCCCTTACCAGCAGGGGCCCCAGGTTCCCCGAGAACGTTTTATACAATTCTACCGGGAACACATCAGGTACAACAAAATGTGAGCCAGGGAGAACCAACACCACCTCACATGTCCTTCAAAGTTCCATGTCGTCCCTCTCCTGCCAGTTGAATGCCTCTCAACATCTCCGTTACCTCCTCAGGTGTTCCAAAATAATACTCGCAGCGTTATGGGTGTCCCAATGGCGGGCCAGATAGAGCATCCTGAACTTTACCATCTTCTCAAAGAGGACAGACTGGACCCAGCTCTCCTCTTTGAAAGTTAAGCACCCAGGTCCAGATACACTCGAATCTCGTTACATTCCCAGGTACATCGACTCGTCTGCCTGGCCTATCATAAGATCTGTGTAGCTTCACAACCATCACCCTCGGCAGCTCATTCGCCTGCGGCTTCCTCATCATTGCCCTTTGCGTCCAGTCGACCTCCAGGGGCCAGTCGACGGCTGCGTCCCCGATTAGCTGCTCCAACTACTGGCTCACATATGAGCCAGAATTCGGTCCTGCGATGCCCTCCAACATTCCCACTATTCTCAAAATCTGCCTTTGGGAGCGGTTCTCCAGATCTTCCACTTTCTCCTTGAACCACTTCTGGTTCGACCACGAACAAGGTAAGCTGTTTCTCGTGCTACCCCATTGCCTCATCCACTTTCCAGGTCGCCTGGCTCTGCGTCTCCAGCCTCAGTTCCACTCGGTTGGTCCCCGGTTTGATTGGTCCGCCACCTTCGGCACGTCCTCCTCAGCAGCCCTCCACTGTTGGCTGAACGTTTTGTTCAGAAAGGCCACCAACTGCTCCGTTGACCATTCGACTGATCAGGCCGTACCTTACTCGTCACCATATTTCCTGCGTCACACCAAAGGTTTATTTTTCTTGCAGCTCCCTCCCTTCTAGTCCCACTTCTGGTCCGCGGGTCCAGCGACCGACATCACCAGTAAAACTTTCCTTCACCACCTTTACTTCCTTTACTTCATCCAAAGCATCCACCTGGTAACCGGAAAAAAACAGTCTCGAGTGAGAGCTGCCAAATGTGCCACCTCTCACTCCATGGCCGCCAGCGGAAGTACAAGAAACGTTTTCTTTGCACAGTTAGCCGCAATCACATTTTCAGGTGCAACATAATAGAACCTGTTTTTGATACCATAACCCAATTAGTTGAAGTGAAAAACTTCAACAGTGGTGGATTTTTAAAAGGTTATTCTGATCAATGAAACATATCCAGAATCACTTTAAAATCTACATTGACGAAATATGAAAATGATGAACTAAAATAATTAATTTTATGCAAAATCAATAACATTAAATATGAGCGGTCACGCATCAGGAAAACTCAATCGTAAAGCTGAGTAGTGCATACAAGAGCGTGAAATGCTTTTGAGACATCACAATGTATTTTCACTTTTACATACTTGAGTCTCTGATAGCTTTCTGCAATTCTGAAATAAATGAAACACAATAGCTGCCACAATCAAGCAGAAAAAAACAGAATTTACAGTGCAGAAAAAGGCCACTTGGCCCACCGAATGTGCACCCGGTCGTGGAAAGAACACTCCACCAAAGCCCACACCTCCACCCCGTACCCGCTACCCAGGGACCCAATCCAAACTTTTGAATACTGAGGGGAATTTAGCAGGCTAATCCACATAACCTTCACATTCTTGGACTGCGGGAGAAAACCGGAGCACCCGTTGAAACTGCAAACTCCACAGAGAAGTACTCGAGGCCGGAATTGAGCCCGGTCCCTGGAGATGATGGAACAATACTAACCAGAGAGCCACCCTGCCGCAAGGACCGAGCAGTGCAAATGAAAAGAAACGCAATGCGACTCTCCCAAACAATCTTCCAGGAAAAGAAGCAAATCTTCTGCGAGAAAACAATTGCTCAGTGTCTGCTGAGGCTTGCCAATACCTCATCAGTATGACCACAAATTCTCAGCCTGACGTGCAACTCATAACTGAGGACACAGCCGCCTCTACCTACTAAATTCTCATTGTTAGGCTTATAATTCCCGCCTCATCGTTTTCACCTCAAAGTCACCACGCTCAACTTTCTGGCTTTGAGATGTTTCAAAGTTACGTGTACAAAACTGACTTCAGGAGCTTCAGTATTTGGTCATCTACTCACCTTGCAATGTGGTTTTAGAATTTACTTCCGGGTTGTATGATCAAGGTACGGTTTCACTTTCAACCCGTTATCAATTAAACCCCTGGTCATCCTAGTTGCTGCTATTTCCCAGATGTTCGCATTTTCCTGAGGTGCGTCCAGCCGAGATACTAGCATGTGTGTTTTCTCCACAGATGTTGACCCACTGTCCATTTCACCGGCTATATTTTCAATGTGTTCAACTCCAGCATCTTCAACATTTTGCGCTTTATAACTAAGATCAGTGATCACTATTGGTTCTACAATGTGAATTTGTGTTGCCTTTAAGTGAATTGCAGCTGAAAACACATTGACAATCTTTTGAAGAACTATTCCCGTTGTTAATATTTTGCGGATATGTTCAGATAGGACCTTATTCAAGGCGGATTTCCAGCTTTATTTCAATTATGTCATCAGAGCTTTGATTATAATTGCTGTAAAGAAGAATGGGCGGCACGTAGCTAGGGGCCGACGCGGTAGCACAGTGGTTGGCACTCGCAAGTCACAACTCCAGGGTCCAAATTCGATTCCCGGCTTGGGTCACTGTCTGTGTGCAGTTTACACGTTGTCTGCATGGGTTTCCTCTGTGTGCTCCGGTTTCCTCCCACAACCCAAAGATCTACAGGTTAGGTGGATTGGTCATGCTAAATTGCCCTAAGAGTCCAAAAGGTTAGGCGGTGTTACTGGGTGGAGGCGTGCTATTTCCAAGGGCCGGTGCAGACTCAATGGGCCGAATTAAAATTCTATGAATCCAAAGAGCTTTCCTTCTGATAGGCAGTTGATATTCCGCACTTTTGATTACAACGCAATGTAAAACTGACGTTTCTGATGAAGTCAGTGAATTTATTTTCATTTTTCTTCTGTTACGGGGACCGAACCCAGAGAGAAGCTGTGCGAAAATAAAATTACACACTAACTAATATTCCTAATGGCGCACTGATTTTACCAAAACGATCACTGACCAGGTAGGGTATGGTTCGTATGTGTTGTCCCTTTTCTAGACGGCAACGTTTTTAAGTTCCGTCAGCAATCTCATGCTCGGAAATGGATTAAGTATTGATTGTGATACCGAAAGAATAACTTCAAATTGTACTGGTGATAATAGATCCGCCTTTCTGGCGGTGGATAATTGATCTGAAACTTTTACTCTGTATTGACTGAGGGAGAAGACTATTTTCATGGAATACACAGTGCAGAAGGAGGCTATTCGGCCTATCGAGTCTGCACCGGCCCTGCGAAACAGCAGTACCTAAGCCCACACTCTATCCCCACACCTCCACTCTATTCCAGGAATCCCACTTAACCTTTTTTTGGACACGAAAGGCAATTTTTAGCCTAACGTAGCCTAACCTAACCTGCACATCTTTGGACTGTGGGAGGACACCGGAGCACCCGGAGGAAACCCACGGAGATACGTGGAGAACGTGTAACCTCCCCACAGACAGTGACACAAGCCTGGAATCGAACTTGGAACCCTGGAGCTGTGAAACAACTGTGCTAACCACTGTACTACCGTGCTGCCCTTTGGAAGACAGATGGCAAATGAGGAGCAGCCGGCTCGGTGGAAAAATAGAAGAGAAGCATAGAAGTAATTTAGGCCCAAAAGTCGAGGGAAAAGCGGGGGTGAAAGTTCCGAAGACGAATAGCTGACGGGAGAATGTTATAGTCCGCTTCACAATTGCGACAGGACTTCAACGCATTATAAGTGGAGCTTATAAATTATCTCTCATGTGAGTTGGCAGGCCTACAGAGTATTTAGGATTTCGTGCCTGTTATTACCAAAAAGAAAATGCGTTCGGTATAGTCGACGTTGAATTTAAATCTACTTTTTATGAAACCGCATTCATCATTCAATGTCAAATGGCGTACACTGTTACGCTTTGATTTATTTGTCAGAAGTAAAAGAGAACAATGCAACCGGAAAGCCCACGAATCCACTTAGGCTAGATTTTGGTTGAGGGGAAGGAGATACCACAGTGCACAAATGAACGGAATAGCAACATTTGTTTGTCACATAATCGTCTGAATTTAGTACGTATGAATGTATAAATCTAATGTCGGGTTTTGTTTCAATGCAACATATAGATGGGCAGGAGTCGGACTTTCCCATCGTTCTCGCCCCCAACCTTCCGCAGAAAACACTGCTGTGAGTGGAAGGGAACTCAAGCGGATCGCAATCCCTTGGTGGCTGAAAGGGGTTGGGGAGGGGGGGGGGTGGGGAGCTAACGGTCCGAACTCTGTTGATGGTTAGTCAATAGAATCTTACTTTTCTGATTTGCTTGAAGAACGAATTCTGTAAGACGAAGTGTAATGTCATGAAAAATACTATGCGCTAAAATTAATATTGCATCAAATCAGACTTGGCATTATCCGGATTGAAATTGGAACGCCGATGCACAAAGATAATATTTCTAGATCGTGACCTGAGTCACACGCCAATTAGCATTTCGTGAAGCAGATTAGAAACGTGGGTGCGTGGCTCAAAAACGGTTTTCAGGAAGCGGCTACCTTCCTGTTAGGATAGGCTAAATTGAAACGTTGTTGGGATCTGTGTCGCCGACAATTATAGAAGTGGAGCCGCGGTTAGGAATTTAATACAAAAGTTCAAGTGAAGCGAGATTTAAAAATCCAAAGCGAAGAATCTGTGCAGTAGAATATTATAGCGAACCTTGTAAAGCAAAAAGCAGGAAATGACCAATTGCACAACTACAGTGGTCCATCAACCCATTACTCCAAAGAAATAATAGAGGAAAATTGAGTTAAATGCGCTTCATCGGAATGAGCCAATCATTTCGCACGATTGAATAGACGAATCAGTGGAATGAAAAAGTAAATTGATGAAATCTAATTATCATTACAGCGACATAGTAACACGGGCAACGAGATGGGTAAATAGATGTTTTTAGGATTCACAGCATTCCGAAAGGATGGAAACAGGCAGGGCAGGCCTGATCGTAAGTTCTTACGTAAGTGTAGGAGTAAAAAATAGTTCCGGCTCACATGATGAGCGAGAGAATTTAATATGTGTTCTGGTTTGGAAGAAGGGCACTCATGAACAGCAGGGGCGGTTATTTCATAGTACGCTTCGCAGTTGACACACTGTTGGTCAGGCGTTTAACTCAAAAGAAGTGGAACTTGCAAACTGTGCCACTCAATAATTGGGCTGGTAGGTTACTTTGAAGAATACTTTAATCGCATTTCCCGAGATAAAGTCAGACGCAACCACCTCGAGGGAAAAGCGTTTTGTTACATCTAGTACTGGGCAATGAGACAGATTTGGTTCGTAATATTTTAATCCGCTTACGGAACAAGTGATCATAATACTTCAATATTAAATTTGACATCAATGCACGACTGTCCCAAAGAAGAATCTTCTAATTAAAGGAGCCAATCATATAGATCTGAGGGTAAAGTTATCACAGCTTTATTGTGTAACAGACTAACATGTCTGTCAATTTAGAAACATACATTTAAAGAATCAACTTAAATAATTGCACATGCATGGTGTTGTATTCTTTCATATCACATGAGACTATATTACGACCTTATTCATGAGTCAAAATAGAGACTTTTGGGAGATCCTGCCATAGTTGACCTTTCAGTAATGTTTTGGTTGGCTTCCTGGGCAAACGCATTTTTAGTGGAATGAACTCAAACATGTCACCAAATGTTTTATTTTCCAATACATAAATGCTATGTTCGTGATTCTTGAATCTGCTGCTGCGCATAAGGATTTCCTCAAACAACTCATGATGCTTTATCCAACGATCAAACCTTACTGCCAATTTTCCCGTGAAGGATCCGACAAAACTCATTGAACACATGAATCATCAGAAGCATCAGCAAACTGAGTCATCACATAAGCCACTGCACCGAAGCAATGTGACACAATGGTTAGCACTGTTGCCTCAGAGTATCAGGTACCCTGATTCACTTTCGGCCTTGGGTGTGGAGTTTGCGCTTTCATCCCGCGTCTGCGAGAGTTTCCTCCGGATGCTCTGATCGGGCATGCTATATTGCATCTTAGTGTCTAAACACGTGTAGGTAGTTAGGTAGTGTTACGTGGACGGAACTGGGGAGTAGGCCAAAACAAAGTGCTATTTCACAGGGTCGGTTCAGACTCGCTGGGCCGTAAGGCGTCTTTCTGCACTGCAGGGATTCTATCGACGAAACCGCACTCCTACCCCGTTTTTTGGGCAGTCGCTGCTGTGTCCTGTCAGGTGCAACTGGATCGATGGAAAGATGTGCAGCATTTAAACAGCTTTTCAACGTGTTTAACAAGTAATTGTGTGGGTTCGGCGAGGTAAATTTGCAAAAGGGTATTTTGGGCGAGGTAAGTGGCTAAAGGGTGAGATAAGTTTGCAAGGCGGCAGGGTGGATCAGGACACTGTACAATAGGCAGATGGCAACTGGTTATGGCTGTAGCTGGGCAGGATGCCAACATGCTAGTGTGCCAACTGGTTACAGTCTTGAGGCCGGTCAGGTCAAGTCAGGGAGTGTTGGTGCGCAAGGAAGCAAAATGCGGAAGTGGATCCCTGGTAGAGCGGAGCTTTGCGTGCGGGGGCTGTAGTATGGTAGTATGCAGGTGCCCATACAGGCTGCTCATGGGGGTTCAGGGTCAGAGCGTAGTCGAAGGCTCTGTTGGGGCGTCGGGGGGGAAAGGGTGTTTTCATCTCAGGCAGAAGTTTGAGGTCACAGGTGGGGTGCTAGGCTCGTCTTGAGGGGGGTTGTTGTGGTTTTGGGGTAGTCTCGGGTAGCAGTAGGATAGTCTGGGGGTTTGGGATGGAGTCGGAGGATCAGTTGTATAGTAAACCAAGGGTTAGACTGGGATTTCGAAGTCAAACACTTCCTGCGCAGTTACTTATGCGAGCAGGATTGAACCATCCAAACTCACCGCTCTAACGCATAAGTGGAGACATTTCCACAGAGTACAAAGGGGAATCGGAATTGGACATTGGGCATTGATACTTCCAAAGCCAAGAGCTTGGAGTCAGTTGGCTGGCACTTTGAGATGTCCAGCAACGTATTATTGAGTGTACGTCTCGTCTTTAATCAACCATGCAGTGGTGCTGATGCAATGTTAGCGCATTCAGTAATTGGCGTATGTTTAACATGTATACGATCAGAAGTGGCTAAAAAATAAATTCAAAACGATCAATAACGGTATATTACTATTATATCCAATAGTGTCTCTCGTCAGACTCGTGAGTAAAGTAGATAGAGCTATTCAAATAAAAGGGTCAATAGCAAAAGTGATTTGGTATTAATTGATAAAGCTCCTACAGAGTCGCATTGTTTGATTAGGCACGTTTGGAAAAACATAACTTTTTACAGTCAGCTTCAGAACCGCCCGTTCGTCCAAGAATATATTAATAACCTAGCCCTTGATGTACATCGTATCTTAATTTGCGCAAAACATGCAAGTTGTAAATATAGCGAAATGAGCGAATGGTAGTGTAGAACATCACAATTGCATCCATGGACAGGATGGAGAAATTGCAGTTTAAATTTAATGGCAAGAAGCGTGAAGGTATTAATTTTAGGAGGCATACCATCAAGAGAAAATAAGGAATACAGGCTTCAACCCCAGCGCGGGTGCAGGAACAAAGTGGCCTCGGTGTCGATGTGCTCAGACCATTGAAGGCGACAGGACAGGTGAGAGAACGGGAAATAACGCTAAGCCATCAATTGTTCTTAACTTATTGGGACAGAGTATAAGTTAAAGAACGGTTCCTTAAACCTGTGTGCAACGTTGGTATGGCCTCAACCGAAAACTGCGTCCAATTCTGGAAACAGTTCAGAACGGATGTGAAGTTTTTAGCGAGAGTGGAGATCAAATTCATGAGCATCGTTCCAAGAACAAGTTGCTTTTGTTAGGTGAATAGATTGGAAAGCTAGGGATTGAAAAATGATGATTGAGAGGAAATTTCAGAAGGGCATTTAAAATCATTCTGAATCTTGACGGTCGATTGGGGAATATCTTCCCATAGACAGAGATGTAGGGGGTTGAAGGGGCTGGCCATTTGGGAGGGTGCAGCACCGTTCACATATTTAAGGTAATTAGCAATTGAATCAATGGTGATGTGCGGAAAAATATAATAGGGCAGGGCGGGGTTAGGATGTGGAATGCACTGATTGAGATTGTGGCGCAGGCGAATTCAGTGGATAAAGCCAAGATGGAATTGAGTGTTGATATGAAATTTTAAAAAAACGTGGAACGTTAGGCGGAAGCCGCAATTGGTAGGGGACGGGAAGGGCGGGGTTGGCATCACGTAAGCCAACTGCTATTGCAGACGGTAAGCACAGTTAGCGAGATCCGAATAGGCTCCCTCTGTGCTGGAACAATGTTTTGATTCCAGGACGCAGTATTAATTGAGCAGACAATACTCAATAACGCCACATTTAAAAGGTGAAGACAGGACAGGGGGACACTGACAGTCAGTGACCGATACACCAACGGTAGGGTCACAACACTGGACGAACTGATGGAGAGATTCTAGCGAGCTAAGGGCAACGAACTCAGATACCTGCAGCTGAAAAACTTCCCACGGAAGGTGTCAAGGATGTACCCGCGACCACCGCGACGGACGCTATGAGAATAACTACTGGATGCGGATATTTTAGGTAGAGGGAACTGTAGGGACATGTACAAACGACTAATCGCGAGATCCGACACTGTACTGGACGTGACGAGGAGCAAATTGGAGTAAGACTTGGGGTTCGAAATAGGGTGAAACGCTGCATGGAAGCACTTCATATGGTCAACTCCACCTCCACTTGCGCAAGACTCATTCTAACGCAACTAAAATTGTTACATAGAACCCACTTAACAAGACCGAATGGGTAGGTTCTCCCAGGAGGTGGACAGATGTGAACGGTGCCAAGTTGGCTCGTCCAACCACGCCCACATGTTCTGGTCTTGCCCTAGACTTGTCTGGAAGGCACTTTCTTCCAGGCAATGTCCAAAGTGCTGAGGTTGAGGGTGGAACCGTGCCAGAAAGGGTCGGTCTTCCGGGTATGAGCTTAATCAGATCTCTTCAGGGGCCGCGGGAGGGGTGGGGTACAGAATGGCGGACACCAGTGCCTTTGCCTTGATGATCTCCCGCCCTAGAATGCTGCTCGGCTGGCGGTCAGCATCATCACCTAAAGCTGCCGTCTGGCTGTGCGACCTATCGGAATTTCTCCGAATGGAGAAAATCAAATTCGCCATCTGAGGGTCAGAAGATGGCTTTCACAAAACATTGGAGACATTTACCCGACTGTTCGGGGACCTGTTTGTGGCCAAGAAACAAACAAACAAATGAACAAATAAAGACGTATCCACGAGCCAAGGGAAAGTAGCCTGGACATGGTAGAAGAGAGGGAACTGAAGGAGGACCGGGGAAGGGAGGTAGAGCAACAGTATCAAAACAGAGCAGGAAAGCAAGCAGAGCAGCAGTGAAGAAGGGGCATGGAGGGCGGTGAAGGCCGTTAGGGAAGAGAGGGTGTGGTGGTGTGGGGAGCATGGAGGGAGGGAGGATGACTGAAGGAGAACAACAGAGGCGATTCAGAAGGAAGGAAAAAAGGAGGGAACACAAATTGCGCAGGAACGTCAACGACCAAAACAAGCACAGTGAGGCGAAAGACAGAAATAAAGAACTGGAAAATGGAACGACAGACGGTCGAAGCTAAGCCAATTGGACCAGAACAGGAAAAAAAACGAACATGTGATGCAAGTAACATCAGAGGCACCACCCAAGTGCCCCTTCCACACGGTTTTATTTTGTTTGTTTTGTATTAAAAAAAGAGATGGGGTGGGAAAGCCCCCCTTTACTGCTATATGTTATGATTTTATATATATATATATACCTCCTCTGTTTTGTTTTTGTTTCTCTCTGTGTACATTTGTAAGTTTATCATATATAAAACACAATAAAAACGTTCTTTAAAAAAGATATTGAGTAGACATTGTTCAATAAAGCTATTTGGAAGTGAGGCGAAGACATTTATCACCAAGACTCTCCTCAAATGGGTGAGGATTCCAAATCAATATCAATTTTGTTGAACTGAGATCAATGTATGTTTCGTGTGTAACTATGTCAATCGATATACAGAGTGGCATATTAGCTGTTGTTCAGCTGTATGGTTAAACAGGATGTAATCTCAGAGTGACATATTCCTGTTCCGTTCTCCCGGTTGGTATTTTCTTTTCTCCTGCAGCTTTTGTTTACCAGAAATTCGTGCTTTCCATTCCAGGTACTTATATTAGCCCGATGTCTGGTGAGCAATGTCCATGTATCTACGTTGGTCTGGCGCATTCCTGCCTTGTGAAGTTAATTGACATCTTGACCAATCAAAAATTATTTACACTTCTCACATGTTATTATTGCGGTGTGCATAGGAACCTAGTACAACAAGATTAAGCCAGACCCTTTGCAAAGCAAAAACAAAAACAAAGTGAAAATAGTGCGCATGATTACTTTGTAATTTGCGGGCAAATGCACCCATAAAATAGAACAGTAGAATCCCGCCAAAAAGTGGCCATCCGGCCCATCTAGCAGGCACTGACCGTCTGAAAGTGCACCCTAACCCTTCCCCAATCCCCCACCTGATCCCTGTCATCCCACCAACGGGCAATTAATCAAATCCAATCCACCTTCTCACGAGGAAACTTGAGCACTCAAACGAAACCGACTCAGACACAGGAAGGACGTAAAAACTCAACATAGACAGTCGCCTGAGTTTGGAATCGAACCCGTGTCACTGGCGCCGTGAGGCAGCAGTGCTAATCACGGTTCCATCGTTCCGCCTGATAGGCATTGTAAGCTTTAGGAAATATGTGTTGAAAGCTGGCATATTTAGCGACGTCTCAACAACTGTTTTAGCTCCCTGAATAGTGTCACCTCATCTGATTTTGAAGCTTCTCTCCACCCGTTAATTGCCACTGGGTAACTGTCGTACTTTCACATTACAGTAATTTTTAGGCGATGAAGATTTTTCCTGTTCGTTAAGTTCAAATCGTTCTGCGCACTTTCATTCCAACCACTACATGCGGTCAGGAGGCTTAGCGGTTTCCGTGAATTAATTATATTCCTTTGTTTCTTCTAAGTACTTATTTATACTCGGGTTCTTAATGCAATTATAATGACCTGTGAGGCAAATTATTTCATGTTTTTGGCAGGAGTTAGCAAACAACCTGGCTGATCTAATAGATTTGTCAATTGCACAGACACGAACATTGTTCATCATCGAATCGGAACTGAGTAGCCACTTGGAATGTAAAATAAATACCCTTGAGTTCGCTTCCACCAGAAAAAGCAACAGATCATTTCATACTATTGAACTGCTGGAATAACTGAACTCAGCAGCGCCCTTGGTTAAAGCCACAAATCCGTTCTCTGCAAGTCTCAAGGCTACGCATAGGATGTATTGCCTTTTCTAAACACGCAAATCTACTTAACGTCTGCACTTGTTCAAAGTAATTGCCTTCCAGGAACCAATTGTTATTTAAAACTAGTGCGCGTTGGTTGCACGTCTGACCTCTGAGCACTACGAATTGCCGGGATACTGTGTTGGATTAATCTATTGATCTATTGGGAATCAGGGCAAAACGATCTTAGAGCCCCAACAGGCATTGTCTCTCCCGTTATGTTCTGTTGGAATGACAAAGTAAAGGACCTGTTTATAACTCTGAATAGTGATTTTTCTTCAAACTCACAGAGAAACCCAATAAGAAGTAAAGATACTCTGCAACCCTTCGTGCATTTAGTTCATCTGTTCTAGAACAATAACACGTATACTATGTAAGCTACAATTTTTACCTGATTCATGAGCTTCCATCAGTTCTGAAAGTAGACATTAAATTTATTTTGGTTTTCCGGTTTTCATTAAAAATAACTTTTGAAGCTGGAATGGCTTTTGGAAAGCGGCTTTTGGTTTCAACCTACACATCGATCATCGATGTTCTGTGATTGTTCAAAGGGATGAATATTGTCAAGGAGCGAGTTGGAAAACAAAACTGCAATTGGGAGGCATTTTGTTGTTTTCTGCGATGTGTACCTCGCCAGTAAGGGCAAAATTTGTTTCAAATCTCTCTTTGTACTTGGAATAATGGAGATGGGCTGTCGGTTCGAACAGCTCTACTCCATCTAGAGTTGGTAAGGAAGTTCCAGGATTTTAATCCAGCTGCAGTTCAAAAAATGGAACGATAACGGGCATCCAGGTCAGTGCAATCAATGCTATGACTTGCACCATCTTGACATCTCTCTTGAGCAGCACTGTTCAAATTTGTTTTGTTCCACTGTTCTAATATGTTCTGTGCCACGGTTTCATTTCATCGTTCGTCTCATCCAATGAACAAACAGCAATAAAAACGATGTTCTTCCTTTCTGTGTGAATGTTCCCTAAAACTCATGGGTAGCAGCGATTTTCTGGACATTCGTCCCGCCTCATTTTCCTTTGATAGCATCCGTTGATCTTATTTACGCTTGGCATTCATCCATCATGCTTTCTGCCGTTCCACTTTTAGGCTCTGAATAGATTATCTCCATACATAGATCTGGCAATCTGCTTTCTATTATACTCAATTACAGACCAGCAGCTAAAATTACTCATGAATGGGGATCGCAAATCGAGCATAATAATTAGGCTTTCTCATTTACACTTCAATTGTAAATTTCACGGGAAAGCTGGATTGGAAGTTTCAGTACACCATTGCATGGGATTAAGTGGACAAATACTTTTTTTTTTAACTGAAATTTATTTATTTATTTATTTTTTTAAAATAATTTTTATTGAAATTTTTCGATACAAACATTTACCCCTATTACATTTTAAATTATAACACCACAAGTCCCCCCTGGAAAAACCTCCCCACGCCCTCCCCCGAGCGCACCCCCCCACCCTCCCTCCCCCCCCCCCCCCTCCGCGCTATCAGTCTAGCAACCAAACCGTTTTTCCCTTTCTACCGATGGCCTCGGGCAGTCCTTGCCCGCGACCCCCCCGCTGACGTGCTCCCTTCGTTGCTATCTCCCCCCCCCCTCCCTTCCCCCCCCCTTTTCTCCCCGGGTTGCTGCTGTTTCGGCCTCCGGTTCCTATCTCTGATCCAAAAAGTCAAGGAAGGGCTGCCACCGCCGGAAGAACCCCTGTACCGACCCTCTCAGGGCGAATTTGATTCTTTCCAATTGGATGAAGCTTGCCATGTCGTTTAACCAGGTGTGAACGCTTGGTGGCCTTGTGTCCCTCCACTGAATCAAGATCCTTCTCCGAGCTACCAAGGACGCAAAGGCCAATATTCCGGCCTCCCTTGCCTCCTGTACTCCTGGCTCCACCCCAACCCCAAAAATCGCTAGCCCCCACCCTGGTTTGACCCTGGTTCCCACCACTCTCGATACCGTCCCCGCCACCCCCTCCCAGAACTCTTCCAGTGCCGGACACATCCAGAACATATGTACATGGTTCGCAGGGCTTCCCGAACACCTAACACACCTGTCCTCCCCCCCGAAGAACCGACTCATCCTAGTCCCCGTCATATGGGCTCTGTGCAGCACCTTAAATTGGATGAGGCCCAACCTTGCCCATGACGACGACGAATTGACCCTCTCTAGGGCATCCACCCATGTCCCATCTTCTATCTGCTCTCCCAGCTCCGCTTCCCACTTGTCTTTCAGCTCCTCTATCGGTACCTCCTCCACCTCCTGCATTATTTTGTAGATGTCCGAGACCTTCCCTTCCCCGACCCAGGCCCCTGACAGCACCCTATCACTCGCCCCTCCATCGGGAAGCAAGGGGAATCCTGCCACCTGTCGTCTGGCAAATGCCTTCACCTGCAGGTATCTAAACGTGTTCCCTGGGGGGAGCTCAAATTTCTCCTCCAGCTCTCCCAGGCTCGCAAACCTCCCCTCTATGAACATGTCCCTCAGTTGCCTGATGCCCCCCCTGTGCCAGCTCTGGAATCCCCCGCCAGTGTTCCCCGGGACAAATCTGTGGTTCCCTCTCAGTGGCGCCGCCATCAGACCCCCCACTTCACCCCTGTGTCGCCTCCACTGCCCCCAGATTTTAAGGGTGGCCGCCACTACCGGACTCGTGGTATACCTTGTGGGGGGAGCGGCCATGGTGCCGTTACTAGCGCCCCCAGGCTTGTATTGCCGCAGGACGCCCTCTCCATACGTTTCCAAGCTGCCCCCTCCCCCTCCATCACCCACTTGCGCACCATCGATGCGTTCGCCGCCCAGTAGTATCCGGAAAGATTGGGTAGCGCTAATCCTCCACTGTCCCTACTCCGTTCCAAGAAAATCCTTCTCACTCTAGGGGTGCCATGCGCCCACACATAGCCCATAATGCTGCTAGTTACCTTCTTGAAGAAGGCCCTGGGGAGGAAGATGGGCAAGCACTGGAACAGAAACAAGAACCTCGGGAGGACCGTCATTTTGACTGACTGCACCCTCCCTGCTAGCGACAGCGGTACCATGTCCCACCTCTTGAACTCCTCCTCCATCTGCTCCACCAGCCTTGAAAAGTTCAGCTTGTGGAGGGTCCCCCAGTTCCTTGCCACCTGCACCCCCAAGTACCTGAAGCTCTTTACTGCTCTCCTAAAGGGGAGCCGCCCAATTCCCTCCCCCTGATCTCCCGGGTGTATCACAAAGACCTCACTTTTACCCACATTTAATTTATATCCCGAAAAGTCCCCAAACTCCGCTAGTATTTCCATTACCTCCGGCATTCCCCCTTCCGGATCCGCCACATACAACAACAAATCATCCGCATAGAGTGATACCCGATGCTCCTCCCCTCCCCTTGTCAGTCCTCTCCAACCCCCTGAACCCCTCAGTGCCATCGCCAACGGTTCGATCGCTAATGCAAATAGTAAGGGGGATAGGGGGCATCCCTGCCTGGTACCTCGATGGAGCCCAAAATACTCCGACCTCCTCCCGTTTGTAACCACACTCGCCATCGGGGCCGAATACAGCAGCTTCACCCACTTGATAAATCCCTCCCCAAACCCAAACCGTTCCAGCGTCTCCCACAGGTATTCCCACTCCACCCTATCGAATGCCTTCTCCGCATCCAGTGCCACCACTATCTCAGCCTCCCCCTCCACTGCTGGCATCATAATTACATTCAACAGCCTCCGGACATTTGTATTAAGTTGTCGTCCCTTTACGAAACCCGTCTGGTCCTCATGGATTACCCCTGGCACACAATCCTCTATTCTGGTTGCCAGGACCTTTGCCAACAGTTTGGCATCTACATTCAAGAGGGAGATAGGCCTATAGGACCCGCACTGTACAGGGTCTTTGTCCCGCTTCAGGATCAAGGAGATCAGGGCCTGTGACATTGTCGGGGGCAGAGCCCCCCCTCTCGCGCCTCATTGAAGGCTCGCACCAGCACTGGACCCACCAAGTCCACAAACTTCTTATAAAATTCCACCGGGAACCCATCCGGCCCCGGCGCCTTCCCCGCCTGCATCTGGCCTATCCCTTTAACTAGTTCCTGCAGCTCTATCGGCGCCCCCAGCCCCTCCACCCGTTCCTCCTGGACCTTTGGGAACCTCAATCTATCGAGGAAGTTCTCCATTCCCCCCCTCCTCCTGGGCGGCTCAGACCGGTACAATTCCCTGTAGAAATCCCTGAAGACCCCATTCACCTCTTGCCCCTTCTGCACTACGTTCCCTCCCTTCTCTCTCACTCCCCCAATCTCTCTGGCTGCATCTCGCTTGCGCAGCTGGTGTGCTAGCATCCTGCTCGCCTTTTCCCCGTACTCATAGACCGCACCCTGTGCCCTTCTCCATTGCGTCTCCGCCTTCCTAGTGGTCAGTAGGTCAAACTAGGCCTGTAAACTGCGCCGCTCCCTCAACAGCCCCTCCTCTGGTGTCTCCGCATATCTCCTGTCCACTTCTATAAGTTCCCCCACCAGTCTCTCCCTCTCCTGCCTCTCCTTCCTTTCTCTGTGTGCCCTTATGGAGATCAGCTCTCCTCTGATCACTGCTTTCAGGGCCTCCCATACTACCCCCACCTTCACCTCGCCCGTGTCGTTCATGCCCAGATATCTCTCAATGCCCTTCCGGACCCTTCCGCACACCTCATCGTCCGCCAGCAGTCCCACATCCAGGCGCCACAGCGGGCGCTGGTCCCGTGCTTCCCCCAGTTCTACCTCTACCCAGTGTGGTGCATGGTCCGAAATCGCAATGGCCGAGTACTCCGTGTCCTGCACTCTCGAAATCAGCCCCCTGCTCAGTACAAAAAAGTCTATTCTGGAGTACACCCTGTGGACGTGGGAGAAAAAAGAATACTCCCTCGCCCTTGGCCTGCCAAATCTCCAAGGGTCTACCCCCCCCATCTGCTCCATGAACCCCCTTAGCACCTCCGCCGCTGCCGGCCTCCTATTCGTCCTGGAACTCGATCTGTCCAGCCCAGGGTCGAGCACTGTGTTGAAGTCCCCCCCCATGATCAGGCCTCCTGCCTCCAGACCCGGAATGAGGCCCAACAGGCGCCTCATAAAACCCGCGTCATCCCAATTCGGGGCATATACATTTACCAACACCACATTGTCTCCCTGCAGCCTACCCTTCACCATCACGTACCTACCCTCCTTATCTGCTACCACCTGCGCCGCCACGAACGACACCCTCTTTCCCACCAAAATCGCCACCCCCCGGTTCTTTGCGTCCAAGCCTGAGTGGAACACCTGTCCCACCCACCCCCTTCTCAGGCGCACCTGGTCTACTACTCTCAAGTGAGTCTCCTGCAACATTGCCACATCCGCCTGCAGTCCCTTTAGGTGTGAAAAAACCCTTGATCTCTTGACCGGTCCGTTCAGCCCCCTCACATTCCAAGTAATCAACCGGGTCGCGGAGCGACCCGTCCCTTTCCCCTGTCTATTAGCCATGTTCTGTCCCCTGTTCGCCCCGGGTCGACCCTCCCCTTCTGACCCGTTCCCCATGGCGATGCCCCCCCCCTCTCTCCTCCCGTTCTTCCCTTCCCGTCCTCAGCCTTTCCAGCAGCAACCCGGTATCCCCCCCTAACCCCCCTTCCCCCCCCCCCCCGGCTAGGACCCCTCCTAGCCGCAGTGTATCCACCATCGTACTCCCGAGAGTCAGCTGGTTTTCGCTGACCCGGCTGCCCCTGCCACACTCCGACTCCTCCCGATGTGGGGGGGGAGGGGCCTCCCCCCCCCTTGCCATCCCTCTCTGACTCCGCTTCAGCGCGGGAAAAGCCGCCATTGCTGGCCACACCCCACTCTTCTCTCCTCCCCCTTCCCCCGTCCCGCACGCGGGAAACAGGGGAGAGCCCGCGCTTTCGCCCGGCCACACCCTACCCCACCATCTTCAATTCCACCCCCGTCCCCATCCACACCGATAACAAAGCCCCCTTAAAACGAGAGGAAGAAAAAAGAGAAAAAGAAAACACGCATAACCCACTTGCTCCCCCCCGTCCCGCCTCCCCAACTTAACAATATAACAATATAAATAACAAATCGCAAATAAATACATAAATACATAACTATGCCTGCATAACTAAATAACTAAATAACTACCCAATAATAACGTACTTAACCAACAGTAACCATAACCCTTAAAGAACAGATCAAAAACCAGTAAAAATGCCCCCCCTACAACAACAATAATTAAGGGAAGTTGGCAACGGGAAGAGACACACAAAAAGGAACAAAGAAACCCCCCATAACACAAGTTTCAAAGAAACCAAACGATCCATCAATTTTAACCAAGTTCCGACCTGGCCTAAGAAAGACATGGGCCACTTGGTCAGTCAAGGGTACTCGGGCGGCCTCGACCGCCGGCGTTCCCAAGTTCTAGTTCAGGTCCAGCTTTTCCTCCCGAACAAAAGTCCATGCCTCCTCTGGGGTCTCAAAGTAATGGTGCTGGTCCTTGTAGGTGACCCACAAGCGCGCTGGCTGCAGCATTCCAAACTTGATCCTTTTTGCGTGCAGCACCGCCTTTGTTCGGTTAAACCGGGCCCGCCGCTTTGCCACCTCCGCACTCCAGTCCTGATATATCCGCACCGTCGAATTCTCCCATTTGCTGCTTTTCTCCCTCTTGGCCCACCTCAGCACTTTCTCCCGATCGCAGAGACGCTGGAACCGCACCAGCACCGCCCTCGGGGGCTCGTTTGCCCTAGGCCGCCTAGCCATGACCCGATATGCTTCTTCCAGCTCCAGGGGCGATGGACCGGCCCCCTCTCCCATCAGGGAGCTCAACATCTCCGCTACATATTTCGGGAGATCAGGCCCCTCCAGGCCTTCTGCTAGGCCCAGGATCCTCAAGTTCTTCCGCCTCATTCGCGTGTCCAGCTCCTCAAAGCGGCTCTGCCATTTCAGGTGGAGTGCCTCGTGCACCTCCACCTTTCCCACGAGGACCGTGGCTTCCTCCTCCCTCACCGCCATCTCCTGCTGCAGCTCTCTTATCGACGCCTCTTGGGTCGCCTGGGCCCCCATCAGCCTTGTGGTCGTCGCGTTCATGGACTCTAAGAGTTCCACTTTCAGCTCCGTAAAACACCGGAGGAGAGCGGCCTGCTGCTCCTCCGCCCATTTTCTCCAATCTTCTAGTGCACCACCGGCCGCCATTTTGGTCCTCTTCCCCCGCTTTTTTTGGGGAGCTGCTGCCGCTTTTTTTGTCGCCCCTCTCCGAGTACCGACCATAAAGTTGGTCTCACTCTCCTCAGGGAGCCTTCCCCCACCGGGATTCGTCTTTACAGTACCGTCGGGGCCCTCCAATCGGCCCTTAAACACCTTTGTCGCAGGAGCTGCCAAATGTGCGACTTAGCTGGTCATAGCCGCAACCGGAAGTCTAAGTGGACAAATACATGAGCAGGTGAACATTAAGGGAAACACAGAATGGAAACATTTTGTTTTTCATAATTTTACCTGTTTCCTTCTCGTTTAATTGTTTTTCTGCCAAATAAAAGAAATACAAACAATCTTCGGAAAGCAGAAATGCCGGCTATATACCTGTGAAATAACTGATCACCAGAGGAAATTCGAAACATTATTTGAACGTGAGGGTCCCTGTTCATATTTAAGTCAAGGTGGCTTTGGTGACAAAGGACATTTTAATCAGAGAATAGATTATGGCGTTTGCACCGTATAATTCACATGGCTCTTTAATATGGGAATTTTGCTTACCAACTAAAACACGCAAATGCTGATGTCTAAGTAGTGAAGCAGTGGCGTAGTGGTATTGTCACTGGACTAGTGGGCTAATGATCTCGGGATCCGGGTTCGAATCCAACCACGGCAGGTGGTGAAATTTAAACTCAATACAATATCTGAAATTAAAACACCGTGAAACCATTGCCGATTGGCATAAAACCCCACATGGTTCTCTATTGCTCTTTCGGGGAGGTCCTCTGCCATCTTTATCTGCACTGCCTTACATGTGACTCCAGACCCATCAGACTCTCGTCTGAAACGGGCTGGCAAGCCACTCAGTTGCACTCAACCGCTCCAAAAACTAAAAAAGAAAAAGGAAACCGTACGGATCACCCAGCGTGGAACCAGACACCGGAAACAACAACGGCACACCAGCACTGTCGATCCTGGGGACTTGTGCCAAAATTAAAGGAACTACTTAAGCATCAGCATCACAGAATCATACTTTGCAGACAATATCCAAGACTAATATACAATACAGAGGCGGATGTTCCTGGGTGGGACCTGGGAACACCAACTCTGGACCCGATGAAGTCTCATGGCTTCAGGTCAAACAGTGGCAATGGAACATGCTGATGATCACCACGTACTGGCCACCATCAGTTGATGAGTCAGTACACCTCCATGTTGAACACCCCTTGGTGGAAACACCACTTTGTGGCAAGAGCACAGAGTGTGCTCAGTGTGGGGGGACTTCAATGTTAATCTCCAAGATTGGCTCAGTAGTACCTCTAAAGACCGATCTGGCCGGGTCCTAAAGGGCATGACTGCTAGACTGGGACTGCAGCAGGTGGTGAGGGAGCCAACAAGAGGGGAAACAATACTTGACCTGCCCTCACCAATCTGCCGGATGCAGATGCATCTGTCCATGACAGTATCGGTAGAAGTGACCACTGCAAAGTCTTCTTGGAGACAAAGTCCCGTCTTCACATTGAGGATACCCATATCGTGGTTGTGTGGCACTGCCACCGTGCTGAATGCGAACAGATCTAGCAACTCAAGACTGGTCATCTGTGAGGCGCTGTGAGCCATGAACAGCAGCAGAATTGCATTGAATCACAATGTGAAACCTCAGGGCCCGGCATATCCTCCACTATACCATCACCACCAAGCCAGGGATCAACCCTGGTTGAATGAACAGTGCAGGAGAACATGCAGGAGCTACACGAGGCACACCGAAAGATTAGGTGAAGCTGCAACACAGGACTAATTGTGTGCCAAACTGCATAATCAGCAAGTAATAAACAGGGCTATGCATCAAATTGAAGCTCTGCAGTCCAGCCAAGAATGGTGCTGGAGCCAGCACGTATGTACAAAAGACACGGCTGAGGCATTCGCAACAATCTTCAGCCAGAAGTGCCATATGGATAATACATCTCGATCACCTCCAAAGGGACACCAGTATCACAAATGTCAGTCTTCAGCCAACACGATTCACTCCACGTGATATCAAGAAACGAGTGAAAGAAAATAGCACAGGTCTGTCCTGCACATTAGAATACGGACAAATTCAACCCAGTCAATTACCGCCCTATCAGTCTACTTTCCATCATTAGCAAAGTTACAGAATGAGTCATAAACAGTGATGCAAAGAGGCACATAGCAATAATCTGCTCACGGATGCTCAGTTTGGGTTCCGCCAGTGTCACTCAGCTCCTGACCTCATTACAGCCTTAGTTCAAAAGTGAGGTGAGATTGACTGAATTTATATCAAGGCAGCATTTTACCGAGTATGGAATCAAGCAGCCCTTGCTAAACGGGAGTCAATGGGATTCAGGGGGGAACCCCGTACTGGTTGGCGTGATACCAGGCACACAGGAAGATGGTTGGAGTTAAATCATCTCAGCTTCAGGACATCAGTGCAGGAGTTCCTCAGGATATTGTCTGATGCCCAACTATCTTCAGCTGCTTCATCAATGACCTGCCTTTCATCATACGGTCAGAGTGGGGATATTTCCGGATGACTGCACAATGTTCAGCACCATTCGTGACCCATCGGATACTGAAGTAGTCCAAGTTCAAACGCAGCAAGACCTGGACAATATCCAGGCTTGGGCTGGCAAGTGGCAAGTTACATTCGCGCCACACAACTGTCAGGACATGTCTATCTCCTATAAGAGAGGATCTAACCATCGTCCAATGACATTGAATGGCATTACCATCGCTGAATGCCCCACAATCAACATCCCGGGGGTTATCATTGATCAGAAACTGATCTGGACTAGCCACAGTAATACTGTGGCTACCATGGCAGGTCGAAGGTTAGGAATCCTACAGCGATCAACTCATATCCTGACCCCCTCCCCCCCAAAGCCTGTCAACCATCTACAAGGAAAAAGTCAGGAGTGTAATGAAATACTGTCCACTTTCCTGGATGAGTGCAGCTTCAACAGCATTTGAGAAGCTCGACACCATCCAGGAAAAAGCAGCCCAGTGATTGCTCCCCCTTCCACAATCATTCAAACCCTCCACCATCGACCAACAGTGGCAGCCGTGCACACCAACTACAAGATGCACTGCGGTAACTCAGCAAGGTTCCTTATACAGCACCGTCCAAACACACGACGACTTGTCAAGAGCACCACACCTGGTAACCCCACCACCTGCAGGTTTTCCTCCAAGTCACTCGTCGAACCCTGACTTGGAAATTTTTCGCTAATCCTTGGGTATATCTGGGATAAAATCCTGTAACTCCCTCCCTAAAAGCACAGTGGGTGTACTTACACCTGTTTGACTGCAGTGGTTCAAGAAGGCAACTCAGAACCACCTTCCCAAGGGCAAGTTGGGATGGGCAATAAATACTGGCCTAACCAGCGACGCCCATGACCCGTAAATGAATAGAAAGAAAATCAAGGGTTCGATTTTAAAATTACAATCACATGCTCCGAAATTGGCTGGTGCGTATGGCGGGAGTTGACCCACGGACCAAGTGACATTGCCAAGTGGCACGTAGAAAGTGATCTTGAAAATGGTGGCTTCATGCTGCTTTTCGTAAGATTTGATGATTATCTTGCAAACATTCACCAGTGTGCGTTTCCACAGTGTATCCTGAGCCGTAACATATTCATCTTAATCTATTTTTGATCGAAACCTGCAACTCTTGCATTGTCGTGGTCTGAAGCAATTCACCAGATGGAAGCGACTTTAAATAGGTTATTCAAAATGCAACCATACCTAACTTTTCAAATTTGCTCTGCCAGTCTAAAAGAAGCAAAACAATTTATTTGATCTGCATGTACATAGAAACGTACATAGGAAATAGAAGCAGGATGAGGTCATTCGGCCCTTCAAACCTGCTCGGTCTTCAATTATGATCATAGCTGATAATCGAGTTCAATACACAGATCCCATCATCCCTTCATAGCATTTGATCGCTTTAGCCCAAGAGCTGTATCTAATTACTTCTTGAGATTACACCATTTCAGCTTCAGCCAGATTTTGAGATAGTGAATTCCGCAGATTCACCACTCTCTTGCTGAAAAACGTTCTCCTCACATCTACTAATACCATTACCCCTTATCCTTCAACTACGTATGATGAAATATGTATTATAAGTTAGGACATATAAAGGACAGCGTCTCATGCCAGGAAGGCACAAAAATGGACGGAGGAGAGCTCGAAGGGGGCATGAAAAAGCCCTGGCGGGAATGATTAGGGAAAACCCCGAGGCGTTCGACACATGTGAGAAATAAGAGGATGATCAGAGTGAGAGGAGGGCCGATCAAATATAGTGGAGGGAACTTGTGCCTCGAGTCTGCGGAGATGGAGAAGGCCCTAAATGAATACTTTGCTTCAGTATTCACGAGCGAGAGGGACCTGTTGCTAATGAGAACAGTGTGAACCAGCTTACTCGACTCGAACAGGTTGATATTAAGAAGGAGGATGTACTGGCAATTTTGAAAAGCATCAGGATAGCTAAATCCCCTGGGCCTGACGGGATATACCAAAGGTTACTATGGGAAGCGCGGGAGGCGATTGCTGCACCGTTGGCGATGATTTTTGCGTCCTCATTCTCCACTGGAGTAGTACCGGATGATTGGAGGGAGGCGAATGTTGTTTCCCTGTTCAGGAAAGGGAATAGGGAAATCACTGGGAATTACAGACCCATCAGTCTTACGTCTGTGGTGAGCAAAATATTTGAAAGTATTCTGAGAGATAGATTAATGAATATTTAGAAAAACATAGATTTATTAAAGATAGTCAGCATGGCTTTCTGAGCAGCAGGTCATGCCCCACAAGCGTCCTGAAATTCTTTGAACATGTGACGAGGCACACTGATGTAGGTCGGGCAGTGGATGTGGTGTATATGGATTTCAGTAAGGCATTTGATACGGTTCCCCATGCTAGGCTCATTCAGAAAGCTAGGGGGCATGGGAGACAGGGAAATCTGGCTGTCTGGATAAAGAATTGGCTGGCCGAAAGAGGACAGCGTGTGGTAATGGATGCAAAGTATTCCGGTTGGAAGTCGGTGACCAGTGGTATCCCGGAAGGATTTATTCTGGAATCTCTGCTCTTTATTTTTTTTACAACTGACTTGGATGAGGAAGTGGATGGGTGCGTTAGTAAGTTTGTCGATGACACAAAGGTTGCGGGAGTTGCAGATAGTGTTGAGGATTGTTGCAGGCTACAGCAGGACATTGACAGGACGCAGAGCTGGGCTGAGAAGTGGCAGATGGAGCGCAACCTTGATAAATGTGAAGTAATTCATTTTGTAGGGTCGAATTTGAATGCTGAATACAGGGTTAAATGAAGGATTTTTTGAAGTGTGGAGGAACAGAGGGATCTTGCCGTCCACGTACATAGATCCCGCAAAGTTGCCCTCGGCATTTGACACTGATGTGAGAAATAAACGGATGCAGATTGAGAGTAGGGCTGATCAGGGGTAGTGGAGGGAACTTGTGCCTATAGGCTGGGGAGATGGGGAAGGCCCTAAATTAATATTGCTTCAGTATTCATGAGAGAGGGGGACCTGTGCTCATGAGAACAGTGTGGAGCAGGTTAGTCAACTGAAAGAGATTCATATTAATCCTACAATCATCCGGTACTTCTCCAGTGGAGAGCGAGGATGCAAAGATCATCACGAACGGCCCAGCAACCTCCTCCCTTTGATGACCATCTTTAATCAAACTATGTTTTTCTAAATAATCATAAATCCTATCTCTCAGAATACTTTCCAATATTTTGCTCAGCACAGACGTATGACTGATGGGTCTGTAAATCCCAGGGATTACCCTATTACCTTTCTTGAATAGGGCAACAACATTCCCCTCCCTCCAATCATCCGGTACTACTCCAGTGGAGAGTGAGGATGCAAATATCATTGCCAACGGCGTAGCAATCTCCTCCCTCGATTCCCATAGTACCCTTGGGAATATCCCGTGAGGACCAGCGGACTTATCTATCCTGATGCTTTTCAACATTTCCAGGTTGATAGGGTTGTCAGGAAGGCGCATGGTGTGTTGGCTTTCATTAACAGGGGTTTGAGTTTAAGAGCCCCGAGGTTTTTCTGCAGCTTTGTAAAACTCTAGTTAGAGCACACTTGGAAAATTGTGTCCAGTTCTGGTCGCCTCATTATTGGAAAGATGTGGATGCTTTGGAGAGGGTACACAGGAGATTTGCCAGGATGCTGCCTGCACTGGAGGGCATGCCTTATGAAGAAAGGTTCAGGGAGCTAGGGATTTTTTCACTAGATCGAAGAAGGCAGAGAGGTGACTTGATAGAGGTGTACAAGGTGCTGAGATGCATGGATAGAGTCGATAGCCGGAGACTTTGCCCCAGGGTGGAAATGGCTATCGCGAGGTGGTATATTTTTAAGATGCTTGGAGGAAGGTATAGGGGAGATGTCAGAGGTAGGTTCTTTACACAGAGAGTGGTGGGTGTGTGGAATGCACTGCCAGCAGAGGTGGTGAAGTCAGAGTTAATAGAAACATTCAAGCGACACATAGACAGGCATATGGGCAGCTGTAAATTGAAGGAGTGTTGGCCAGGTTAATGTTAGATGAGAATAAATGGTCGGCGCACCATCGTGGGCTCAAGACCCTGTACTGTGCTCGACTGTGCTATGTTCCATGTAATGGATTCAAGTGTCCAAAATTATATCATGCAAAAAATAATTTTCAGCGCACCAATAAACACATAGACAAATTATGTATGTGAATAACAATGAAAGGCTTTGATAATTGCAAATGTATGCGAAGCAGTCCATTATGTTCTATCGACTCCCTTGAAAGCCAGAAACAGCCTCGTGAACTATACAGAGCTCCGAAAATCCTATATTTCTATCTATCTATATTCAGCACGAACTCTTTGGTGTTGTTTTCATTAAAACACGTTAAAATAATTTCTTTTCATGGATAATCTCATCGACTTAACAATATCTGTCAATGGTGGTTTGTGTTAAGTGAGAATGACCTTCCACAAAATACTTACCATTAACTTTTTTCCCCGAAAATTTAGAGTGCCCAATTATTTGTTTCCAATTAAGGGGAAATTTAGCGTGGCTAATCCACCTATCCAGCACACCTTTGGATTGTGGGTGCGAAACCCACGCAAACAGGGGGAGAATATGCAAACTGCACACAGCAGTGTCTAACAGTCGGGATCGAAACTGGGACTTCGACGTCGTGAGGCGGGGATGCTATCCACTGCGCTACCGTGCTGCCCCTTAACATTAACATCTTAACAAAACAGTTGCGTTTAGGTGCATGTTTGATCGATGGATGATAAAGAAATCCATAATCTTTGCTATTTTCCTGTGTGAATTTCTTGCACGTTTGTTCAGATAATTGTTCCATTCCTCTCTAGTTCACAATGCTGCCATTTCCTCTACCAAGTGAGTGCAAAATGTAAAGGGAATAATTTCAACACATTCAGGGAAATGATACACCTTTCAAGCTAATGTAATAAGTTGACATACATAATTATTTCAAATTTATTGTGAAAGGAATCACAATTGATTGTATATTTTTCAATCTTTATTGCTCTCGATAGAATGGCAGTACCTTTTCCTCGAACAATCAATGTGACAATTTGATGTGAGTTAGCCAAATGTTCCACTTAGTTAATGTTTGTCTCTGGATCCTCTGAGGGACGAAATCCAACTCTCTGATCCAGCCTCCCTGTTTCCCTCCTACCACCGCACTGTTAGTGATTGTCCACGGTACAGTCATTGATCTTCTCTAGGTAGTTTTTCCTCCATGGCATCCAACTCCTTTGCAGCCTAGCCCCTGACAGTTGAAATGAAATGGAAATCGCTTATTGTCACGAGTAGGCTTCAATGAAGTTACTGTGAAAAGCCCCTAGTCGCCACATTCCGGCGCCTGTCCGGGGAGGCTGGTACGGGAATCGAACCGTGCTGCTGGCCTGCCTTGGTCTGCTTTAAAAGCCAGCGATTTAGCCTGGTGAGTTAAACCAGCCCCTGACTTCCACGTCCTTACAAAGATGCATGAAACGAAAATAAAAAGAAAATACTGCGGATGCTGGAATCTGAAACAAAACCAGAAAATGCTGGAAAATCCAAACAAACCTGGTAGCATCTGTGGAGCGAGAAACAGAGCTATTGTTTCGAGTCCGTATGGCTCTTATTCAAAACTCTACAGAACGTGACATATGATGGATGTCCAGATACTCTACAGTTCTGTCCTCTTGCAGTAGCGCCTGAGGTCTTCCTGTTGCGTCTTTGAGCGGAGGCCCGAACAATTCCCGTCCACAACCACTCTTCTTCGCCAGTATATCGTGTTCTGTCACTCAACAATTTATGATTTCACTCGTCTCACTTTCTGAAAAATTAAAGTCGTGGCCATGAACACCCGCCTGCGCCCCGGTTACTCCTGTTTCACTCGTCTGAGGTCCGCTCCCCCAACACATTTTCGATTACATCGATGACTATATTGATGCCACTTCAGGCTTTCGTCTGGATGTGAAATCAGTGATCAGACTTGCTGCTAATTCTCACCCCTTCCCCTCAGGCCGTTACCTTCGTTATCTTCACGTTCTTCACAACTCCATCTGCATTTCTGGTGATTGACTGACCATTAATGTCATCATGATTCCACCAACTCTCACAGCAATAGCGAATACAGCTGCTCACAATGTTGTTCCTGTAAAAATCCCTTCCAGTTCTCTCAGTCTTTCCTCCACCTTTGCATGTGTTCCCAGGAAACCACGTGCGGAAATGACGCTTCTGGTATGTCTGCCTTTGATCTTTCGTGGTTCCACACCTCTCTGTTGTTGACAGGACACTGTAACAGGTTCTCCATCTGCCCGCACGTCATACGCTCCTTCACAGAACCATGATAGGATTCCCCATTCTCCTCCCTTTCTTTCCAACAGCTTCTGTGTTCATAGGATTTTCTACCGCCATTTTCACCACCTTCTGCATCATGTCACCAGCAAACATCTTTTTCCCTCAATACCCCCCGACAATCCAATCAGCATTTCGCAGTGACTATTTCTTCCGTGACAGCCGGGTCCACCCCTCATCATTCCAACCATTCGTCTCCTTCCCATGAAATCTTCCATTGCAATCGCAGAACTTCAACACCTATCCCTTCACGGCCCATCATGTTATTTCAGGTGAAGCAACATCCTCTTGAACCTGCTTCAATTTGTTGTACTCTCTTCTCTACACCGAATGTGGTCTGCAATACCTTGGAAAGACAAAACTGGCGGGCTGCTTTGCGCAACATCTTTGCTCAGATTGCAAGAACGATTTTAACCTTTTTGCCGCTTGACATTTCAATTCAGAACCTTGCTCTCGTGCCCGCATGCACATCATTCGCTTGCAGCAAGGCTCTAATGAATCCCAATGCAATCTGAAGGAGCAACACCTAATCTTCCGATTAGACACATTAAAACATTCAGGACTCCACATTGTGTTCAAAAACTTTAGCCTATGACCTTTCTCCTGCATCTTCACCCTTTTTTATGATCAAAACAGTTTTATCCCGATGCCACCCAACACCACACCCTTTCCCGCACCAGGCCATCTCACCTTGTTCCAAGATTTTGCTTGCATTGAACACTGAACCTGTTCTCGCATTGTCCGTTATGATATCTGAGCTTCATGTCACTACTCGTATTTTCTATAGCCCTTCAAACTGCATTTACCCGTTCCTCTGTCTCCTGACCTGCACATCTCTGTTGCATTCCATGCCAGCTCCCACCAATCAAGGACCTCCTACTCTGTTTCAACTTTTCCACCCACTCGTACACTGTATATAACCAATCACAATTCTACCTCTCTTTTGCTCTGAGAAGAGTTATGCGGATTCCCAATGCGAACTCTATTTTGTATCTCCCGAAATGCTGCCAGATCTGTTGAACTTTGCAGCATTTTCTGATTTTGCTACCCTGCTAAACTTGGTGTTTCAGCCTGCTCCATGGACTTTTTTTTAACATTGGAACGCAATCATTACTCCAGTTCTCCAACCATTTCGTACTTAACTTAATAGTTTTCAATTTCCTGCCTCAAAGGTTCTCTTGTTCCACATGACTGTCCAAACACTCTCCATCTTCGTCTCCCCGCCCCTCCCTCCACAGAGACACTCACCTTGGTTGCGCACTTTCGTGAAGAGGCTCCTGCGACATTATCTGGTGCTCACCTCACAGTTTACCCGATACATCAGGTGTAGGTAGGAGCAGCCGAGGGGGCGGACAGTCGGAGGGCAGTCCGATCCCAGGGACTAGCTGCCGTGCAGACAGATCTCGAGCTTCGGGAACAAACAGTGGAGACGCAGTCGCAGAATCAGTGACTAAATGAGGGGTTGTCGGTGAGCATCCAGCACTTGCTGGTGGAGTATGCGGACTCCAATCGCATGGAGCACCGTATGGAGCACCAGGATGTGGTCCCGATCATGCGTGCCACAGGCCAAGACCGTATGGGTGGTCCATGGTGGAGGCATTGGGAGTGACAGCTTCGGCTATGGATCAACGTGCCAAAGGCTTATAACATTCTTTGCAGTCGCTAACCGAGGCCAAAGACAGGGCTGCCGTCTCACAGGCAACCATGTTCCGGAGGCACCTGGTAATCGTCGCGGCGCTCCTGAATGTGGCCTGTTCCTACAGAGCTGTAACAGAATCTGCCTTATGCAATAGCGATTTCTGATCATGTCGTTAAGGTCAGGAGATTGTCGATTAAATGAAAGACATTCAAAATCCTGCAAGATTAAACAACTAAGCTTCACTTAAATATAAACAGCCTCAGGAGTACATCGCTTGTCTTGTATTCTAGTTCTCTTGACGTGAATGCTAGCATTGCATTTGCCTTCCTAACTGCCGACTCAACCTGCACGTTAACCTGAGGAGAACCGTAAATAAGGACTCCCAATAGCACCACGGTTAATAGCTGCCTGACAGTTTCGAGGTCTCTCCAATCGTTGGACGGGTCCACTGTAGTGAACATTATATTCCACCCAATGCATTTATTTATGAATCCCAGGATCCCATATGCTTTGATTGGCGCTCCTTCAATGTTCCCTCCCGCCTTAAAAATCAATGCTGATGAAATTCAACGTGGGCAAGTGCGAGGTCTTGCACTTTGGAAAAAAGAATAGAGGCATGGACTATTTTCTAAACGGTGACAAAATTCATAATGCTAAAGTGCAAAGGGACTTGGGAGTCCTAGTCCAGGATTCTCTAAAGGTAAACTTGCAGGTTGAGTCCGTAATTAAGAAAGCAAATGTAATGTTGTTATTTATCTCAAGAGGCTTGGAATATAAAAGCAGGGATGTACTTCTGAGGCTTTATAAAGCACTAGTTAGGCCCCATTTAGAATACTGTGAGCAATTTTGGGCCCCACACCTCAGGAAGGACATACTGGCACTGGAGCGGGTCCAGCAGAGATTCACACGGATGATCCCAGGAATGGTAGGCCTAACATACGATGAACGTCTGAGGATCGTAGGATTATATTCATTGGAGTTTAGGAGGTTGAGGGGAGATCTAATAGAAACTTACAAGATAATGAATGGCTTGGATAGGATGGACGTAGGGAAGTTGTTTCCATTAGCATGGGAGACTAGGACGCGGGGGCACAGCCTTAGAATAAAAAGGAGTCACTTTAGAACAGAGATGAGGAGAAATTTCTGCAGTCAGAGAGTGGTATGTCTGTGGAATTCATTGCCACAGAGGGCGGTGGAGGCCGGGACGTTGAGTGTCTTTAAGACAGAAATTGATAAATTCTTGATTTCTCGAGGAATTAAGGGCTATGGGGAGAGAGCGGGTAAATGGAGTTGAAATCAACCATGATTGAATGGTGGAGTGGACTCGATGGGCCGAATGGCCTTACTTCCACTCCTACGTCTTATGGTCTTATGGTCTTATAATGCACATTATGCCCCATGTCACTCTGTGCAAAGGATAATTTTGAATGGAATTATTTTGCCTCTGCTTACCTCAAATTTGCTAGTTTGACACTTACCCTCGTCTTCTCGAGCTACAATTTTGTTCACAAATCTCGTATGCCTAACTTTGTCAAACAATAACGTGAAATGAATTCAATTGCATCAATTGTAATATCTGCCTTTTACAAACCGATTATCCCTATCATTAAATTGTCAAAGTGCCTGTCGATTTTCTCCATGAGCATTGTGTTCAAAAACTTAAGCACAAGTTATGTTAAGCTAATTGACCTGTAATTGCTACAACTGACCTGACATTTTTTTGACAAGCATTTTGTTAAGGCATTAACGGCATTATGTTTTAACAATAAATTTAGAGTCGCCAATTACTTTTTTTCAATTAACGGGCAATTTACCATGGGCAATGTACATAACCTACACAGCTTTGGGTTGTGGGGGTGAAATCCAAGAACACAGAGGGAGAATCTGCTAAATCCACATGGACAGTTACCCAGGGGCGGGATTTGAACCCGGGTCCTCAGCGCTGCCGACCCAGTGCTAACCACTGCGTCACATGCCGCCCCATTTATGGTTTTAGAGCAACAAAAGGTGCAAATACAAATGTCAGCATAATTTAGTCTGTAACACCCTCAACCAACAACCGTACCCCGCCGACATGGCCAAGACACACTCCACAAGTATCTCCATCTCTTCTCGCTGCACCCACCTTCACTAAACTAAACTAAACTAAGCTCAACTAAACTAACTCCCCTACCCACGTTTCCCCAAACCCCCCTTACTGTATCTGCTAATAGTTTAGTTTCTCCATGAGAAGTCGATAAACCGCTGCCACCATCCAAGGAACGCTTACGTTGATTCTCTTGGGGCGAACCTGATTTTCTCAAGCCTGAGAAACCTTCCATGCCGTTAACCGATGCAGCCGATTTCGGGGGATCCAACCCCCCAGGCCAATAAGATACTTTTCCGTGCTACCAAGGAGCCGCTCTCGCCGCCAGAACGTCCGGGTCTTCCGACACTCCAAATATCGCCACCTCTGGACTCGGTGCCATCTTCCATTTAGTACAGTGGGCATGACATCCGCAAATCCCTGCCAGAGCCTCCTAAGCTTCGGACATGCCCAAAGCATATGGACAGCATTTGCATGTCCTCCTGCACATTTCACACACCTGTCCTCTACCCCAAAAAACCTGTTCCTCTGGGTCACCGCCATGTGTGTCCAGTGAACGATTTTGAATTGTGTCAGGCTGAGCCTGGCGCATCATGTGAACGTGTTCACGCTGCTCAGAAAATCCTCCAACAGACTTGCCTCTAACTCTTTTCCCAACTCATCCTCCCATTTTCACTTTAACTCCCCTCTCTGTGTTTCCTCCCATTCCATAATTTCCTTAGAAATTTCTGATACCTCCCCTGACCCCCCTTTCTGGAAACTACCTTAACCTGCATCCCCGGCGGTAGAAGCGGGAAAGTCGAAACCTGCCAACCTTCCTTTTGAAAAATCTCTCACCTGCAGTAATGAAAGACATTCCCACCCGGTAATTCAAACTCAGTCTCCAAATCCTCGAAACAAGGAAAACTCCAATCAATAATCAGAACTCCCAGCGTCGCAACACCTGCTGTTTGCCATCTCCGAACTCCCGCATCTAACCACCCCTGACAAACCTGTGATTGCCACAAATTAGAGCCCACAGCGACGCTCCCTCCAATCCCACATGCTTCCACCACTGCCCCCAAACTCTTAGAAGCTCCACTACCACTGGGCTTGAGCAACCGGGTCGACGAAAACGGCAGTGGTGCCGTTAACAGTGCTCCGAAACTTCTGCCCCTCCATGATGTGACCTCTAAGCGCTCCCACACCGGCCCCTCCCACACTACCCACTTCCTGATCATGGATATGTTCCGCCCAGTAATAGTTCCTGAAGTTCGGTCGCGCCAACTCTCGTCCCACTCGCCCCCCACATTGTTCCACTCCAGCAGCACTTCCCTTACTAGCGGGGTTTTACTCTCACACATGAACCCAGACATCACTGCATTAACGTCCTTCAAAAAGGCCTTTGGCATAAAAGTAGGGAGAAACTGGAACACAAAGAAAAATCTCGGGAGAACCGTCATCTTTACCCTTCTGTACCCTTACCGCCAGCGACAACGGGAGCATGTGCGATCTCTGAAAATCCTCCTTCATTTGTTCAAATAACCGGGCCAGATTTCATTCTTACAACTGCTGTCATCCCCGTGTCACCTGGATTGCCAAATATTGAAATCTCCCACCCCCCAACCACATTAAATGATAACTCCTCCAGTATTAGGTGAATTGGCCATGCTAAATTGCCCGTAGTGTCCTAAAGGGTAAGGTTAAGGGGGGGGGGGGTTGTTGGGTTATGGGTATAGGGTGGATACGTGGGTTTGAGTAGGGTGATCATTGCTCGGCACAACAATTGAGGGCCAAAGGGCCTGTTCTGTGCTGTACTGTTCTATGTTATATGTTCTATCCTCTCCCGGAACCTTGCCTGGAACACAATAATGTCAATTTTGACCATATTCAAATTATACTCCGAAAACCGGCCAAATTTTCCTAAAATCCATATAATCTCTCCCATCCCTGCTAACAGGTCAGAAATATACAGCAGTAGGTCGTCCGGATACAACGAGACCCTGTTCTCCCCTCTATCCACCGCCCCCCACCAGACTAGCCCCTTCCAGTCCTTTGATGCGCTCAGCGCAATCGCCAATGGCTCTATACCCAAAGCAAACAACATTGGGGAGAGTGGACCTCCCTGCCTTGTCCCCCGATGCAGTCTAAAGTGGTCCAAACTGACCCTGTTCATCTGCACACTTGCTGCCGGTGTCTCGTACCGCAATCGGACCCATACTACAAAACCCGGCCCAAACCCAAATTGTCCCCAGAACTCCCACAAATAATGCCACTCTCCCTTGTCAAAGGCCTTATACGTATCCCTGGCGACCACTACCTCCACCTCCCTCCCCTCGTAGGGCATCTTGCTTACATTCAAGAGCGTTCTATAATTGGCCGTTAACTGCCTGCCTTTGAAAAATCCCGTCTGATCCTCCTCTATCAATCCCGGTACATAATACTCTATTCCCGAGGCCAAAATCTTGGCCAGCAATTTGTCATCAACATTTAGTAGGGAGATTGGTCTATATGACCCGCATTGTTCTGGGTCCTTCTTCTGCTTCTGGATCAATGAGATCAAAGCCTGCGACATTGTTGCGGGAAGAATACACCGGTCCCTTGCCTCATTAAAGGCTATCATCAGCAGCGGACCCAGCATCCCTGAAAACTTCTTAGAAAATTACACTGGGTAGCCGTCTTCTCCCTCGTCTTAACTGTCTGCAGGGCCTCCAACCCCTCTACTATTTTCACAATCCCGATCGTGACTTCCAGCCCCTCCACCGAATCTTCCTCCACTTTCGGAAACCCGAACCCCGACAAGAGCTGCCTCATCCTCTCCACCCCAACGTCTCGTACGACAGGCTGTAAAATTCCTTGGACACCCCATTCAACACGCTGGGTCGAAGATCGTGTTGCCCCCTTTATCCTACACTCTTCCAATCTCCCTAGCCGCCTCCCTTTTCCTAAGCTGCTGTGCTAACATCTTACTGGCCTTCTCCCCATGTTCATATATCGCCCCTTTCACTTTCCTCAACTGCCCCACCTCCTTCCCTGTGAATACCAGACCAAACTCCACCTGCAGCTTCTCCGCTCCATCAGCAACCCCGCCTCCGTGGTTTCCCAGTACGTCTCTCCACCTGGATGACCTCCCTCATCAGCCAATCAATTTCTGCCCGTTCCACCTTCTCCCTATGGTCCGAACCGAAATCAGGTCCCGCACCTAACTGCTGCCTTCAGCGCCTCCCATACCGTTCCTGCCGAAACCTCCTCTGTGCCATTAATGTCCAAATAATTCTGGATGGCCTCCCTCACCCGCCTGCACACTCCCACATCCGCTAACAGTCCTACATCCAATCTCAATTGCGGGCGCTGACCCACATCCTAGCTCACCCGTAAATCAACCCACTGTGGGGCATGGTCCACCATGGCAATCGCCGAATACTCCACATCCACCACCCCACCAGCAAAGCCTTGTTCAAACGGAAACAAAAATCAATCCAGGAGTACACTTTGTGTACTTGGGAGGAAAACGAAAATTCCTTCGCTCTGGTCATCCGAACCTCCACGGATGTACCCCTCCCATCTGTTCCATAAACCCCTTTAGCTCCTTCGTCACGGCTGGCACCCTCCATATCCTTGAACTCGACCGATACAACCTTGGATCTGTGACCGTTTTGAAGTTTCTTCCCATGATCACTTATGCGAGTCAAGGTGCGGAGTCTTCCCTAGCCCTCGCCTCATAAACACCGCATTGTCCCAACTTGGTGCATAGAACATAGAAAAATACAGCACAGTATAGCCCCTTCAGCACACGCTGTTGTGCCGACCATTTATCCTAATCTAAGATAAACCTAACCTGCACCCCTTCAATTTACTGTTGTCCATGTGCCTCTCTAAGTATTGCTTAATGACTGTGACTCCACCACCTCTGCTGGCAGTGTATTCCACACACCCACCAGTCTCTGTGTAAAGAACCTACCTCTGACATCTGCCCTATACCTTCCTCCAATCAGTTTAAAATTATATCCCCTCGTGACAGCCGTTTCCAACCTGGGGAAATGTCTCTGGCTATCCACTCCACCCATGCCTCTCGTCATCTCGTGCACCTGTACCAAGTTACCCCTCTGCCTTCTCTCCAGTGAGAAAAACACTAGCTCCCTCAACCTTTATTCATAAGACATGCCCTCCAGTCCAGGCAGCATACTGGTAAATCTCCTCTGTACCCTCTCCAAAACATCCACATCCTTCCTATAATGAGGATAACAGAACATGACACACTTTTCCAATTGTGGTCTAACTACAGTTTTATAAAGCTGCCACAAAACTTTGCGGCACTTAAACTCAATCCCCCTGTTAATGAAAGCCAATATATCTTATGCCTTCTAAACAACCCCATCAACCTCGGTGGCAACTTTGAGGGATCTATGTATGTGGACCGGAAGATCCCTCTGATCGTCTCCACTGCCAAGAATCCTCTCTTTAACACTGTATTTAGCATTCAAATTCGTCATTCCAAAATGATTTACTTCACATATATCAAGGGTGAACTCCATCTGCCACTTCTCAGCCGAGCTGTGCATCCTGTCAATGTCCTGTTGTAACCTGCAACAACCCTCAACACTATCTACAACTCCACCAACCTTCGTGTTATCGGCAAACATACTAACCCACCCTTCCACTTCCTCATCCATGGCATTTATAAAAGCAACAAAGAGCAGAGGTCCCAGAACAGATCCTTGCGGGATACCACTGGTGACCGACCTCCAGGCGGAATACTTTCCATCCACTACCACTCACTGTCTTCTTTCGGGCAGCCAATTCTGTATCCAGGCAGCCAAATCTCCCTGTATCCCATGCCCCCTAACATTCTGAATGAGCCACCCATGGGAAACCTGATAAAATGCCTTTCTGAAATCCATATATACCACATCCACTGCCCGACCTTCATCAATGCGTCTCGTCACATCCTCAAAGAATTCAATGAGGCTTGTGAGGCATCACCTGCCCCTCACAAAGCTAGGATGACTATCTTTAATCAAATATGTTTCTCTAAATAATCATCAATCCTATCTCTCAGAATCCTTTCCAATATTTTGCTCACCACAGCGGTAAGACGGGTGGGTCTGTAATTCCCAGGGATTTCCCTATTCCCTTTCTTGAATAGGGGAACAACATTCGCCTCCCTGCAATCATCCGGCACTACTCCAGTGGAGAGTGAGGACGCAAAGATCATCGCCAATGGCGCAGCAATCTCCTCCCTCGCCTCCCGTAGTAACCTTGGGTATCTCCCGTTAGGCCCAGGGGACATATCTATCCTGATGCTTTTCAACATTTTCAGTACATCCTCCTTCTTAATATCAACCTGTTCGAGTCTATTAACCTGGTTCACATTATTCTCATGGGCAACAAAGTCCGTCTCTCTAGTGATAACTGAAGCACAGTTTTAATTTAGGGTCTGCACCAGCTCTTCAGACTCTAGGCATAGGTTCCCTCCACTATCCCTGATCGGCCCTACTCTCACACTGATCATCCTCTTATTTCTCATGTAGGTGTAGAACACCTTGCGGTTTCCCCACCAGGGGTTTTTCATGGCCCCTTCTCGTTCTCCTCTGTTTATTTTTGAGTTCCTTCCTGACTACCTTGTAACCCTCTATAGCCGAGTACGATCCTTGCCTCCTCAACCTTACGTAAGCTTCCCTCTTCCTCTTGACTGGAAGCTCCACTTCTCTTGTCATCCAAGGCTCGTTCACCTTACCATTCCTTCCTCGTCTCAGTGAGACAAAACAATTCACCATTCACAACATGTGCTCCGTAAACAATGCCCGCATTACTGTTGTGCATATCCCCAAGAATAATTGTTTCCACGTTATGCTTCTCAGCTCCTGTCTAATAGCAGTATAATTTCCCTCCCCCAATTAAATTCCTTCCCATACTGTGTGTTTCTATCCTTCTCAATGACAATGTAAAGGTCAGAGATTTATGGTCACTGTCACCGAAATGATCTCACACCGAGACATCTGACACCTGGCCTGGTTCGTTGTCGAGCACTAATCTAATATGGCCTCCCCACTAATTGGCCTATCTACATATTGAGTCAGGAATCCTTCCTGTGCACACCTGACAAAATCTGCTCCATCTAAACCATTTGCACGAAGGAGGTTCCAGTCAATATTAGGGAAGTTGAAGTCACCAATGACAACAACTCTGTTACTTCTTCTCTTTTCCAAGACCTGACGCCCAATCTGTTCCTTTATCTCTATGTTGCTATTGGGGTTCTATAGAAAACTCCCAATAAAGTGACTGCTCCTTTCTTGTTTCTGACTTCCTCCCATACTGACTCAGTAGACAAACTCTTCGCAACAACTTATTTTCTGCAGCTGTGGTGCACTCCCTAATTAACAGTGGCACTCCACCTCCTCTTTTACCTCACCCCTGTTCTTCTTAAAGCATCTAAACGTCGGAACATCGAACAGCCATTCCTGCCCCTGTGAAATCCATGTCTCCGCAATGGCCAAAACATCGTAGTTCCAAGTATTGATCCATGCTCAAAGTTCATCTCCCTTATTCCCGACACTCCTTGCATTGAAACAGACACACATTAACCCATTCCACTGAGTGCACGTTTGCCGTATCAACTGTCTATCCTTCCTCAAAGACTTGCTGCATTCTCTTTCTGCATGTTCAACAGCTACCCTCGCCTCTGATTAATAACTCTGGTTCCCATCCTCATGCCAAACTAGTTTGAACCTTCCCGAAGAGCTCTACTAAACCTCCCACCCAGGATATTGGTTCCACTCTAGCTAGGTACAATCTGTCCTTCATGTACAGGTCCCACCTTCCCCAGAATATCTTCCAATGATCCACATATCTGAAGCTTTCGCTTCCGCACCAGACTAGTAGCCACGTGTTCAGCTGCACTCGCTCTCTGTTCCTTGCCTCACTTTAACGTGGCACCGGTAACAATCCTGAGATCACTCCTCTGCTTGTCCTGCACTTTAGCCTCCAACCTAACTCCCCAAAATCACGTTTCAGATCCTCATCCCTTTTCTTAGCTATGTCGTTTGTGCCTATGTGCACCACGACTTCCGGTATGCTGCCCCTCCCCCTTAAGGATCATGTAGACTTGATCCGAGACATCCCTGGCCCTGGCATCTGGGAGGGAACATATCTTTCGGGAGTCTCGCTCAAGACCACCGAATCTCCTATCTATTCCCATGACCATTGTGTCTCCTATCACTATTGCTTTTCCATTCTCCCCCCTTCCCCTCTGAGCCACAGAGCCAGACTCAGTGCCAGGGACCTGGCCGCTAGGGCCTTCCCCCGGTAGGTCATCCCTCCCCCCTCCAACTGCATCCAAAACTGTGTTCTTGCTTTGAAGGGAACGGCCACGAGGGATCCCTGCACTGTGTGCCCGTTCGTTTTCTGTCCCCTGACTGTAACCCAGCAACTCTTGTCCTGTTCCTTAGGTGTGGCTACCTCCCTGTAACTCTTCTCTATACCCCCTCTGCCCCCCGGATGATCCGACGTTCTTCCAGCTCCAGCTCCAGTTCCCTAACACGGTGTCTGAGGAGCTGGCGTTGAGTGCACTTCCCGCCGGTATGGTCAGCGGGGACACAGGTGGTATCTCTCACCACCCACATCCTACAGGAGGAGCATGCAACTGCCCTCGCCTCCATCCCCTCTTACATTACAGAATATGGATGCCCTGTGGACCAACAGGAACTCCGCCCTCCTACTCTGCTCCCAGTCAGCCGCACTCTCTGTGAACTCCCGGCTCCCTAACGCTCTTTGAGGAAATGTGGGAAATGAAATGAAAGGAGCATCTTACTCCCTCCTCACCGAACTCTCTCAGTTACCAAACTCTCACTGCAGCACTCAAATGCACCAAAATACAGCGTTCAGTGCAAACAAAGTCGGCACTGTCGCTGTCTCACCATTATACAGCGACTCTAGCCTCTTAAAACTGGCAAAATCCAATTAACTAATTAAGAAAATCCTGCTGCAAGTAGCTACAAGTAGAACCTTTTAAAAAAAAAGCTGATTGAAAATTCACCTGCTTCTAAACTAAACAGCAACTTTCAAATTAATTAACAAAATATAGAAAAGACTAGACTTTCGATAAAAATTAACACTCAATATACATCAGTCATCAACTCTCACTATAGCACTCAAATGCACAAACATGCAGCACTCAGTGCAAACAAAGAGCACTCAGTGCAACCTTTGATATACACGAATACCACGAGCATCCCCTCCAGCTTCCCATTCACCATAACGCATACCCCTCGAGTCCGCCACTATGCCCCCTTCTTTCAAATGACACTGGCTTATTGATCAAGTCACCTAGTCCCTAGATTTAGAGTCTGGCCGCGAATGAAATACCTGCCCAACCCATCCCTTCATGAGCCAACTCTGATCCACGACCCTCAGGTGTGTCACCGATATCATTGCCACGACCGCCTTCACTGTCTTCAAATACACGAACATGCGTTCCCTCGAGACAGGCCCAATCAGTCCTTTCACGTTCCATGTGATCAGACTGGCCCGGACACTCCCCCTCCCGTTCAGCCATAATCCTTCTTAGTCCAACCTCCAGCCCACGCCCCGCGCATTCTCAGGCCCGCCCTCTGGTGCCCATCATCATCGACCTTCAATTTGTCTCCAAGCTCCAGTCCTTCCCCTGCCAGCTTAATAATCCCCCCCTACTCCTGCAGCGCAATAACAAAATAGCAATCCCAAACCATTTCAACTAACTGCTCGCCCCCACATTGTGCGTCTGTGAACTAGCCCGCCCAGCTAGCTTGGTAGTACACGCCCATGGCGCCAAACATCCAACCCCCACTGAGCTCCCTCCCTCCCTTCCCCCGCTCGAACATACATATGCAAAACATAACAATCCCCAACAAACACAAATAAGGAAATTCCACCCACTATCTCCCATTAAGAACAAAGTTAAGCCGCATACAAAACTGAGCAACGGCACAAAACCTATGCAAAAACAATAGATACAGATCCCAAAGAGAAAATAATTTGGTAGCATAATAAGTATACGCCCCCAAGTTAAATGTCCTCCATGACCTGCCAGTCCCCTGGCCTGAACAAAGTTCATTGCATCATTCGCCGATCCAAAATAAAGTTCTTGGTCATCGTAAGTGACCCACAAACGAGCTTGGTGCAGCATCCTGAAATTCACCTCCTTCTTAAAGACGACTGATTTCACTTTATTGAAACCCACCCTTCCTTTGACCAGGTCTGCACCCAAGTCCTGATAAGTCGTTATCTTCCCATTTGTAGCTCCTCGTCTTCCTGGCTCGCCTCTTGCACCTTCTGGATCGCTTGGCCCTGAGCTTCCAACCTCTGATCCACCTGGTTAATCCCAGTCTTAATCGGGTGCAGTTACTCTTTTGTTTGCTTAGGAAGGCTCTCCAGGAGAAAGTTCACCAGCTGTTCCGTTGACGACTGGGCCGGCCATTCCAGTCCCTGAGCCAGACACCTCTCTGCTGCAGGCTCCACTGCCTTCTTTGGACAACGAAATCTCCTTTTCAGACCAGTTCTGGTCCACGACTCCATACACCGGTGAGAAATCCTTCTCCTTTACATCACAAATCTCCCGTTTTTACGATGAAATCCCCCAGAAGTCGGGGGAAAAGGTCCCAACGGTCCGCCCCGAGTGGGAGCACACCAAATAAGCCACCACTCACTTTATGACCTCTACCTTATGGAACTAACCAGACACATTTTCGCAGTAACAGTGTAATCTTTTTCCTCTCTAATCCTCTGAGGAACATGGAACCATTATAGAAATCTCAAAATTATTTCCATCCCACTTCCTTTAACAACCTACGATGTGTGGGTCCAGCACCATATCAATTTTAAACACAGAGATTTCATGCACCTCCCGCCTCCCAGTTCTCGCCATGCTCATTAACTGTGACATCCCTGCTTCTACCAGTATGTTTTCCTATTCGTCTTCATTAGTAAACACCAAGAGAGAAACTTCATTCAACGTACTCGACTTTCCCCACGCTTCTCCGAATGTGACACCCTTATTTCTGGCAGGGCCCACTGCACCTTTCTCTGCACGTTTCTTCATAGACATTCCATTTGAGTCGTGGATCACTTGCTTCTATACTGAAACAGAGTTTTTAGACGACCCAATAGTCGAATGCGACGTACCGTCCTTGTCATGAGTGGGATCCTCGGGTTGGCACCTGCTTTATATAAATTGTTTTTGAGTTGTCTATGAAGTTGACATTCCTTATGGCATGGTTTGCTGCACAGATGCATAAAGACGATTTCATCTTCACACAAATTTGTGATGTGAATGATTATGTACTATGGCACATATTTCACTTCAATTTGGGCGAGAATGCGACCGTTTGAAGTCACGTAAATTAGGAATAAGAAAAAAAAAACGTCTGGAGGGTTACATTTGAAACTAAAGAAGCTGTAAACGCACCAATGTAAACTTTCGATTTCCAAGATTAGGAGGTAAAAAAATAATCCAAGGGTTTGGTGTAAAAGAAAATATGTTTGCCGTTGCAAATTAAAGAAATTATTTTGAAATCCGGAATTAATGGTGCAATCCCCATGCCAAGATAAAAAAAACAGACGAATCAACTCGAGGGATTAGACAGATTGAAGTTAAAGTTCAAATGTTCCCAGGATCCGCTAGTTTGCATGTACGTAGCGTTGACTTTGTAGAGATATTCACCTTAATCTGTGCATCGTCCATAAACGCAAGATGAAGTTACAAAAAATTCTAATACGACATACCTGTACAGCAAATGTGTAAGGATAAACCCACAGCGCCACGCAGTCAATTGATATTTCGTGGTGGGAATACTTTCATTAAAGATAACCTGCAACTAAATAAACAGGCGTTTGGACATTTCTTAATTAGAAAAAGAAAAAAGAAAAGATGTTCCAAAAAAAATAGAATTTAACAGACTTGATTCGTATTTTTTGAATGATGTAACGTAAGTATTCTTGAGAATTAAATTTTTATTGTTGAAGTGCCATAGATGAGCTCGGAAGGTTAAAACCTCCTGAGTAGATGAGAAAGAACATAAAAAAATAGAAAAAGTAAAATTAGAAAGCAGCAGGAACATGACATTCCACCCTTCGAGCCTTTTCTGTCATCCATATGGCAAATAAAACTTAATGCAAGGGATTGTGAATTCCTACATTTAGATCCGAAGAGCGATGGGAAGCAATAGAAAGTAAAGTATAAAATAATTAACGGCATAAAGAACAGTCCTTGAATTTGATAGGACAATTTAAGAAAGTCTGTAAAATATAATATGCCATTCTGTGAGGTAAAATGGACGGACACAGCATAAAAGCAAGAACTTGCGATGAACCTTCAGAATCTCTTCATTTCCTCAGCTGGAGTGTAATAGCCAATCTTGACAATGCACTGTAGAATGAATGTAAACATTATGTAACCGGTGCCGAATGATTTGACGAGTCCTGTTCCAGGTTGTGGCATATAGATGGAATAGAAACGCTGCTTTCGTTCCCTTAGAGAAGACCGAGAGGATATTTGATCATGGCCTTCATAAGTATGAGGAGTATGGAAAAAGCAAATGGAGAGAACATGCCCCCAAAGGCGCTAGGACAAAGAGCCAGAGGACACCGATTTTAGGTTGTTCGCGAAAAACAAACGGAAAACAAAAAACCCGACCTTGCACTGATTTGAGAAGCCTGGATAATATGGCAGCGAAAGTTACATTACAACCTTGGAAAAGGAAACTGGATAAGCACCTGAAGAGAAAGAAAAACATAACCTTTTATCCTTTCAGAGAGACAGCAGAATGGCCGATTGCATTACTGTAATCTTTCCACGATTCATCGGGCGTAACATGAATGTTGTCATCATCGGTCAATGAGGATGGAATTTACCAGCTTCCCATTCTTACTCATTCATGGGACATAAATGTAATTGAATAAAAGGACGACGGGAGCACACTTATGCAGGCCATCTGAACTATCAGAAATTGACCAATGCGCTTGAAATGATTCCCTTTGGGATTTCCTAAAATCTCCCCGCGCTGCTCTATGTACCGATTGTTTCGCTCGTTTTGACCGGGAAATGCTTTCTGAGAAGTCGCACATACAATTCAAAGACATAAGCACGATTGTATAAATTCTTGAACATACAGCCTTCAAATTCCTGCCAGACTGTCGAGTCGAATTTACAGCAAGCATGAACTGAACACAATTCTGCTCCTTACCACCGCCTGCTGAAGCTCTCTTGACTCTTATATTTTCTGAAAAGAAGAACAAATATCTCTTGATATACCGTATTTGCCACATGCAGAACTGTGAAATTCAGCTGGGATTACTCCGAGATGTTGCATGTACTTTTTTAAGCGCGCCGAAACGGTCACCAACGCTGTTTCCTAATGATTTCAGCGCCGTTTCAATCTTGGATGCAGAATTTGAAGGACCTTGCGCAATTGCATCTTTAGACTTGCAGCATATAAATCAAATTATGTTTGGTTTATGTTGGTTGGGATTTTCTGATTACAATGATGCAGAGAAATTGTTAAGTTGAAACATTGATGGTTTCTGATTATATGCTGCCAATAAAGTCATACAATTTAGGAAATTCAAGCCCATAAATGTATATTTTATGACCGTTCGTAACTGCGCCATACATCCTAGAATAGCGTGCTCCCATTTATGCCATTTCAGCAGAGCATTTTTCAAAACATTTACCCGTAACGCGAAGCTAACGGCATCAGATTGTGCAGTCGTGAAACACAATTCGTTATGTTGCTCTTCATTGACGTTAGTTCGATCGTGGATGTTAGCACATTGAAGACCCCAGGAAAATACAGTTGGGCGGGGTGTAACAAGACTGTATATACTTTGTCGGATATTTTTCAATTCTATAAGCATAGTAAAAATTATAGCCATTGAATTATCGTTGATGCACTATCATTGTAGGCATGTCTTGGAACGGCTACACAAAATGACAGTTGCAAAGTGAAAGTGGACGATTCACTAAATATTTAGTGTCCTGCTCGAGATGTGTGAAAATTGGAAAACTGACCATAAAGAATGGATATATATGAGCTCGAAGTACACGTCTGCAAGAGCGAACCTGATACTTTGACAAATTAAATAAATGTTCAGAAAATTGCGCTGCGTCTACTTTACCTTCCAGCATTGTCTGATTCAAATTTGACCAGAACAATCATTTTTTAAAAATAAATTTAGATTACCCAATTATTTTTTCTATTAAGGGGCAATTTAGCGTGGCCAATCCACCTACTCTGCACATTTTTGGGTTGCGGGGATGAAACCCACGCCACACGGACAGTGACCCAGAGCCGGGATCGAACCTGGGACCTCAGCCCCGTGAGGCGGTTATGCTAACCACTAGGCCACCGTGCTGCCCTGACCAGAACAATCATAAGACCACACGACCCTGATAAAACCATTACATGTGATATCCTGAAAGCGATTATTTGCATCTGTCTAAATAGAACATGCGCGTTATTTGTCTTTTGTTTTATATACTTGATTGTCACAGGGAGGCTTACATTAACACTGCAATGACGTTTTTGTGAAAGGCCCCGAGTCGCCACATTCCTGCGCCTGTTGCATACATAAAGGGAGAATTCAGAAAGTTCAAATTAGCTCACACCACGTCTTTCAGGACTTGTGGGAGGGAACCGAAGCTCCCGGAGGAAACCCACGCAGACACGGGGAGAACACAGACCATGATCCAAATCGGAATTGATTTTCGGACTGAGGCGCCGTGAAGCCATAGTGATACACACTGTGCTACCGTGCTGCTAGTGACTTCTTCAGAAACGTCCATCCTTCTCAGAACTCCTAATTAAAGCCCCTTTCGCGATGCTTAATTTCACGCCGTTTGTAAAGTCATGAAAAAAGTGCAGGTGATTTGTGTAGTTCGTTCGAAGACAACGCGTCAGACTCGAGCGAATCGACTGTTTTACTCTATGATGCTGTAGTTCTCACTGGATTTGGAAAACATTACCGATCATCTCCAAACATCTATTATCTTAGTTTAAGCGAATATTTCTGTCACCTTCAGGTGGGGATCGCTTTAATCTGTTCAGCTCTGTAAACAAAATTAAATCGTTTCGCTTTTACGTATCATGGCAATGATATTTTGCATACAAATTTCTCACTGCTCCAAATAGTTTTCCGTGCTTTTATGGTGGTGGAGATGGTGGGGCGGTGGGGAGGGAGGAGGGGACGGGGGGGGGGGGGGGGGACGGCGGGATGGTTCGAGGGGAAGTGGGAAGGAAATGTAGATTCACAGTCGTCTGTAATGAGTTCAAAAGGATATTTAGATTGATTCTCTGAGTATTGGTAATTGGTGTCTCTACATTCTCGCCCAATGTATAATATAGCACACATCAAGATTTTCCTTCAGTCATTGCATACTCAAAATGGCTGTATGTATAACGATCAAAAATTGAGGTCATTGGAAAATATTAGATGTTGGTGAACAGATTGTGGCTTAAGCATCCCCTGCCCAATTCTGACAAATAATTATCTGCGAACGTAAGCTTCTGGCAATAAGCTCCCGCCATAAAATCTGTGCCTCTGATTCACCCAAGACAGTCATTGATATATTCAACCATATCGAAAGTTCTGTGATACATACATGCCTAAAGAGATAAAGAGGTTCACACCCTTAACACAATAATTATGTTATTCAGAAATTATGTTCAGGTGTATCTTGCCTGTCTACATTTCTTTTAAAGTAATGAAGTTGTAGCCGCATAAAGCAAATCTACAAATGAATGTTTTTAAACAGGATGATTATCGTTTCTTTACTGCAATTTCAAACGTCTACAGCGAGTATGCTTTTAACGAATTACGCAATCCAAGCCCGCGACTTTCTTCGTTAATTTCAAGACGATCAATATATGAATGCCATGCATTTAAACTTCGGCATATATAGAAAACGGCGAGGGAGATTTTCAGCGCAGCTGTTCATGGTACAGATCCATTAGGTTGCATCTGCAGTGGCGCAGACTTTGAACTTCAGTTGTCGACTGCCACATTTGTGCTTTGAATCGATATGGGAAGCCGGTAGTTTCCATAAGTAGCTCCATAAATTGCAAGGTCCGTTAAACCTGGAATTTGAGTCGTACGTGGACATCATTCTTTTAACAATGAAATTGAAAATCTTACATTTTCACATCAGGCAGCGACCCAGAACGCTAAATAAATGCTCGCTTTATGTTTGAAATTTCCTCCCGCATTTCTGGCGTTGCTTGGATTACTGGTATTAAATGAAGCCAAAGATGGGGTTGAACAAACTTGTGCTCGATACCAGTTTAGGCAAAAAAACATGCATTTAACAAAATATCCGTCAGCACGAACTAAATTTGGACACCAAATTTATCAATGTTTCTTTGAAATATAGAATTGAGTAAAATATGATATTGCCACAAAATCACGGAAACGGAAAACGGATTATCTCCTTAAGGGGTCTTTCGTGACATTAACGTTGTGCTTTCGTTTACACTGCAAGATATGAATTTGAAGAAACATTATTTCTTCGAAAAACATTGAAGGTCTTGAAATAGAAAGAGAAATGTCCAGCTGCTGCGCAAATGCATCGGCATGCAGATTGATCAAGTGCTTAAGAATGACCACCCTAATATTATTGACGATGTTACAGTGCAGTAAGAAGTGTTACAACACCAGGTTAAAGTCCAACGGGTTGGTTTAATCGAAGGAGCAGTGCTCCGAAAGCTAGTGATTTGAAACAAACCTGTTGGACTTTAACCTGGTGCTGTCAGACTTCTTACTGTGCTCACCCCAGTCCAACGCCGGCATCTCCACATCGATATTATATTGAGCCGAAACGTATCGTTTGATCTAATAGAATAATCGGCTTTTGATCCGTTGCTTTTGGCCGATGCCTGATGGAAATGGCATACTTCAAGTTAAATTGTGAAGCAAGTTGGGTATCTAATTGATAATGTAGCAGGCAACCCTTGCCTCATTCTTGTATTACACTGTGGACATCGCTCTGTAAGCTCGCATTTTTGATCGATCCATCATTGCGTGTGAGAAGGTAATTGTGGACCATCTTGAAACTCGGCAGTCCACATGGCGTACTGTTTGGGACGATTTGTGATGACTTCGCCTCCAGGCGGCGTATGACGATGCATTTAGTTCAATTTATGCTGGCGTATCACTTAGATGGGTAATTATATTTTGGTGCCACTGTTCCCGTGGAACTTTTAATATTATCCTTCTAGCTGAAAGACGTCGCAGACTTGGAGGCTGCTTCAAACGGGTTGTTGTCGTCCATATCTGCAGTGAGGCAGTTGTGGAAGAATTAATGTTTAAGGTTGTGGATAGGGTGTCCTTGAAGCAGGGTCTTTCCGCTAGAATTCCAAATTTCTTGACCATGTTCGCGTTGCATTCATTCCAACATATTTCTCACATGCGTGGGCAGGTAGTGGCAGGTTATCGGAAGTTACGACATGAACCTCTCCCCATAAAGTTCGAAGAATCCAGCCTGCGTTTGCAGCTTGATCATTTCAAAGACTGGTTCAGTTTTAATGATGGTTTCAATGGAAAATACCACTGACAAGCGGCAGGAGGGTCGGCGAACGGCGCACGGCCAAGAAATAAGCGGCTGGGGACTAGGAGTTGGCATCTAGCCGTTACATTTCCTCTTGGTGATGGTCATTGCCTGATATTTGTATGGCTCGCGAATGTTACTACTGCCTTATCAAATCAAATCTGAATGTTGTCGGGGTGTTCCTCCATGTGAACCTGGAATGATTCAGTATCTGACGTTTGTGAATATCTTTTACCAGGGCAAGAAGATTACTGAACATCCCCACTTTCAGGGGCGGAACTCTCTGTCCATCCAAGCCAGCGGGATTCTCCGCTACAGTGGATTAGAGTATTGGTTGAGTGCCAAATTCTCCGTTCTCGCTACCAGCGGAAGGTCATCACATTGGGATTGGAGAATCCCGGTTTTGGATTGTGTGTGGAGGGGGCGAGGGGATAGGTGATGAGTGTTTGCTACTAGTGATGGATTTGAGGAACTTTCTGAAAACTGTGGAAGCGTCTGGAGATGGGCACTCTGGATGCGATTCTCTGTTGGCCGATTGGGATATGCGATTGGGCGGAGAATCGGTTTTGACACCGAATTCATCACGGGTGCCTGTTTAACGTCAGATCGCAATTATCCGGTGCCTGACGTAAACGTCAATGCGTTCCAGTATGCACACACAGTAAACGCCTTTGACATATCATTAGCGGGTCTGATAGGGTATTCTCCGGGCCTCCGTGATTCCCCTCCTCCACTGGGGGGCGGGGGGGGGGGGGGGTGGTAGGGTGGGGGGGGGGGGGGATTTACCGATGGCGAGCTGCACTTGTGCTCTTAAATTTCGAGATAAAGGCGCCACGGCTGATGAGGGAGAGGGAGGAGGTAGGACACAGAGAGGCACGACCGTGGGCTGGCAGACTGGACACTGGCCAGGCTAGCAGTGGTTGGCATGGTCCTGTCAGAGGTTGAAACGTGACCAGACGACATGCCGTGGGGCCAGAGTGACCCACACGGCACTGGGGAGGTGTCCAGGCTCTGCTCTGCAATTCAGCACACTGTCTGCACACCCTACTGACCATGCACCTTGGCTCCTGGATCTGCAGAGTGACAACGGCCGTATGGTGCCCCCAACCCAAGACTCATGCAGCCCAGGCCCCACATTCCACCAGACCACCTCCGCATCCCACCCTCCGCCATACCGCCCGCCAAACTGAGCCCACCAGGGTGCCCAGGCAGCTGGGTCCCCCACCATCACTGAAATGCCCCCGACCCAGGGTGATCGACGGGATGCATATCGCCCAACGAGCACCTGCATATGACAGGCCGATCTCCACAAGCAGAAAGGTGTCACACTCGATGAACTTACAGCTGCGGTGTGGCTATCAGAGATGCATCATGCACGTCTGCTCCCGCTAGCCAGAAAGTGAGCATGATGCCTTCATCCCGGCGCATTCAATCATTCCCAGCCTACTCAATGTCCCCGCTGTCTGAGGGATTGGCCCCTGGGAGACAAGGGTTAACCGCGGAGCTAATGGCCTGTGACGCCCATCTGCAGGCCACAGAATGACACAGAGATGCGCTACAAATCTGCCCATAGTGCGACCGCGAGCATGATCAAGCGGTGCTTTGGCCTCTTGAAGATGCAACTCAGGTGCCTGGACTGCTCTGAAAGGGCTATCCATTATGGCACTCGGATTGTCGGCCCCATGGTGACGGCCTGCTGTGTCTGTCCCCCACAGCATCCTGCAACAGAGGGACGACTTGCTGGAGGAGGAGGATGAACGGCAGGCCTCCTCCACTGAGGAGTATGCGAGTATGGAAAGGAAATAGGGCCCGGACAGGCATAGAACGCCTCCAGGGCGAATGCGGAAGGGACTCTTTGACCGTCTCCCGGTTCACTGACTAGTGAGACCTGAACCAAGCTAACCCTCAATGTCCGCATATTCTCAACCTCCCATCCGTTCCTCCTTTGCTGCTGGCCCAGACGAGTCCAACTCACATATCCTTCTGACAGAGCGGCGATGCAAGTTGTAACATTGTGCACAGGTGTTTAATGTGGAAACAAACATACAGATTCGTGTCCGAGACCCTATCACTAAACTGTGCCCTGCACCCGTGCTGGCGTAACTAGTGTCTAGCTTTATGGCCTTATTGGCTCTAACGCGACTTCTAGGTGGATCCCCAGACGGTACATCAGGAGTGTAGGGGGGCTTTCTATGATTCGCGCCCCGTGAAGCTGACCTGGGTCCCTCTGGCTGGTGTCTTGTGGTGTGGCAGGGCCTGGATGGTGCTCGGGTTTCCCAAGAGGCATGATGTTCTGCCCGCTGTTCAGCTCATGCGCCAGGGACAGGAGTGTGAAGGAGGGAGTCTGAGGTGCCATGGTGTTCTGGCATCTCCCCTGCAGGAGTCACCGGAATGTGTCCCATCTACCCCTCCTCCCAGGTTGCACGATGATTCCCGAGCTCCTCCATGGGACGGGGTTGGGAGCACATCTATGCATCTGAGACTCCCTTGCCACCTGGCAGTGCAAGTCCTGGAGGCCTCCTCTTGGCTCGGTCAGGGTCTGCATGCTCGTGACCATGGAGCAAGAGAGTTGACAACCTCCATCTGGGACTGCAGCACATCACCGATTGATTTTGCAACCACCTTATAGGTCTGTGCCACATCAGTGAAGGATTGTGCCATTTCCGCCTGGGATTGGGCCATTCTCCTCTGTGTCTGTGCCACGTCGACCAGGGCCAGGCGAATGCCATCGACCGTCTTAGCCATGCCGTTCTGTGGTTGGGCCACACTCAGGAGCACCACTGCAATCTTCACGCAGCTGTGGCACATCGCTGTCTGGGAGAAGGCAGCCCTTCCCTGGGCCTCTGCCACCAACTGCACAGATTACCCAATGGTTGGGCATACTGATCCGGATCCAAAATCCTTGACCACAAGGCATCCGCCGTGGACGCCACCCTTTCCGTCTCACCCTGAGTGGCATGCATGGTTGACACCACCTTCTGGGTCTGCACGTGTTTGGCATCCTCCACCTGCAGTCCCTATCTCCGCGGCTTCATCATCATCATCATAGGACTGTCCCTTCAAGAAGCTCGAATCTCGGTCGGATAGTAGCACATCGCTGTGGTCGGCCTTCCCTCCGATCGTCCTCCCCCTCCGGAGTTCCTACCACCATCTACTGTACCGCAGCATGTGTGTGGCGCTCATCCGAGAGTGTCACAGGAGCCTCTTCACTAACATGCCCAAACTGAGTGAGTGCCATCAGGATGGTCGAGGGTGTTGGAGATAGCTGTGATGGGTAATCGTCTGATCCGTGTTCCCGGGTGTCTTGGGTTGATGACTCTCACCCGTGATTGTGTCATCGTCGCGTCTAGGCATCTGGGGTTATGGCTGTGGCTGGGGTGCGAGCGATGGCGGGCACACCAGTAATACCCGCCCCATCACCAGCTGATCCTGCAAGTCACATGACAGGACGTATGATTAGACAGCGGGCCTCGGGAGGGGGGGGGGGCTGGAAGGTTCGGGGAATAGGCGTGGTGGGCGTTGTGGAGCAGTCTTTAGGAGTTAGGGGTAGTGGGGGCGTGGAGTGGTGTGCGGGTGGTGTGAGGGTGAAGTGGGTTTGGAGCTGGTGTTTGGTGGTGCGGGAGGAGGGTGAGACTGGTGTGAGGGTGGTGTGAGTGCGATGTTTGGTGAGACTGGTGTTGGGGGGGCACATGTCTCATGGCAATCAATAGTTCAGCACGGTCTCACTTCCTCGCCCGATGCCTATCTCCATCCGGATGTCTGGTCCAATGGGCACTGTGCAACCCTGTGGAGGCCCTTCAGTCTTATTCCCGAATTCCTGCCGGTCTGGACGGTGTTGCCGGTGGTGCTGTCCTCCTCTACAACCTGCGCCCAGGCTGCATCTGGCAGCCTCTATCCTGTTTCGGTGTGCAGTGTCGCCTGCCTCTCCGCACAGCGTCCAACAGCATCTCAATCTCCACGTCTGTGAATGTTGGCCCCGCTCTCCTCGCTGTAATCCTGTTGCCTGGGATGGTATGTTTGTGGAGAGGGAAGTGTGTAATGCAACTGCATCTTGTCAGTCTCTTGTGTGTCAGCCGCAAATCTGGCGAATCTCGCACCGTTTCTCATTGGAATCGATTGCGTTCCACGTGGCGCTGGTGCTAGCCCCTCAACAGCTGCTGAATCAGTCCATATGCGGCGCCAATTTTGCGTTCCTTGAAGTCCGAGAATCCGGCCCCAGGATCTACACTTGGTCTCAGGAATTCCACTGTCTAAGTCGCTGCTGGATGAAATGCGGATGTGTCAACCTATAGGAAGCTCGAATAAATTCTGGCATACTTATATGTGGCGTGTGATCTCATGAGTGCAAAAATGGGACGTTTAACTCTGCAGTTTAACGTCTCCATTGTTAGCAAAAATAAGATTCTGGTGGCGACCATGGTGTGAGTGATCGCACATCTGGCGGCTCCCACTCGTGGTGGTTTTGCCGAACGTTTTCCTGGCTTAACGTGTGGATGTAAGGTGGAAGATAGTTGCAGGAGAGTGAGGGGAAGAAATCGACCCTCTGATCTATGGAGCTAAGCACAGAACAGGTCGAAAAAAGAGGGAATCAGTCGGTTGGAGCAGGTACAGCGCCTTTCAACGCACGTGGAGATGGCGGAGGGGCAGGGAGCCCTGCTGCCTCAGTTGTCGGCGGACCAACTGGTGAGCTTCTTAAATGAGAAGTTCACCCAGCAACGGAAGGAGAATGGGAGGAAGTGGCCCGGTCGGTGGATTCGATCAAAGCAGTGCAGGGCCGTGTAGAAACTAAGCTGGCGGCCCAGGGTCAAGGTGATCCAGAAGTTGTAGGAGGTGACAGAGGAACACAAGGGCAGTTTGCCTCGATGGCAGTGGAGATGGGGCTTAATCACGATCAGCTGTATCGGCCCCAGAGGGACGAGGACCTAGAGAACCCATCACGCAGGCAGAATATAAAAATCATGGGCCTGCTGGAGGGCAATGAAGGAGCCGATTCTGGTGCGTATGTGGGGAAGATGTTGGGGAAGCTGCTTGGTCAGGGAGCGTTTTCACAGCTGTTGGAGCTGGATCGAGCGCACAGGGCGCAAATGACGAAGCCCAAGGGGAACACGCCGACGAGGGTGGTGGTGGTGCGGTTGCAACGTTTCCTGGACAAGGAGCAAATACTGAGGCGGGCCAGCCAGACGAGGCGCTGTACCTGGGAGGGCAATGACATCAGAGTTTACCAGGACCTGGGTACAGATTTGACCAAGCAGGGAGGGAGCTTCAACAGGGTCAAGGCTGACCTCGACAAGAGGGGGTGAAGTTCAGGCTACTGTACCCGGCATGTCTATGAGTGACCTATGATGGCCGGTGATAGTACTCTGGATTGGCGGAGTCGGCGGCAGAATTTATCCGAGACAATGGACTGGCAGAAGGTAGAGTTTGAACTTTGGTGGAGATGCTGTTATGACGTTATGGTTAATTTATGTTTGGGACCATTTTTTTTTTCGGCTTCAGGTTTGGTTTTGTCCGTTGTTAAGAGATGGGGGGGTTGATCTCTTTGTGTTTGAGGGGGGGGGGGGGGTTGGTTTTGGTTTGTTTGCACTAATGTTATAGCGTGGGGGAGCGGAATTTGCGGGGATAGGACACTAAGGGTCATGGGCGCGTGCTGCCAGGCTAGCTGGGCGGGCGAGTTCATGGAAGCGCAATGGGAGTGACTGGAAGGTCAGTGGGGGGATGGGTCAGGGGCTGTTGCTGGGGAGCTCGCGGCGAGGGCGAAGTACTGTTGACAGGGGAAGTGTATTTAAAGTGTAAGGGGAGGAAGATTGATGACGGTGGCCGCCCGAGGGCCGGCCTGGGAAGGTGCGGGCCACGGGCCGGTGGCTGGCCGAATAGGGACTATTGTTGATCAGCAGGGGACGGGGTGCCCCCGAGCAGGCTGGTCATGTGGAACGTGCAAGGATTAATGGGCCAGTCAAGTGTTCACACACTTGAAGCGACTGAAGGCGGATGTGGGATTGCTACAAGAGACGCACATGAAGGTGAGGGACCCAATTAGGCAGAGGAAGGGATGGGTCGAGCAAATGTTTCATTCAGGATTGGATTTTAAAATGAAAGGTTGGCGATTCTGGTCAGTGAACGGGTGGCGTTCGACGTGGGAAATATTGTGGCGGACTCTGGGGGTAGGTACGTTATCGCAAGCTGTAAATTGCTGGTCTTCGTCAACATCCATATCCAGAACTGGGACGATGTGCAATTTATGAAGAGGGTGCTGGGGAAGATTCTGGTTCTGGACTCTCATCGGCTGCTTATGGAGGGGCGAGGGGAACTTTAATAAGGCCCTGGATCGGAGATTGGACTGGTCGAGTTCGAGGTCGCGGAGGGTGTTGTCTGAAGCTTGGTGGGTTCGTGGAGCACCTGGAGAAGAGGGGGTTGAATCCGTGGAGATTTGGTAGTCCAAGGGCGCAAGAATTTTAGTTTTACTCGCATGTGCTCAAGTTGCACGACAGAGTAGATTTGTTCGTGGTGGATCAGACGTTGTTGGCAGGGGTGGTGGATTTCGAATACTCGGCAATCGGAGTGGCCGACCACGCCCCGTACTGGGCGGATTTACGGATAATCAAGTTGGGGGGCGGGGGGCGGGCAGCGCCCGCAATGGAGTCTGTATGTGGGAATATTAGCGGAGGAAGAGCTGTTTGAGCGCGTCAGGAAGGACAGCCGGAGTTATGTTGAGGTTTATGGCGCAGAGGGAGATTTTTGACGGTCCTGGCTACACTCAAAGTAGTTAGGGGGGAGTTTATTTCGATTGGGGCACTCATTGTGAAGGCGGAGCGGTTGGAGACAGAAAGGATAGAACATAGAACAGGACAGCACAGGACAGACCCTTCAGCACACAATATTGTGCCGACGATTTACCCTAATCTAAGATCAACCTAACCTACACCCCTTCAATTTACTGTTGTTCATGTGTCTGTCTAAGAGTCGCTTGATGTCCCTAATGACATTGACTCCTCCACCTCTGCTGGCAGTGCATTCCGCACACCCACCACTCGCGGTGTAAAGAACCTACCTCTGACATCTCCCCTATACCGTCCTCCAATCACCTTCAAATGATGTACCCTCGTGACAGCCATTTCCAATCTGGGGAAATGTGTCTGGCTATCCACTATATCCATGCCTCTTTTCACCTTGTACACCTCAATCAAGACATCTCTATGCCTTCTGCGCTCCAGTGAGAAATCCCTAGCTCCTTCAACGTTTCCTCATAAGACATGCCCTCCAGTCCAGGCAGCATCCTGGTAAATCTCCGCTGCACCCCCTCCAAAGCATCCACATCCTTCCTATAATGAGGCGACCAGAACTGGACATAATATTCCAAGTGTCGTCTAACTGTAGTTTTATAAAGCTGCAGCAAAACCTCGCGGGTCTCAAACTCAATCCCCCTGTTAATGAAAGCCAACACACCAGACCTCTTCAGAACAACCCTATCAACCTGGGTGGCAACTTTGAGGGATCTGTGTACGTGGACTCCAAGATCCCTCTGTTCCTTCACCCTTCCAAAAATCCTGCCTTTAACCCTGTATTCAAATTCGACCTTCCAAAATGAATCACTTCACATTTTTCAACGTTGAACTCCATTAGGCACTTCTCAGCCCAGCTCTGCATCCTGTCAATATCAAGTTTGAACCAGCAACAGCCCTCAACACTACCTATATCTCTCCCAACCGTCGCGTCATCAGCAAACTAACTAACCCACCCTTCCACTTCCACATCCAAGTAATTTATAAAGAACCACAAAGAGCAGTGGTCCCAGAACAGATCCTTGCGGGACACCACTGGTCACTGACCTCCAGGCGGAATACTTTTCATCTTCAACCACTCGCTGTCTTCTTTCGGTCAGCCAATTCTGTATCCAGACAGCCACATTTCCCTGTTTCCTATGTCGCCTAACTTTCTGAATGAGCCTGCCACGGGGAACCATTTCAAATGCCTTACTGATATCCATATACACCACATCCACTGCCCGACCTTCATCAATGTGTCTGGTCACATCTTCAAAGAATTCAATGAAGCTTGTGAGACATGACCTGCAGCAAACAAAGCCGTGCTGACTATCTTTAATCAAACTATGTCTTTCTAAATAATCATAAATCTTATATCTCCGAATCCTTTCCAATATTTTGTCACCACAGACGTAAGACTGATGGATCTGTAATTCGCAGGGGTTTCCCTATTTCCTTTCTTGCATAGGGGAACAACCTACTCCTCCCTACAATCGTCCAGTACTACGCCAGTGGAGATTAAGGACGCAAAGATCATCGCCAATGGTGCAGCAATCTCCTCTCTCGCTTCCGGTCGTAACCTTGGGTATGTCCCGTCAGCCCCAATGGACTTATCGATCCTGATGCTTTTAAACATTTCCAACATCTCCTCGTTCTTAATATCTACCTGTTCGAGTCTATTAGCCTGGTTCACACTGTTCACATGAGCAACAAGGTCCCTCTCTCTAGTGAATAATGCAGCAAAGTATTCATTTAGGGTCTCCCCATCTCCTCAGACTCTAAGCACAAGTTCCCTCCACTAACCCTGATCGGCCCTACTCTCACTCTGATCATCCTTTTATTTCTCACGTAAGTGTAGAACACCTTGGGGTTTTCCCTAATCCTTTGCGTCAGGGCTTTTTCATGCCCCCTTCTACTCTCCTCAGTCCATCTTTGAATTCCTTCCTGGCTACCTTGTAACCCTCTAGAACCGAGTCAGACCCTTGCTTCCTCAACATTACGTAAGCTTCCTTCTTCCTCTTGACTAGAAGCTCCATTTCTCTTGTCATCCAAGGCTCCTTCACCTTACCATTTCTGCCTCGTCTCAGTGGGACTATTCAGCACTCGCAGAAAGTGCTCCTTAAACAATCCCAACATTACTGTTGTGCATTTCCCCAAGAACAATTGTTCCCACTTTATGCTCCTCAGCTCCTGTCTAATAGCAGTACAATTTCCACCCCCCCCCCCAATTAAATACCTTCCCGTACTGTGTGTTCCTATCCCTCTCCATGACTATGGCAAAGGTCAAGGAGTTGTAATCGCTATCACCGAAATTCTCTCCCACCGAGACATCTTACACCTGGTCTGGTTCGTTGCCGAGCACCATGTCCAATATGGCCTCCCCTATTCTGCCTATTTACATATTGAGTCAGGAATCCTTCCTGTACACACCTGACAAAATCTGATCCACCCAAACCATTTGCGCTAAGCAGGTTCCAGTCAATATTAGGAAGTTGAAGTCACTCCTAACAAGAACTCTGTTACTTCTGCACGTTTTCAGGTTCTGTCGCGCAATCTGTTCCTCTGTCTCCCTGCTTCTATTGGGGGGTCTATAGAAAACTCCCAATTAAGTGACAGTTCCGTTTTTGTCCCTGACTTCCAGTCCTACTGGCTCAGTAGACAAACCTTCCTCAACTACCTCTTTTTCTGCAGCTGTAGTGCACTTCCTAATTAACAGTGCCACTGCCCCGCCTCTTTTCCCTCCCTCCCTATTTTTCTGTAAACATCTGAACCCCGGATAATCTAACAACCATTCCTGCCCCTGTTAAATCCATGAATTCGTAATGGCCAGAACATCGTAGTTCCAAGTACTGATCCATGCTCTAAATTCATCTCCCTTATTACTGACAGTCCTCGCATTGAATCAGCCACACTTTAACCCATTCCACTGAGTACAACCCAACCCTATCAATTGACTATCCTTCCTCACAGACTTGGTGCATACTATTTCTGCCTGTTCAACAGCTACCCTGTCCTCTGATCCATTTCTCTGGCTCCCATCCCCCTGTCAAACTTCATGTACAGGTCCCACTTTTCCCAGAAGATTTCCCAATGATCCACATATCTGAAGCCTTCCCTCCTGCACTAGCCCTGTAGCCACGTGTTCAGCTGCACTCGCTCTCTTTTCCATGCCTCACTTGCAAGTGGCACCGATAGCAATTCTGAAATCACTACTCTGTTTGTCCTGCTGTTTATCTTCAAACCCAACTCCCCAAAATCTTTTTAGATCCTCATCCCTTTTCTTAGATATGTAGTTGGTACTTATGTACACCACGACATCTGATTGTTCTCCTTCCCCCTTAAGAATCATGTAGACTCGATCCAAGACATCCCCAGTCCTGTCACCGGGTGGCAACATACCTCCTGGAGTCTCGCTCGCAACCACAGAACCTCCTATCCTTTTCCCTAACCATAGAATCTCCTTTCACTATTGCTTTTCAATTCTCCCCCTTCCCTTCTGAGTCACAGAGCCTGCCCCAGTGCCAGATTTCTGGTGTCTGGGGTCTTCCTCCGGTAGGTCATCCCCCGCCCCCTAACGCCATCCAAAACGGTGTGCTTGTTTTGAAGTGGAACGGCAACGAGGGATCCCTGAACTGTCTGCCCGTTCGCTTTCCTTACCCTGACTGTAACCCAGCTTTTCTTCCCCTTTGCCTTGGGTGTGGCTACCTCCCTGTAACTCTTCTCTATCACCCCTTATGCCTCCCGGATGATCCGAAGTTCATCCATCTCCTGCTCCTGTTTCCTAACACAGTCTTTGAGGAGCTGGAGTTGGGTGCACTTCCCGCAGATGTGGTCAGCGGGGACACCGGTGGTATCCACATGCTACAGGAGGAGTATACAACTGCCCTAGCCTCCATCCCCTCAGATCTTACAGAATGGAGCTGCCCTGTGGACCAACTGGAACTCCGCCCTCCGACTCTGCTAGGAGTCAACTGCACTCTATGTAAACTCCCGGATCCCTCACGTTCTTTGAGGAAATGTGGGAAATGAAATGAAAGGAGCAGCCTCCTCACCTCCCTCCCTCAATCACCAAACTCTCACCATAGCACTCGAATGCACTAACATTCAGCACTCAGTGCAAGCAAAGTCTGCACTGTCGCTGGCTCACCTTTGTAATGTGACTCTCGCCTCTGAAAACTGGCCGAATCCAATTAACTAATTAATAAGCTGCAGCTGCAAGTATCTGCAAGTAGAACATTTGTGTCAAGCTGATTGAAAATTCACCTTCTTCTAAACCAAACAACAACTTTTAAGTTAATTAACTAAATGAAAGAAAGACTGGACTTTAGATTTTAAAAATGCACCCTTACTACCCCTCAGTCACCAAACACTCACGATAGCACTCAAATGCATCCAAATTCAGCACTCAGTGCAAACAAAGTCTACACTGCATCTGGCTCATCTTGTACTGAAGTGGAGGCTAGTGGAGGAAATCCTGCAGGTGCAGAGGTGATATGCAGAGGCCCAGGAGGAAGGGCTGTTAAAGGAACGCCAGTGAATGCTAATGGAGTTTGGGCTGTTAACCACGTGTAAAGTGGTTGGGCATTTGCGAAGGGTGAGAGGGGCGGGATACAAGAATGGAGAGAAAGCGAGCAGGATGTTAGCATATCAGCTGAGGAAGTAGGAGGTGGCGAGAGATATTGGGAAAGTGAAGGACATAGGGAACACGGTCTTGGACCCGACCCGGGTGAATGTGGTGTTCAGGGAGGTTTACAGCAAATTGTCTAAGTTGGAACCCGCAGCCGGGAAAGAGGGGTGGGGATGTTTCTGAAAGGTCTAGAATTTCCCAAGGTTCATGGAGAGCTGTGAGGACTTGGGGCCTCCAATTGGCTTGTCGAAGTGGTAGATTTGTTAAAGGCGCTGCAAACAGGTCTGTCCCCAGAATCGGACAGGGACCCGGTGTAAATCGTGAATATGTTCTCGCGCGGGGGCGGGGTGTTGGGGGGAGGTGTCCGGGACCGCTGCTGGTCAGGGCCTTCAGTGAAGTGGCAGTCTCCACCCACCGCTCCCACCACCGACGTTGTCACAGGCGTCGATCTCCCTCGTCTTAAAACAGGATTAGGATCCGGAAAAACTTGGGTCGTATGCTGATCACCCTATTAAATGTGCATCCCTTCTGTTGGCGAATATCCTGGCCACAAAGTTCAGGACTGAGTCCTTGAGAAATAAGGATGATCAGCCGGGGTTAGCTCAGGGCCGGCACTTGGCGACCTACATTAGGAGGCTGCTTAATGTTATTATGAGGGGTGCAATATTGAGCAGGTGGTGGACATGGAATCAGAGGAGGCCATTTATTGGATGAAGTGGGAATACATATGGAAGGTCCTCTGGCGATTTGGATTTGGGCAGGGATTTGTGGATTGATTTGGTTGATATACCAGGCACCATTGGAGAGTGCGCAGACGAATCGGGTGGGATTGGACTGCTTCATGTTGTACCGGGGACGAGGCACGGATGTACTCTTTCCCCACTGTTTGCCTTGTCCACAAAACGTTTGGCATTGGCATTGAGGGCGTTGAGGATCTAGCAGGGAGTGGCGCGTGGAAAAGCGAGACGGGCTGGAACACAGTGTCTCGCTCGATCGGGACGTTTTGCTCCTGTACATATCTGACACGCTGGAGGGGAATTTAAGGGCTTATGGGGATATTACAGGAGTTCAGCTGGTTTTCGGGATACAAATTCAATATGGGTAAGAGTGAGGTCTTTGCTATCCAGACGAGGGGACAGGAGAAGAGACTAAGAGAAATGCTTTCAAGGTGGTGGGAGGGAGCTTTCGATATTTGGGTATCCAGGTGGCGCACAATTGTGAGCAGCTGCTTAAACTAAATTTGGGTTTGTTAGTCGATGAGAAGATGGACTTTCGTAGGTGGGAGACGCTCCCGTTGTCATTAGCGGTCCGGGTTCGGATGGTTAAAATGACGGTGCTCCAAAGGTTTCTGTTTGTTTTCCAGAGTTCCCAATATTTATCCTCAAGGCGTTCTTCAAGAATGTGAATGCAGAGATCTCCGGATTTGTTTGGGCGGGGAAAACGCAGCGGGTGGAAAAGGTGCTGCTGGTGCGGGAGCGGGGGGTAGGGAGAGCGGGGTTAGCTCTCCCGAATTATATTAAGTACTACTGGGCAGCGAACATTGTGATGGTCAGGAAGTGTGTACTGGGGGAAGGGTCGCTATGGTAGCGGGTGGAGGCGGCCTCATGTGAGGACACGAGTTTGGGGGCACTGTTAACGACATCTCTGCCGTTCTCGCCAGCTCGGTAGTCAAACATGGGGTTAGAGGGGGAGGGGCAGCGGGGTGGGTCGGTGTTGTCACCATATGTGATAACCATCGGTTAACTCCGGGGGCGGGGGGAGCGGTGAATGGGGTTTTTCCTAGATGGTAGCAGTCGGAGATTGCAACATTTGGGATCGATTTATTGATTATGGTTCCGCGAGCCTGGAGGAGTAAGTGGAGGGGCTTGAGTTGCCAGGGCGGGATGGGTATCTGCAAGTGAGGGACTTTGTGCGGAGGCATGTTTCAAACTTTCTGCACCTGCTACAGGATAAGGTGTGGTCGAGAACAGGAGTAAGCGAGGGGGAGATCTTAGATCTATAAAGAGCTGATGGAGTAGGAGGGAGCCCCGATAGTGGAGGCGATGGGAAAGTGGGATGAAGAGCTGGGTGGGCAGCAGGAGGCTGGATTATTGGAGGAGGCCCTGAGGTGAGCCAATTCATCCTAGTCGTGCGTCAGGCTCAGCCTGATACAGTTTAAGGTGGTCCACAAGGGATGCATGAGTATGGCCCGGCTGAGCAGGTTCATTGAATCATAGAATTTGCAGTGAAGAAGGAGGCCATTCTGCCCATCGAGTCTGCACCGGCCCTCACAACGAGCCCCGTAGTCAAGCCCACGTATTCACCCTGTCTCCGTAACCCTGAAACCTCCATTTAACCTTTTTGGACACGAAAGGCAATTTAGCATGGCCAATCCACCTATCCCGCACATCTTTGGACTGTGGGAGGAAATCTGAGCACCCAGAGGAAACCCACGCAGACACGGGGAGAATGTGTGGACTCTGCACAGACAGTGACCCAGCCTGGAATTGAACCTGGGAAACGGAGCTTTGAAGCAACCGTGCTAACCACTATTCTACGGTGCTGCGCTAAGGAGGTGGAGGGTTAGTGTGGGCACTGTGCGTGTGTCTGTGTGTTTGTATGTGTGTGTCTGGTGAGGGGCGTGGATTTGCGAATCATGTTTTGGACGTGTCCGAGGCAGAGTGATTTCTGGCAGGGATTTGCTGAAGTCATGTCAGAGGACTTACAAATGAGGGTGGTACCCAGTCCAGAGGTTGCGATATTTATTGTGTCAGCAGACCCGGCAGCCCAGGGCGTGAGAGAGACCAACGTCGTGGTCTTTGCTTCCCTGGTGGCAGCGAGACGGTTCCTCCTAGGGTGGAGGGATTCGGAGCCTCCGAAGTCAGGGGAAGGATTAGCGACATGGCGGGCATAGTCAGACTCGAGAAAATTAAATTCGCCTTGAGGGGGTCATTGCAGGGGATTGCTCGGAGATGGCAGCCGTTCATCGACTTCGAGAAGAATTCAGCTGTCAGCAGGTGGGGGGGGGGGGGGGAACGGGAGGCATGAGAGAGTCGTGTAAGAGCAGCAGAATCAACGGACGGGTGGTTGGGGAATGTGGCACTGTTTATGTAAGTCATGTTGGTTTGTTCGTTATATTGTTGTGTTTTTATTTTGGTTGAAAATGTGATGTGTAAAATTGTTAAAACTCTAAATGCCTCAATAAAATATTCACTAAAAAAAGTAAGATGTTGTTCAATCCTGCCGTTAGTCCCTTATTGAAGTACAAGTTTTAAAAAAACGACTTACGTATAACATTACTAGCAACTTGAAGTTCGAATATCTTTTTAGTTAAGAGTGTCACACACTGCAGAGGTGTTCGAGCAAATGCACTCTCTTCCAGACCTGCTGCAGCAATGGCATCGGGCTAAGTTAATTGACCTGCAAAAGCACATTAATCCGCATTTGCAATTATCTGCCCAGACTTACCCCAACCTCCCATTGAATTTTGCCAGAGGTTCTTGATGCCATTGTCAGGCAAATATAATGTGGCACAAGTCATCTCGCCACATCATTGGAATTTTGATCTACCTGGCACGTTGGGCACAGACTGAAATGAAGCCAACAGGCGAGTTGCCCAGGCGGCTCTCAGTTGGGCATCAATCAGCAGGTTGTTGCTGAGTATACAAAATATATGGGAAATTAGAAATTTAGGATTGACGCATTGATATTTACATCTTCGGTGCAATGTTCGCCAATCTGGATTCTTGCACATTAACCTCAGAACAGCGTCAACTATGCTGAAGTTCTTATTAAAACATGGATATTTGGATGATTTTTGTTAGATGTAGTGACTGATTATTAACTTTCCAGATTCTCCGATTCTGGCCGTTCAGAATACTTTCTTAATCAGTATCTCCGTGTTTCGCATCCTGCATGTTTAGTATCACATAAATGATGGCTGCCTTTATTGGACTATGAGTATTTGATGGCAGATAATTGAATCTTTTATGCAGAGTTATGAATTGATGTCCGGTTATTTTGGACGGACGTACCTCTGCCAAGATGTTCATGCTGTCAATTTGGTAGATATTGATAAATACTACATATCCAAAGAATTATTATCCAATTAAGTATTTTGTTGTTCTGAGGAAAAGAGAACTGGTGAAGACTTGCAAGTTGGGTTAGGTTTGTCCAGATTTCTGCTGATATTGACGGGGTTGATTAAACGCGTAATCCCTGAGGCACTTGCCAGATGATATCTACCTCACTGAGATCATAATTAGCCTCGAAGATTAGCTTCATATGTATTGGAAGAATAGCCGAGAGGCAAAATTGTCTGGGCCAAAATAGCTTTCAGTTGATAAAGAAAATTCAGTTCACTGAAATCATGTACACAGCAATGATTTACAGTACTTGTGGGATGAAACTCAATTCGTGTGCAACAACACGTGAAGTATTTGAAAACAGGATGAAGTCAATCATTTGCAAGATAGACGGTAACAAGTATACCAATACAATGTAATGCCCTGTACTCTTGTATATATGTTTCAACAACTAAAGCACAAGCTGTCATTAAAGGAAGAAAAAAAATTTCTTAATTAAAGTTAAAAATTACGATTACATTGCATTCTGCGCTTTATAATAATTACCAGCTTCTCTCTCACTAAGTTTGAGCTCTGTTGAGGAAAATAAGTTTCGAGTCACCTATAAATGGACTATCAGGGATTATTAGCGCAACGAAAACAAAACGAGATTACAAATAAATTGAATCGTAATTATCAGATGTTCTGTAAATCATCACGGGCAGCACGGTAGCACAAGTGGATAGCACTGTGGCTTCACAGCGCCAGGGTCCCAGGTTGGATTCCCTGCTGGGTCACTATCTGTGCAGAGTCTGCAGCATCTCCCCGTGTCTGCATGGGTTTCTTCCGGGTGCTCCGGTTTCCTCCCACAGTCCAAAGATGTGCAGGTTAGGTGGATTGGCCATGCTAAATTGCCCCTAGTGTCCAAAAAAGAGGTTAGCAGGGGTTATTGGGTTACAGGGATAGTGTGAAAGTGTGAGCTTGAGTGGGTCAGTGCAGACCCGAATGGCTTCCTTCTACACTGTATGTTCTATGTCATCACATTAAGTGTGTTTACGGAAGTTAAACGATAACATAACTACTTTCTCTGGAGAATTGATGAAAAAAAACTATACTCTCGATACCTGCAAGTGTGAGGTTCCGTTCGAAAACACGGAGTTCTGAAAAATAAATTCACGGTCACTGAAATGCTTTCATTTTTACCTTGAATATCGGTCGTTTGGATATCAAAATCACCAACACTCATACTGATCAATGTTTGTTTTGCTCTGTAGCACATGCAGTTTGTTCTTGTAGCAATTCTCAAAGTTGGCAGCCGGAGTCAATTATCAACGGCATTTTTCATGCATAATGTCTCAGCGCTAGAGGAATGTGTAACATTATAGAACAATTTGCGTTCTTTACATAAACTCCTGAATATATGATTGGTCTTTTTCTCACCTAAGGGCATGGTCACCGCTGCGCAGGCAGCTATTGATAACTCATCCTCAGGTTTATATCCTGGAGAGGTTAGTTACTTCAGTCCTGGCGCGTAGATGGGGGGAGTGAACATTGAAATCAGTAACAGGGAGTCGAATCTGCCAATATTCTGACAATGGATACTAAAATTCTTAGATGTGCTTACGCAGACGCCTGTTGAAGAGCGTCGTGTGCTCTAACACACTTATTAAGTGAACAGTATGTTCAGTCTTTCAGGGGTCTCGAGGTTCAGCCGTCGAAATATGCAGAACAGAATACAATCAATAACTAACTCCCTTCTCGAACAGTAAGACGCCTCACAACACCAGGTTAAAGTCCAACATGTTTGTTTCAAACACTAGCTTTCGAAGCACTGCTCCGTCCTCAGGTGAATGGTTTCCAAACACTCTGGAAACATTTAACATAATCTGGGAGCTCCTCGACTCTTATGTCATTTAAATGGCGTAAACTAATAGTTATTCTGAAATAAAACAGGAAATACTGGATAAACAAAGCAGACCTGGCAGCATCTCTTGGCAGAAACAGAGCTGAAGTTTCGGATTGACATGATCCCTCCATGGAACTGAAGGGAGTTTAAATTTATGGAAATATGCAGTTAAAAAGGAGACGTCGGCGGTCGGGAAGAGTAGAAGTTGTTTTGCACTGGAGTGCTGAGCTTGTGGCATTTGAGTGCGACAGTGAGAGTTTGGTGACTGAGGGAGTATAAGGGTTCATTTTTATTTAAAGTCTAGTATTTCTTTTATTTAGTTAATTAACTTAAAACTTGCTGTTTGGTCTATAAGAAGATGAATTTTGAATCAGCTTTAAACAAGGTTCTACTTGTACTTACTTGCAGCTGGAGCTTGTTAATTAGTTAATTGCATTAGGCCAGTTTTCAGAGGCGAGAGTCACAGCATAAATAGGAGCTAGTTACAGTGCAGACTTTGTTTGCACTGGAGTGCTGAGCTTGTGGCATTTGAGTGCTACAGTGAGAGTTTGGTGACTGAGGGAGTTAGGTGAGGAGGGAGTAAGGTGCTCCTTACATTTCATTTCCTATATTTATCAAAGAGCGTGAAGGGAGCCAGGAGTTTAGAGTACATCTAACTGGAAGCAGAGTCGGAGGGCGGAGGCCCAGTTGGTCCACGGGGCAGCTAATTCTGTAAAGTAAGAGGGGTCAGTTGCATGCTCCTCCTGTTGGATGTGGGTGGTGAGGGATACCACTGGTGTCGCCACTGACTATACCTGCTGGAAGTGCACCCAACTCAAGCTCCTCAGAGACCGTGTTAAGGAACTGGAGCTGGAGCTGGATGAACTTCGGATCATCCGGGAGGCAGAGAAGTGTTACAGGGAGGTAGCTACACCAAATGTACTGGACAAGAGTAGCTGGGTAACAGTCAGGGGACTGAAAACTAACAGGCAGACAGTGCAGGGATCCCTTGTGGCCGTTCCACTTCAAAACAAGTATACCGTTTTGGATGCTGTTGGGGGGGGATGACCTACCGGGGGAAGGCCCCAGCGGCCAGGTCTCTGGCACTGAGTCTGGTTCTGGGGCTCAGAAGGGAAGGGGGAAGCATAGAAAAGCAATAGTAATAGGAGATTCAATGGTTAGGGGAATAGATAGCAGATTCTGCGGTCGCGAGTGAGACTCCCGAAAGGTATGTCGCCTCCCGGGTGCCAGGGCCAGGGATGTCTCGGATCGTGTCTTCAGGATCCTGAAGGGGGAGGGGGAGGAGCCAGAAGTCGTGGTGCACATTGGTACCAACGGCATAGGTAGGAAAAAGGGTGTGGACGTAATAAACAAGTTTAGGGTGTTCGGCTGGATGTTAAAGGCCAGGACAGACAGAGCAGTTATCTCTGGTTTGTTGCCGGTGCCACGTTATAGCGAGGCTGGGAATAGGGAGAGAGTGCAGTTGAACACGTGGCTGCAGGAGTGGTGTAGGTGGGAGGGCTTCAGGTATTTGGATAATTGGAGCGCATTCTGGGGAAGGTGGGACCTGTACAAGCAGGACGGGTTGCATCTGAACCAGAGGGGCACCAATATCCTTGGGGGGGGGGGGGGGAGGTTTTCTAGTACTCTTCGGGAGGGTTTAAACTAATTTGGCAGGGGAATGGGAACCGGATCTGTAGTCCAGCAACTAAGGAAGCCGATATTCAGGACGCCAAAGCACGTAGTGATGCAGGGGGGAAGGTAACACTGACAAAGGAGAGTACTTGCAGGCAAGGAGATGGGTTGAAGTGTGTATACTTTAATGCAAGAAGCATCAGGAATAAGGTGGGTGAACGTAAGGCATGGATCGGTACTTGGGACTATGATGTGGTGGCCATCACGGAAACTTGGATAGAAGAGGGGCAGAAATGGTTGTTGGATGTCCCTGGTTATAGATGTTTCAACAAGATTAGGGAGGATGGTAAAAGAGCTGGGGGGGGGGGGGGGGGGGGGGGGGGGTGGCATTGTTAATTAGAGATAGTATAACAGCTGCAGAAAGGCAGTTCGAGGGGGATCTGCCTACTGAGGTAATATGGGTTGAAGTCAAAAATAGGAAAGGAGCAGTCACCTTGTTGGGCGTTTTCTATAGGCCCCCCAATAGCAGCAGAGATGTGGAGGAACAGATTGGGAAACAGATTTTGGAAAGGTGCAGAAGTCACAGGGTAGTAGTCATGGGTGACTTCAACTTCCCAAACATTGAGTGGAAATTCTTTAGATCAAATAGTTTGGATGGGGTAGTGTTTGTGCAGTGTGTCCAGGAAGCTTTTCAAACACAGTATGTAGATTGTCCGACCAGAGGGGAGGCCATATTGGATTTAGTACTTGGTAATGAACCACGGCAGGTGATAGATTTGTTAGTGGGGAAGCATTTTGGAGGTAGTGACCACAATTCTGTGACTTTCACTTTAATTTTGGAGAGGGATAGGTTCGTGCAACAGGGCAAGGTTTATAATTGGGGGAAGGGTAAATACAATGCTGTCAGACAAGAATTGAAGTGCAGAAGTTGGGAACATAGGTTGTCAGGGAAGGACACAAGTGAAATGTGGAACTTGTTCAAGGAACAGGTACTGCGTGTCTTTGATATGTATGCCCCTGTCAGGCAGGGAAGAGATGGTCGAGTGAGGGAACCATGGTTGACAAGAGAGGTTGAGTGTCTTGTTAAGAGGAAGAAGGAGACTTATGTAAGGCTGAAGAAACAAGGTTCAGACAGGGCGCTATAGGGATACAAGATAGCCAGGAGGGAACTGAAGAAAGGGATTAGGAGAGCTCAGAGAGGGCATGAAAAATCTTTCGCAGGTAGGATCAAGGAAAACCCCAAGGCCTTTTACACATATGTGAGAAATATGAGAATGACTAGAGCGAGGGTAGGTCCGATCAAGGACAGTAGCGGGAGATTGTGTATTGAGTTTGAAGAGATAGGAGAGGTCTTGAACAAGTATTTTTCTTCAATATTTACAAACGAGAGGGGCCATCTTGTTGGAGAGAACAGTGCGAAACAGACTGATAAGCTCGAGGAGATACTTGTCAGGAAGGAAGATGTGTTGCGCGTTTTGAAAAACTTGAGGATAGACAAGTCCCCCGGGCCTGACGGGATATATCCAAGGATTCTATGGGAAGCAAGAAATGAAATTGCAGAGCCGTTGGCAATCATCTTTTCGTCCTCGCTGCCAATTGGGGTGGTACCAGAGGATTGGAGAGTGGCGAATGTCGTGCCCCTGTTCAAAAAAGGGAATAGGGATAACCCTGGGAATTACAGGCCAGTTAGTCTTACTTCGGTGGTAGGCAAGGTAATGGAAAGGGTACTGAGGGATAGGATTTCTGTGCATCTGGATCGGCACTGCTTGATTAGGGATAGTCAGCACGGATTTGTGAGGGGTAGGTCTTGCCTTACAAGTCTTATTGACTTCTTTGAGGATGTGACCAAGCATGTGGATGAAGGTAAAGCAGTGGATTTAGTGTACATGGATTTTAGTAAGGCATTTGATAAGGCTCCCCATTGTAGGCTTGTGCAGAAAGTAAGGAGGCATGGGATAGTGGGAAGTTTGGCCAGTTGGATAACTAACTGGCTAACCGATAGAAGACAGAGAGTGGTGGTGGATGGCAAATATTCAGTCCAGTTATCAGTGGCGTACCGCAGGGATCAGTTATGGGTCCTCTGCTGTTTGTCATTTTCATTAACGACTTGGATGAGAGAGTTCAAGGGTGGGTCAGTAAATTTGCAGATGATACGAAGATTGGTGGAGTTGTGGATAGTGAGGAGGTCTGTTGTGGCTTCAAAGAGATATAGATAGAATGCAGAGCTCGGCTGAGAAGTGGCAGATGGAGTTTAACCATGACAAGTGTGAGGTTGTCCATTTTGGAAGGACAAATATGAATGCGGAATACAGGGTTAACGGTAGGGTTCTTGGCAATGTGGAGGAGCAGAGAGATCTTGGGGTCTATGTTCATAGATCTTTGAAAGTTGCCACTCAAGTGGATAGAGCTGTGAAGAAGGCCTATGGTGTGCTAGCGTTCATTAGCAGAGGGATTGAATTTAAGAGCCGTGAGGTGATGATGCAGCTGTACAAAACCTTGGTCAGACCACATTTGGAGTACTGTGTGCAGTTCTGTTCGCCTCATTTTAGGAAGGATGTGGAAGCTTTGGAAAAGGTGCAAAGGAGATTTACCAGGATGTTGCCTGGAATGGAGAGTAGGTCATACGAGGAAAGGTTGAGGGAGATAGGCCTTTTCTCTTTAGAACGGAGAAGGATGAGGTGCGACTTGATAGAGGTTTATAAGATGATTAGGGGAATAGATAGAGTAGACAGTCAGATATTTCCCCCCCCCGGGTGGAACATACCATTACAAGGGGACATAAATTTAAGATAAATGGTGGAAGATATAGAGGGGATGTCAGAGGTAGGTTCTTTACCCAGAGAGTAGTGGGGGCATGCAATGCACTGCCTGTGGAAGTAGTTGAGTCGGAAACGCTAGGGACCTTCAAGCGGCTATTGGATAGGTACATGGATCAGGGTAGAATAATGGAGTGTACGTTAACCTCTTAAGGGCAGCACGGTAGCATTGTGGATAGCGCAATTGCTTCACAGCTCCAGGGTCCCAAGTTCGATTTCGACTTGGGTCACTGTCTGTGTGGAGTCTGCACATCCTCCCCGTGACTGCGTGGGTTTCCTCCGGGTACTCCTGTTTCCTCCCACAGTCCAAAGATGTGCAGGTTGGGTGGATTGGCCATGAAGAATTGTCCAAAATTCTATGATTAACCTCGGACAAAAGTTCGGCGCAACATCGTGGGCTGAAGGGCCTGTTCTGTGCTGTATTTCTCTATCTAAGACCAGGAATATGTCCGGAAAAGGAGATAGGGACAAATGTGTTATGGATGTAAGACAAAGGGGCGTGCTAATGGTGCCATTGCGGGATGTTGAGTGCTAATTGTGGCGGAAGGTGCGGTAGCAGAATATGTTAATGGGAGCAATTTAACAACAAGAGACAGGTGACCAGGGAGGGTGAGATTGTATATGGGCAAGACAGGAGGCTGACAAACAGCTGACAACAAACTACGAATGGGGTTGGGGGAGCGTATTGGGTTCAGATGGAAGAGAGGTTTACTGTGTAAAGCTCCTTGTATTTGAAGTTGAGTGTGAAAGATTGTAACGTGGCTCATTGAATGATGAATTGTTGTCCTTCCAGGTTGCGTTGGCTATCATTGGTGCATTGCAGCACGCCCAGCACAAACATGTGCGCATGAGAATAAGATGTTGAGTTGCAATAGCAGGTGAAACTGCGTTTGGCTCATCATTGTTGAAGGATCGAAATGGTTCTGCAAAGCAACCACCCAACTTGCGTTCAGAAGAATGGGACGAGGTCCGATCGAGGTATATAGCTAACGTAGACAAAATATTCCCCCGTGGGACAATCAAGAAAGATACGTCACAGATATAGGTTGAGAGGCGGTACGTTGAAAACTGAGATGAGAAGGAACTCACAGAGGATGATGAATTTCTGGGACCCGCTGCCCGATAGAGCGGAAGAGTCTGAATAATTAAACCGTTTCGAGAAGGAGATGGATACATTTCTGATAAAATGAAACGGATTAACGGAATATGAAGAACAGGCAGCAAGGTGGATTTGGGATCAGGAAGATATCAGCCATGATCTGCTTGAATGGCAAAGCAGGCTCAAAAGGATGAATTGCTTACTTCTGCTCCTAATTCCTATGTTTCTATCCATGTCGTGGGGAGCGCATTTCGAGCAAGGAATGTAGTAGATCAAGTTGAGCGTGGTGCAGGTGCAATGTTGCTTGACCTGAAAGGAATTTTTAGTTTCTTGGGTAGCGAGGAGGGAGAAGAAGAAGGGATTGATGTTCCACGCTCTGCATTTGCAGTGGGGAGGGCATGAAGTAGGTTAAGGGAAATGTGTGTTTAGTGGTGGGATCATGCTCCGGGTGCAGAAATGGCGGAGGAGTTTATCCTTCGAGTTATGGGCCAGTTAGTCTTACTTCTGTGGTCGGTAAGTTAATGGAAAAGGTCCTGAAGGATAGGATTTATGACCAGTTGGAAGGACGCAGCTTAATCCATGATAGTCAACACGGATTCGTGAAGCGGAAGTCTTGCCTCACAAATTTGGTTCAATTCCTTGAGGAGGTAACTAAGTGTGTCGAGGAGGGTAGAGCAGTTGATATCGTATACATGGATTTTAGTAAGGAGTTTGATAAGGTTCCCCATGGTCGGCTCATGAAGAAAGTAAGGAGGTGTAGGATAGAGGGAAATTTGGATAATTGGATAAGTAACTGTCTATCACATTGACGGCAGAGTGGTGGTGGATGGAAGATTTTCAGACTGCAGACCAGTTACCAGCGTGTACCACAGCGATCAGTGCTGGGTCTTCTGCTATTTGTGATTTTTATCAATGACTTGGAGGAGGGGGCTGAAGGGTGGGTCAGTAAATTTGCTGATGACACCAAGATTGATGGAGTAGTGGATGAGGTGGAGGGCTGTTGTAGGCTGCAAAGAGACATTGATAGGATGCAGAGCTGGGCCGAAAAATGGCAGATTCAGTTTATCCGTGATAAATGCGAGGTGATTCATTTTGGTCGAAAAAATTTGACTGCGGATTACAGGGTCAATGGCAGGGTTCTGAGCAATGTGGAGGAACAGAGATATCTTGGGGTTTATGTCCACAGATCTCTGAAGGTTGCCACTCAATTTGATAGAGCCGTGAAGAAGGCTTATAGTGCGTTAGCATTTATTAACAGGGAGCTTGAGTTTAAGAGCCGCGGGCTTATGCTGCAACTATACATGACCCTGGTGATACCACATTTGGAGTATTGTGTGCAGTTCTGGTCACCTCATTATCGGAAGAATGTGGAAGCATTGGAAAGGGTGAAAAGGAGATTTACCAGGATGCTGTCTGGTTTGTAGGATATGTCTTAATGGGAAAGGTTGAGGGAGCTAGGAATTTTCTCTTTGGAGCGGAGGAGGATGAGGGGCGACTTAATAGTTGTTTATAAGATGGTGAGGGGGATAGATAGAGTGGACGTTCGGAGACTATTTCCTCGGGTGGATGTAGCTGTTACAAGGGGGTATAACTATAAGATTCAGGGTGGGAGATATAGGAGGAATGTCCGAGGTAAGTTCTTTACTCAGAGTGGTTAGGGTGTGGAATGGACTGCCTGCTGTGATAGTCGAGTCAGACACTTTAGGAACTTTTAAGCTGTTATTCGACAGGCACATGGAGCACACCAGAATGACAGGGAATGTGATAACTTGATCTTGGTTTCGGAAAATGGTCAGCACAACATCGAGGGCCGAAGGGCCTGTTCTGTGCTGTACTGTTCTATGTTTTGCGCAAGTCGAGAAGGCACAGCCGGAGTGAGGCACATCAAGAGTGGGAAGTTTGAACTAGGTTATTTGGTGCAGTGCGTAATCATGAAAGGTAAGTGGTAAGTCTAATTCTGCTGTTTTACAGTTAAAAGTGCAGTGTGCAGATTAGTGTCTGATTGGCTGAAGCTTCCCACACCCTAATTGCTGAGAGGCAGTTATCTGTCAGTCACCTGAGGCCTGTTTAGGGCACAACGTTGCACATTGTATTCTTCTCTTTGAAGTTTAGGCAGTATGAGTCATCCTGGTTAGCTGATGTCTGTATAAAAGACAGACAGAAAGCGCACTCAGTAAGCATTGCACACGTCGAGAAGACACAGCCGGAGTGACGCACATCCAGAGTGGGAAGTTGGAACTTGGTAATTTGGTGCAGCGATGTAATTCGGTGCAGAGTGGGAGAAGGTGCTTTTGCTCTACTGTTTTGTTCTCTCTCTTTCTTCTGGCCTATAACTATTAATCTGCAGGGAGAGAACCAGGGGGCATCTGGGATCCTGGGTGAGTTCTCCCAGTGAGCCGGTGAAGACGCAGCCAGAGTGAGGCACAACCAAGAGTGAGTTTGGGAATTTGAAGCAAGGTGGGAATTCGAAGCTGGGTGGGGAGGAGGTTCTTTTAACCCTGGTAAGTGACTGGTAGGTAGTTTTTCGTTTCATTGTCTAATTTATTTATTTTTGTTTCGTTTTTTGAAATTGTAGTTGTATAAGTTTACCTAAGATTTCAAAAATGGCAGGAGATCCCAGACCCGTGTCATGCTCCTCGTGTGCGATGTAGGAGCTCAGGGACACGTCCACTGTCCCTGGTTCTTTCATGTGCAAAAGTGTGTTCAGTTGCAGCTCATGTTAGAGCGCTTGACGGCTCTGGAGCTGCGGATGGACTCACTTTGGAGCATCCGCGAGGCTGACGAGGTCGTGGATAGCACGTTTAGCGAGTTGGTCACACCGCAGGTGAAAGTTACTGAGGGAGATGGAAAATGGGTGACTAAAAGACAGAGCAAGAGTAGGAAGGCAGTGTGCAGGTGTCCCCTGCGGCCATCACCCTGCAAAACAGATGTACCGCTTTGGATACTGTTGGGGGAGATTGCTCACAAGGGGAAGGCAGCAGCAGCAATGTTCATGGCACCGTGGCTGGCTCTGCTGCGCAGCAGGGCAGGAATAACCATGGCTGGGCTATAGTGATAGGGGACACAATCGTAATGGGAATAGACAGGCGGTTCTGTGGACGCAATCGAGACTCAAGGATTCTACGTTGCCTCCCAGGTGCACGGGTCAGGGATGTCTCAGATCCGCTGCAGAACATTCTGAAGGTGGAGGGTGAACAGCCGGCTGTCGTGGTGCACATAGGCACCAACGATATAGTTAAAAAACGGGATGAGGTCCTACAAGCTGAGTTCAGGGAGTTGGGAGTTAAACTAATAAGTAGCACCTCAAAGGTAGTAATCTCAGGATTGCTACCAGTGCCACGAGCTAGCCAGAGTAGGAATGTCAGGATAGATAGGACGAATGCGTGGCTCGAGAGATGGTGCAAGAGGGAGGGATTCAAATTCCTGGGACATTGGAACCGGTTCTGGGGGAGGCTGGACCAGTACAAACCGGACGGTCTGCACCTGGGCAGCATTGGAACCGATGTCCCGGGGGGAGGGGGGGGGGGGGGGGTTGCTAGAGCTTATGTGGAGCGTTTGAACTAATGTGGCAGGGGGATTGGAACCGATGCAGGAAGTTGGACGGTAGTAAAACAGGAACAGAAGCAAAAGGAAGTAAGGGACAAAGTGTAACGCAGAGGAGCCATTGTCAAAAATCAAAAAGGGCGACGGTCCAAGGTACAGCGACTGAGGAGAGCTCAGTGAATAGGCCCAGGAATACAAAAAGGAATTAAACTGGAGATGTTAAGATTCAGTTAAAACAGAGGTTGAAAAAACAACATAAGTGTACTTTATCTGAATGCTCGTAGTATTCGGAATAAAGTAAATGAGTTGATGGTGCAAATCATCCTGAATGACTGTGATTTAGTGGCCATTACTGAAACGTGGTTAAATGATGGTCACGACTGGGAGTTAAATATCCGAGGGAATCAAACTATTCGGAAGGACAGAGTGGATGGCAAGGGAGATGGTGTAGCTCTGTTATTTAAGGTTGACATCCGGGCAATAGTAAGGGATGACATCAGTGCTATGGAGGAAAAGGTTGAATCCATTTGGGTGGAGATCAGGAATAGTAAGGCGAAAAAGTCACTGATAGGAGAAGTCTATCGGCCACCAAATAGTGACGTTATGGTGGGGCAGGCAATAAACAAAGAAATAACTGACGCATCTAGGAATGGTACAGCAGTTATCATGGGGGATTGTAATCTACATGTCGATTGGTTTAACCAAGTCGGTCAAGGCAACCTTGAGGAGGAGTTTATAGAATGTATCCGCGATAGTTTCCGAGAACAGTATGTAATGGAACCTACGAGGAAACAAGCAGTCCTAGATCTTGTCCTGTGTAATGAGACATAATTGATTCATGATCTCATAGTTAGGGATCCTCTCGTTAGCAGCGATCACAATATGGTGGAATTTAAAATACAGTTGGAGGGTGAGAAGGTAAAATCAAATACTAGTGTTTTGTGCTTAAAGGAAGGAGTTGACAAAGGGATGAGAGAAGAACTAGCTAAGGTAGACTGGGAGCAAACATTTAATGGTGGAACAGTTGAGGAACAGTGGAGAACCTTCGAAGCGATTTTTCACAGTGCTCAGCAAAGGTTTATACCATCAAAAAGGAGGGACGGTAGAAAGAGGGAAAAATCGACTGTGGATATCTAAGGAAATAAGGTAGAGTATCAAATTGAAGGAAAAAGCATATAAAGTGGCAAAGATTGGCGGGAGACTAGAGGAGTGGGAAATCTTTAGGGGGCAACAGAAAGCTGCTAAAAAGCTATAAAGAAGAATACGATAGATTATGAGAGTAAACTTGCTCAGAATATAAAACAGACAGTAAAAGTTTCTACAAATATATAAAACAAAAAGGTGGCTAAAGTAAATATTGGTGCTTTAGAGGATGAGAAGGGAGTTTTAATAATGGGAGATGAGGAAATGGCTGAGGAACTGAACACGTTTTTTAGGTCGGTCATCACAGTGGAAGACACAAATAACATGCCAATGACTGATAGAAATGAGGCTATGACAGGTGAGGATCCTGAGAGGATTGTTATCACTAAGGGGGAAGTGATGGGCAAGCTCATAGTGCTAAAGGTAGACAAGTCTCCTGGCCCTGATGGAATGCATCCCAGAGTGCTGAAAGAGATGGCTAGGGAAATTGCAAATGCACTAGTAATAATTTACCAAAATGTACTAGACTCTGTGGTGGTCTCCGTGGATTGGAAATTAGCAAACGTGACACCACTGTATAAAAAGGCGGTAGGCAGAGAGCGAGTAATTATAGGCCAGTGAGGTCAACTTCGGTAGAAGGGACGATGCTGGAATCTATCATCAAGGAAGAAGTAGCGAGGCATCTGGATAGAAATTCACCCATTGGGCAGACGCAGCATGGGTTCAGAAAGGGCAGGTCGTGCCTAACTAATTTAGTGGTATTTTTTGAGGACATTACCAGTGCAGTAGGTAACCGGGAGCCAATGGATGTGGTATATCGGGATTTTCAGAAGGCCTTTGACAAGATGCCACACAAAAGGTTGCTGCATGAGATAAAGATGCATGGCATTAAGGGTAAAGTAGTAGCATAGATAGAGGATTGATTAATTAATAGAAAGCAGAGTGGGGATTAATGGGTGTTTCTCTGGTTGGCAATCGGTAGCTAGCGGTGCCCCTCAGGGATCAGTGTTGGGCCCACAATTGTTCACAATTTACATAGAGAATTTGGAGTTGGGGACCAAGGACAATGTGTCCACGTTTGCAGATGACACTAAGATGAGTGGTAAAGCTAAAGGTGCAGAGGATACTGGAAGTCTGCAGTGAGAGTTGGATAGGTTAAGTGAATGGGCTAGGGTCTGGCAGATGGAATACAATGTTGACAAATGTGAGGTTATCCATTTTGGTAGGAATAACAGCAAACGGGATTATTATTTAAATGATAAAATATTAAAGCATGCTGCTTTTGGGTATTGGTGTCCTTACTTGAGAAAGGACGTACTAGCACTGGAGGGTGTGCAGAGGAGATTCAATAGGTTAATCCCAGAGTTTAAGGGGTTGGATTACGAGGAGAGGTTGAGTAGACTGGGATGTACTCGTTGGAATTTAGAAGGATGAGGGGGGATCTTATAGAAACAAATACAATTATGAAGGGAATAGATAGGATGGATGTGGGCAGGTTGTCGCCACTGGCAGGTGAATGCAGAACTAAGGTGCACAGCCTCAAAATAAGGGGAAGTAGATTTAGGATTGAGTCAGGAGGAACTTTTTCACCCAAAGCGTTGTGAATCTATGGAATTCCTTGCCCAGTGAAGCAGTTGAGGCTCCTTCATTACCTGTTTTTAAGGTAACGACGGGTAGTTTTTTTGAAGAATAAAGGGATTAAGGGTTATTGTGTGCGGGCCGGAAAGTGGAGCTGAGTCCACAAAAGATCAGCAATGATCTCATTGAATGGCGGAGCAGGCTCGAGGGGCCAGATGGCCTACTCCTGCTCCTAGTTCTTATGTTCTTATGTTCTATGAGTTTACATAACATCTTATGTTTTTATTTCAGCTTTCTAGCTCCCGCAGTATTTTGCTTTGAAAACTGTTTTTGTTTTTGGAATGTTTGTGTTAAATTCATAACCAATACACATACCCAAAGACGTCAACAGGTTTCTCTCATCTTCTCAAACATCTTCAACATGGTAGCATGGTAGCATGGTGGTTAGCATAAATGCTTCACAGCTCCAGGGTCCCAGGTTCGATTCCTGGCTGGGTCACTGTCTGTGTGGAGTCTGCACGTCCTCCCCATGTGTGCGTGGGTTTCCTCCGGGTGCTCCGGTTTCCTCCCACAGTCCAAAGATGTGCGGGTTAGGTGGATTTGCCATGCTAAATTGCCCGTAGTGTCCTAAAAAGTAAGGTGTGGGGGGGGGGTTGTTGGGTTACGGGTATAGGGTGGGTTTGAGTAGAGTGATCATTGCTCGGCACAACATCGAGGGCCGAAGGGCCTGTTCTGTGCTGTACTGTTCTATCTATCTATCTAACATATTTGGATTATATTCAATGCATCATGCACGATCCTATGTCTGATTAGGGGAAATCAGTTTCTATCGTGAAAGACAAACGAACGAGCTCATTTCAGAAACCATATTGTAAACCGACACATTTTTAAACATTTACCGCTGTCTTTCTCCTGCAGACGTATGTCTGTTGAGGAACACATTGTTTAACAGCATATTATCTCACAAATATCATTACTTCTTAGACAGATATCAAATTGCTCAGATGACCCTGCTTTTGCTGGAATATTTGGGATAGGATGGAATGAAGTATCACTACATTCAGCAGGCTTTTTTTCTTATGGGGCGTGTGTACCGTTTAGGGTCGGTGAACATGCACATTTCCCATTGCATTAATTGAGAAGTAGATTAAGGTGGCCTGATCCGATGAAACAAAGATCTGGCGGAAAATCGCAATGAAGTATTCCAACGCTGCCACAATAATACCATCGCTCACTGGTTGTGTGGTTCGCTGTCAATTCCAACACTTTTTGTCTATTCCTAATTATCTTAGAGACGTTGATGGAGAGCCACGTACTTGACAAAACGGAATAGGCGGGGCCATCCAGAACGGCAGTTAATGATAAACCACATTTCTGTTGAATGATGTTACATATAAACCAGACCACTACTAAAGCCGATGGAAGTTTACAAAAAAGTTGCAATTCTGCTGTCATCATTGCCGATATTAACGTTTTATGGTAGACAGACTTAATCAACTGAATTTAACTTCCTCATTATCATTGCATTTACATTCTAGACTAAAATCATAGTAAAAACCTTTGGATTGCCAGATCACTAAAGTAACCAGTCTGTTGCACTCCCTCTCGTGTACTTCAAAATCGATAGGCGGAATTGCACTCACCATTAGATCGCTTCGTATTTTCCACTTCTACAAAAATCGGAACAGAAACGTTTGACTATTTCCCCTTCATAAAAAATCAGTTGAATTGAATGCAAAATATTTGCAGCGGCGTGCAGGGACAAAAATCAGCTGCAGGAATTATGTATTAAAATAGCATTGCAGGAATAGGAAGATTGAGGAGCAACTTTAACTTAATTTTTGTAATGGCTGTTCTGCAGCGCATGTTGCGTACACATTCCAATTTTGTTTTTGTTACCCGTCAATGGATGTGCAAATTGAGGCGGAGGATGGAACGTCACATGATTACTTGATTTGATTTATTATTGCCACGTGTATTAGTAAACAGTGAAAAGTATTGTTGCTTGCATGCTATGCAGACGACGCATACCGTACATCGGGAAGGAAGGAGAGACTATAGAATGTAATGTTACAGTCATGTCTAGGGTGGAGAGAAAAGATCAACTTTATACGAGGTAGATCCATTCAAAAGTCTGATAGCAGCAGGGAAGCAGCTTTTCTTGAGTCGGTTGGTCCGTGACCTCAAATGTATGTATCTTTTTCCTGAAGGAAAAAGGTGGGAGAGTATGTGGTGTGCGTGGGGTCCTTAATTATGCTGGTTGCCTTTCCGAGGCAGCGGGAATTGTTGATAGAGTCAATTGATGGGAGGCTGGTTTGCGTGATGGACTGGGCTCTATTCACAACATTTTGTAGTTTCCTGCGGTCTTGGGCAGAACAGGAATCATACCAAGCTGTGATACAACCAGAAATAATATTTTTTATGGTGCATTTGTAAACCATGGTGAGAGTCATAGCTAACATGCCAAATTTCCTTTGTCGTCTGAGAAAGGAGAGTCGTTGGTGGGCTTTGTTAACTATGGTGTTGGCATGGGGGGGGGGGGGGGACCAGAACAGGTTGTAATCTGGCCACCTAAAATCTTGAAACTCTCGACCCTTTCGACATGGTGGTCGTCTTCTTGAAGCAGATCGGAACGTCAGATTGTTGTGAGGAGAGTTTGAAGATGTCGGCAAATATCGCGCGAGCTGATCAGCGCCCGACCTCAGTGTTCGCCCAGGTACCACATCCAGGCCAATGTCTTTCGGTGGGGTTGACCTTCGAGAATGCTGCTCTGACATCAGATACAAGTTGATCCGAGGCTTTTGGGGTGGCGGACGTGATTTCGCTCACCTCTTGCTCAAAGCGGGCATAGAATGCATTAAGTTCATCGGGGAGGGGTGCATTGGAAACGGCGATGTTACATAGCTTCATTTTGTAGCCCGATATTTCTTGTAGACCTTCCCATAATCCACGGGGTTCGTGTGGCTAGCCTGGGACTCGAGCTTTGTTCTGTAGGTAGCCCCCATCAAAGTAAATTTTGCACACCATTGCATCATAATCGTGAGGATAATGGAGGCCAAAGTTCGCAAAGAAAATCGTCTTGCGTTATTGCTCGTTTTATTGCATCAAGTTCGCCTAACTTGATATGATTTGGGGAGACAAACTGCTCCCTAATCGATCTGGCAGTGCATCTCTGTGTAACATATGTAACTTTCGCGTCAACTTACTACTTGGATGTCTGTTAGAATTTCTAGTAACATTACTTTATGCAAAGGATGTGAACCGATCAGTTAGTGGAAGATCAGCAATGGTTCTACTCCAACTGAATCCAATTCGACGACATTTTCTTTGAACACTTCATAATCACACATTTTATTCGATTTCAGACTTATTCTGTTTCATAGCGTGGTGTAACTATTTCTTTGCCAGTAAGATTACAAGGCAGAGAACATTTATATTTTCAAAGCTTTCAAGCAGATTATAAATGACCAGTCTACACTGATGCATCTCAACTGTACTCTTCAGTTTTATTGAATAACATTGCAACACGAACCCTTTCCCCTTTAAGAAGTCTGGGAGTGTATTGAGTAGAAGTTTTGAAAAATATTTTATGACAAGTTAAATATATAATTCAATTCCAACCACTACGAACTCATTTGACATGGAATTATGGAAAATATACTGGAAAGGAAAAGGACATTCGGCTCAACTTGTCTGTGCCATTGCTAATGGACTGAATGAGTCTCCTTACGCAGCACGCCGTCGCACCCTCCCTAAATGTCCTTCTTTTGCTTTCTCTCGAAGAAAGCCGTGCAATCATATTTAGTTATTTCATACTTCGTTTGGTATCAAGATACACGTGGCAATAATCCCCCAGTCTGGACAATTTTCTAAGGCCTGCAATAAATGTATTAGCAAACATCAAGTACTTATTGTCGCCAATTGCCTACAAGTGGAAAAATAATTTCTCCTCTTGTCCTAGAAATCACTTTCCAGACTTCAAGCTAGTATTGATAGATCACTTTCACCCGATTTTTTTCTGAAGGTAAGAGCTGATGTCTGTTGAGTTATTTCTATATATATCAACTTTGATGAGACAACTCCAAGGAATCCCACCATTCCTTCAGCAGAGCTATAAATTTCGGGGCAGAATGCTCCGTCCTAATGCTAGTACCAATCTACGACAAAGGAGCGACGTTTCAAACATAGCCAAAGGCGCGTCACAAGAGCCGTATGAAGCATTTTTGACATCGTGCAGCACAACGAGATTTCAGGGTCAAGACCAATCACCTGGTCAACCGGCTAACATTTAAGGTGAGCTTTAAAGGTGGGATGGAGCAGAGATGCAGAACGGTTTAGAACGGGTATGCTGCGACTTTGAGTCTCAACAGCTGTAGGATCGAGTATTAATGAATGAAGAATTACAATCGAGGTTGCTTTCCGGAGTAGTGTGGATCGTGATCAAGTTGCCGGCAGAGGAAAAGCAAGTAAATGAATGAATTAAGATGAACAAATGTAGGCAAACACGTTCTTGCAAGGCAGAATGTGGGTGACCGAGCGGGCGCAATGGGATCGTCAAGTCAAAACGTTTGTCAAGATTAATGTATTGTTGCAGCAGAAGTTAAGCCAAGAAAAGGGCTGAGTCAGGCCACGTCATGGACGTGACAATAAGCGATATTTGTCATTACTTCGATACGTGGTCAGAACTGATCTCAGGTCAACTATATCACCAAGCGTCTGAAATGTCTGACTCAGCATGAGATCGTTGACCGGGGGAGAAATTGAGTCGTAAGCTAAGCAGACGTAACCACATACAATGGTTTCTCATCTATTGAACATTTTATTGTTGAAATTTATGCTGATCTGCGACAGGGCAATGTACGCGCAGCCTGATAAGTTAGAGGCAGCGGAGGTTTCTTGAGACTTTCTGGTGAGCTAGTTGTTTGCCTTCTCAGCACGTTTGTGAAGTCTGGCGCTGTGCTTTGGATATATCGTCTCATCATGTAGGCGAGCCCTTCAGGAATGGGTGATTTATTTTTGGGGAAATAACGGGAATAACAATTGAGGGGACTGCGAAGAAGCTATTCCAGGACATTTTCTGGCTAACGGGAATAAATGGATAGGAGCCAGGCGATAGAGACGTTTTGGAAGAAAATGTTGATGTTATCATGCACCCAACCACCTCAATATTTTGTAATCCGCAGCCCATGGAATTGTATATCCAATTGCTGAGTCGAAATTTCTGATGTGTCAACGAAGTACTCTAGCGGATTAAATATTACAGTCACAATGTAAATTCCTTGTCTACATCTGCTCAGCCATTCAGCAAGAATAAATCTTTCTCGTGCTCACTTTATTTAGAATATATGGACTTATTTCATCTGATATTGGGGCTGATTTAGCACAGGGCTAAATCGCTGACTTTGAAAGAAAACCAAAGCAGGCCACCCGCACGGTTCATTTCCCGTACCAGCCTCCCCGAACAGGCGCCGGAATGCGGTGACTAGGGAATTTTCACAGTAACTTCAATTGAAGCCTACTTGTGACAATAAGCGATTAAATTATTTTATTTAATAATTTAAATAAAAATGATTGATGTTACCTAATGTAGATCGAAGTTTGTGCCTTTTTTGATTACACAGGCCAAATAAAATTTGAAGAACGGAATACAATGAGGACATATTTGTGAATTACCAGTTCTGCCTTATTGCACCAAAGTCATGTTCATGGACATTTCTGCATTAATTATTTTAACTAACTACTTTCAGTGTATTGTAATTGATTCTGGGAACATTGGAACTGATGGACGTAAATTGATCAGGAAGATCACGATAGTGAGAATGCAACTTGGGGGAATTTGCCGTATGTGCACCACTGTCGGTCATAACATACTTCGTTGTACCTTGCAACCCATCCCGAATTTGTGATAAAGCCGGGCGCTGATGAATGCTGGGAGTTTAAGGTGACACTTGATTAACCTGTGAAATTGTTAAAGTGAGGGAGGCAACTTCTCTTTCGAAGGGTAGGGTTGGCAAGGTCATATACATCGTTGCTTATCGATTTATCTGTCTATTGACAAAGGGAAGGGATCATCTACTCTAATTACACGATCGAAATTCCACATTAGCACCGACACAGGTTTATATGGCTCTATCCAAAATTCAATTCTAATTGCTTAATATAATTGAGCATTGGGCGTGTTTAGAAATATCTGCAAATGGACTTCAGTTTGGTTCCTGATTGTTGCACATGTTTTTCACCCAGACATCAGTAAGCACGAAGTCTGTCACTCCCTTCTTACTCTATATTAATTAAATGCGTATCCACGTGTGCTGATTTCATGTGCATGTATTCAATCACGCAACGCATCCAGTTAAAGCAAATAAGGGAAGGCACGATGTCGTTGGGTATGGGGAGACAGGATGCCTGAAGAAGATGTGCCTTTTAATTTTTCTTACCTGCTTCTGTAGTTCTGAGCTGAGTTTCTGCGAGAAATTATTAAAACGACAAATATTATCGCTGAATATGTGTTTCATAATACTTTACCTTTTCTAAATCTTTTTATTGGCTTTTATCATATTTATAAACAGTTGTTACTTATATACATTACGTTTTTCCGGCCGGCGCTAATTTGCTTTATTTTACAGAGAGATTTGTTTTGTCCTTCATTTGACTCACTGTACGTACATTTCGCTGCCCTCTGGATTGTTCTATGATATCCCCCCTTCCTCCTCCGCCGCATTGGTTTCAGCACTCTCCTCTTCTCTTGTGGTTTTCCCATTTTACTCCCTCCCCCCACCCCACGGGTTGCGCAGTCCGTGTTTCATAATTCTGACGTATGTTAGTATTTACTAACGCCAACACTTAGCCAGCCACGCAGAATGTTCAGTGATTAAAAAATAACCGGCTTGAAGTTTGTGCTCAATGACCTTCCATCACAACCATCAGCTGATCCCTGAACCGCCGAGTAGTTCCAGAATTGACTGTTTTTAATTCAAGCACTTTGCATCTGGCTGCACGACTGGTTAGTGATGCGCAGTGACGTGAACAGCGGTTTTAATTCCCTCATGCGGCCGAAGTTATCGATGAACGGCTCGGTACTCAAACTTTCTCTTCGCCGGATGTGACGTGGCCCTCTTGTTAAATCACCACCAATCAGCTCTGAAATGTGAGTCCATGATCTTACTGGTCGATGGCGACATTTGCATATTAACTTTGCACCTGCAGTATTTTGCATATACATTATTGGAGCATGCTTCTACAACAGTGAACATTTGGATGTAAAGGCTCATAGAGCCGACCAAAGCCGTACCATTGATTGTGTACTATTGTACTATTGTGTAAGATTGGTGAGCCATTTGAAAGTTACAGCTCATGGTGATTCATTATCTTATTTGTTTTCGAATTCCACCGGTTAGTTGTTCATATCCCCAGGTGGAATAGGCAAGAACATATAGAACCGATGTTATTCTTTTCCTTATTCGTGAACGATCGTCACTTTCCGAAGCATTTCGCTTGTGGGGAGCACTTCAATACTTGGCAGTAATTATTACTCTCTTGTTTCTTGGAAAAATAAATTTCCATTTCGGAACCAACGCGGCACAAACATAAACAAAATTAATTTTAAGTTGATCTGGTGAACACTAACTGCGGTCATGTCTGATGGCATTCTACTCTGTTACGAGTTGCAATCAAGTAAGTAACATTAAAAATCAACGATTTCTGACTGTCTGTAAAACGGTGCCAACAGACGTTGAGTACACTTCTAAATGCATGCTGTGACTGAGTTCACAGTTATTACTCACAAGACTAAACTTATATATTTGGAAGAATGGTCCGTTTTTGCAAATCCGCGAAACGTTGTTGGTCTATTTCAACTCGTTTGCCAGCATTTTCCGACTAAGTCCCCTTTGTCTCACTATCTTTTAAATGTTGAACTGCGGCATTTCCGAATCCTATTGAGATCATTGCCAAATCCTCCATCTCTATTTACCGTATTCGTGTCCCATCCACAAGAACTTTAATTGACAGCAAACAATTGAAATTGAACTGATGCTTTAATTATGAAGAAGAACTGGCACATGGGGTTGTTGTAGTCTCCTCCCACACATGAAAGTGTATAGTATATATACTTTAGCGTATTATTTTGGTTTTCGTAAGCCATTCAACACAATCATGTTTCCAGTGCTGCCTTCCTGAGCACTAGGTCGCAATAAAGTAGGCAAAACCAATCTGTCTACAGTCCTAAAATGTCTTTTAGGTTTAGCACACGCGACTTGGTGCAAATTTGAAATTCGATGAATTTGCAAAGAACTGAGGTGTTGCGATGCAAATTTCACGGTCCTGATGACTGACGGTTAATTGCTTGGAATATTTTGAAACGTAAACCAGGAAGCTTGACCCAGTTTGGTCAAGGCATTGCCATGAGGAGTCAATCAGCAAAGTTCTGTTATCAGTTTTCTTTAGCTTAAATACGTGGTCTGGGTGTGTACATTACTTCTGCCTGCAAAAAACAGATCCATGTGTATCAGTAAATGTAGCTTCTCTTTACCGAAAATGCACCACACCCCGAATGCGAATGATGATAATAAATTGTTCATCAGCGTAATTCTTAGTGGAGTGAAATTATTTTGCAAACCTTGTCTAAGCGCAGAATCTTACCAAATTTCAGACACTGCATTTTGAGTTTTTCAAGCACGCGATAGATGTTTACGATCTGTGCTTAGTATAGGTAGGTTAAGTGGGTGGGCAAAAATCTGGGAATGGACGATCATCTGGGACATTTGAAATTGTACATTTTGACAAGGCAATAAAAAAAGCGCATGATCGAAATTAGGAGAGATTGCAAAGGTCTGAAATTCAGTGGGATCTGGATGAAATGCATGAAGCAGAAAAGGCCAGCTTTATTTAACAGCAAATACATACAAAAGGCAAGAGGATATTTTCGTCTATTTTCAGCAAACTTTTATATAGAAGGAGGAGGTTGTTTTATTGTTGTGGCGGGCAGTGATGGAATTACATCTGGAATATCGTGTGCAATAATGTTTTTCTTACTTAACCAAAGATGCATGTGAGTTAGAAGCACTTCAGCAGGGATAGACGGCTTGTCTTAGAATAAAATGTAGGCAAATTTGATTAGTATCCACTGAAGTTCAGACGAGAAGAGGCGATTTTAATTGAAACTTTCAGATCTTCTGTTGTGTCGACAGATTGGATGTGGATGGAATGTTTCCTGTTGTTGACGAACTCAGAACGACGTGTCACAGTTTTTAAAAAATACGGACCATAAGACATGAGAGCAGAATAAGGTCATTCAAGTCTGCTCCTTCATTGAATGACATAATGAGTGATCAGAAACGATTCCCCTCAACTCCAATATCCCGCCTCATCCCAGGAATGCTTGATACATTTACTGCTTAAAACTGTCCATCTCAGCCTTGAACACATTTAACATTCCAACATCTACTGCCCTCTGCGATAAAAGATTCCACAGATTAATTACCCTCTGAGAGAAGAAATGCTTCCTCATCTCAATGATTAATTAACAGCCCCTTGCTCAGAAATGCCCTCTAGTCCGAGATTCTCCCAGTTTTCAGCATCCCCCTGTCAAACCTTGAGGGAATCCTATGTTTCAATAAGGTCCTGTACCAGCATCCCCGAACAGGCGCCGGAAATTGGCGACTAGGGGCTTTTCACAGTAACCTCATTTGAAACCTACTTGTGACAATAAGACATTTTCATTTCATTTCATTTCATTTCAATGTCGGCATTCATTCTTCGAAACTCCAGTGCCTACAGGCTCTACCTACTCAACTTCTCGTTAAAATAAAATCCACCCTCACACGGTAGCTACCGTGAACCATCTGTGGACAGCCTCTATTAGAAATATGTATTTTCTTAGATACATTTGTCGTGTATTGAAAACAATGATAAAGGGAATATTTATTCACGAGAGATCCTTAGTCTGTGGCACTCTCTTCCTCTAAAGGTTGTGGGGGCAGAATCTTTGAATATATTTAATGCAGAGCTAGATATATTATTAAATAACACCGTTTCTAAAGGTTATCGGGCGGAGACAGAAATGTAGGCAGTAGGTTACAATCAGATCGGCCACGATAGGAGCACGGTAGCATTGTGGATAGCACAATTGCTCACAGCTCCAGGGTCCCAGGTTCGATTTCTACTTGGGTCACTGTCTGTGCGGAGTCTGCACATCCTCCCCGTGTGTGCGTGGGTTTCCTCCGGGTGCTCCGGTTTCCTCCCACAGTCCAAAGATGTGCAGGTTAGGTGGATTGGCCATGATAAATTGCCATTAGTGTACAAAATTACCCTTAGCGTTGGGTGGGGTTACTGGGTTATGTGATAGGGTGGGGGCGTTGACCTTGGGTAGGGTGCTCTTTCCAGGAGCCGGTGCAGACTCGATGGGCCGAATGGCCTCCTTCTGCACTGTAAATTCTATGATAATCTATGATCTACTTGAATAGCGGAGCAGGCCTGAGGGTCCAAGTGGCCAATCGTGCTACAAATTCTTACGTTAGATTCTCAGAATGGGTTGTAGACAAAATAGTGTTTTCTCTGTTAGCAAACAAAAGTAAAATATCCTGCGTGCGACCATTGTCTGATCCAATACTTTGTATGCTTTTCACCTAGAAAACTCATGATCAATGGCGTTTAATATTTAGCCACAAACCGATTCAAACTTGAAATGTTTCATCTTCTTCCTTGTCTACTCTGTGACTTTCGCAATGTTGCCATGGCAAAAGGAAATACGATAGTTCGAAGTTATTTTAATTCATAGTTGCTTTGTTATAATTTAAGGAAAATAAATGTTCCCAATGCTAGCTTACTGAATATCAGCAACTATAAATTGACTTCCGTCCTCTGTGAATCTAAGGATAAGTCCAAAGATGTGCGGGTTAGGTGGATTGGCGATGCTAAATTGCCCATAGTGTCCTAAAAAGTAAGGTTAAGGGGGTTGTTAGGTTACGGGTATAGGGTGGATACGTGGGTTTGAGTGGGGTGATCATTGCTCGGCACAACATCGAGGGCCGAAGGGCCTGTTCTGTGCTGTACTGTTCTATGTCTATGTCTAATTCATAGATTCATAGATCATAGAATTTACAGTGCAGAAGGAGGCCATTCGGCCCATCGAGTCTGCACCGGCTCTTGGAAAGAGCACCCCACCCAAGGTCAACACTTGCACCCGATCCCCATAACCCATTAACCCCACCCAATACTAAGGGCAATTTTGGACACTAAGCACAATTTATCATGGCCAATCCACCTAACCTGCACATATTTGGACTGTGGGAGGAAAATGGAGCACCCGGAGGAAACCCACGCACACACAGGGAGGATGTGCAGACTCCGCACAGACAGTGACCCAAGCCGGAATCGAACCTGGGACAATGGAGCTGTGAAGCAATTGCGCTATCCACAATGATACCTTGCTGCCCTGTTCTATACAGAATGAACAGTTGGCTTATTAATGCCAGGTACATTTTAAAAACGAAAACAGAAAATGTTGCACAATCTCAGCAATCAAAGCTTTTACAAAGAGTTCTTTCGCCTCGAAGCATTAGCTCCCTTTAATCTCCGGATGTGCTGTCAGACCTGCTGAGATTGCCGAGTAGTTTCTGTTTTGTTTCAGATTCCAGCATCCGCAGTAATTTGCTTTTACATTTAAAAAAAATAGGCTGCTTGATTTAATTCCTGCACTAACTTATTTAAAATAATTCGTATATAGACTTAAAAAATGCATTGTACATTCATCCAATAATAGCAATATCAATAACGTTTGTCCATATTTAAGTTTAACAGCAACGACGTAACATCATTATAGTATGAACATGAAACAGTCAATGCCAACAAAGTGATTCGATTCAATTTAATTCAGAGGGATGTCCTTTCCAAAACAGAGCAGAACATATTTCATTTAAATATGTATTAATGGAATGCATTCCTCCTACCTAGATCCGCTATTGTTCTTTTGTGTTCTGAAGTAAAATAAGCACGATTGTAACAGGATTACAGATGATACATTAACAATGGAGTGTTTGAATTGTACCCAATTGCACCGCAAATACGGGCAGGATTCTCCTTCCCCTCGCACCAGGGGCTGGATCCTCCAGTCGCCAAGTTCGAAATCATGTTCGGCGATCAGCCAGAGAATCAAAGTTCCCAACAGGATCGGGGGTGGTGCCGCTTTTGCGAGGCTCTGCCCCTCCAAAGCGGCGCACTCGGAGAGTACATGGAACGATGTATCGACGGCCTTAGGACGTTGCCTAAGCCCCCCCCCCCCATTGCATTGTCCCTGATCGGCCGACTTCCCAATGGGGTATGGTTTCGTTTGTCCAGAAATCCGTGTTGCGGCTGTGGGTTCAGTCCAGCGCCAACACAGTCAGTGGAGGGGCGATCAGCGGGCAGGGGGGACTTTATCAGGAGCTGGGGGCAGTGTGGGGCTTTGGTCGGTGGCGCATGAGCCGGCCAAAGGGCGAGCACTATTTTGCGTTGGGCTCCACAAACTACCTCGGCTATGTCCACAGCGCGGCCACGGCAGGCCATGGCCGTGCGCATGTGGTGCCATGGACCTGACCATTCTCCGGGCCGTATCGGCAGCTAGAGTCGGGTGCTCCACTCTGCCGGCATGCTGGCACCCAGCCAAACGGAGGATCGGTGGCCGTTACGCCATTTTATCTGGTATAAAATGTCATCGTTCCCACACCAACGTGGGGACATGGCCTCAGAATCAGAGAATCCAGCCCTAAATTTCTGGTACGGCGAACCACCGGGCTTCTCCATCTCGCCAGCTGTTTTCCCATTGTGGGCCGCCCCACGCCGCCGGGAAACCCTGGACCTCCGGCGAAATGGAATATCCCGACAGTGGAGAATGGTTACTTCAGAAGGGAGGTTTGAACAAGGTGTGTCCCGCTCTTCACAGAACCGTCTGTGTTCCCTTTCAAACCTTTACCAGGTGCTACATGGTAAGATGTATTTGTGAAATTTGAAAATTATTGGTAGTGCCACAAGTTAGTTCAGTTATGAATGAGTTGCTCCAAATTTCAGGAAAAAAAACACCACATGGTTCAAACTAAAGTATGTTGGAGGATGAAGTTTCCAGAGAAATCTGAAATCACACTTCGTTTGGAAATATAACAGGTTTCTGGGTTTCACATAATACTTAATACAAGGGCAGCAGGGTAGCATGGTGGTTAGCATAAATGCTTCACAGCTCCAGGGTCCCAGGTTCGATTCCCGGCTGGGTCACTGTCTGTGTGGAGTCTGCACGTCCTCCCCCTGTGTGCGTGGGTTTCCTCCGGGTGCTCCGGTTTCCTCCCACAGTCCAAAGATGTGCGGGTTAGGTGGATTGGCCATGCTAAATTGCCCGTAGTGTCCTAATAAAAGTAAGGTTAAGGGGGGGGGGGGGTTGTTGGGTTACGGGTATAGGGTGGATACGTGGGTTTGAGTAGGGTAATCATGGCTCGGCACAACATTGAGGGCCGAAGGGCCTGTTCTGTACTGTTCTATGTTCTATATAGTGCAGAAGGAGGCCATTTGGCCCTCCGTCTCTGCACTGACATTCTGAAAAGTGAACCCTCCCTCAACCCACACCCCCCACCCTATTCGTGCAACCTCAAATAACCTGCACGTCTCCGGACACTAAGGAGCAATTCATCACTGCTAACCCAACTAACTTGCACATCTTTCGACAGTAGGGGGAAACCGGAGCTCCCCGAAGACACGGGGAATACGTCTGAAACTCAGCACACCCAATGCCTGAATTGAACCCGGTTCCCTGGCGCCGTGGGGCAGCATTGCTGCCACAATAAGACCATGCCGCCCAACTTGTTTGTGTATATTCGCATTACATCTCCTGTAAACCTCTCCACATCGTTTCGTTAGTTGTACATCCATTTACCTTTTCAACTTGGTGAGTTACCTCTATTACTGCTTCCTCTACACGAATTATTTGCACCACAAAACAAGTGGTCATGTATTGATCGTGCAATTTTTATTCAACGTTGCAGTAAATGTGGAACTTCATTACGTGACTATCGGGAAAAAAATAATTCAATTCACTCCTCTACTGTTTACTACCAATTTATAAGTGACATTGGGATTTGCGAAACCTTTTCCACACGCAAATGATTGCCTGAATTAATGTTCTGATCCGCTTAAGAGGGTATATTGGAGCCCCTTCTCAGGGACAATGAACTGTCGGCAACAAATTCAGTTCTAGTGAGCCCCCGTTCTCCATAAAGCATGAAGGAATTAAAAAATAATGCTAGTGAGCAATAGCTTCTGTGGTGAATGCTGACATTTCACAATGATTCTGCTATGTCGAAGTATTCCTTGGCGTTTGCATGGGAGCACCCGGAAACGCAGAATTTGTAATGGTCATTGGAGACTTTCTATTTGATTTTCCATATAAAATAGGGAAAATTGCCTGAGTCTCATGTACATTTTGAATTTTGGTATATGCTTGAATTGAATTGCCCAAACGTTGATTTTATTGGAGGACTTATCGAATGCTTTACAAGAAGATTTTAGAAATTAGAAGTTATATCAGCCGATATTGTGATGCAAAAGATTCATTAATTACTGTCAAACCGCCTTTCTAAAGTTACTCAAATCTTTCATCGATTTAATAAACTCAGGTAAAGTATGTTTAAAGTTCCTTCGTGCGGTGGCTGATTCTTCTTTCATTATTAGCCAACTGCAGAATTTGCATACATGCAGAATGAATTTGTAGATCAGCTGACGAGAGCTATGCTTTTCTGTAGCGTTATAGAAATGATGATTATTAATCTCAAATCTATTTACTTTCACCAAAAATATATCGATAATTGATTTTTGAATGTTCTTCCGAAAATTACCCTTATTTTCTTTGTACGTTGAAACTGGTGGAGAGAAAGAATTGTAAATTAGTGGGTAACGATTGATTACTTAAATCGCTCTTTGCAGATCAGCAAAAGCAAGATTGTAGTACTGCAGCCATCAATTCTTCTCAATATTTTATTGTCGTTCCAAAGACTCTGGACTTTAATTCCTGTATTTTGTACAATTTCTTCAGTCATGAGTTAATTCACATCATTTGACTATTTATGTACACACTAGGGCATGGCAATGTCCAAAGGTTACTACATTTAAGGATCTTCATTTTCTTTCCCAGCTTCAAAACTTCACTTACATGAACGCATTCCTCTTTATTTTCCCTTTGTCATTGATCGAGATATGAAGCACAATTTCCAAATATTCGTCCTTTCGAATAAGACCGCACTTGAACAATTATTCGGCATCCTTAGCCCATCTCATTCACGAATAATCTAGCTTCTGACTGCCTAGGATCTCCGAATGACAATTTATTAAAGAAAGCAAATACTTACTGTTTACTCATCCTCGTGGACTGTCCACTGCATTGTCTTTGCTCTGCTGTTTGGAAATTCTAAATCAAAATCGAAACTGTAGGGAGTTGAAATCTGTCTAACAAAGTGGAGCTGCTGGTTGCAGTGGATTTGTCCGCAAAAGACATTTGCAGAGCGCCCGATTTTGAACACAATTGATTCCAATTCATTACACCATAGCTATTTTACCGGGAGTAGTCAGTATCACGGAGTAGCTAAACACCTCACAACGAAGAATACAATTCCTTGTTCAAAAACGTAAGACGAATATAAATATCACGTAAGCTTGAAATCAGTTTGATACTTTACCGAGTTGCAAGCGAAGTACATCAGTTCCTGAAGTAGAATTTATCACAAAACGTAACTACAATAATTTGTCGTTGATAACGATGGAAGTATCAGGTTTTGCATCAATCACTTTAATGTTTACATCAGTTATTTCTGTTGTTTTTCTCAATTATTTAGAACTTAGATGCAACAGGAGGACAGGCAGTATTCGATTTAGTAATGAGCCCAATTCAGTTAGTAGCATAACTGTACGCGAACATTTGTCAAATAGTGCTCACAACATGATTGAATTCAGTGCAGCATTTGAAAGTGAAAAGCCCGTTTCAGATACCGGAATTTTAGACTTGAATAAGGCTGACTTTAAGCGGATAAGGCAGAGGCTCTCTGCTAATAATTGGGAAGAACTGTTAATTTGTTAAACGACTAAGGGCCAGCGGAGAATATTGAAATAAATATTTAACAAGATGCAGAGCAACTATATACCCCTAAAAGGAAAGGGTTTCAGTCCAAAAAAACATAAGCCAATTTTATGCCGTCCCGAAATAGGTGAGGGACAGCATAAAACTAAAAGAAAGGGCTTCCAATAATACAATACATGGTAAAGATTCGAAGGAATGGATTGAGATAAAGACCATCAAAGGGCCACAAAACAGTTTATACGAGCTACTAAAAGAGGTTATGAAAAACTTGCAAGGGACATCAAAATGAACAAGAGCGTTTTTGTCATTATAGAAAAGGATAACTGTGGTGAAGGAAAATGTAGGCTCACCAAAAGTTGAAAATGCAGACATTGTCAATGAAAAAGGGGAAATGGCAGAAATTTCTTTGCCTCAGTATTTACAGTATTTACAGTCAAAATGAAGCATAACTTTCCGGATGTCCCTGAGAAAATAGTAGTCGACAATAATCCAGCATCAGTAACTAGGAATTAATGGCACTAAAGAGATACAAATCCCCAGGACCTGGCGATTTCCATCTGTGAGTTTTAAAGGAATGAAGGGAACACATTGCAGATGCCCTAACTGTGCTTATCAGGTTTCACTAGATTCAGTAGTCCCTCTGTATTGAAAAAAAATTACATGTCACTCGACTTTTTAAGAAGTGGGAAAGGGGGAAATCAGGGAATTACAGAATGGTTAGGCTAACATGTATGGTGTGGAAATTTCTGGAGTCATAATCATGCATCTGTTCACTGAACATCTTGTAAAATTTCGGTCGAGCAGGGACGGCCAGCATAGGTTCGTGAAAGCAAGGTCATGCCTGACAAATTTATTGAATTTTCTGAAGAGGTAAGCAAGGTGGTTGACAGGGGAATGTCTATGGATGCCATTTACATAGACTTCCACAACGCATTATATGAAGACCCGAACAAGAGTCTGTTAACTGAAGTGGAAGCCTAAGGAGTTAAGGACAAATTATTGACATGATTAGGGAATTGGTTGAATGGCAGGCGACAGAGAGTGTAGATAAAGGGTAATTACACAAATTAGCAGATATGACTAATGTCATACTACAAGTATCTGTGTTAGGGTCTGAATCACTATTCATTAATGTCTTGGATTATGGCACAGAAAGTTATATAACCAATATTACGGAAGATAAAATGTTAGTTTGCATTGCAGATAGCCGAGATGATAACATACAATTGCAACGGCATATTGACAGATGAGATGAATCTCCCTGACGTTTCAGCATGCACTGCATATCTCTTTGTCCCGGGAAAGCGCGGAATGGGCGTCCAGGCGATACAGGGGAAGGGGGTGAATGGTTTGGAGTGTTGCCCCTCACGTGGTATTCCCAGTGCACGGACCAAACGTCAAGATTTTGACCGACAAGCTGACTAATTAGGCCACTTAGATGCGGTATCATCTGGCCATTGTGCACTACACTTTTGCTCTGGTAGTTTATGCACGGCAATGAGTTCACATTGCCATCATTATTGTGCAAGGAAGCGGCCCTAGCCCGTTGGGGCGTGACTGTACACCAGCTGCAGTTGGATTGGCAATAAATCTTCCAAATGGGATCCAGCTGTCTGTTTGCTGCACTGAACAAGCCTCCCGGCGTTTGCCAGCCTCGTAGAATTAAAGGCGTCATGGACAATATCCAAGTGTTCCCAGAGGCACAACCCTGAAATCTCCGTGCCCATCCCGTTCCCTGTGCTTTAGTGGAGAAAGCCAAGACGGAACTTCATCGGAAGGAGAGTTTGGACATGATAAGGCCGGTGCAATTCGCTAAGTGGGCAGCTCCAGTGGTACTGTCTTGAAGCCGGATAAGACAGACCATCTCTGCGGACTATACACTGACAGTGAATATGGCTTCGAGTTTGGACTGTTATCCTATACCATGCATCGAGCGTTTGTATGCAATACTGGCTGGCGGCTGTGCATGTAAAAAATTGGACATGAGCAACGCTTATTTTATCATGCCAATCTACGTAAGCTGCACATATTTGAACTGTGGAAAGAAACCAACGCAAGTACATGGAGGAAGAATTAACTCCACACAGTCACAGAAAGCAAGAATTGAACCCGGGTTTCTGGAGTTGTGAGGGAGCAGTGCTAACCAATATGCCACCGTGCCGCCGATCACACGCGATATTTCCTGCTGTTCCATCAAAATCAATCCAAGTGAGTTGCCTTCAACAACGAATACTTGGAAGAAAAGAGCAGATATACGGTCACTAGTGACTTGTTTCCGATGAATGCAAAGATCTTACCAAACGAAGGTCGGCTCGCTGCAAACCGAATGGAAAAAACAATTAATCAATAAACTTGAGTCCCAACATAGAATTTAGCTCCAAGAATTATCGTGCAATATATTTTCTCCACGTCAATCATGATCTTTCTTCTCTCCTTTCTCGCCTCTGAAAAACGTGCGCGGGCTTTCAAAATCATATGTTACTCGCAGTGGGTGTACTTTTTCCTTTCATCACTCCACTTATTTTGATTGATCTACCTAGATTACGAGAGGAAATCAAGTTTATAGTAAGATGTTTGCTTAAAATCTGTACCCATTTTCCTTCTTTGTCTTGCCAGTGTGTTGAATTCATGTTCCGAAAATGAATGTTCCGCGCAGAAAATTGCATTCGTCCCTTTTGGGGATCAACATGGTTGGCCTTCTCGATGATTTGGGGGTCACTGTGGAGTCTTTTAATTTTGAAGACAATCTTGTCTCAATCGCTTTGGCCTATTTCAACTTTCTGAAAATTAACACGATCGTTAACATGGGAATAATATCAAAGAAATAGGTGGAGCCCTAATCCAACTGGACAAAACACACATCGCCAGCATATTTTCAAGACTGCGTTGGACAGAGCGAAATAAAAGGGATGTGAAGGCATAAAGTACGCACTGGACATTGGGTATCAATTTCGCCGGTGGAGAATTCTTCATAACCTTTAGAAATAACTATTATGATCCAATAGAGTCCGTGCTTTTCACTTAAAACATATAATGAAACCAAACAGTTAATTGAAAGAAATTTGTCATGCGATTTCAGATTAAACGTTTGTTAAATATCATTTAACGTCAAACATTTATACTGAAACCGAATTGACGATGGACGTGACATTGAAAAACCTGCCCTACTTTGTTCGCGAGAATGCAACGTTTTGATCAGTATAACTTTATTTATCGTAAATTATACCTTGAACATGTGACCAGTCCTGATTTATTTTACCTTTTAACAATGTTAAGCATTTGGTGAATAACATGCGGTTGACCAGCGGATTACTGGAGTGGTTTTCCAAACATTTGACAGGCCAACGGAAATTGTCACTGGAGCACAGAGTAATCCAACATAGGCAGACGTCATTGTTCTCAGGAAGTCAGTGGCAACCATTTGACATAAATATGGAATGCTTCCACGCCCCCTCTTCTTTTTGATTCCCCTTCGAAGAATTGTCCAATTAACGTTTAAAAGTACTATTTAACTTTCAATCCCTCTTTAGTGTAGAGCTAGAGTATTGCTGACAAAAAAGAGACCGCTTTCGAATCTTCAGATCTTTTACCCTTCCGGACGGATGCAAAATTGTCAGATTTAGAGGGCGCAACAGTTCATTGTGCATGAAAAATGGGTGCTGGTTGGTTGGCAAGTCACCAATGATTGGTCGAAGAGTGTGCAGAAAGAAAGCATAAGGGAGCTCATATCCCCAGTTTCGTGTTTAGTGTAAAAAGGCACAATGCCTTCAGAGGCCAAGTCCCTGTGTATGTCTATATTTAGCTTCTAGATTTGGTAGGGGAGCCTCGTCGCAACCCGGACTATTCACTGTAAATTGGAGGTTCGTGTTATTCTCAACATCGGTCGTGATTATTGACCAACTGCTGACAAAACGCTGACTCAGACGTCGACATGGTGTTCTACGTTTTGCAAGTACTGCTTTGATGAATATGGTCAGCACTAGACCTATTGTGAGTGTCCGACTTGAGATCTTCTGACAGTGGTTGGGAGAACCAGCCTGGATGCCAGGCATCGCAGGAGATCCGAAATTCATACACCACAGTCCTTAATTTTCATTTAGAAGTCGATTAGAAACTGTATTGTCAGTCTCAAAATCTCGTTTTCAATTGTTTTCTATCATGTCACCTTTGGCTCTTAACTTACATGTGCGCCTTCTCGAGACGAATCATGGTTTTTCTTTAAATGTTCCATTAAATACCTTCGTGATTTCATATGCCTTTATATTCCCCACGTGAACATCCCTCAACTATGGTGAGATCGTAGTTTTTGGGGTACTTCAACAGAACTTATTTGGTTACCTGTTGCAGTTCTTCCATCGATGGCAGATCGGAATGGATTCTATTCCAGGTTACGAGAGATTATCATCTGCTACTATCGATGCAAGTTTGATTTGTAAGCTTTGCGCACGTGAAGTGGGAGAGAGCCTGAGTGAGGCAGCCAGAGTATGATTGAAACTTGGTAATTTTGCGCAGTGCGATAATTAAAGAGGGAACGATCAGGAGAGTATATTGGGACGAAAAGTGATATAAAGATCCTCCTCGGGTATCTGCAGCGATAACGGAAGCTAAGAGTCCAATATACTTTCTTAAATAACATAATTGGTGATATAAATGTCCGTCAGTGGGGTTACTTGCTGCACTAGTGAGACCTGAGACGCTTCTCGCGACTCGGACGGCTCTACCTGCAGGAAGTGCACCCAATTGCAGCTCCTCGCAGACCACGTGGATATGTTGTAGCAGCAGATGGATGCACGTGGGAGCGTGAAGGTGGTGAAAAGCGTCATGGACAACAGTTTACGTGATGTGGTGACACCCAAGGTGCAGGCAGATAGATGGGCGACCGCCAGCAGGGCAGTCAGTCAGTGCAGGAACCCCCTGTGTTCGTATCCCTCTGGAACAAGTATTGGGGAGGGGGCGGATTGTGGCCCAGGAGGGGATAACAACATCAACATCCAAAGCAGTGGCACCACGGCTGGCTCAGTTATTAATCAGGGTGGGACAAAGAGCACTAGATCAATAGTTATAAGGGACTGAAAACTGAAGGGTTCAGATAGGTGCTTCTGTGACGTGAAAGAGACTCCAGAATGGTATGTTGCAGCCCTGGTGCCAGGGTACAGGATCTCTCTGAACGTGCAGAAAGCATTCTGAAGGGAGAGAGTGCACAGGAGACGTTGTGGTACACATTAGTACCAACGACACATGTAGAATGAATGAAGAGGTCGTGACACAGCAGTTTAGGGAGTTTGAGAGAAAGCTAACAAGCAGGACCTCTAGAGTTGTAATCTCAGGATTACTCTCTGCGCCACGTGCCAGTGAGCATAGAAATGGGAAGATAGTACACTCAACACATGACTAAAAAGATGTTGTGGGAGGGAGGGTTTCAGATATCTGGGCCATTGGGACCTGATGCGATGCAGGTCGGACCTAGTACAAGTCGCATTGCATCTAAACTAGAGGGGTATAAATATTCTGGCTGCGAGGTTTGCCAGTGTCACACGGAAGGATTTAAACTAATTTGGCAGGAGGTGGGAACCAAAGCAGAGAAGAATTAACTGAAGGATTACATGAGTGTTCGGGCCAGTACGACTCAGGAAGAGCAGGCAGGGTCTGGATGCTGATCAAGGAAGGCCTGGGCCTGAAGTGCATTTGTTTCATTGAGCGAAGTTTCACTGATAAGGCAGATGAACTTAGAGATTGGATTAGTACTTGGAACTATGATGTTGATGCCATTACGAGACTTCGGTAAGGGAGAAGAAGGATTGGCAGGTTAACATTATTGCAGCTGGTTTTTCTCGTGAGATATCCCCTTCATCCTTTACTTTTACTGGTATCAGGTCAAAAACCGACAATGCATTGTTCGGAATATTACCTACATTTCTCACTGCCTCAACTTTTGAAACAACACTATTCCGTGACAAACACCATTTCAATGGAGCAATGAATGCAACAAATGAAATAAAATCAATGCACGGTGAGGGAGGTAAATGTGTAGCATTACGAATATCATTTCTTCTGCTCGAGATCATCAAGTTTTTCTCTTTTCGTTCATGGAACGTGGGTGTCGCAGGCTGCGCCATCATCCATTGCCCATCCCTATTTGCCCTTGAGGGGGCAGTTAAGAGTCAACCACATTGCTCTGGGTCTGGAGTCACATGTCGGCCAGGCCAGGTAAGGACGGTAGATTTCCTTCCCGAAACGACATTAATGAACCACATAGTTTTTAAGACAACGGTTTCATGGTCATCATGAGCCATTTAATTTCAGATATTTTATTGAATTTCAATCCATCACCTGCCGTGCTGGGATTCGAACCATTTTCCCAGATCATTATCCTGGGTTTACTGGGTTACAAATTCAGCGACAATACCACTCCGCCGCCGCCTCTCCAACTGAACATGTCATTTGTCATACTGGATATAAGGAAGATAATAAAGGAAACATCAAGAGGAAAAACCTAGTTGATCTCGTCCTCACAAATAGACCTATTTGGGATGAATTGGAAGAAGCAACCACTGGTGTATTTGTGAAGACTAGAATACCGTCCATCCTCCGTTTCTAATTACATTAATTCAGAACAGATATGACGACTCAAATTTTGCATCCGCCAAACTGTATAGACCATCATAATCAATCGCAATATCGCAGTCAAAACAATCGGTATCGTCAAGGCCTTGTATTTTCCTGAGTGTACTTTTCCCATGAGATCAACCCCTGTTCACGGTCCTCGACAGTGTGCCAGGAGGAGCAGCAGGGATAACTAGAAATGAGGTGCCGAACTCTTGAACTTGAAATGCAATCGATGTGCTTGCAGTGGAAGTAGCATTCAATGGACGAAGCAAATTAATCCCACAATGAAAAGACCAGATCAACGCTCTGGAGCAGTGCGACATTCCACCGTAAATGGTGGAGAACTCCTCACCAACTAACCTCAGGTGGAGGATCCAGAAATATCCTCTTTGTCAGCGACAGGGGAGGCCAACACGTCTGTACAAAAGACAAGGGGGTATTTGCAACACAGTTAGAAAATAAACGGGAGTTGCATTGAATAGCCCAAGCATGAAAAAAAAATCTCCTTGGTAGAGACGAGGCCAAACATAAAGCATGATGGTTGTGAATGTTACACTCCACGGATATCGCTTCAGGAGTTCTTAAGAAAAATATCGACAGCACAACCTTTTTCAGCTGTTTTATTAATGAACGTCCTCGATCAAAAATATCAGAAGTGAACATGTTCACTAAGATTGTACATAGTTAAGTAAAATTAATTCCTGTTCACATACTGAAATCATCTATACCCATCTATACCCAGCAAACCTAAACAATATTCAGCTTAGAGCGGATGATTGGCAAGCAACAGTGACGCCACGTGAGTGCCAAGCAATATTCAGGCTGCCTCGGTACATCCAATAAGTGGCTCGATGGTACAGTAGGTTAGTTAGCGGGGTATTTCACGGTATCAGGGACCTGGGTTCAATTCCTTCCTTGGCTGACAGTGCAGAGTAAGTACGATCTCCCCGTATGAGTGTGAGTTTCCTCCTTGTGCTCCGGTCTCCTCCCATGGTACAAGGAAGTGCAGGTGACTTGGCTCCTTAGTGTCCATGGATGTGCAGGTTAGGTAGGATTACGGGAATAAGTTGGGAGAGTCTGCCGAGGTCGGGTGCTTGGACAGAGGGTTGGCTCAGACTCGGTGGGCCGAAGGGCTTCCTTCCGCATTGTCGGCATTTTCTTCTCTCCTCTTGTCTCTCTTCTCTTCCCTTTTATTATCACTTAATCGCACAGTCTAACCACGCTCGGGGTTGTCCATGTTACGAAAGTTATCTGAACCAGCAATATTTAAACAATGGCTGTAAAAGTTGTTTAGAAAACAGGGGGGGGGGTCCCTTGGGTGACACGGGAATTTGGAAACGGGATTGGACGGAAAAAAGGTTCCAACATCAAAATCGCGGCGGCTGCCGATTTGGTTTAAAATCGTAATTCTCTGTCACCTCGACAGCGCTTTCAATGTATTGAGGAACGCGCTGTAAATACCATTTGCATATCATTCACGGGCCCCGATCCGGCATTCTCCGGCGGCTCCTCGATTCTCCTCCTCGGATGGCCCAAGTTCCCAACAACGCAGGTCACTTATGCTTTTAAAAATCGTGAAACCGTCGCCGTGGCTGATGAGGGAGGGAGGGGAGGTAGGACATAGAAAGGAGCGACTATGGGCTTCCCGGGTGGACACTGGCCGGGCCGGCTGGGGTTAATGGGCGGTGCTAGCAGGTACAGGGGAGGGGAGGGTGCGTGATGGGGATGATGGGGAACAGGCTGCCTGGCCCGGATGACACCCACGAGTCTGGGATGGTGTACATCCTTGAACGCCATTACTACGGCCTAAAAGGCAGGCACCTTGCTGTGTACCCCACTGACCACCCACATTGTCCCCTGTTTCTGGAGGATACTGCCGGCCGGATGGGTGCCGCCACCTCCTCCCCCCACACACCCCACCCTCCGCCACACTCCCCACCCTCGCAGGGCGCCATATTTATGGAACAACTACTGCAGATGGTTTCCCTGCGCAAGCGCAGCCACGGACACAGCCATTCTCCGGCCATTTATTTCATGGAGGCCGGGAGTTTTACGTGGCATGGCTGTTCGCCCATGAACGGTGGCAGCATCGGTGATGGGACAGCGCCGATTTTTACCACGTAAAATGCCACAGATCCTCTGCACTTAGCTCAGAATCAGAATATCTCGCCCCACATTCTTTAGATTTTGCGGATTTGTGCTGAAATGCCTTGACCAGTTGTTTAGACGCTAGACAGGTATCCGGGGTTTTTGTTGGAGCGTTGACTCATAATCCAGGAAGGTAGTTACTCCTCCTGAGCCACAGAGGACCGGCACAAATATAATTATTTAGCTTGTGCATCGTCATGAAAAAGGAAAAGGCATCAATTTGCTCCAATCCGGGACCTAATCAGGACAATAGGCACGAAAGAGTCTCTTTACGTTTCGTTGATACATCTTCAATACGTCCTGATCAACATAGTCGTTTCCCATAAAATTAAACACATAGAACAGTACAGCACAGAACAGGCCTTTCGGCCCTTGATGCTGTGCCGAGCATTATGCGAAACCAAGATCAAGCAATCCCTACCAAGATCAAGCTATCCCAAGCCACAGGAAAACTGCCAACTGGTCTGATGGCAACGGGAGCAGTAACGACGTCATATTTTGAAGGAGCCTGATCAAAAATGATAGTACATTATTTTCAGCAATACATTGATTTGATACCCTCACATTCAGCCTCCTGCCAATATCAGAGATTGTGTGGCTGAGTAATACATGACTTACCTGCCTCACCACACAAATGCGGGAAACTTTGCCCTCAAACCAAAAGCTTCCATAAATTGTCTGAATCAGATTCTTTTTATCAGTGAATCCGTGAGAAACAACCTGTCTGCACGTGAACCTTACCGACAAGGACAATAATTACTTGAGGAACAACATCGCACAACAGTAATGTTTAGGATTTTGTTTTAATTGCCATTTACGACACTTCTTATGACAAACGGAGCATATTGCTTTCCTTGAACGCCAGAATTCCTCACTTACGCACCTGATGCGAACTTGTCTTTTTACATTTGCCGTACTTCGCAATAGAGCCTAAATTCCTTTAATTTTCAATCTTACTATCCCTCCAAATTATCTGAAACTCCCAAACTGGGACCTCATATGTTTCTCCATTAAATCTTCAAATTAAGGGCCTTTTTAGAGAGGCCGATCCACCTACCCTACACAGTTTTGGGTTGTAGGGTTGAGGCACACGCAGGCACTGGGAGAATGTGAAAACTCCAAACGGACAGTGAACCGGGCCAGAATTGATCCCGGTCCGCGGCGCCGTGACAGAGCAGTGCTCACCACTCAGCCACCGTTCCCCCCGCCACTAACATATTCATGACGAAGTTCATAATCGGCTGCCATTCCTGTATTTTATTAACTTTTTCTTCCAGCTGGTACATACTATTGATGTATATAACGTATCAAAAGCCGTCCAGCAAAGTTCGGGTCAGGCCTTGCTCTCATTTAAAATTTCTAAATGTATGTCTGCATCCGCGGGTACAAAACATTGCTATCGAGAATAGCCGGCTTTGTTGTGTCATCGTGACTGTGGTGCTCCTCTGAAAGAGATGACTGCAGGGATATATTTCAAAATTATTTCGGCGAATTCAGATTCATGATAATTCTTTAAAAGTGCAGAAAATACATTTATACTCACCCACCAAAGTTAGACGACTATTCTTTGCTATCTAGGAACGTCCTCGAGTTTCACTACGATTTCAAGTTGGAGATTTTCTTTATCAAGTCATTTCCCCTCTTCTTCATCAATTTTCTCGATTGCTCCCGTTCCTCTTTCTCTTTAGAATTGACGATTGTTTATTTTCGTTTCGACTTCAAGTTATGACCATCGATTCTCATCTAATAGTATATCTGCCTCGTCACGAGTTCCACGAGGATGGTCTTCGCCAATATGCCGCACGTCTCCAGAACATCCTTCCTCTGCTGACGACAGTCTTGTCAGTGAGGAACTGCCAGCTCTGCCTTTTAACAAATGTTCAGTGACACTTCTGTGCTTGTATGGCCGAATCGCGTCAACCAATTGCGTTCATCGAAACAGCTCCAGCAAACCTGTGCCTGCTGGATTTATACTTAGGAGCTTTACTCCAGCACATGTGTAACATTTGCAGTTACCCACTTGTCTAATAATAATAATAATCAAATATTACAAGTTGATGGATGCAACCTTGAATTCCTTCAGCCTGCGTGCGCTCCACCACAGGGTGAATTGAAGTCGGATAGCTCTGTATATTTCATCTGATTTCAAGCAGTTTCAGTTGGCCTTGAAATCCGAAGGGTCAGTTTCTCTGCCAGTTGTTGTGAGATCCCAACCTCGAAAAAAGGCAAACTGCAAGTTTTTAACTGAAGCTTTACTCTGTTTTTCTGCCAGAGGCTAAGGAATGTTCATAATGCATGAACAGTATGTGCGAAATGCAACACAGTGCAGATTCCTGGAAAGTGCAATGATGAGCGACGTTCAATTATAGAGACAGCCGGATATTCCTTTCTGTTGCAACTGTTCGATTCCAAAATTAACGAGGATAGATCCACTCTCACGCGACTGATAATGGCTGTCCTCTTATTAAGCACTATAAGGAATGATCGTTCTTATTACCGCCAGCTCAATTAAATCGTATTCGACTGTGATCACTGTTCTCAAATACCCAGCTATTTACAATTGACCTACCTGACCAACTAATCCATGAGAACGCGATCAAACAATACCTCTTTGTACATTGGACCACGAGAATACCGATCAATGCAATTCTCTGGAATATACTTTGAAAATCTTAAAGCTCTCCGTGATTGACAGCATTATCATTAACTGCTTTCAAATATGCTTTGCCTGACCCGTTCGCGAGATCCACAATATCGGGAACTTACTTAATATTGCAATAATTCTCCCCTTGACAATTTTCGCCAGGACTTACATGAATAATCATCCGATGTAACTGGAATGAAAATAGGAGTTGGTTATTGTTGACGAAGTGCTAAAAGCATTCGAATAAAATACGCCCAATTGATGAGATCTTCTAATGGCGTATATTAGAATGTGCTGCGACAGTTTGCATATGCATTTGTTTGCATAATGGTTTGATTGTCGTCATAATAGAGGAATGAACAGGCAAACAATAACAAACACGAAAGAGGGGTTGAATGAGAATGGCTGAGTTTGTTCTTTCTCCTTTTTTGCAAAGGTGATAATGTCGGCTGGTCCAGGCTAATTAAGAATTGCTTATATTTGCTCGCTTCAGCCTTTGGAATCATGTGGTCGATTGTGTTGCACAGTGCTTAAATTCCCATCCCTTCGAGCAGCACCCTGGGCCGGAATTCTCTGAGGAATAAGCAAACCCCACATACACACGATATTTGCTGCAAGGACATTTTCAAAAACCTGCACATGTTGTACCCAATGCTTGTGCGGTAGGTTTCGTTGTTTCGGGGCCGTCATTTACATTCCGTCGACGTGCTCTGCAAACGAAGTTAAACTTTCCTGAGGTTGCGAATTTATTGGAATTGGTGCAGTATTGAATACGTTTAGGATAGAATTAGGTTCCTCCGGGCTCAGTGTGCATTTCATTTGTGTCCGACTGGAGGGCGCTCTACTTGCATACACCTGTGAATATGTTGAAAAGATGATTAACTCTTTTATTGGCAATAAGGATTAGAACATTGGTCTTCCAGAAATATCTCAATGGATAACTATGCTGGATTATCTGTCCATGTGAAAAGACTGCGCACGAAATGGATTTCAGAAAGCAGGCAGCCATTCAAGTTAGGAATCAGAATTGTTTCTTTTTTATTGTTTGGAGGGTTCATGAGTGCCGAGATAGTGGAGTTTGATGTGCCCTAAATGATAATGTTTCTCTGAAAGTGCATTTTCAAGGAATGGTTGAGCGCCAACGGGTCAGCCCATCTTCAACTTTAGCTTCACACAAGTCCAAGAACATTTCAGGCCTCAGCAGCAACCCCATTATTTTACAATATTGCATTATTTCATGCAATCGTTCCATAGCCATCGGCGTACATTGATAAAGTGATTCCAAAACAATCAGCATGCAATACCATTTTTCTGGCCGTGCATTCGTATTTTTTCATAGTCCAGACGCTCCTTTCCCCAACTGTCCCATTTACATTTCTCTCGTCTGTCTGCCGCCTCTGCTAATGTTTGTAATCTGAAAGCTTTCATCAGCTTCTATTGATATTTGAGCTGACTTTTATCTTCCATTGACGATGCCGCTGATGAATTAACACCCCCTTTCCTGATGATTGTTTTGTGTTCTTTCTCAGTCTCTCATCAAGTTCTTGTAGTCCGGGGACTTTGCTCGCATTTTTCTGCACCCAAACACTGGTTGCTCCTCAATTCTTTCTCAAAGCCAATGCCTTCTCAAGCTGTGCATTTGGAGAAGGTAAGGATATAACTAAGTGTTTCTTAAATTACGACTTTTTTGAGAAAGTGATGTCTCAATAAGAACTAATACTTCATATACACCCATCTACAAAATGTAGTTGTCAGATACCTAACCATTCAGAATAGAATCTATAGTGCTAGAAGATAAAAGGGACGAGGTTTCTGCGGCGATGAAAATCCCACGTTTGGAATAATGTGTAAAGCTCTTGGAACCAAGCATTAAAATTAATCCACTCGCTATTGAGTGGTGCAGGTTCACCAGAATGTTGGCGAGAATCGAAAGGTTAAGCAATGAAGTTTCATGAAAAAAGCGATTATCCCCTGGCATAGTGAATTTCATTGAGGTTTGTCGGATAATTATAACAATCGATTGGCAAAATGGAAAGAGTTTTTTTTTACTGCTGCAGGCGGGCACGCAAGCACTACATTCCAGCTAAATTCATAACTTAAAATCTTAAATTATTACATTATTGCTTGACCACCCGTTCAAATGATATAGACTCCACGGTGGATAGGATTATCCTCTGGATCGAATCTTCCCTCAGTAGTAGCGGAAACGGCTTCAGGGGCTGAATTAATTCATGTGTTAGTCATCAGTGAAATTTACTCCCCGAGACACACATGACCTCTTCCCAACTCAGTGTTTCCTTTCTGTCGGATAAATATGGCATATTTTAGTCCTAAATCATTTGTTTCTGAATCATATTTCTCTCAATTCCAATATTGCACGACTTGGACCTTTAGGTGCCAGTTTTTCTCCGTGCTCATGTGTTTCTACAATGCTATTTATGCCGGCTCGGGTACCATATATATGTTATATATAATATATATAATGTTTGGCATTATGTTTCTAATGAAAAATATGTGTCCTGAAGATCCACATCGAGGAGCTTTTGATTGCACTTCTTACCGCCTTCGCTCTGCGGTTTCTGGCATTTTTCAAGATCTGAGAAATTAAAAAACACTCTTAAGCGGAATGTTTTACAAATCATTAACGACATTCTAATTAGGCATTCTTTTCCTTGAGTACTTAAGCACCACAGGCAGCGCGCAGAAATGAATTTTGGCGCTATCTTTGCAATCTTGCATTTCTCTTGCATCAACTGTAAGTTGTGTAAAAATTCCACGATAGGTTTTGTCTTTTGCCACCCAGGAAGGTCACTTGGAAAACACTTCTATCCCTCAAATTCCCAATTGCTTCGCTGTATTTAACCTGACTGCTGCGTGTGTGATCCAAACGTCCATAATGATGAGGCAGCACTATAGCTTTTCCAATTTGTAAAATTAAGGAAATAATGTTGCACCACAGGAGTGATAATATTGATCAAAATGTATGTTTTCTGTGAAGCCAAACTGAAATTAATCACAGAACTGACCACATTAGAAATTACTTTACAGTTAGAAGGTAGAAACATTTTTAAGCAAACGACAAAATCGTTACTGATTTCCGAAAGCTGCCATATTCCAATTAAGCAAACCAATACATATGAAATGCCGTTCATGAATAGAGTTAACAACCAGGGTTTTACCTACTTTTTAGGTGCAGAATCTTTGGAGAGAGAACCTATCAGGACTCAACTCAAACACGTCTGTTCATATTAGAGATATATAACCTATTGTCTCTTGAGAAAGACATGGCTCCTCCGATTAAGTACATAATCTACTCACAGCAAAATACATTATTCTGTTTCCTCTTACAAAATATCCCTTGGTTCGTTTCTCCAGGATCCAACAAAATGATCCTCATGGATTATCTTCACTTAAGGTTCCTTCAAACGTTAACAATATTTAATTAGCTAGCTATCAAAACATAAGTAAATGAAATCTCAAGGTATATTAGCAGAACACTTCACCAGCAAAGCAATGATTAGCTCACTTTTACGACACCATAATCACCACGCCAGCAGGCATACTGTCTGTGTGCATCTTAACCAAAGCTTTAAGAAGGTTATTGCAGATAAAATATATAAAATATAAAATATGACAATATCTTACATTCATCACAAAAAATAATTTGAATATTCCAGTTTCCAGAACTTTACCCTCAGCTGTTTCGTTCAATTTTCCCTCTGCAAATAATGCAAAACAGTGATGAAAATAAGGAGGTTAACAGAAGCAATGTGCATTTATATGACGACATCAATCAAATACAACATTCCAAGGCACTTCAGAGCTGCAGTATGAAACTAAATTTGACATGCAAAAAATACAGTAGAGGAAAAAAACATGCTCAGCAAATTTGGAAAGCGAGGACAGGTCTCAAAGAAGGTCGGAATTGTATTGTGAGGTGGAATTATGTCAGAGCTCGATGCCACCCAACAGAATGTAGAACGATGAACTGTGGAGTTTTTCAATTTGGGATTATATAGGGGCTGGAATTAGCAGAGTACGGATATCAAGGAAGGCTGCAGGGGTTAACATGATAAATGTGGAGGAATGCTCTCGAGGGATTTAAATAAAACTTCGAGAAATGTGCAATCAAAGTATTGGTTGAGTACTAACGTAGATCAACGAGCACAGGCATGAGTTGCCCGTTTGCATGCAAATCACTTTAATCCTGTTATCTGCCCTCCTACATGACAGGTGGCGATTTGAGCTGAGGGTCACCACACTTCAAATGAGAAAAAACCCTGAGACGGTACGAGAATAGAAACCAATTCTCCAACCTGCCAGCCAACTGAGTTAACTGACCGTGTTGCAATATGGTACGAGTGTTTTGGATGACCTCAGATTCACAGTAGGCAGAATCTAGTAGGTTCAGGTGGTCGGTTTGCTCAGCAGGTCTCCTAGAACAACACGGTCTCTTCCAAATGCGACTCAATATCATGACAATGGGAAATGTATATAGAGTCATGACGAGAAACGGAGCCGCTAGACGAGGGAAAGAGCGTGGGAGAGATATGAAAATGAAAAATGAAAATGAAAATCGCTTATTGTCACGAGTAGGCTTCAACGAAGTTACTGTGAAAAGCTCCTAGCCGCCACATTCCGGCGCCTGTCAGGAGAGGCTTGTACGGGAATCGAACCGTGCTGTGGCCTGCTTGGTCTGCTTTAAAAGCCAGCTATTTAGCCGAGTGAGCTAAACAAGCAAATATACAGATATATATAGGGTACCCACGAGTGTTCTGGAATAGTCCAATCTTGAAATAATGAAATCCTAAATTATGAACCAAGAATTACGTCTATAATGTACAACGAAGCACCATTGGCGAAGCAAGCATTTTTACTGCCTATTACTAAATCCCCGTGAGAATATGATGGAGTACGAGCTTCTTCTGTCGCTGCAGTACATATGGCGTGTGGTCATCCAAAATGCAGTGAGGACTGGAGCACCAGAACCTGGAACAAGCAACACTGAATGAACGGTAGTTCTGGTTCCAAATCAAGATGGTGCGTGGCTTGGAGCAGGACGTGAAAGTGCTGGCTACCCCGATTTTTCTAAACGGTAGAATTCGCTGGTGAGTTTCATCGAAACATAGGAACGTAGAAAATAGGAACTGGAGGAGGCCATTCGGTGCTTTGAGCCTGCTTCGCCATTCATTATGATCGTGGCTGACCCTCCAACTCACTATCCAAATCCCATTTCCCGCTGTATCCTTTGATCCCCTTCACCATAAATGCGATATCTAATTGTTTCTTCAAAACGTACAATATCTTGGCCTCTTCCTCCCATGGTAAAAAATTTCACAGGCTCACTATTCTGGCGTGGAGAAATTTCTCCTTACTCTGTCCGAAATGTCTACTCCGTATCTTCAGACTATGGCACTTAGTTATGGACACATCCACTATCGGGACGTCCTTCTTGCATCTATCCTGATGAGTTTTGTTAGAATTTTATGCATTTATATGAGGTCGTGCCTCATTCTCCTGAGCTCCAGCGATTAAAATCGTGACCGATTCAATCTCTCCTCATACGTCAGTCCCACCATCCCAGGAATCATTCCAGTAAACCTTCGTGACACCCCTTCTAATGCACGAACATCCTTCCTCAGATAGGGAGACAAAAACTGCAGACAATATTCCAGATGTGGCCTGCCCTCGGCCTTGTAGAATTGCAGCAAGCCATCGCTGCTCCTGCATTCAAATTCCCTCGCAATGAAGGGCAGCATGCCATCTGTCTTCTTAGTCATCTGTTGTACCTTACTTCTTACCTTCAGTGACTGGTCTCCAAGGACACCTAGATTTCGTTGCACATTCCCATCTCCTAATTTATGGCCATTCAGATGATAGTCTGCCTTCTCGTTTTTGCTACCAATGTGGATAACCTCACACTAATCCACACAATACAGCATCTACCATTCATTTGCCCACTTTCTCTACATGTCCCAAACACACTGAAGGATCTCTGCATCCACTTCGAAGATCACCCTCCCATTCAGCTTGGTGTCATCTGCAAATTGTGAGGTATTACATGTATTGCCAGATATAAATCATTAATATATATTGTGAATAGCTGGGGTCCCAGCACGATCTCTGTCATACCCTACGAGTTACTGCCTCCCAGTTTCAAAAAGACCCGTTAATGCCTATTCTTTCTTTCGTGTCTGCCAACCAATCTTCTTTTCATCTTAATACACTATCCCTAATACCACAGGCTTTAATTTTACATGCTAATTTCTTAAGCGGGACAAAAGACTTTTGAAAGCCCAATAGACCACATCGACTGGTTCCCCCCATGTCAACCCCACTACTTAAATCCTCTAAGAATTCCAGTACATTTTTCAAGCATCACTTCCCCTTTATTAGTCCATGCTGAATCTGTCTGATTCTGCCACTCACTTTATCAGTGGTCAGCTGTAAAATCTTTGATGATGGATTAGCGCATTTTACCCACGACTGATATCAGATATACTGGTCTATAATTCACTTTTATTTCTCTATCTCCCTTTTGAAATAGTTAAATTACTATCCTTAAATCTATCTGCAGGAACTGTTCCAGAGCGTTTACTATCTTGGAAGATGACAACTAAAGCACCCTTGCTGCAGAACATCTTTTAAATGCAACACACTTTTGCTACTGTGCGTTGGTAATGAAGAGAATGGATGTTGGAGCTGCTGATGGTGTGGAAATTAAGTAGGATTCCCTGGGCTGGATATCATCCGGATTATTTCGTGTGTTGGAGCTACATTCATCCAATAAAATTGAGGATGTTCGATCACATTCCTTTTTTATGCCTTGGAGATGAGGAACAAACTTCAGGATGTCATAAAGTGAGTTGTTCTCTGCAGAATTCTCAGCATCTGACACCTTCTTGCAGCCACATTATTTATTGGTCCAGTTTGATTATGGACAATGGTAGAGTCCAGGCGTTTGTGAGTCGATTATTCAGCAATGTGCATGCCATTTAATGTGCAAGGGAGATGTTTCCATTCTCTCTCGTCGGGAATCATTGCCTGGAAATTGTCCGGCGTTGTGTTTGACTTCCGTGCCACCTATTTGTGCAAGCCTGATTGTTATACTGGTTTTTCTGCATTTATACAATGGCTGCCTCAGTATCTGAGCAGCTGCGAATGGTGCAATACATCGTGCGATCACCAGTAAACATCCCACGTTTCACCTTAGTAAGGAAGGAATGCAATTGATGAAGCAGATGATGGTTGGTTCGACTCAGAACATTACTGCCAGAAACTCCTGCAGCAATGTCTCGCGATTGAGACGATTGACTTCTCACCACTAGAGCCAAACTTCTTTACAAATGGGACGACACGGTTTCGCAGCGGTTAGCACTGCTGCCTCACACCGTCAGGGACCGGGTTCAATTGCAGACTTGGGTGTCTGTCTGTGTGGAGTTTGCACTTTGTCCCCATGTCTGTTCATCTCCCCCCCCCCTCCGGTTTCCTCCCGCAGTGCAAAGATGTGCAGGTTCTGGATTGTCCATGTTTAATGGCCCCTTGGTGCTCCAAAGGTTAGGCGGGGTTATTGGGGAGGAGTGTGGGCGTAGGATCCACGTACGCTGGTCTTTCCAAAGGTTGGTGCAGAGCAAATGGGCCGAATATCCTTCTTCAGCACTGCAGTGGTTCTATAGTTCTATAATTCGATTAAATTTCTTCAACCAATGGCTACTTTCCCAACTGATTCCCGTTGACATAGTTTTCGGGGGCTCTTAACAGCAAACTTGGCGAAGCGTTTTTTATATTCATGAACGTGATGTGAGCGTCGTTGATTAGGCCAGCATTTATTGTTCAGCCCTAGTTGCCCTTCAGAAAATGGTGGTAAATTGCCATCTTAAACTGCTTCTGTCCCTGAGGTGTAGGTACACCCACTGTGTTGCTCTGGCGGGAGTTCTAGGAGTTCCCCAGCGACAGTGAAGGGGCGGTGATATATTTCCAACTCAGGGTGGAGAGTGATTTGGAATAGAAACCCCAGGTGGTGTGGTTCCCAGGTACTTGCTGCTCTTGTCCTTCTGGGTGATATTGCCCTTGGCTTTGGGAGCTGTTGTCCAAGGAATCATGGTGAGTTACTGCAGTGCATCTTATAGATGGTGCACATGGCTGCCACTGTCGGTGGGGGAGGGTTTGAATGTTTGTGGAATGGGGGAGGAATCAAGCGGGATGCTTTGTCCTGGATGTGTCAAGCTTTTTCTTTGATGTTGGAGTTGCACTCACCCGGACAAGTGAAGCGCATTCCAATACACTCCTGACTTGTACCTTATAGCTGGTGGATAGGCTTTGGGTTGGGGGACGGGGCGTGCAGGATGTGAGTCACTCGCCGTAGGCCCTCTAGCTTTTGACTTGTCCTGGTAGCCACTGAATAAATGTGACGACTCCAGCTCAGTTTCTGGTCAATTCTAATCCCCCGATATTGATTGTGGGGGAGTCAGAGATCATAATGCCATTGCATCTCAATGGGCGGTGGTTCGATCCTCTCTTATCGGAGATGTCCATTGCCTGACACTTGTGTGGCGCAAATGTAACTTGCCATTTGTCATCCGCAGACTGGATATTGTCCAGGTCTTGCTGCATTTCGGGATGGATTGCTTCATTATCTGAGGAGCAGCGAATGGTGCTGAACATTGTGCAGTCATCGAAAAAGGTCCCCACTTCTGACTTTATGATGTAAGGGAGGTCATTGATGAAGCACCTGAAGATGGTTGGGCCGAGGATCTTACCATGATCAACTCCTTAATTGATGGACTAGTGCTGAGATGATTGATCTAAAATCATCACCACCACCTTCCTTTGTGCCAGATATGACTCCAACCAGCGGAGCGTTTCCGCCTGATTCCCATTGACACCAGGTTCCCTGGAGCTCCTTGATGCTATGGGTCGGTCAAGTTCTAAGTTCTGCCAAGATGTCAAGGACAATCACTCGCACCTCACCTCGGTCATCCAGTTCTTTTTTCATGTTTGGCCCAACGCTGTAATAAGGTCTGGAGCTGAGTGACCCTGGTGGAAGCGTATTGAGCGCCCGTGAGCGGGCTATTTTTGAGTAAGTGCTGCTTGATAGCATTGTGGACGACTGCTTCCATCACTTTCCTAATGATGGAGAGTACACTGATAGGGTTGGATTAGCCCTATTTCTTATATAGAGGACTGACCTAGGCAATTTTCCTTCAGTCGTTTCTTGATATCACGTGTTGTAAATCGTATTGGTTGAAGACTGACATCTGTGACATTGGTCTCCCCCCGGAGGTGACCGAGATGGAACATCCACTCGGCATTTCCGGCTGAAGTTTGTTGGGATTTCCCCGCCTTGTCTTTTTCACATACGTACTGGGGTCTTCCATCATTGAGGATGCGGGATATTTGTGGAGGCTCTCCCTCCAGTAAGTTATTTAGTTGTCGACCGCCATTCATGACCCTATATGGCAGACCTGATCTGATGCGTTGCTTTTAGAATTGCATAGCTCTGCCTACTACTTGCTGCTTATGCAGTTTGGCAAACAGGTAGTCCCGTGTTGTAGCCTAATGTGGTCGTCACTTCATTTTTCGTTATGCCCGATAGTTGTTCCTGGAATGTTCTCCTGCACTCTTCATTGAACCAGGGTTGATCAGCGCTACTGATAGAGTGTGGATATATCGGACCATGAGGTTGCAGATTGTTCTTGAATAAAATTCTGATGCTAATGGCCTGTAGCCTCATGGATGCTCAGTCTTTAGTTGCTAAATCAGTTCGAATTTAGCACGGACGTAGTGCCACACAAAGCGATGGAGGGTATTGTCAATGTGCAGACGGGACGTTGTCTCCACAAGGACTGTGCGGTGGTCACTTCTACCGACACTCTCATGGACAGATGCATCTCCAGCAGGCTTATTGGTGAGGATGAGGTCAAGTATGTTTTTCCACCTTTGTTGCTTCCATAACCACCTGCTGCAGTCCCAGTCCAGCAGCTATGTCCTTTAGGACCCGGCCAGCTCGCTCTGTGGTGGTACTGCCGAACCACTCTTGGTGATGTTCATTGAAGTCCCGCATGCAGAGCATATTCTGTGCCGTTGCACAGGTGCTCAACATGGAGGAGTACTGATTCATCAGCTGATGGTGACCGGTACGTGGTAATCCCTGACCATGTTTAAGCTGAAGCCATGTGATTTCCAGAGCCGATATTGGGGACTCCTAGGGCCTCCACCTCTGCTGGGTCTGTCCTGCCAGTAAGACAGGACAAATCAAAGAATGATAATGGTGGTATCAGGGACATTTTCTCTAAGGTACGATTCTGTGAGTATGATTATGCCAGGCTTTTGCTTAACTAATCTGTGAGACAGGAGCCAGATGCTAACAAGTAGGACTTTGAAGGGTCGGCAGGGCTGGCGTTTCCATTGTAGTTTCCGGTCCCTGGTTCAATGCCTTTTCATTCAATTTTTGTGTTTTCGTCACGATTGAATACAACTGAGTGCATTTCTGTGGGCGTGGAGACACATGCCGGCCAGAACAGGTAAGAATGGCAGATGTCCTTCCCGAATGGACATTAATGAACCATATGGGGTTTTAGAACAATCGACAATGGTGCATGGTCATCAGTAGACTTTTAATTCCAGGTATTTTGTTCAATTTAATTCCATTACCTTCCGTGGTGGGATTCAAATCCCGTTCCCATGATCATTATCATGGGTCACTGGATTACTAGACCAGCGGCAATACCATTATGTCACCGCCTTCCCTTTCTACATTGATGTGAAAAGCAGTCACTCCCAGCTCAATTCCTGGGTCAGCCCTTTTACCTATCTTTGGACTAAACCTGTAAGAATGTCAGGAGTTGATTCGCCCTGGCGACTTCCAAACTGAGCATCGTTTGAAAGCTATTGCTTGATAAAACAGTGTGTGGCATTTTAAATCACTTTGCTGAGTTGACTTTATTGTGCTTTTTGTGCACATGATACACCTGGGCAGTTTTCGACATTTTCAGGCAAATACCAGTGTTGTTGCCATACTGTAAAGACTTGTCTCAGAGCTTGTTCTGGAGCATAAACATTCTGTGCTATTGCTCGAATGTGATCTCGATCCATCCTTTCATTATATCACATGGAGTGGATATAGTTAGCTGAACACTGACATCTGTGAAGGGGGTAGCTCAGGACGTTCGAGAAATGTGTCATCCATTTGCTACTTCTTACTATTGTTGCAAATGCTTCCTCTTCATTTTGTATTGATTTTATCGGCTCTCCCATTAGTGCGGATGGGGATATTTGTGCAGACCTTTCCCCCCACCTTCAGATAGTTTAATTACCCAATTTGTCCACATGTGACTAGGTTTTTTACGGTCTAGTTTAGAATTAGGTAATAAGCAGTGAGAGTGGGAGCTAGTTTAGGCGCTGAACAAAATTTCTGGATCAGTGCGGCTAACATCCATTTTCAAGAACTTTATTCCCATGCATTTCTGGAAATCGGAAAAGGATCACAAAAGGAACAATAGAGGTGCGGCAGTGGTGCTGTTGGGCTAAGGTTGTGCACACTGAGTAACTTGGATCGGCCCTCCTGAACCAAACAACGTCCAGATCTTTTGGTTAAATAGATAGTCACCCTTGATTGCGGTTAAAACCGCAGGCCTGGCGTTCCCAGCCGAACAGCCGAGATGTCCTGTCCCTTTTTATTTCAAAGAATTTTCCGTGTTGTGGACAATTCTCTTTTCATATTTAGGCAACTTACGCTGGTTTTCGTCAATCAAACACTATTTTGAATTTCTATTATTAGTGTACTAGTAATATTACTGTTCACGCAACGCATTAGAATTGGCCCTAACATTATTGTAATGCGAAGTATCGGTGTTTTCCTTTACAGTTTTACACAATCACGTTTCGAAATGACAGGAAAGCAATGAGACTTTTAAATGCAATGGCACATTTACTGTACGTTACAGATTTCTCGGAAACTGTGAGATTTCTGAATGTACGGGAAGTTTCGGTGCAGAAAGTATGTGGATGTATCCTGGTGTAATGTTTCATTAAAATGCTGTAAGATATGCTTACTTTTTAAAAAAACTGTAGATTACACATATCAAACTAATAGACTTCTGAATCAATATATTGTAATTAAAATTACTAAGCTGATCTCAAAGTATTAGACTTATTATGCCTGCCTGGCAAATTGGTATCACAATTGATGAATTCGAATTTCACGCAGCTCCTCAAGAAATATTCGATTTCTGAATGGATTGTTGCATATCTACTCTGAAGTTGCATGACTTAAAAATGCCTTGACAGATTGCATTGTTGGTTGCACTCTTGTTCTGGCATCATAAGACCTCAGAATACATAGTTATTTTCACCAACTAAAATGTAATGGAAGTGAACGCAGTTGCTGACATTATTTGAGTCAAAGAAGGGATTACCAATGTACTAGTGATGCTGGTTCGTGTCGTGAGCTGAAGGGAATGAGTGGACGAAGAAGATGACTAGTGGGTGAAGTTGAGTGGTGGATGGTCCAAAGATATGCTTGTTAGGCGGATTGGTCATGCTAAATTGCCCCTTGAGTGTCCAAAGATTATGTGATGTTACGTGGTTAGGTCGGGGAATAGACCTCGTTGAGCTGCTCCTTCAGAGGATCGGTGCAGACTCGTTGGATCGAATGGCCTCTTCTTCACTCTAGGTATTCTATGGTATTCTGTGTTTCTATGGTGGTGATTATTTGAGTTGGATGGGTGGATAAATCGTGCCTGCTGGAGGCGTGAAGGTTGGAACTGGGGATGAGGGGTTAGCGGGCAATATTGGTGTTAACGTTTCAGTGGGTTTATGTTTCAATACATTTGAGGACGTCCGATGCGTAGGCACGGTTGGTCACTTTCAACTCCGGTCCACTCGTGGTGATTAACAGCGTAGGAAACGGAGAGTAAACCTGTGGGCAATTTTGGATATTTCGCCCAAGCATTTGCCCATTCTTGTGTCCGAGGCTTCAATGAAGCAGCACGGGCAACGTAAATCGCCCATTCGGAGTTTGAAATTCCAGGGTAACAACTGCGCATGTGTCAACCTCGAGAGTTTCGGAGAGCCCCGCATGAAGATTCCCACTTTTCCGAGACGAACATCAAGTCTAATATCCACGGAGAAAACGTAAAGCAGAAAAAATTGCGAAAGGCAATCGGTTTTGTAATAATTTTTCTTTTTGTGCCCTGGTTTAAATTTTTTTGGTGTTCTGGGATTGATGAGCAGCAATGCAGACCACCAAATTTCATTCTAACTAAAAAGGATGCCTTGTGTTAGGCGTCAGGGTTCAGACATAATCGTCTCGCCCCTGCACAGAGTTAAAGTGCAAAAAAAAAATGATTACCAGCAGTTGATGGAAATAAGAAAGGGATATATTGTTGAATTTCAGGCTAGGAAAGTCCAATTTTAAATAATAATTGCTGGAGATCTAAAACGATATGTTCAATTTGGTTATACTGCACTAATTCAAAATGTTGACGATTTTTACTTTACGCACAACATTAATAGCTATTATATTTACAAAAACGATCGTCTTTTAAAATACAAGTGCATTTATGGTAGAACCAGTTGCTGTATTTATTTACCTAACGTTTGGAGGGTCGATTTCACTTTTGCGAGTTCTGGAAGATAAAAAAAAACTTCTGAGAATTATGTTAATTTAATACTGATCCATTGTCATGCATTCCGGTAAATTTACTTGCATCAACGAATAGATGAATGACGTGCATTATATTTTTATGAACCCAACAATAATCGATAGCATCAGTTTTCTAGGAGGTGACAATGGATAACGTGGGCACTAAACATCCCATTCGTTTTTGCACTTGGCTGGATGAACGAATCTTCAACAATGTCGTACAAGGCAATAAAGTTCAGAAGTATGCTTGGTTGGTACTCCAAGGTTAAATATTCACTTCCACCATGAAAGGCGCAGAGTGCAAGAAGTGTGAACATCGGCATGATGTTGTACACCCATTCCGAACGGTTCCTTCGACAGATATTTCAAAATCAATACGCGCAGCACCGGAAAGAACAATGAGAACATTCGTCTTGAAACACAATCACTTGCAAGTTCACACACGACCCTGACTTGGAATAACCGAGGTTTTGGGCTTTAAACATGGTACACATACAGATGTACACGCAGAGAAACCAAAAAGAAATAACATTCACTAAAAACTAAAAGAAAACAAAGGGAGGGAAAATAAAAACAGAGAAAGTATATACAAAGAAGAAAAAAAATAATTACACAGGCCAGTAAAAAAAATAGGGAGGAGGGCTATCTCCCCCCACTTCGTTTGTCTTTTTTATATACACAACATCAAAATAAAACCGAGTGGAAGGGGCCCCGAATGTCACTTGCATCCCTCGGTCTGGTTTCTTCCTTGTTTTTGCCTATTTTCCTCAGCTTCGGCTGTCTGTCGTTCCTTCTTCCTGTTATTTCTTTCATCTTTTGCCTTGCTGTACTTGTTGTGGTCGTTGTCGTTTCCTGTCCTCTCCCCCCAGTTGATGCTCCCTCCGTTTTCCTCTTCTCTGGCTCCCTTCTGTTGTTCTCCTTCCCTCGTCCTTCCTCCCTCCATTTAACCCCCTCCCCCAGCCCCTTTTCTACCTCCCTTTCCCCAACATCCTGCACCGTTCTTCGTTGCTACTCCCCATTCTTTTCAGATGTTTTTGGATAATCCCTCTTGCACTATTCGCCCCCTCCCCCCAAACCTTGGCTATTTTCCCCAGGCTCTTGGCTGCTTTTTATTTACTTGTTTGTTTGTTGGCCACAAACAGGTCCCGGAACATTTGGGTGAATGGCACCCATGTTTTGAGGAAGCCATCTTCCAACCAGAGGGTCGGGAGTTTGATTTTCTCTATCTGGAGAAAATGCGACAGCTAATCTGCAGCTTTAGGTGGCGTTGCTGACCGCCACCCTCCTCCCCATGAAGAGATCTGTCTGGTCTGATAATCCGAAGACCGCCACTGTCGGGATGGCTTGACTCTCATCACCACCACTTTGGACATTGCCTCAACAAAGGATGTCCAGTACCCAGCAAGTATGGGGCAAGACCAGAACATGTGGGCATGGTTGGCCGTGCCTCCTCGGCATCGTTCACCGCTCTCTCTACAAGACATGCATGCGTGTCGTTACAGTTTCCTCCTCGACATGGAGTTTTCGCATTCAGTCATTCTTGTAGTAGCATTAGTTGTGGTGGTCGCATGTACGTCCTTGTCTCATTCCGTCTAAAGATTTTAAGCTGCAGTTATCTGAGTTTGTTGCCCTTAGCTAGCTTGAATCTCTCCGCCAGTTCGTCCAATGTTGTGACCCTGCAATCGGTGTACAGACCCTTGACTGTCAGTGTCCCCTCCCGCTTCCTGTCAACACATTTAAAGCTGGTATCCGTGAGGGCTGGCGTGAACCTATGGTCATTGCAGATGGGGCTTTGTCGGACATTTCCGTCATGCCGAATTGTTTGTAACTGATTCCAGGTCTGGAGGGTGGCTACCAGCACTGGGCTGCTGGATTTTCCTTAGGGAGGGGATGGGAGTGCCACCGTGGTGAGGGACCGTAGTGTGCACCCACTCGGCTTCTGGCTCCTTAATGCATCCCATTGCTCTTCCTGCTGTTGCGGCCCAGTGTTTGTGCCGTAGGTTTGGTAGGGCCAGCCCCTCCCCCAGACTTTCTTTAATGTCGGACCTTCTTTGGATCCCAGCATTGTTCCCTCCTCCAACGAATGCCGTGATTAACTTGTCCAGTGAGCTGAAAAAGGCGTTGGGGATATTGGTCGCGATGAATCTAAATAGGAAGAGGTACCTGAATGGCATGTTAATTTTGACCGTCTGCACTCTTCCCACGAGGGAGAGTGGGAGTGTGTTACATTTCTGCAGGTCCTTTTTTACTTTCTCTGTTACTCTGGGAATGTTCCACTTCTGGAGCTCGTCTAGTCATGAGTGATTTCGATCCGGAGGGTGCGGAATTTGTGTCGGGCTTGTTTAAACGGCTGCCCCTCGAACTTGTGGGTTCGCCAGGAAGATCTCGCATTTACTCATGTTGAGTTCATAGCCCGAGAAGGCACCAATCACTTTCATGAGTGTAATGATTCCTGTCATGCTGCTTTATGGAACCGAGATGTTGAGGAGAAGGTCATCTGCATAGAGCAAGACTGTGTGCTCTCTGCCTCGACTTTGTATCACCGTCCAGTTCTTTGTTTTTCTGAGAGCGACGGTTAGTGATTCGATTGCTCGGGTGAACAGCCGGTGAACGCGGGGGGGGGGGGGGGGGTCGACACAACGGGCATATCTGCCTGGTGCCCCTTTGTAGCTGGAAGCACTGGGAGATGGTGTTCTTTATCCATATTCTGGCCATGCGAGCGACCTACAGAGCCTCACCCAAGAGGTGGGCACTGTTCCATGCCCGGAATGCTCCAGTTCCTCTATGAGGTACTTCCATTCGACTCTGTTGAAGGTCTTTTATGTGTCCAGATAGACGATTACCTTTGGTGTTCCCACCCTGGATGGGGTCATGATCACGTTCCGCAGACGCCTGATGCTCGACGTTAGCTGAAAAAGCCCATTTGATCCTCCTCGACCACATTTGGAATGCAGTTCTCCAGCCTTTTATCTTGCATCTTGGCCGGTACTTTGGCGTCTACCTTTATTAGTGAGATGGCACTCCATCGGGTCTTTGTTTTTCAAAAGTATTAGCGAGAATGAATTAGCTTACATAAGAACTCGGAGCAGGAGTAGGCCATCTGGCCCCTCGAGCCTGCTCCACCATTCAATGAGATCATGGCTGATCTTTTCTGGACTGAGCTCCACTTTCCGTCCCGAACACAATAACACTTAATCACTTTATTCTTCAAAAAACTACCTATCTTTACCTTAAAAACATTTAATGAAGGACCCTCAACTGCTTCACTGGGCAAGGAATTCCATAGATTCACAACCCTTTGGGTGAAGAATTTCCTCCTAAACTCAGTCCTAAACCTACTTTCCCTTATTTTGAGGCTATGCCCCATAGTTCTGATTTCACCCGCAGTGGAAACCACCTGCCCGCATTTATCCTATCTATTCACTTCATAATATTGTATGTTTCTATAAGATCCCCCGCATCCTTCAAATGCCAACGAGTACAGTCCCAGTCTACTCAACCTTTCCTCGTAATCCTACCCCTTCAGCTCTGGGATTAACCTAGTGAATCTCCTCTGCACACCCTCCAGTGCCAGTACGTCCTTTCTCAAGTAAGGTGTCCAAAACTGAACACAATACTCCAGGTGTGGCCTCTCTAACACCTTATACAATTGCAGCATAAACTCCCTAGTCTTAAACTCCATCCCTCCAGCAATGAAGGACAAAATTCCATTCGCCTTCTTAATCACCTGTTGCACCTGTAAACCAACTTTATGTGACTCATGCAGCAGCACACCCTCTCTCTGCACAGCAGCATGCTTTAATATATTATCCTTTAAATAATAATCCCGTTTGCTGTTATTCCTACCAAAATGGATACCAAAGTGGGGTTTTAATTTGCAATTCTGAATTGCAAGATTTGCGCTCAAAAACACATAATCTCGTAATCGTGGTGGTTGAATTTGCGGTATTAAAGCGGGTTGTAGTAACTAAAAAAAAAATCAAAAAACTTCTCATTAAACGAGTAATTCTCAACAATGGGATCACCCAAACTTAACATCAATGGCAAAGAACCAAGTGGAATGTCAAATTATCCATGTGCATTTCCGGGCTCCCTCCTGGCCCACAAGCTTTATTGGGTTCTGTATCACTCAGCCGTTTCAAAGAACAAAGATCAAAGAAAATTAGGGGCCTCACGGTAGCATGGTCGTTAGCATCAATGCTTCACAGCTCCAGGGTCCCAGGTTCGATTCCCGGCTGGGTCACTGTCTGTGTGGAGTCTGCACGTCCTCCCCGTGTGTGCGTGGGTTTCCTCCGGGTGCTCCGGTTTCCTCCCACAGTCCAAAGATGTGCGGGTTAGGTGGATTGGCCATGCTAAATTGCCCGTAGTGTAATGTTAATGGGGGGATTGTTGGGTTACGGGGTTACGGGTATACGGGTTACGTGGGTCTAAGTAGGGTGATCATTGCTCGGCACAACATCGAGCGCCGAAGGGCCTGTTCTGTGCTGTACTGTTCTATGTTCTATGTACAGCACAGGAACCTCCCAGCCTGCGCTGATCCAGATCCGTTATCTAAACCTGTTGCCTATTTTCCAAGGACCTACTTCCCTCTGTTCCAAGTCCGTTCATATATCTGCCCAGATGCATCTTAAATGATGCTATCATACCCGCCTCTACCACCTCCGCTTGCAAAGTGTTCCAGCCACCCACTACCCTCTACGTAAAAGACTATCCACGCACATCTCCCTTAAACTTTCCCCTCTCACCTTGAAATCGTGACCCCTTGTAATTGACACCCCCCTATTGGAAACAGCTTGTTGCTATTCACCCTGTCCATACCTCTCATAATTTTGTAGCCCTCAATGAGGTCCCCCCTCAACCTCCGTCTTTCCAACGAAATCAATCCTAATCTACTCGACCTTTCTTCATAGCTAGCACCCTCCATACCAGGCAACATCCTGGTAAACCTCCTCTGCACCCTCTCTAAAGCATTCACATCCTTCTGGTAATGTGGCGACCAGAACTGCACGCAGTATTCCAAATGTGGCCTAACCAAAGTCCTACTGAATTGTAACATGACCTGCCGACTCTTGTATTCAATACCCCGTCCGATGAAGGCAAGCATGCTATATGCCTTCTTGACCATTCTATCAACCTGCGTTGCCACCTTCAGGGTACAATTGACCTGAACTCCCAGATCTCTCTGTACATTAATTTCCCCCAGGACTCTTCCATTGACCATATAGTCCGTTCTTGAATTAGATCTTCCAAAATGCATCACCTCGCATTTGCCTGGATTGAACTCCATCTGCCATTTCTCTGCCCAACTCTCCAGTCTATCGATAGTTTGCTGTATTCTCTGACAGTCGTCCTCGCTATCTGCAACTCCACCAATCTTAGTATCATCTGCAAACTTGCTCATCAGACCACCTATACCTTCTTCTAGATCATTTATGTATATCACAAACAACAGTGGTCCGAGCACGGATCCCTGTGGAATACCACTAGTCGCCTGTCTCCATTTTGAGACACTCCCTTCCACCACTACTCCCTGTCTCCTGTTGTCCAGCCAGTTCTTTATCCATCTAGCTAGTACACCCTGAACCCCATACGACTTCACTTTTTCCATCAACCCGCCATGGGAAAATTTATCAAACACATTACTGAAGTCCATGAATATGACATCTACAGCCCTTCCATCATCAATTAACTTTGTCACTTCCTCAAAGAATTCCATTAGGTTTGTAAGATATGACCTCCCTGCACAAAACCTTTTTTTTCCTTAAAAGACTTTTCCTTAAAAGACTCCCATATTTCAAATGTGGATTTACCCTTAAACAGCTGCTCCCAATCCACATTCCCTAGATCCTGCCGAATTTTGTTATACTTGGCCTTTCCCCAATTTATCACTCTTCCTTTCGGACCACTCTCGTCTTTGTCCATGAGTATTCTAAAACTTACGGAATTGTGATCGCTATTCCCAAAGTAATCACCGACTCAGACATCAACCACCTGGCTGGGATCATTCCCCAATACCAGCTCCAGTATGGCCCCTTCCCGAGTTTGACTATTTACATACTGCTCTAAAAAACTATCCTGGACGCTCATTACAAATTCTGCTCCATCTACACCTCCAACACTACATGAGTCCCATTCAATGTTGGGGAAGTTTAAATCTCCCATCACAACCACCCTATTGCTCCGACATTGTTCTATAATCTGTCTACATATTTGTACCTCTCCTTCACGCTCGCTTTTGGGAGGCCTGTAGTAAAGTCCCAATAATGTTACTGCACACTTCCTATTTCTTTGCTCTATCAATTTTGCCTCAGTGCTCGAATCCTCCATCGTGCCCTCCTTAATCACTGCTGTGATATTATCTCTGACTAGTAATTCAACTCCTCCAGTCCTTTTACCCCCCTCTCGATCCCTCCTGAAGCATCTATACCCTGGGATATTTAGTTGCTGGTCTTGCCCTTCCCTCAACCAAGTCTCAGTAATACCAATAATATCCTATACCCAAGTACTAATCCAAGCCCTAAATTCATCTGCCTTACCTGTTACACTTCTTGCATTAAAACAAATGCACCTCAAACCACCTGTCCCTTTGCGCTCATCATCTCTTCCCTATCTACTCTTCTCCCTTAGTCACATTGCGTTTATTATCTAGTACCTTACTGGCTTTAGCTGCTGCCTCTTTACTGATCTCTAACTTCCTAATCTGGTTCCCATCCGCCTGCACATTAGTTTAAAACCTCCCCAACAGTGTTAGCAAAAGTATCCCCTAGGACATTGGTTCCAGTCCTGCCAAGGTGTAGACCATCCGATTTGTAATGGTCCCACCGCACCCAGCACCGGTTCCAATGTCCCAAAAATCTGAACCCCTCCCTCCTGCACCATCTTCCAAGCCACGTATTCATTCTGACTATTCTTGAATTTCTTCTCTGATTGTCTCGTGGCACTGGTAGCAATCCTGAGATTACTACGTTTGAGGTCCTACTTTTTAACTTATGTCCTAACTCCCTAAATTCTGCTTGTAGGACCTCATCCCGTTTTTTCCCCTATATCGTTGGTGCCTATATGCACCACAACAACTGGCTGTTCGCCCTGCCCCTTCAGTATGTCCTGCAGCCGATCTGAGTCATCCCTGACCCGTGCACCCGGGAGGCAACATACCATTCGGGAGTCTCGTCTTCGACCACAGAAACGCCTGTCTACTCCCCTTACGATTGAATCCCCTATGACTATAGCCCTGCCAGTCTTTTTCCAGCCCTTCTGTGCAGCAGAGCCAGCCACGGTGCCATGAGCCTGGCTACTACTGCCTTCCTCTGGTGAGTCATCTCCCCCAACAGTATCTAAAATGTTATACCTGTTTTGGAGGGGGATGTCCGCAGGGGACACCGGCACTGCCTTCCTGCTCTTTCTCTGTCTTTTTGGTCACCCATTCTCTGTCCCCTTCACCAATCCTAATCTGTGGTGTGACCAACTCACTGAACGTGCTATCCACGACCTCCTCAGCATCGCGGATGCTCCAAAGTGAGTCCATCCGCAGCTCCAGTGCCGTCATGCGGTCTAACAGGAGCTGCAGCTGGATGCACTTCCCGCACATAAAGGAGTCAGGGGCATCGGCCGCGTCCCTAAACTCCCACATTCAGCACGAGGAGCATAACACGGGTCTGGGATCTCCTGCCCTTTTTACACTTTACCTTAAATGATTACAAATATAATATCACATAATGAATAAGTGAATGGAATAAGGATTCTCCTTACCAATCACAATACTTGCCAACACACAAAGAGTTAAATTTCTCCCAGCTACTTTTAATAGGAGCACTTTCCTTACCAGCCAATCAGGTCACAATCAAGGTAAGTTTTTAAAGCCGACATCTCGCCAATGCTCTCGCCGAAAATCTGAAGGCCGCTTCTCGTGCAGGCTGTGACGTCACGGTACAACTTATTTCTACTTCTACCTGCCCTCGAGCCTTCTTCTTGATCTTTACTCGGCTGGGATCCATACAGCGGTTTTTTTTTTTGGTTAGAGGAAGGGGAGGGGGGGGGGGACTGAAGAAGTGTTTAGGGTTTAACTGTCACTTGACAACAGCTCCTCAACAGAGGACCGCAACAGCCAATCAGTAACTTCGCTCTACTGCCCTCTGCTGGATGCTTGCCTTCACTTGAACACCTACAGTCTCTTGCACAGGTACATGTTCCGCTGACCGCAATGCACGTTTGCAAGATCCCTTGGGCCTCCATGTCCGTCTCAGCCACAACCACGAATAAGCGTTTTCCGCTGCAGAGACTGACAGATCTTCTGGGCTATTTGAATGCCCGGCCGATTTCCAGGCCGGGTTTCCTTTCAATCTGTGGATGAAGTCAGACCAGTTGTTTTGACTAATTGGAGGGTGGGCTTGTAATTTTGGAACCGACTTTACTTTGGGATGACGGGCGCAGGGAAGTGTGGTGGAGTTGAGCATGATGCCAACACAACATTCCACAAATGTCTAATTGACAGAATGCTGCTTGAACTTGAACTGTGGCGAACCGTGCCCTCTCGTATGAATATACTGACTCACATGGTGCAAGATATTGAAGAAGAACAGGTGTGTAATCCTCGGAGTCCTGGCAATATTTCTTTGGTGCAGGACCATGAAATGCGCACGACCAGATTATCAGCACATTGTTGTTTCAGTAAACTTGATGCACACATCTGTTTTGTGTAAACAATGATTTTGCTTGAAAAATGCGTAGCGGTTCTGATTCACTTTAGGAAATGTTGTGGCTTTGATAGTTGAAATATCAATGCAAATAGTCCTCTTATTTTTCGTTGGTTGAAATGCGAGATTTACAATTATGTTACATTGTTGTCTGAATTTTCATCATTGTATTTAGACAGCAATTGGGCAGCAATTTATGTATGTTCAAGAACGATAACTGCAGGTGATTTTAAACAATCTTGCAGAGTTTTCAGTGCCTTTCCAGTATGTATAATGCTGAACCAGTTTCGGTTAATTCCTCCGTTAAAAACTGATTGCAAATAAAAATTGCACCTTTTTTACATTTGTTCGCTCATGTGGGAAAACAAAAATAATTCACAGTCTTTTGTGACAGTTACTTTGGAAATGCTGACGATTTTAATTAGTTCTTTTGCAAACAATGTCTATCATTAACACACAAGAATGCTGCAATATCTTCATAAATATGATTGAAGATGTGGTTACCAACGTCGTAACTCAAATGGACGAGAACTTACCAAGTAATTATAGTAATTAAAATCTTACTAAACCTGCGGTTTTGTTCGACAGTCGGTTTTCTAAAATGAAATGCAGAATAACGAAAGTTTAAACGTGCTAATCTTTTTTGTTGGCATAGGACATAGGCATCACTGGCAATATCATCACCGATATAAATTTTCAATTGCTCTGTGAAAAGTTCTGATCAGTCTTGAAGAGCTGATGGAGGGGCGTTGGGAGTGACAGAGGATTTTAGCCCAGTGATGTTGAATGCCCAGGTGCACATTTTCAAGGTAATATGGTGTGTGACTTGATGGAGAGCTTGATGTTGGAGATTCACCTTTGCGCCTCATGCCATTATTCTTGAGGGTGTGAAGGTGGCGAGTTTTCAACGTGGAGTTGAGGCGTTCATCGTGCGCTGTTGCAATGATAACAATAGTGCACTGCAGTCACGCTGCACAGTGATGGAAGGATTTAAAGCTTAAGGCAGTTGATGCTGTTGCAATGAAGTGGGTAGTTTTGTTTGGGCTCATATTGAGCTTCTTGAGTGTTTTCGAGCTTCGGTCCTATTTCACCACACATAATACAAGCAAATCACTGCGGATGCTGGAATCTGAAACGCAAGAGAAAATGCTTAAAAGTCTGGCAGCATCTGTACGGAGAGAAAAGTGCTAACGTTTCGAGTCCAGATGACCCTGTGTCGAAACCGATTTCACCACATTATTGGCTTGTGGGTGGGAAGAATTTACGTAATCGCCAATTGAGATATTCGGCGCAGGAACTCCAAACTGTGACGTGACGTGTAGTCACATCACTTATATGACTGGTCTGGTAAAACTTCTGAATAATGATTATGATTGATGGCCGGGCAATACTAATAACGGCAAATGCCAATTGGAGATGGTTACATTCCCAGTGCGAGAGTTTTTGTTGAAGGTCGCTTGTGTTGCATAGTTGTGACTTTTTAACCCATATCAGTTTGTTGTCCACGTTCGCCACATTGAAGGGAACGGTTAGATGTTCTGCTGGTGTCACGAAATAAACTGGAAACTGTGCAGTAATTGGCGTTGTAGAAGAGGTGAAGCGTTTAGTTTTAGGAATCAAAGTTGACTTGTAAGATAAGATTTAAAATCACTGGCTTGGCAAATGCGGGAAACACCACTAACAGAATTGACCATCAACTGATTTACGTTTAGAGGTCAGAGCTGAACATGTGAAAATACTGAACCATGTGCTATTCTTTCCCGTTATTTTATAGGTACAGACGAGATGCCTACTGCTGTTCTAAGAGTCACGAATTTGTCATTTAGTTATCAAAATAACGAAGCTGAAAGCACATGGCTCAACAAGAGTGTTCATGATGGAACCACAAAGTATGGACACGGTGACGTGAACTTAGTGTGACATCTCATTTGTTCATGTCGGTCCAGAAAAATAATGTTTGACTTTGATGGTAAATGTTAATTAATTTAATTGTTTGCAGGAAATATCCTTTCACCTCTGTTACCGTAGTGAGAAATGATTCATGGTGAGGCCTTGGTCGGAACTCTTGAAAGATTCCTGTTTAATTTTGGTAGACAGTTTATAAGGTTCAGCTAAAAGCATCCAAGTTTGTGAGCGTCAGCCCTGAGTTTAGATTGTAGACGAAGGCGATTAGCCAACGACCCGTAGAGCATCTGCAGATCTGGAGAACATAAAAATGAAATGTTTTTCTAATCTGCGCAATAAATACTGGTGTTGAAATGTCCCAGACCTTACAAACGAACCGTGGAAAAGTTGCTATTAGCTTCAATAAGAGGATAACTAGTAAATCTGATAACTAGACAAATGAGCTAGATGTGTTTGAATGTTGGGAACCTGCAGTGTGGCGTGGCGGGGAGTGGTGGTGGTGGGGTTCGCGGGGCATGGGCCGGTGGGTAGCTGACATAACAAAAGACGTATTGTTGCTTTGGGTGTCTTAGTTTAGTGTCTATGTTTGAGCTTAATTGTATTATCCATGTAAGGTGCACTAAAAGTACTTACATGAAATAGCGGTTTGAAGTAGAGAATACGGACTAGGAACATTAACTGTTTCGTTCTTCTCAGATGTTGCCAGACCAGGTGATTCTTTTGCAGCATATTCTATTCTTGTGCAGGTTTCCATCACCCGGAGTATTTTGCTTTTACTTTATTCAATGTTTTCTAACTTGGTTCTCACACAGTAAAAATAATAATTAGTTTTGACCTGTGGAATATCGACTTTTGATTCCATTAGTAAACAATTGGGCTTTCGAATTTATCCTTAAAGATTACAAGTTTCCCATAGGTGGCGCAAACGCCTGTATCCCTCTTACTGATTTTATTGATCGGAGGGATTTCATTTAAGCTAAGAACATAGAACATAGAATTATACAGCGCAGTTCAGGCCCTTCGGCCCTCGATGTTGCGCCGATCTGTGAAACCAATCTGAAGCCCATCTGCAGTATTCCCTTATCATTCATATGTTTATCCAATGGCCATTTAATTGCGCTTAATGTTGGCGAGTGCACTACTTTTGCAGCCAGGGCATTCCACGCCCTTACTGCTCTCTGAGTAAAGAACATACCTCTAACATCTGTCCTATATCTATCTCCCCTCAATTGAAAGCAATGTCCCCCATGCTAGCCATCACCATTCCAGGAAAAAGGCTCTCACTGTCCACCCTATCTAATCCTCTGATAATTTTGTATGCCTCTATTAAGTCACCTCTGAACCTTCTCACTAACGAAAACAGCCTCAAGTCCCTCAGCCATTGCTCATAATATCTTCCCTCCATACTAGGCAACATCCTGGTAAATCTCCTCTGCACTCTTCCCAATGCTTCCACATTCTTCCTATAATGCGGTGACCAGAACTGCACGCAATACTCCAAATGCGGCAACACCAGGGTTTGGTACAGCCGCAACATTACCTCATGGCTCCGAAATTTAATCCCTCTACCAATGAAAGCTAACACACCGTACATCTTCTTAACAACCCTATCAACCTGGGTGGCAACTTTCAGGGATCTATGTGCATGGACACCAATTTCTCTCTGTTCAACCACACGACGAAGAATCTTACCATTAGCCCAGTACTCTGTATTCCTGTTACACCTTCGAAAATGAAACACGTCACACTTTTCTGCATTAAACTCCATTTGTCACCTCTCAGTCCAGCTCTGAAGCTTATCAATGTCCGTCTGTGACCTGCAACATGCTTCCACACAGTCCACAGTACCACTGACTTCATTGTCACCCCCAAATTTACTCACACATCCTTCTACGCCCTCCTGCAGGTCATTTATAAAAATGACAAACAGCAGTGGCCCCAAACAGATCCTTTTGTTACACCACTAGTAATTGATCTCCAGGCCGAACATTTCCCATCAACCACCAGCCTCTGTCTTCTTACAGCTAGCCAGCCTCTAATCAAACGGCTAAATCAACCTCAATCCCATGCCTCCCTATTTTCCGCAACAGCCTACCTTGGAGAACATTCTCAAACGAAATACTGAAATACATATACACCACATCAACTGATTTAGCCTCGTCCACCTGTTTGGCCACCTTCTCAAAGAACTCAATAAGGTTTGTGAGGCACTACCTACCCTTCACAAAGCCGCGTTGACTATCCCTTATCAAATTATTCCTTTCTAGATGATTATAAATCCTATACCTTATAATCCTTTCCAAGACTTTGCCCACAACAGAAGTAAAGCTCACTGGTCTATAGTTACCGAGGTTATCTCTACTCCCCTTCTTGAACAAGGGGACAACATTTGCTATCCTCCAGTCTTCTGGCACTATCCCTGTAGATAATGACGACATAAAGATCAAAGCCAAAGGCTCTGCAATCTCCTCCCTAGCTTCGCAGAGAACCCTATGATAAATCCCATCCGGCCAGTGGACATATTTATTTTCACAGTCTCCAGAATTGCTAACATATCCTCCTTATGAACGACAATCCTGTCCAGTCGTGTAGCCTGTATCTAGGTATTTTCCTCGACAACATTGTCTTTTTCCTGTGTGAATACTGACGAGAAATATTCATTTAGCGCCTCTCCTATCTCCTCGGACTCCACACATAACTTCCCACTACTTGGGCAGCACGGTAGCATGGTAGTTAGCATAAATGCTTCACAGCTCCAGGGTCCCAGGTTCGATTCTCGGCTGGGTCACTGTCTGTGCGGAGTCTGCACGTCCTCCCCGTGTGTGCGTGGGTTTCCTCCGGGTGCTCCGGTTTCCTCCCACAGTCCAAAAATGTGCGGGTTAGGTGGATTGGCCATGATAAATTGTCCGTAGTGTCCTGTAAGGTTAGGGGGGGGGGTTGTTGGGCTACGGGTATAGGGTTTGAGTAGGGTGATCATTGCTCGGCACAACATCGAGGTCCGAAGGGCCTCTTCTGTGCTGTACTGTTCTATGTACTGTCCCTGACTCGCCCTCCTCTTACCCTAGTCTTTCTTTTATTCCTGACATACCTATCGAAAGCTTTAGGGTTTTCTTGCTCCTACTGCCAAAGACTTCTCATGTTCCGTCCTGGCTCTTCCTAGCTCTCTCTTTAGGTCCTTCCTGGCTAACTTGTAACTCTCAATCGTCCTAACTGAACCTTCACGTCTCATCTTTACATAAACCTTCTTCTTCCTCTTGATCAGTGATTGAAGTACTTTAGTAAACCACGGTTCCCTCACTCGACCACTTCCTCCCTGCCTGACAGGTACATATTCATCAAGGACACGCAGTGGCTGTTCCTCGATGAAACTCCATATTTCAATTGTGGCCATCCCCTGTAGTTTCCTTCCCCATCCTATGCATCCTACGTCTTTCCTAATCGCGTCATAATTGCCTTTCCCCCAGCTATAGCTCTTGCCCTGCGGTATATACCTATCCCCTTCGATCGCTGAAGTAAATGTAACTGAATTGTGGTCACTGTAACCAAAGTGCTCACCTACCGCCAAATCTAACACCTGGCCTGGCTCATTACCCAGTACCAAATCCATTGTGGCCTCACCGATTGTTAGCTTTTCAACATACTATGTCAGGAATCCCTCCTGCACACATTGGGCAAAAATGACCCATCTAAAGTACTCGAACTACAGCGTTTCCAGTCAATATTTGGAAAGTTAAAGCCCCCATAACAACTAACCTGTTACTTTCGCTCCTATCCGGAATCACCTTTGAAACCCTTTCCTCTCCATCTCTGGAACTTTTCGGAGTCCTAGAGAAAATTCCCGACAGGGTGACCTCTCCTTTCCTGTTTCTAACGTCAGCCCATACTACTTCAGTAGACGAGCCCTCATCAAACGTCCTTTCTGCCACCGGAATACTGTCCTTGACTAACAATGCCACACCACCCCCTCTTTTACCACCTTCCCTGAGCTTACTGAAATATCTAAACCGCAGAACCTGCAACAACCATTCCTGTCCCTGCACTACCCATGTCTCCGAAATGGCCACAACATCGAAGTCCCAGGTACCAACCCATGCTGCATGTTCTGCTACCTTATTCCAGATGCTCCTGGCGTTGAAGTAGACACACTTCAAACCACCTTCACGCCTGCCGTACACTCCTACAACCTTGAAACTTATTCATGAACTCACTACTATCAACCTCCTGTACACTGGAGTTATAATTCAGGTTCCCATCTCGCTGCTGAATTAGTGTCAACCCTCCCAAAGAGCATTAGCAAATCCACCCCCCGCCAGGTTATTGGTACCCTCTGGTTCAGGTTTAGACCATCGCGTTTGTAGAGGTCCCACCTACCGCAGAATGAGCCCCAATTATCCAGGTATCTGAATCCCTCCCTCCTGCAACATGCCTGTATCCACGTGTTCAACTGCTCTCTCTCCCTACTCCACGTCTCACTAGTATGTGGCACGGGTAACAGCCCAGATATATTAACTTTCTTTGTTCTAGCTCTAAGATTCCACCCTAGCTCCCTGAATACCTGCCTTACATTCCCATCACTTTTCCTACCCATGTCGCCGGTGCCTATGTGGACCACGACTTGGAGCTGCTCCCTCTCCACCTTAAGGATCCCAAAAACACAATCCGAGACATCACGGACCCTGGCACCTGCGAGGCAACACACCAACTGCGAGTCTCTCTCGTTCCCACAGAATCTCCAATCTGTCCCCTAACTATGGAGTCCCCAATGACTAATGCTCTGCTCCACTCCCCCCTTCCCTTCTGAGCTACAGGGACAGACTCTGTACCAGAGAACTGTACCACATGGCTTACCCTGGTAAGTTGTCCCCTCCACCAGTATCCAATGCGGTATTCTTGTTACTAAGGGTAACGACCACAGGTGATCCCTGTACTGACTGCTTCCTCCCAGCCCCTCTCAGCGTCACCCACCTATCTTCATCGGAGCAACTCCATCCCTGAAACTTCTATCTATGACCACCTCTGCCTCCCGAATGATCTGAAGTTCATCAGCTGCAGCTCCAGTTCCCAAACGCGGTTTTTGAGGAGCTGGATATGGGTGCACTTACCACAGTGAAATCAGCAGGCACACGGACCATGTTCCTCACCTCAAACACTGTGCGGAAGGAACATTGCGCTGCCTTCTCTGCCATCTGCTCTAGATAACTTGCAGATAAAACAAGAAAAAGAAAAAAAAGACAGGAAGAGCTTACCGGATATTCACAGAACCCCTTGGGATAGAGGAGCTGGAAGGGTGGGGGACACTAAAAGTGTAGTGTCTCAGGTTTAGGAACCGCCCAACTTATATACAGGTTCCACAGACCTTCCCAGAACTCCCTAAGGGCGACTTCCGGTTTCCTGCTGCTCTGAAAGAAAAATAACACCGAAAAAAGTAAGTTAAATATAAAAATTCAGCTTACCTTCAGCTCTCCTTGCCAAAAAATCGCTTCCCACTCTGCCTGATCGGCTGGAAAATGAGGTCTGAACCTCGGAGGTAAGTGAATTTTAAAGAAAACTACAAACCTTCCCAGAACTCCCCACGGCCGACGTCCGGTTTCATGCTGCTCTGAAAGAGAATCAACTCCGAAAAAAGTGAATTAATAATAAAAATTCAGCTTACCTTCAGCTCTGAGGTTGTTTTTACACTGGACAGTCGTCATAGAAGTATCTCCAGAAGCAATGTCCTGAGATGGCGGTGACAGGCTTGGAACAGTACAACTATCTTTTTGTCGTGTAAACCGACACAAAAGGTGAAACTGTGTCCTCATCGGCTTTTCTGTACGGCATTCAAGTTCAGAAGACATCATGACATAAACTAAAAGCAAAATACTGTGGATACTGGCCATATAACACATTGGTTTCAATGTTAGTAGTAGTCCTTCATACCAACTCAATTCGATAATGCCTCAATTTAAGAGAAGACATTACACCTTCCTTTAAAAATTAACTCTTTCGTCCGGGCCAAATTATGGACCAAGGTTTTAATGACATTAGTAGCCGTTCTGTTTAAAAATAAGATGTTCGCTTATTTTTCAAGTTGTAGAAATAAAAGATTACTGATAATTTGAAGAGCGTACACAGAAACATAGACATCTACATTCGGCATTACGTGAAGAAAACGTGCATTGTATTGTCATTTAATGGAATTACCAAATAAATGGAATAAAACATTTGTCAACAGTAAACTGTTACGTTGCAGAAGACAAGTTCAATAGAGGATGTCAAGCTCTAGATTAATCTAAATTAACTTTCGATAACATTGCTCACCTTTATCTTGATGACTCAGAAGTGCAGCATTCAATGCTGTTATCAAGAAAAATAACAAGAGATTAAGCCCCAAAAAATCTGTACCTGAAATTTTATGGCAGAGCATCGGAAATGTGCAATCTTTGAGATACATATTGGGACAAATAAGAGAAAGGAAATCTGTACACTAATAATGTTAGTACAATTAAATATGTTTCTAGATCAATAGAGAGTTTCAAAAGTTAAATTGTGTGCCATTGCATAAATCATAATTATAAGAAAACCAAAAATGTTTTAAACTGACGATCCTTCATATCTTATTTAAACAAAACAGAAAATACTGGACAATCTCAGCAGGTCTGACAGCTTTTGTGGAGTGAAAATGAACCTGACGTTTCGCGCCTATTCTTTGTAAAGCGAGAGAACTGAAATGGGGTTAGGTTTGTACTGTGGTGGAGGGGCATGGAGTGGTGGGGGTGCATAGGGGCCAGCGATAGGTGGAGACCGAGAAAGATGCCGAGAACAGAAGACAAAAGTAATGTAAATTAGGTTACTAAGGCTAAGACGGGTGTTGATAGTGGCAAATCAAGAGATTAGAATGTGTGAATATAGAGGAAAGGCGAGCACTATGTTCAAAGGCAGATTCGAACAGTTAGCCCGTGGTGTGTGGCGAGGGGAATAATGGTGAGCGAAACACAGACCAATGGAAGAAATTAAAATTAATTGATTGAAATAAAATTGTTTTTGTAGATATAATCATAGAATCAAAGAATTTACAGTGCAGAAGGCGGCCATTCGGCCCATAATGTCTGCACCGGCATTACATAAGCCCACAACTCTACCCTATCCCCGTAAATAATCCCACTTCCCCTTTTTGGACACTAAGGAAACTTTAATATGGCCAATCTACCTAACCTGCACATCTTTGGATTGTGGGAGGAAACCGGAGGACCCGGAGGAATCCCACGCAGACTGGGAAAGAATGTGCAAACTCTACACAGACAGTGATCTAAGGGGTGATTCGCACCTGGGACGCTGGAGTTGTGAAGCAACAGTGCTAACCACTGTGCTATTGTGCCGCCCCCTTTCTTTATAGAGTTTACAGTGCAGAATGAGGCTATTCGGCCCAAAGCGAATGCACCAGCTCTTCGAAAGAGCTCCCTACTTGATATCACACCCCTACCCTGTCCTCGTAATTCAGTCACCCCACTTAACCTTTTTGGGTATCATGGGGAATTCAGCTTGGCCAAACTACGTAACCCGTAGACTGTAGGAGAAAACCGAAGCCAACTGGAGGAGCCCCTCGCAGACATGGGGAGCACGTGCAGACTCCGCATGGACAGTGCCCCAAGCCATGAATCGAACCTGGGGGCCTGGAGCTGTAAACCAACAATGTTAACCACTGTGACACCATGCCGCCCCAAAGTTGGGGAGAAAGTTCACATTCTGAAATTGTTAAACTCAATGTCATATCTGGAAGGCTGTAAAATGCCTAATCGAAGATGAGGTGCTGTTCTTCAAGTTTGCGTTGGGCTTCACTGGAACATTGTGGCAGGCCAAGGACGGACATGTGGACCTGAGAGCAGGACGTTGAGTTGAAATGGTACCCGAGAGAAAGGTCCGGGTCCTGCTTGCGGATGGATTGGAGGTGTTCAGCAAAGTATTCACCCAGTCTGCGTTTAGTCTGTCCAAGGTAGAGTAGAACTTAATGATACCACCACATGCAATAGAATAGATGAAGTCGATGCACTTGAAATGACTGTTTCGGATTTGAGATGGTAAAGGGGCAGGTGCTACACCTTCTGCGATTGCAAGGGAAGGTGTCGTGGGAAGAGGATGAGGTATTGGGGTGATCAAGGAGTGGAACCAGGGCATCCCGGAGGGAACGGTCCTTGCGAAATACAGACAAGGGGAGTGAGGGTTAGATGTGTTTGATGGTGGAATCGTGCTGGTAGAACTAATGGAGGACGATTTTTTGAATGCGGAGTCTGGCGGTGTGAAATGTGAGGACAATTTGACTCTATCCTGGTCCTAGCAGGGAGGAGAGGGGGCGAGGGCAGAGTTGCGGGAGATGTGTCAGGCACGGTTGACAGCCTTGTCGACCACAATGGGTGGGAAGCCACGATTAAGAAAGAATGAAGACATATTAGCAGCTCCTTTTTGGAGGATGATCAATTCAGAATGGATGCGATGGAGACGAATGAACTGGGAGAATGGGACGAAGTCCTTCCAGGATGTTCGGTGTGAAGCATGTCCTTTAGGGAGGGAACTCTTCCATCCATACCTGCTCTGGCCTACTTGAAACTCCAGATCTATAGCAAAGTGCTTGACTCGCAAATGCCCTAATAAATAGATTACCAAAGCATTCAGTTCAAGGGCAATTAGGAGAGGGCAATATATATTGGTCCATGCTATGAACGAATTTAAACAGGCACAATCACCTACACAATTATTTTGCACGAACTAATTCTAAATGGTAGCTTTCGACAATCTAAAATGGACAGTAAATTAAAAAAGTAGTCAATAAAGAATCAATGAAATACCACTGTCTTTGTCAAGCAATTGCTGCCCTGAAAAACAATTTCAGACATCATTAGAAATGTTTAACCACAACTGTAATGCATGCAGTAAAGTATATTACTAAATTACATGGCGGTTCAGGCCAATGACAACCCCGAACTCAAAGGTGACAGACTCGGCGACGGTAATGCCAAGAAAAATCGTTAGTTTCCTTTGTCTTTGAGATCTGCATTTCTTGGCACTTACGGGACATGAATTATGTTGGAAACATTCAGTTCAAGACTTAATGTTTCCCGAGCATTTCTGCCTTCTTCAGTATCTGAACATTTGTGGTTGATACTGAATAATGTGCTATCTTCAGTCAATATCCTAATGTTGAAGTTAGATAAAGTGAAGGTCATGTCGAAGCACGTGAATAGGGATGGTCAAATAACACTACTTCTTCGAGGTCCTGGAGCAATGTCCTATTGGTGGGCTGATTGATACCCAAGAATCACAAACTATTTTCTTTGGAGTGAATGTTAGTCTATACTGTGGATAACCTTTCACCCTCACCCTTCAAGCAACTCCTCTTTACAATCGCTGACAGTACGATCGCCGAATGCCGCACTATCAACATCCTGGGTGTCATGCAACGACACCATGGGCTAATGCACTATCAATTTCAGCCTCACTTGTCTGGGAGTCCCACCACAATTGAAGGATGTGGTTTTTGGCTGCCCATTAACTACAGTCATCATGTTTTAAATTTTAAATGCAATCAACTTTTATTAGTAACAAAAACTATAATTGAATAGGCTGCAAATACAGCTCAGAAACTATGATCTAATACCTAACCCCACTCCCTTTTTAATTCGCCAGTCTCTTCACACAGGACAGAAAAAAGCAGAGTGGAAAGATGGATGTAAAAAATACTTCGCACCAACACGAGAGTTACCCTCATCCTTACCCAGAAGTATCCTGAAACGTACGAAGCTGTGGTCACTACTCCCAAAATGTTGCTCGAATGAATCCTCAACAACCTGTCCAGGTTCATTGCCCAATATCAATTCCAGTACTGCCCATTCCATAGCTGGACTATCTGCATATTGCATCAAGAAGCCTTCCTGGATGCAGGTTACAAACGCTTCCCCATCCAAGTCCCTAGCAGTCGGTGAGTCCCAGTCAATATAGGGGGAGTTAAAATCCCCCACCACAACAACCCTTTGACATTTACACCTAACCAACATCTCTCTACCTATATGCTCCTCTGACTCTCATTTGCAATTGTGCGGGGTGGGGGGGGGGGGGGGGGTGCTGCAACAAACCCACAACGTTGTGATTGCTCCTTCTTGTTCCTGAGCTTTACCAGATGGCCTCATTGTATGAGCCCTCCGAGGTGTCCTCGTACAATACGTCTATAATATTATTCTTAACCGGTAATGCTACTCCCCTACCCTTTTTAGATCTACCTCTATCTCGCCTGATGCATCTTTATATCCTCCAACGGTCAGCTGTCAATACTGCCCTTTTACCATAGGTTTTCTCGCACCTAACAGTATCCAAAATGATATGCCTGTTGGAGACGGGGACAGCCACAGGGGATTCCTGCACTGACTGTCTGCCCTGTATAGCGGCCTCCCATCAGCCTACTTGCACATTGGATGAGAACAGGTCTCTAGAAATTCTATTTATGACCCTTTCGGCCACTTGCATGTCCTAAGTTCTTCCAACTGCGGCTCCAACCGAACAACCCGGCCTGTGAGGAGCTGCCAGTGGTTAAACCTCCTACAGACGTCGTCGATCGGAATGCTGGAGGCATCACAGATCTGCCACATCTCACAGTTAGAGCACTGCACCCCGCTGAGTGACATTTGTGCACGAGTTAATTAATTTAAAATAAATACTTCAATTATTAGATTAAGTTACAATTAAAGTTAAACCTGTCGCTAGATTCTTACTGTAAAATTAAATGCTTAATACTAATCTCTGCCCTCAGGTTTAGTTACTCCTCTACCTAGTTGATTAATTAGTTTTAATTAGTTTTTTCAATTGTTCTTTTCCAAATTAAACACAGATTCCCTACCAGCCTATCAGGTCACAGTTTTACCGTGACATCGCTTCTCAGTTTTTCTTCCCCCACAATTTGGAAACAGAGAGGGAGACACAGACACAAAGTACCACTTATCTTCCCGACTGCACACCAGTTTCTCCCTCTCAGCTGCCCTCCCGATATGAACGGCTTGCCAGGATTACCTGCGACTCATCAATCAACTCTCCTTTTGTTGTCACCTACAGCAGAGCAAAGCCACTCGCTGGAAATATGTGCAACACTTCAAGGGATAAAAAGCACCTCCTCCCATCCAGCCTCGAATTCCCACCAAGCTTCAAATTCGCACCTCCCAAGCTAACTTTACGATGTGTCTCATTCTTGATGTGTCAGCTGGCTCACTGGGAGTGCGCTCTGGGAGTGAGCTTCAGATCCCATTCTTAAATAGCTCTGAGATGACTCACAAATCTGGTAACTTTAGAACAAAACAATTGCACTCAGCACCTCTTACTTCCGAATTCGGCATTAGGTGATTGACAGTTAACTTCCACTCAGTAATGAATGGGTGGGGCAGCGCCAATCGACCTTCACTTCAAAACGTCCAGATGAACCAGACGAGTATAATTTAAAAAGTAACAGTCTTACCAATTCAATTCCCACCCAGCTTCAAATTCCCAGTCCGTAAACTCAACTTTTTAACAGCATTTTCCACTGCCCTAGCCACCTGAAGATAATTATGTACTTGAACCCCGAGGACACGCTATTCTTTACTCCCCTTAAAGCCGAAAAATGATATTGCCTCCCCATGCTTCTTCCAACAAAATGCATTACCTCGCATTTCGTTGGTTGAAGTTCTACTGCCATCTATCTGCCCATGTGGCCATAGAACATAACAGCACAGAACAGGCCCTTCGGCCCTCGATGTTGTGCCGAGCAATGATCACCCTACTCAAACCCACGTATCCACCCTATACCCGTAACCCAACAACGCCCCCTTTAACCTTACTTTTTAGGACACTACGGGCAATTTAGCATGGCCAATCCACCTAACCCGCACATCTTTGGACTGTGGGAGGAAACCGGAGCACCCGGAGGCAACCCACGCACACACGGGGAGGACGTGCAGACTCCGCACAGACAGTGACCCAGCCGGGAATCGAACCTGGGACCCTGGAGCTGTGAAGCATTTATGCTAACCACCATGCTACCGTGCTGCTCCAATTTGTCAATGTCCCTCTGAAGATGCTTAGCGTCACCCTGACAACTAAACACACTCCCTATCTTGGTATCTTCCGCAAGTTTAGAGATCCCCCCCCCCCCCCCCAGCACCCGCCTCCAAATCATTTATATAGATGAGATAAAGCAAGCATCCCAACACTGAACCCTGGGGAACACCGCTTTCAACACGTCTTTCAGCCAATTTCTAATCCATGGTGACAAGGACCAAGGAATCCCAATCATTTTTAAATTGCTAAGCAACCGGCCATGTGGCACTGTCTCAGAAGCTTTCTTAAATTACAAATGTACAATATCCACGGCGCTACCTTCATTCACTACGTATGTCACTTGACCAAATAACTCAGTTAAGTTTGTTAGACATGACCTGCCCTTGACAAAACCACGTTGGTTGTCTAGCTTAACGTATTTTTCGCTAAGTGTCTATTTATCTCATCCCGTATTACGAGCTCCATCATTTTTCCCACTATTGATGCAAAGCCGATAGGTCTGCAGTTTCCGGGGTCATTCTTTGCCCCTTTCTTAAACAATGGCATCATATTTGCGATCCTCCCGTCCCCGGGAGTAATCCAGTGGCCAGACATGTCTTGAAAATTTCTGTCAATGTCTCGCAATACGCTCCCTTCTCTCTCTGAGCAATCTAGGATTCATTCAATCCGGGCATGGAAACATTTCTACATGGAGTGCTTCCAGCCTTTTTAACACGTTTTCTTTATCTGTCACAATACTACTCAGTTCCACAACACCCATATTTTTAAACGAGCCATTGTCAACATCAAATTTGGCAAAGAGAAAAACAAAGTACGAATTTAATACCACTGACATGCCGTCCGCTTCAGTGAGCAGTTTACCCTTCTTGTCCCTTATGGACCATACTCCATCCTTCACTAATCCTTAACCATTAATATTGTTGAAGAACATTTTGCTATTTGTTTTAGCACCGTCTGCAATCCATTCCTCACGCTTCCTCTTAGACTTCCTTATACCAGCCTTAGCCTCTCTCCTGCATTTGTGAGACAGACCATGATTGAGATTGATATTATTATTCTGGCAAGCATCACGTGCCTCTTTTTTCTTCCTTACTTTTATATTCAATATTTCTGGTCATGAAGGGTACTCTAGCTTTTTATACCCCATATTTAATTATGACGGGTACATGCCTAGATTAAATCCCAATCACTTTTCATGCACTATTTTTTTCAGAAAAATCCGTTTCCAATCAATCTGCTCCAGTTCAACTTTTAGACACCTAAAATTATCCGTTTTTAAGTATGGAATCTTAAGTGGTGACTGTTTTTAAAATTATTTTTCAATTTAATATTGAGTTGTATTATATTATGATCGCTTCTTCCCAACTGCCCTCAATCTAACCTTCTCCACCTGTGCTGCCTCATTTCCTCGGACCAGATCCAGCACAGCTTGCTCCCTGGATGGACTGGAAATGTACTGTCCCAGAATGGTCTTCCGCACACACTGCAGGAATATCTCCCACACTCTACCTGTAGTGCAGTCTGTCTTAGGATAATGGAAATCTCCAAATATCACAACCCTACGTTCCTTGCAGGTTTTCGTGATCTGTCTTCAAATGCCCTCTTCCACTTCCTCCCCACTATTTGGAGGTCTATAATAAATACCAAACAAGGTCACCGTTCCCTTCCTGTTTCTCACTTTCACCTATATAGATTCCGACTTACCAACTAGTAGTAACAGAATGTACCTCTTTATCCTTGCTAATTATTCAGAATTGTAAACATCTCAGTAAGGTCGCCTCTTAATTTTCTCAGCTCCAAGGGGAACAAGCACAATTTCTCTCACGTTTCCTTAAATTTCAATTCCGCATTCATGGTATAATTCGAGTAAATCTCCACTTCACTGTCTCCAGTGCTTTAACATCCTTCCTCAAATAAAGTTCCCAGAACTGAACACAATCCTCCAAAGGTGGTCTGACCAATGATATGTAGAGGTGTAGCATCACCTCCTTGGTTTTATACTCTATGAGTCTATTTATAGTGAGGCAATGATGCTACAAGTCTTCTTAACAACTGTTTCAAATTGCCTGGCCACTTTCATAGAACATAGAACATACAGTGCAGAAGGAAGCCCTTCGGCCCATCGAGTCTGCACCGACCCACTTACGTCCTCACTTCCACCCTCTCCCCGTAACCCAATAACCCTCCTAACATTTTTGGACAATAAGGGCAATATAGCATGGCCCATCCACCTAACCTGCACATCTTTGGACTATGGGAGGAAACGGGAGAACCCGGAGGACACCCATGTAGACACGAGGAGAACGTGCAGACTCTTCATAGGCATTGACCAGCCAGGAATCGAACCTGGGACCCTGGCACTGTGAAGCCACAGTGGTAGCCACCTGTGCTACCGTGATGCCCATAATTCTGAGAATTATGCACTTGAACCCAGTCCCTCTCTGATCCTGTACCGCCTGAAAGTAGTACAATTGAGCCTATATTGTCTTCCATTGTTCCATGTACCAAAATACACTACCTCACATTTCGCAACATTTAAATTAATCTGACAGGTGTCTTCCCATTTGACCAACTTGTCAATGTCCCTCTGAAGACGCTCAGCGTGATCCTCATAATTCATTATTCTTCCTAGCTAAGTATCATCTGGAATTTTAGAGATTTTGTCATCAAAACCCACTTCTAAGGCATTAATATAAATCAGAAAATGCAAAGATCCCAATATGAGCGCTGGGGGACACCACTTTCAACTCGTCTCCAGCTTCAGAATTACCCATCTATTCCAATGCCCTGTTTCCTATCTCATAGCCAGCTTTTAAACAATGCTGTCAAGGATCCATCAATCCAAATTATTTTTAATTTACGAACCAACCTGCCATGTGGTACTGTATCGAATGCTTTCTGAAAGTCCAAATGTCGAACATCCACGGCACGACCTTGATCCACAGCCTGTGTCACCTCGTCAAATAACTGGATTAAATTTGACAGACACGACCTGCCGTTGACAAAGCCATTTTTACTGTTTGCGATTAATATATATCTCTAAGTGTATATTTGCTTCATCCCGCATTATGGCCTCCATCACATTTCCCACTAGATGTCAAGCTGATAGGTTTGCACGTACCTGGGTTATCCTTTGCCCCTTCCTTAAACAACAGCATCACATTTGCAATCCTCCAATACACTTGGACTAATCATGTGTTCAGAGAGATCAGGAAAAATTATGTCAACTGCTCTGCTGTATGCTCCCTTACCTCTCTCAGTAATCTAGGATGCAGCCCACCCGGGCCTCGCGATTTCTCTACCTGGAATGCTAATAGCCTTTTTAGCACATTTTCTTTATCTGTCACTGTCTTGAACAGTTGCTCAACACCCACATTTTCAACTGCGCCATTGTCACAATCTTCTAATTTGGTCAAGACAGAAGCAAAGTAGTGATTTAGTACCACTGCTATAGACTCCGCTTTAGTGAGCAGCTTACCCTGCTCGTCCCTTACAGTCCCATCCTATCCTTCATTAACCGATCACCATTAATATGGCTGAAGAACATTTTGTTATGTGCTTTAGCACAGCCCTCAATCCTTTCCTCATGCTTCCTCTCAGCATTCCGCATTCCAGCCTTAGCCACTATTCTGTTTTTGAGACTCTCTTCCTGATTCTATTGCTATTAATATTCTGGCATGCATAATACGCCTTCCTTATTCTATCATCAATATCCTTAGTTATCCAAGGTACTCTATCTTTGGACACCCGGTATTTATTTCCTATGAGTATGTACCTAGCTTGTACACCATTCATGTCTCCTTTGAAAGTCTCCTATTTTTCATCCACTGTTTTATCCCCCAAAGTGCGTTTCAAATCAACCTGCACCAGTTCAAATTATAGATCCCTAAGCTGTGCCCTTTTCAAGTCTAGGATCTTAATCCGTTACTGATTTTAATTCTTTTCCAACTTAATATTCAATTGTATTATGTTGAATTCGCTCCTTCCCAACGGCTTCTCCACTCTGATATTCCCCATTTTCCCTGCCTCATTTCCTAGGACTAGATACAGCACATTTTGCTCCCTAGTAGGACTGGCAATGTACTGTTTCTGAAGGTTCTACGGCACGCATGGTACGAATTTCTCCCTTTCAGTGCCCCACTATACCCATAGGGCTGTCGACATTTGGGTAATTGAAATCTCCAACTAAAACAACCTTACCTGCTCTGAAGGGTTCCATCATATGCCTCCAAATTGTCTTTTCCTCTTCACCCACTCTATTTCAATGTCTATAGAAAATACAACCTTCCTGTTTCTGGCCTCCAACCATATAGATTCTAATTCAGGAACTGAATCTGGTTCAAGAACTTCCTCAGAGCGGAGAAACTACGAAATCATCTTCGGAGCCTTCAGCATGTCATCGATGATGACGATAATGTCACCAAAGCCATTCCCACATCTCCACTACTTGCCTTCAAACAAACGCTAATTTCAAACGCCCATTGTTCGCAGAAAACTATCTAGCTCACCCCCACCTCGCAAACACAAAACTATAGCTACGTCTACTGCACCCCTTCCATCCTGACCCAACTAGCGGCAGCCTCTCGTCATTCGATAGCTCCTCCTCTCCCCATACCTAGCAAAGCAGATGCCAAACAAGCCCCCCCTCAGCTACTGCACTGTAACATCAACCAATACGGCCCCATTCCTCTAACCTTATCCATACCGCAACAAAATAAACAGGATCAAAAAGGAACACATACCAAACCCCCCTTTTTTTTGCAAACGTCCCCTTCCCCCAACAGCCCAAAAGCTAAACAACGGAACGGTACGTATCTACATCATACACCATCCGTCTTCATACACTGCCATGTGCGTGTCCCTTTAAGAAAGTTTTATGTCTTATCATATGGCTTCAGTTATGTCGTTTTTGTAGGTGGAGCTGAGGGCTCGCTGTGAGTTTTACTTTCGCTTGTGATGGTGATTGCAGTGGACTCAAAGAGAAAATAAGCATTTTCTATGTCATTCTCTGTTGTATTGAAAATAGCTGTTCCAGTAAACAAAAATCACCTTGGTGATGGCCTTAGAGATATAATTACTTTCTGGAAGGAATAAAAATTTGCTGGTTGAAAAGTGAAACCGAGTTTCCTTCTCTGAGGAAGGATGCTCTTGAGGGAGTGCAGTGAAGGTTTACCAGACTGATTCCAGGGATGGCGGGACTGTCATATGAGGAGAGATTAACGAGGTTGAGATTTTTCTCACTGGCGTTCAGGAGAATGAGGCGGTAACTCATAGAGACGTATACATTTTTAACGGTACTAGACAGGGTAGATGCAGGGGAGATGATACTAATGATAGGTATGTCCAGAATCAGGGATCACAGTCTGAGGATTCAGGATAAGCCATTTCAGACAGATATTAAGGAGATATTTCTTCACCCAAAGAGTGGTGAGCCCGTGGAATTCAATTCCACAGGACACAGTTGATGGTAAGGCATTGAATATATTTAAGAGACGGCTAGATATAGCACTTGGGGAGAATGGTGTCAAAGGCTATGGGGAGAAAGCAGGATTAGGCTACTGTTGGATGATCAGCAATGATCGTGATGAATGGTGGAGCAGGCTCGAAGGGCCAAAAGGCCTCCTGCTCGTATCTTCTATGTAACTATGTAACAGTGTGAGTCATTTGAGAATACAGTATTCTGGGCCACGCCTTTGAAAAGGGGTTTCTAGTTTTGATTGGATTTTGTGATTGAGTTGGAACAGTTAAGGGAGAATCCATTAAGGGTTATACATAGATTACGGTAGCTCTGTGGGGTCTTTATGTGTGTAATTGATAAACATTCTTGCTGTGTGTGTTTATACAAATGTTAACTAAGTTCTTACGTAAGCCTGTTTTGTTTGGTTAAAAGCAGTAAAGAAGTCTGTCGAATCACACCCGAAAGATAGGCTATTGTGCTCATCCTAGCCAAACTCAACATAAAGGTTGTAGGTCAGGTGGACTCCATAATAAACTTCGGAGTTTTTAAGCCGTAGCCCATAACATACACAGAGACTAAAAATTGACCTCGTCACAGTGGTACCAACTTCTTCTCTTGGATGAAGGTCTCTGCTTGCTAAGGTGTATCAAAAGTATTAATTCGAGTTCATTGTAACCATAAATGCACCTGGTACACCACGTCAAACGTCAGCCTTTCTTAAAAAACACTAGATTCGCCCTGTTTAAGGTAGTTCTTCTCCTTGCAATCTTAGCTCCAACATCCTGATAAATTCTGAACATATGCCCTTCTCAGTAGATGTTCAAAGACCTCTTCACTCACTCCAAAACCCTTTCGTTCCTTGTGTAACTGTGGAACTGGAATTTTAACAGCCCGTGGTGGCTCCAACGGTTTGGTTTTGGTGTAAGCACCCGATGTGCCTTGTCCAATTCCAGAGTGGCGAACACTTCATCTCCTCTCACCAGCTGAGAGGACTCTTCAGAAAAATACTGGCTCGGTTTTGAAACCCCCACTCCCTCTGACAGCCCCACCAACCTGAGGCTTAGTCCCCGTGACCGGTTTCAGAGGTCCTCCAGTTTACGTTTCAGGCTTTTGCTGTTTTTGGCAGCATCGATCACTCCGCGTCCTTCAAGGCAAACCGATCCTCGTGACTCAACAAGGCCTCTTTCGTCAGTTTTAGCGTCTCGCGTTGTCCCCTCACCGTATTCGGCGTTTGTACCAATTCTTCGCAGATGGGATCCAAAGCTTCGTCGATATTGGCTTTGAAATATCATTTGATTCGCCGACCCTGCCGCTCAAAGTACCTATCTATCTGCTTACTCAACAGATTCATGCGCCATTATGGCGGACGCCATGTTATAGTCACGGCAGTGGCCTTCTTCACTTTTCTTCGACGGACTTTCGTCCTAAGTCTTTTTTCGTTGTTTTTATTACGCTGCTGACTTCATGTTCCTGTGAGAAACAATTTCCTTAATTGCGCCCCAGATTTGGGCACCAATGGAAAAACTGAGAAAAGCGATCAAGTGTGCAACCTTGCCAGGAGCTGCTTCAAGTGTGACCTGTCTTTACATGACGTCACCCATAAGTCCGATTTGTTTATTTTCTTGTTGTTTAGTGGGGACCTGAGTAGCAGTGTTTAAGGAGTAATTGTCAGCTCATATTTTCTGTTGTAAAGTTTAAAAAAAAATAAAGAGCCAATCCACCTAAAGTGAGACCCACATAAACACGTGGAGAATGTGCAAAGCACACAGTGACCGCGGACAGCATCAAACCCGCGTCCTCAGCGCCGTAAGGCAGCAGTGCTAAACACTGTGCCACCGTGCCGAACTTACTATTGTACCCATAATAAAGTTTTGCTTGAATAATAGCAAATAGCTATTTCTTCACCCAATAACTCCTGGAGAGAATCCTTCTTTCTACACAGTCTTACAAAATAAGTTAACGTATTGAGAGTTCAGTGCGGTATCAGCCACTGTTACAGTCTTTTATGGGACTATATAATCAATTGGCATGCCTGGGATATGTACATATTTCTCAGTTAAAAAAAAATAGTTTGTGTTTAAACAACAGTTCTCGGTGCAGCTGAGGGAGAGACCAGATAAAACATTTTAAATACTAACAATTTAATTTTCGGAGATGCATCTGCCCTGACCAGTATTGATAGCAGAGTGCATCACACAATGCCATTTTCAGACTGTATTGTGTTGCAATACCACTATTACAAGTGATGGATTCAGAACAGGTCCAGCAGATCAGTACATTAGCTCCCAGTGGCGTTGAGGGTGAGAAGAGTGAGCAGAATTGTATTCCAGAACAATGCGTCACACTAACATTATCATCAATCCATTTCAATTGGGAGAGCAGAAGAACATGCCAGCAGTAGCACAGACCTAATTAAAACAATGTGTTGTCAACTTATGTGAAGATACAACACAGCGATACACGCCCGCCACGTAATGGAAGCTGCACCTGTCTCAACCGGTTGCCATCCATCATAAATATAATATGGTATGTTCACTGAAAAATATTTGGGTCGTTTCGAATTCCTTGGACAATTACGCATCGTGTGGCCGTGTGCAGAGAGGCTGGTGAGTGGCAAAATATTATTGCCCACAGACGTTCCAGCTATCATTAACTACCATCAAACGAACTTCACGTGGCATTTAGTAGCATTATCGTCATCTAATCTTCCAGAAGCAGCATACTGGTCGTGTTCCTTAAACAGACGCCATTGATGCTGAACGGAAGCTCGGGAAAATGTGCTGCTTGACGTCTGCCGATCTCCAATGCTTATTTCAGTTGTGCAGTTAATACTTTCTTGCATGGATGGTTGCACCTAATGTAACACTCAATAATCTGAACCGGATCTAGGGCATAATAAAGCATTGGTCGTATCTCCCGGCACCACCAACCCCGACAGCTATCAAACCCATCCATGTCGATCATTAGTGCATAGCGACGGTAATATATATAATTTACAGCATGCATCCCAAGATTACTTCAAAACAATCTCTCACTCTCACTCTGTCTGTTGACTATGACAAAGGCAGCAAGCTCTTGGCAACATTCCTGCATAAAAATTCCCTGCGAGGTAGGGCACAGCAACTTGACTTGTAAGCGTATGACATTCAAAGAACAAAGAACAATACCGCCCATGAGCAGAACCTTCAGCCCTCCAAGCCTGTCCCAGTTATGATACCAACCTTTGCGAAAACCCTCAGCACTTTCTTGCGTCGTATCCCTCGATACCATCCTATCCACGTGTTTGTCAAGATGCGTTTTGAAAGCCGTTAATGTATGTGCTTCCACAACATCACCGGCAACGCATTTCAGGCTCTCACCACCCTCTGTGTAAAAACAACTGCCTTGCAGATCTCTAAATTTTGCCCCAAGGCCCTTAGACCTATGCCCCCTGGTGACTGACCCCTCCGCCTCAGACTGTGCCAGCCCATCCACTCTAACCATGCCCTCATAATCTTGTAGACCTCTACCCACAACCTCCGTCCTTCTAATAAAAAGTGTCCGAGCCTCTCCACATCGCCAGCACCCTCCGGACCAGGCGACATCCTGGAAAACCTCCTCTGCTCTTCTGGTCGGTGGTGACCAGGAGTGTGCGCAATCTTCCAGTGTGGCCTCAGCAAGGTTCGATACAACTGGAGCATAGCTTGCCAGTTTCTATGCTCGATATCCAGTCTAATGATGGCAAGCATTCCTGATGATTTCTTGACTACCTTGTTCACTTGTGTTTCCATCTTCAAAGATCTGTGGACCTGCACGCCCAGATCTCTATGACTGTCTATAGTCCAAAGAGTTTTACCATTTACCATATATTTCGCCTCGATGTTAGATCTACCAAAATGCATGACCTCCCATTTGTCCGGATTAAACTTCATTTGCCATTTATCCGGCCAGGTCTCCAACCTATCTGTGTCACGCTGTATCTTCTGACAATCCTCTACACTATCTGCCACTCCACCAACCTTGGTGTCATCCGCCCACCTACTGCTCAGACGGGCTAAATTTTCATTCAATTCGTTTATGAACACCACAATTAACAGAGGCCCAAGCACAGATCCGTTTGGAGCACCACGAGTCACAACTTTCCATTCAGAAAAACACCCTCTGACGGCTACCCTCTGCCTTCTCTGACCGAGCCAGTTCTGTAGCCATCTGACCACCTCCCCTATCATCCCGAGTGACTTAACCTTTTGCACCAGGCTGCCATGAGGCACCTTGCCAAAGGCTTTACTGAAATCCATGTAAACAACATCTGCCGCCCTCCGTTCATCAATCATCTTTGTTACCTCCTCAAAATGCCTTTATTCTCGCTGAGTAACAGTGCTGCAGCGCACTCCTTAGAACATCATGGAGTGCTTTTAGAATATGCACTGCAGCGGTTTAAGAGGGCTTCTCAGCCTGAATACATCAAGGGCAATTAGGGTGGGAAATAGATATTGTTCTTTCAAGTGCCACTTACTTCCCTGAATCAACAAATTCCTTTTCAGCAGCCTTACCTATTCATCTTCCCGTGTACTAACTTGATCCAATCGTACTCAGGCTTCTGTCAGTGCTGGTGGTGAACGCTATACTTTTGACTGTACCTGTGCATCAGCACATGTGCCAGATAATATATGCATTCAAATAAAGCATCGGTTACCTGGACTACATTTTGACTTGGATGTTACTTGGATACTAACTTGTGGTTTCACGAAGTTTTTGCAGTTCTGATTAAACAAAAAAGTACTGTTATTTAGGTTGCATGAACCACATTATTAAATCGGAGGTAAAGAACAAAACAAATATTGCAGTCTAAAAATAAAGCACATGAAAGCAATTTGATAAGCCTGAAAAAACGTAAATGTATTACCTGCCCTCAATTGGATCAACCGTTCGTCTGTAAAATTAAACATTTTACTGTTACGTAGTCGTGGAAATAGATAATTGTGCCGAACCACAGTAAAGCAGTCTCCCCATTATGTTCGCTCTCCAGCTTAATGAGTCATCTAAACCCGTGATCTGTCGCCTTGAGCGCTGTAAAACCTAAACAAGCACGATTTTCTGTTTCTCCCACTCTACCGGACAGTCAGTCTCTGAGATCCACCAACTACGCGATGAAAGAAAACCTCATGCGCCTCCAGTCTTGTGTCTCTCGCCATGAATGGATTCCCTCGCTCTGTATCACTCAACAAAAATGAACGAATGCGCTTATCTCTGCCTAATTCATGACTGCTTGGGTTATTTGTGTCTCCCGTCAACCTCTGCAAATGATTTGATCCGCGCCCATCCAATGATTATTCATCGTTAAAATTTTCCAGTCAACCTAAGAACTTCGTGAAAATCCTTTGGACTCCCTCTACAGCAATCAATCCTTTTATCCCGAGATAGCAAAATTTCATTCAGAATTTCTAGTTATTCCAAGCCAGCACTTTACACAGTAACAGCATTGCATTGCAGCTCCTATATGAATTCTTAGCCCCCTGTGTAGTTTTCCCACATAACATCTATTTTTCCCAGCCATCGAGGATATGTTTACATGCAACCACGCTACTTCCTTTAATTCATTCCTCTCCGCGTCCCACCATTTAATGTGCATTCCGTTGCTTTGTTAACTTCTTTCAACTGAATTGTGTCGTACCTTTCCGCTATGAAATCTATTTACCACCGTTCCATTCAACTGTCTCGTCCATTGATATCCTCCCTCAGTCTTCAGGGTTTTGTTTCATAATCAAGCACGCACTCAATATTTGCATAATTTGGGCACGTTTTGATGATCTGTCATCCATTTTCGAACAGATATTAGAAACAGAGTACAGCAAAGAAGTAGCAGAATGCATAACTTGAGGAACCCCAGTAGAAACAAATTCCTGTCAAGAAACATCCAAATTTACAGTTAGCATTCTGCCTCTGAGCAAACTGTGGGGCCGAATTGCGCATTGCCTTGGATGCCATAGACTTACATTTCGATTACAAATCTGCCATGATAAAATGCACAAAAATCGATTTAAATTGTGTCATAATGAGAGCATTGGCCCTTTTTGGAGCATAGACTCTTTGTCCTCGAAAGAAAAACCTACTCGTCAGTTTCAGCCTCAATAGCGTAGCCCTGAAAGTGTATTTCCTTCACGTGCCCGTCCACTTGCCTTTTGAAACCATTCTTTCTTTCACCATTATGGTGAGCAGCGAGTTCCATCTCATTACTGCCCATTACGTGAAGGCATTTCTCATGGTATCCCTCTTGCATTTCTGGTTCAAGCCTTGAAGTCTTATAGGGTTGTCCTTGTATGATCAGCCAATAAGGACATTATTTCCTTGTGTACCTTGTCAAAATATTCCATGTAGCGTGCATTTCTGCCAAATATTCTTTTAATATTGAATCATAATCAAGTATGAAGCAAATTGTACATTTGGAAGCATTAGGTGGAATAATATAAAGGCACAGAAATGCCGCAAGCTAAAGATAAATGAAAAAAGACCAAACATGGATGGAATTACTTTCAGATTATATTTAGAAACAACAAAAGGAATAAAGATAAACACACGGCTCAATATATAGCTGGGATTCCTTATGATAGTTAAGATAAAGTCCTGTGGATAAACCACTGTATTTTTCCGCCAAGATACTGATCGTTAATCATTTATTTTTGGATCGGTTACATGTCATGATTATATTCTGAAAGACTCACCATCGGTTCTGTATTTCGTGTCCTGATCTAAGTCAAGGAAATAATGTTAATCGTCATCAAAATACGAATCTCTGTGTCAAGGTTTATTATAGCACTCGTCCTTTCAATCAACAAATCAAACTACAGGCGGAAAGACTAAACAAACAACGATTTGTTATTCTGACTTATGAGCATTCGGGGAAATGCCCGAGTTATTTTTTTTTTTACCTTTCTTGGCATCAGTGAGCTTTTTTTCTGTTGAGAAACACGAACTATCATGTTGATGTAATGCAAACAATAATCAACGGTTTGTATCATTGACATCACATGGTTATGTTTGTCAGCAAGCAGCTTTGATATGATGATATCCAACGATCACACACAACTAAAAGCGAAGTACTGCGGCTACTGGAGTTCAGGAAAAAAAACTATTGGAAAAGCTCTGCAGGTGCAGCACAAGCTGTGAAGAAGGACGCGCAGTTAACCTTCGGACACCAGCATGCCTCTCTTCACAGAAAGGTCGGAACGGTATTGAAACGTTAACGGTGCGTCTCTTTCCATAGATGCTGCTAGACCTGCTGAGTGTTTTCAGGACCTTTTGGGTTACTATAAAGATGAAAGTATGCTAAACGTTCATAAACATATGGACATAGGAACGTAGGAGTTAGGATCAGGAATTTGTCGTTGGTTTCATGGACCCTTCGGATATGTTTCGTTGTTCAGCACTATCACGGCAGATCTGGTTGTGGCTTCAAATCCACATTCCTGGACGCCCCTACACCTTTTGACACCGTTGTCTATCAAAAATCGAACAGTCTTTAAAAAAAAATGACTATACGTCCACTGCTTCGCTTGCAATTTAGCCATTCTGTGTGGGCCATCGTAACTTGAAAAGCACACGTTCAAAACACAAACGTATTTTTACTTCCATGTCGTTTAAAGAAGTAAAACCTTGTGTGCATGATGAATTCCAGCAGTGGCAAATGTGTTGTGATGCTATTCCACAACGAGATGCTTCCAAATTTTAATTGATATTTCAATTATAAAATCGTTGAATCAATTAACAAGCAAAATAGTAACTGAAATTCCATTAAAAATAATTAATGTGCACAGCGATACGTGGTTGGCAATCAGAGTTGAAGCAGCCCGGGCCTATGGGAATTGACACTGACATTAAACAAAATATTTACGCATCTTTAGGGCATAATTTCAAACAAAAAGTAGCATTCTTAAATTTAAAACTTTCGCAGTGACACGTCATGCAACGCACATTCTGAAGATGAAAATGGAATGACATGAAAATCGCTTATTGTCACGAGTAGGCTTCAATTGTTACCGTGAAAAGCCCCTAGTCGCCACATTCCGGCGCCTGTTCGGGGAGGCTGTTACGGGAATCGAACCGTGCTGCTGGCCTGCTTGGTCTGCTTCCAAAGCCAGCGATTTAGCCTTGTGCTAAACAGCCCCTAACAGATACACATTCCTCCAACATTTTCCGTGCAGGATTTAGTGCATTATAATTCCTTCTGGATTGTTAATGCTCCATTCTACCTTATATCTCTCGCATTATTGACGTAATTCTTCGTTCCTTATCAACCTACATTTTATCCCAACTGAAGCAAAGCAGCCGTTGTCGGTCTGTTTGAAAGAAAAAATACGTGATGTGAGTCTGGCTGGTTCGGCCCACATTTATTGGCCATCCTAGTTGTCCTTCAGAAGGTGATGAAAAGTTGCCATCTTCAATCGCTCCAGTCTTTGAGGTGTAAGTACATGCACAGAGCTGTGAGAGAGAGAGTTCCTGGATTTTGCCCAGCGCAAGAGAAGGAAAGGTTTTTAATTTCCAAGTCAGGCGGGTAAGTGACTTGGAGGGGAACGTCCAGGCCATGGGGTTCCCTGCCATCTGCTGCTCTTGTCCTTCAAGATGGTGCTGGTCATGAGTTTGGAAGGCACAGTCTAACGAACCTGAGTGAGCTACTGCAGTGCATCTTGGAGACGTTACATGCACTGCCTCTGTTAGTCGGTTGTGGAGGGTTTCAACGTTTGTGGGAGGGGGAAGAAGAAAGCAGGCTACTTTGTCCTGGATGGTGTCGGGTTTCTTGAGAGTTGTTAGCGCTGCTCTTGTCCTTTTAGATGATAGTTATTGTGGGCTTGGAAAGTGCTGCCTAAGGAACCTGGGCGAGTTGCTGCAGTGTCATCTTGTATGTGGTATACATGGTTGCTACTGTCCATCGGTGGTGGAGGGATTAAATGTGTGTGGAAATGGTAGACGGTTTCTGTGTCCTGGATGGTTTCGAGCTTCTTGAGTGTTGTTGGACTGCACTAATCCAGGAAAGTGGAAAGTAGAACAAAGAACAAAGAAAATTACAGCACAGGAACAGGCCCTTCGGCCCTCCCAGCCTGCGCCGATCCAGATCCTTTATCTAAACCTGTCTCCCATTTTCCAAGGTCTACTTCCCTCTGTTCACGCCCATTCATATACCTGTCTAGATGCTTCTTAAATGATGCTATCGTGCCGCCTCTACCACCTCCGCTGGTAAAGCGTTCCAGGCACCCACCACCCTCTGTGAAAAAAACTTTCCACGCACATCTCCTTTAAACTTTCCCCCTCTCACCTTGAAATCGTGACCCCTTGTAACTGACACACCCACTCTTGGGAAAAGCTTGTTGCTATCCACCCTGTCCATATCTCTCATAATTGTGTAGACCTCAATCAGGTTCCCCCTCAACCACCGTCTTTCCAACGAAAGCAATCCTAATCTACTCAACCTTTCTTCATAGTTAGCACCATCCATACCAGGCAAAATCCTGGTGAACCTCCTCTGTACGCTCTTCAAGGCATCCACTTCCTTCTGGTAATGTGGCGACCAGAACTGCATGCAGTATTCCAAATGTGGCCGAACCAAAGTCCTATACAACTGTAACATGACCTGCCAACTCTTGTACTCAATACCCCATCCGATGGAGGCAAGCATGCTGCATCCCTTCTTGACCACTCTATCAACCTGCGTTGCCACCTTCAGGGTACAATGGACCTGAACTCCCAGATCTCTCTGCACATCAATTTTCCCCAAGACCCTTCCATTGACCATGTAGTCCGCTCTTGAATTTGATCTTCCAAAAAGCATCATCTCGCATTTGCCTGGATTGAACTCCATCTGCCATTTCACTGCCCAACTCTCCAATCTATCTATATTTTGTCGTATTCTCTGACGGTCGTCCTCGCTATCTGCAACTCTACCAATCTTAGTATCATCTGCAAACTTACTAATCAGACCACCTATACATTCCTCCAGGTCATTTATGTAGATCACAAACAACAGTGGTCCGAGCACGGAGCCCTGTGGAACACCACTAGTCACCCTTCTCCATTTGGGACACTCCCTTCCACCACTACTCTCTGTCTCCTGTTGCCCAGCCAGTTCTTTATCCATCTAGCTAGTACACCCTGAACCCCATACGACTTCACTTTTTCCATCAACCTGCCATGGGAAACCTTATCAAACGCCTTACTAAAGACCATGTATACGACATCTACAGCCCTCCCCTCATAAATTAACTTTGTCACTTTCTCAAAGAATTCTATTAGGTTTGTAAAACATGAACTTCCCTGCACAAAACCATGCTGCCTATCGCTGATAAGTCTATTTTCTTCTCGATGTGAATAGATCCTATCCCTCAGTATATTCCTGCTACCCTTCTTAAACAAAGGGACAACATTAGTATTTCTCCAGTCCTCCGGGACCTCACCCGTGCTCCTGGATGCTGCAAAGATATATGTTAAGGCCCCAGCTATTTCGACCATCACTTCCCTCAGTAACCTGGGATAGATCCCATCTGGTCCTGGGAACTTGTCCACCTTAATGTATTTTAGAACACCCAAAACATCCCCTTCCGTATGACAATTTGACCGAGAGTATTTAAACATCCATCCCTAGCCTCAACATCCGTCTTGTCCCTTTCCTTTGTGAATGCCGATGCAAAGTACTCATTAAGAATCTCACCCATTTCCTCTGAGTCCACGCATAAATTCCCTCTTTTGTCGTTAAATGGGCCAATCCTTTCTCCAGTTACCCTCTTAATCCTTACATACGAATACAATGCTTTGGGAATTTCCTTAACCCTGTTAGCCAAAGATATTTCATGACCCTTTTGGCCCTCTTTATTGCGCGTTTGAGATTCATCCTACTTTCCCGATATTCCTCCAAAGCTTCATCAGTTTTGAGTTGCCTCGACCCTATGTATGCTTCCTTTTTCATCTTAGCAAGTCTCACAATTTCACCCGTCATCCATGGTTCCCTAATCTTGCCATTTCTATCTTTCATTTTCACAGGAACATGTCTGTCCTGCACTCTAATCAACCTTTCCTTAAAAGACTTCCACATTTCAAATGTGGATTTACCCTTAAACAGCTGCTCCCAATCCACATTCCCTAGCTCCTGCCGAATTTTGTTATATCTGCCTTTCCCCAATTTAGTACTCTTCCTTTCGGACCCCTCTTGTTCTTGTCCATGAGTAATCTAAAACTTACGGAATTGTGATCGCTATTCCCAAAGTAATCACCGACTGAAACATCAACCACCTGGCCGGGATCATTCCCAAATACCAGATCCAGTATGGCCCCTTCCCGAGTTGGACTATTTACATACTGCTCTATAAAATTCTCCTGGATGCTCCTTACAAACTCTGCTCCAACACTACACGAATCCCATTCAATGTTGGGGAAGTTAAAATCTACCATCACAACCACCCTATTGCTCCTACATTTTTCTATTATCTGTCTGCATATTTGTTACTCTACGTCATGCTCGCTTTTGGGAGGCCTGTAGTAAAGTCCCAACAATGTTACTGCACCCTTCCTATTTCTCAGCTCAACCCATATTGCCTCAGTGCTCTAATCCTCCATCGTGCCCTCCTTAATCACAGCGGTGATATCATCTCTGACGAGCAATGCAACTCCTCCACCCCTTCTACCTCCCTTTCTATCCCTCCTGAAGTATCTATACCCTGGGATATTCAGTTGCCAGACCTGCCCTTCCCTCAACCAAGTCTCAGAAATACCAATACAGTAGCATCATATTCCCAGGTACTGATCCAAGCCCTAAATTCATCTGCCTTACCTGCTACACTTCTTGCTTTAAAACAAATGCACCTCAAACCACCTGTCCTTTTGCGCTCATCATCTCTTCCCTGTCTACTCTTCCCCTTAGTCACATTGAGTTTATTATCTGGTACCTTATTGGCTTTAGCTGCTGCCTCTTTACTGACCTCTAACTTCCTAATCTGGTTCCCATCCCCCTGCCACATTAGTTTAAAACCTCCCCAACAGTGTTAGGAAAAGAACCCCCTAGGACATTGGTTCCAGTCCTGCCCAGGTGTAGACCATCCGTTTTGTAATGGTCCCACCGCCCCAGAACCGGTTCCAATGTCCCAGAAATCTGAACCCCTCCCTCCTGCACCATCTCTCAAGCCACGTATTCATGCTGACTATTCTTGAATTTCTACTCTGACTGTCCCGTGGCACTGGTAGCAATCCTGAGATTACTACCTTTGAGTTCCTACTTTTTAACTTATCTCCTAACTCCCTAAATTCTGATTGTAGGACCTCATCCCTTTTTTTTTTACCTATATCGTTGGTGCCTATATGCACCACGACAACTGGCTGTTCACCCTCCCCCTTTAGTATGTCCTGCAGCCGATCGGAGACATCCCTGACCCGAGCACCCGGGAGGCAACATACCATTGGGGAGTCTCGTTTTCGACCACAGAAACGCCTGTCTACTCCTCTTACAATTGAATCCCCATGACTATAGCCCTGCCAGTCTTTTTCCCGCCCTTCTGTGCAGCAAAGCTAGCCACGGTGCCATGAGCCTGGCTACTACTGCCTTCCCCTGGTGAATCATCTCCCCCAACTGTATCCAAAAGGGTATACCTGTTTTGGAGGGAGATGACAGCAGGGGACGCCTGCACTGCCTTCCTCTTCTTTCTCTGCCTTTTGGTCACGCATTCCCTGTCTCCCTCACCAATCCTAATCTGCGGTGTGACCAACTCACTGAACGTGCTATCCACGACCTACTCAGCATCGCGGATGCTCCAAAGTGAGTCCATCCACTGCTCCAGAGCCGTCATGCGGTCTAACAGGAGCTGCAGCTGGACACACTTCCCGCACATGAAGAAGTCAGGGGCATCGGCCGCGTCCCTGAACTCCCACATTGTGCACGAGGAGCATAACACGGGTCTGGGATCTCCTGCCATTTTTACCCTTTACCTTAACTGATTACAAATATATTATCAAATAATTAATAAGTGAAAGGAATAAAGATTTTACTTACCGATTACAATACTCACCAACACACGAAGAGTTAAATTTCTCCCAGCAACTGCTAATTGGAACACTTTCCTTGCCAGCCAATCAGGTCACTGCTTTCACTGATGTCACCCTTCAAGGTAAGTTTTTAAAGAGATAAACTTACCTTCCCGACAACCGCGGTTGTTTTATTTTAGTTAGAGGAGGGGGTAGGGAGGAAAACACTGAGGAAGTGTTTCGGGTTAAATTGTCACTTGACAACAGCCCCTTCACAAACCACCTTCAAATTACGCTGACCGCACTGCACATATGCAAATCTCCCCGGAACAGCCAATCAGTAGCTCCGCTCTGCTGCCCTCTGCTGTCTTCTGTCTTGTGAATGGTGGAAAGACGTTTACGTGGCTTGAAGTGAGTTACGCGCCATAGGATCCCTAGCGTGTGACTTATTCTGGTAGCCACAGTAATAATATGGCTAGTCCAGTTCATAATCTGATTAATGGTAACCCCCAGGATGTTGATTGTGGAGGATTCAATGATGGAAATGCAATTGAACGTGAAACAGCGGTGATTAGGTCCTCTGTTGTAGGCCATCGTCATTGCTTGGCAGCTCAGGGGTGGATATTGTTCTGGTCATGCTGAATTTGATCATAAACTGATGCGTTATCTTTGGAGGCACGAATGATGCTGAACATTGTGTAGTCATCTGAGAACATCTTAATGTCTGACCTTATGATGGAAGGGATGTTATTGATGGAGTACCTGAAGATGGCTGGACCGAGGAAACTACCCCAAGGAACACCTGCAGTCATGTATTGCAACTGTGATGATGACCTCAAACCATTACCAACATATCGCTTTATATCAGGTATGACTCCAACCAAAGGAGAGTTAACCTCTGATTCCCATTAACTCCAGTTTTGCTGCAGCTCTTTGCTGCCAAACACGGACCAATGATGCCTTGATGTAAAAGACAGTGACTCTCATTTTGCGCCTGGAATTCAGCTCCTTTGTCCATATGTCATGTGAGAGTCCCTTTAAGAAAAACGTGTTTTATCAAATGGCTGCAGTGACGTCATTGTGCCGGGGGAACTGGAATGTGATTCTGCTTTTAACTTTCGTTTGAACTGGAAGCTCTTTTTGGCTCTGTGTTTTAGTTTCGCGTTCAGTTAGAGAGCTATAATCAATCCAAACAGATCTATCCGGTCTCTCGCACTGTATGTTAAACAAGGTATTTAGATCACTTGATAATTTAAAAGTGATAACTGTTCTCTGCAGGGAAGTCAAACCTACTATCTTTGTTGAAAAGTGTTTTGGCGTATAGATGTTGTTTGGAATGTTACTCGGGTTTACGTATAGAGTACTGTATCTTTTTGGGGTTTTATCAGTGATGGTAGTTGGTAAGATGTTTACTGTGGGCTTCTAAAATGTTAACTGGATTCATGGAATAAACAGTTTTGTTTTAAAAGTACTTCTGATCTCTGTTGCATCACACATGTAAAGTGGGCCCTTGTGCTCCACATAACCAAAATCTATTAAATGTTTTGGGTCAGGTGAACCTTATGATAGCCTATGGTGTTCTCTGAACACTGGCCCATAACACATGCTCGAACCAAGGGTTTGATGAGATCAGGAACTAGTTGGCCGTGACGGAATCCAAACTGAGCGTCCGTGAGCAGGCTATTGCTGAATAAGTGCTGCTGTCAAAGCACTGTTGCTGACTCCTAACATCACTTTGCTGATGGTGGAGAATAATCCGATAAGGCGGTAATTGGCTGCGTGGGATTTGTCCTGTTTCTTGTGTGCAGCACACGCCAAGGCAACATTCCACATTGCCAGTTCAGGCCAGTGTTGCAGCTCTACTGGAACAGCTTGGCTGGGATGCGGCAGGTTCTGCAGGACAAGTTGCATATGGCCGGAATATTCACAGGGCGCATTGCCTTTGCAGTATCAAGTGACTTCAGCCATTTCTTGACATCACGTTGCCTTTATATTAGATGTGTATTTTCAGTTGCTAGTTTCTTGTTCAAGGTTTAAAGTTCGTCTCCCATTTATTCTTTCTCCACTAAGAAATAAAGAATGACCACTTCTCAATCATCAGCTCTTTGTTTCGTATCTCTGAGCAATTCTCTGCCTAAATAGTTTTTTTTCGGACTAGCACGCCTGGATAGATAGGTATGAGGAAAAAAATCAGTAAATGTTTAACAGGAATGCTTGATTGGTTTGATTAGATGTCCTGTCATAAACTTTATTAGCATTACATCTAGTAAAAATATCATCTTTAAATGACCACCGTGAAACACCTTCTGTCCGATGCAGTTTTAAATAAAGTAATTCTCAGGCATTTGGTCTCATATCTTCGATTCTCTCTTCACTTTTGTTGTCAATCAGTGCGCCTTATCACAATTTCACTCGATTCAGGTTCAGATCTTGTTAGCTTTGCAACATTAACCCTCAAACCCCAAATGCAAGATTTATTTAAATTGGTTTAATTTTTTGTATAGATGTTTCAACTCTGTCATCAGTGGTTACTGAGATAAGTGGAATGAATACTATGTCTTCCAGCTCCACGTTCTATAATGCAATATGCAGGCTTACTGCATCTAATTGTGCACTAAGTGTCAATTAACTGAAGAGTTTCACCACTGGCTATACTGCAGAACGTAATAAGTAGGTCACAAATAACATAATGATTGATAAGATGAAGCAATAGAACTTTTAATGCAAAGGATAGTCAACACAACGAGATATAATCATAGCATGCACGAGTATAGAGAACACAGATTCCAATCCTCTGCCCATAATAAGTAATTTTAACATTCATTGGCCCTGCCATTACGACTTGCCTGAGAGCTGAGAATAATCTCGGCCTTATATTAGATTTTTCTGCATGTTTTTCACACTCGCTTGAATCTTACCCTCCAACTTCACCATCTCGCCCTCTACCTCACCGGCACCTACCTTCGCATTCTATCGTTGAGCAATATTTGTCATAATGTTATCTGACTCTAGCTTTCTGTGTGATAACTGAAATTGTCTAATGACCCAACGATGTGGATATAGGATGTTCCATTCTCAAAGCCTTTTAAAGACGTTTATTGTACTGAGCAGTCTTTGGGGCTGATAATGTCCTCGTACGTTGATATACTTGCAGCGAGTCAGCTGTTGTGACAGCTGAATATTAAGTCATGAACAAGAGCAACAATCTTTGCAAACCCAATTGGTCCACTTCAGCAGTGCATAATGGTTAATGCTGCTTCGTTCCTTTTCAAAACGATTTTCTGCCTGCAGATATCCGTAAAGCTATTTAATTAGTTAGCAAGAAAAACAGGAAATACTGGACAATCTCAGCAGATCTGACAGCTCTGTGGAGAGAAAAGGGATCTTTTCGAGTCTGGATGACTCTGTTTTTGTTTAAGATTCCACTATGCACAGTAATTTGTTTTTTTACCTAATTAGGAACTCCTCTTCGGGGACAGGAGCACACAGTGAAATTCTATTTGTCCCATCATGATTCCGTTCAGTTGTAGTGAATTACACAAAGTAGCAGGTAGAACGGGTAGAGGGGGCTCATGCACGGCCGTTGATATGCTGTTACAACGCAAGATAACGTTTTACACTCTTGAAATACATTTACCTGTCATTTGTAGCAGCTTTGTCAATTCCATTTTTTCTAAAGAAGAGAAAACTAACGACTGTCAAATAATCAACATGAAAAAATCATTCCGATGTAATCATACGACTTTTGACTACGCGCGTAATCATTACCATTACATCTCAAAAATCCACACAATTTAATCCGTATTTCAATGTAAGAACTATGGTGTCAGTTCTTGAAATTATCCATCCCCGAGCTTGTCACCGGCGTCTTGTAATTGAGGATCTATACTGAGCTTCTTATAATTGAAGATGAAGAGACAGACGCATTGCTTTAGTAATAATAGAGATTGAAACATGCAGGCCACGTTTTATTTCAATATTAATACTGTTCCTGTAATTCTGAGTAATATGTTTATTATTGTCGTGACCAGTTCGTCGGCATTTGGTTCCAAAAACTGGTGACATTTAACCCAAGTTTGAAGATAAAAATAACAACTGCAGCACCCTAGAAAGACGGCAATAAAAAGATACCAGTGGAATTTCTTAGATTTCATAGAATTTACAGTGTAGAAGGAGGCCCTTCGGACCATCGTGTCTGCACCTACCCAAGCCCACACCTCCACCCTATCCCCATAACCCAGTAACCAAACCCAACACTAAGGGCAATTTAGAACAGTAAGTGGCCAATGCACATAACCTGGACATCTTTGGATTGTGGGAGGAAACCGGAGCACCAGAGAAACCCACGCATACACAGGGAGTACATGCAGACTCCGCACAGACAGTGACCCAAGCCGGGAATCGAACCTGGGACCCAGGAGCTGTGAGGCAATTGTGCTATCCACTATGTTGCCGTGCTGCCCGTTAGAGTCGATAATTGCTCAAAATGAGCGTTATTGACCCTACAAAGAACAAAGAGCAAGACACGTACAGCACAGGAACAGGCCCTTCGGCCCCCCAAGCCTGCGCCGACTATGCTTCCCATATAAACTAAAATCGTCTACACTTCCGGGGCCCTTATCCCTCTATTCCCATCCTATTCATGTATGTGTCAAGATGCCCCTCAAAAATCACAATAGCCCCTGCTTGCACCACCTCCTCCGGCAGTGCGTTCCAGGCACCCACTATCCTCTGTGTAAAAAACTTGCTTCATACATTCATAAACCTTGCCCGTCGCAGCTTAAATCTATGCCCCCTAGTAATTGACCCCTGTACCCTGGAAAAAAGTCTCTGACTATCCACTGTCTATGCCTGTCATAATTTTGTAGACCTCTATCAGGTGGGCCCTCAACCTCCGGCGTTCAGTGAGAAAAAAAGCAAGTTTATTCAACCTGTTCTCATAGCTAATGCCCTCCATAACTGGCAAAATCCTGGCGAATCTTATCTGCACCCTCTCCCAAGCCTCTACGTGCTTCTGGTAGTGTGACCACCAGAATTGAACACTATACTCGAAGTGTGGCCTAAATAAGGTTCAATACAGGTGCAACATGACTTGCCAATATATATACTCAATGCCCTGGCCAATGAAGGCAAACATGCAGTATGCCTTCTCCACCTGTGCTGCCCTTTTCAGTGACCTGTGGACCGGTACACCTAGATCTCTCTGACTCTCAATCCTCATGCGTCTTCTACCATTCACTGTATACTCCCATCTGCATTACACCATCCAAAATGCATTACCTACCATTTGTCGGAATAAACTCCATCTGCCATCTCTCCACCCAAGTCTGCAAACGATCTAAATCCTGCTGTATCCTCTGACAGTCCTCATCGCTATTCGAAATTCCAGCAACCGTTGTGTCGTCTGAAAACTTACAAATGAGACCAGTTACATTTTCCTCGAAATCATTTATATATACTAAGAACTGCAAAGGTCCTAGCACTGATCCCTGCGGGATACCACTAGTCACAGTCCTCCAATCAGAAATGCACCCTTCCATTGCTACTGTCTGCCTTCTATGACCTAGCCAGTTCTCTATCCATCTTGCCTGCTCACCCCTGATCCCGTGTGACTTCACCTTTTGTAGGCACCAGTCTGCCATGACGGACCTTGTCAAAGGCCTTACTGATGTCCATATAGACAGCATCCATTACCCTACCTGCATCAATAATCCTTGTGACCGCCTCGAAAAACTGTCAAGTTAGTGAGGCACGACGTCCCCTTCACATAACTGTGCTGCCTCTTGCTCATACGTCCATTTGCTTTCTATTGGGAGTAGATCCTGTCTCGAAGAATTTCCTCCAGTAATTTCCGTACCACTGACGTAAGGCTCACCGGCCTTTAGTTCCCTGGAGTGTCCTTGCTACCCTGCTTAAACAAAGGAACGACATTGGCTATTATCCAGTCCTCCAGGACATCCACTGAATACAGTGAGGATTCAAGTATTTCCGTCAAGGCCTCAGCAATTTCATCTCTAGCCTCCTTCAGCATTCTGGGGTAGATCCCATTAGTCCCTGGGGACTTATCTACCTTAATATTTTTCAAGACGGCCAACACCTCGTCTTTTTGGATCTCAACGTGACTGGCTATCTACACATCCTTCTCCACACTCAGCACCCACCAATTCCTTCTCTTTGGTGAATAATTATGCAAAGTATTCATTTAGTCGCTTGACCATTTCCTTTGGCTCCACACATAGAATCCCTCACCTGCCCTTCAGTGGGCCAACCCTTTCCCTGGCTATCCTCTTGATTTTTATGTTCGTGTAAAACGTCTCGGGATTTTCATTAACCCTCGGTATTTTTTGCATTAACCCTATTTGCCAATGACTTCCCGTGACCCCTTTTAGCCCTCCTGAGCCCTTCCTTAAATTCCTTCCTACTTTCTTTATATTCCACGCAGGCTTCGTCTGTTCCCAGCCTTCTGGCCCTGAGAAATGCCTCTTTTTTTATTTTTTACGAGGCCTCCAATATCTCTCGTTATCGAAGTTTCCAGAAATTTGCCGTATTTATCCTTCTTCCGCACTGGAACATGCCGGTCCTGAATTACTTTTAACTGCCATTTGAAAACATCCCACATGTCAGATGTTGAGTTACCCTCAAACATCCGCCCTCTATCTAGGTTCTGCAGTTCCTGCCTAATATTGTTCTAATTAGCCTTCCCCCAATTTAGCACATTCTCCCGAGGGCCACTCTTATCCTTGTCCACTAGCTCTTTAAAATTGACTGAATTGTGGTCACTGTTCCCGACATGCTCCCCGACTGAAACCTGGCCGGGCTCATCCACCAATACGAGGTGCAGTAGAGCCTCTTCCTTACTTGGACAACCTATATATTGTTTTTAGAAGCCCTCCTAGATGCTCTTTACAAGCTCTGCCACGTCCAAGTACCTAGCACTACGTGGCATATAGATAATTCTTACAAAGCGGACCGATATCCAGTTTATTGAAGATCAGTACCTACTTGTGTCTTTTCCTGCTTCCCGTGACGTATTAGGCGGACACCGCCTGTGGTTATGTTTGTTCCTCAGAGGCTATATTTTCAGGGCTGCCATTCCACATAAAGCAAAACTGGACAGCCGCTTTAAGTGTTTTACAATTTGTTAAAGTTGAGCGTTATGATCGTACTTTCTGTGGCCATCATGTCCTGAAGGCAGCCTGGAACCTGGAGCTTCTGGCTCAGAGTTTGCAGCCCTCCTGCCATATCGATTGACCTCCAGATAAATACTAACCAGGCGTTGTATGCATGACTCGCTTAAAAATCTGTTCTAAATGAAAAAACCGAACATATTGACACGTTTTCAGATCACGGTGTAATCAAGAAAATATTCATGAAATGCAGATTAAACCAGAAGCAATCATGTTGGTCAAGAATATTTTTAATTCACCTGGGTCTACTCATGTTGATTCTCTATAAATCGATTCCAAACTGGTACTATAATCGGCGGAATGTTGGAACCAAATATAACCCTCTGCGACGGAGAACTTCAGTAATGGATTTGACGTCGATTTTCCCGGTTAATTAATCTATCATTAGCGATAGATGCAGGCCCGTAATTGATGTGACGGGTTGCAATTATTTACACGTCGTAGAATTGTGATTCATTGATGGATCTTTCTTGACCAGTAAACGGAATGAGTCAGTACTATTCGTTCCAGAAAAATTAATTTTCGGAACCGTGATGGTACATTAATTAACGATGCAATACACCACTAATTGTGCGATATTTAAATTTGCTGCTTAGCGAATTTTCATCGAACAGGACGCTCGCTCTTCAATTGATTCAATAATTGCGACGCAGGACCAGCTTTGCTACCGTCAACATTCCTTTTGATCGAGTATCGGGACAAAATGCACAGCAATAGCAAATTAATTTTCAAAACAATATGTGTTGCTGTGTAACAAGTTTGTGCACCTCAGAAATAAAGCACCCGGAAGACCTTCAAGCCTTCCAAATTAACATTCAAATTTCTGGTGGCCATTACTTTGCAGCGTGCATAAACTGAAGGAAAGAAATAGCAGTTTGGTTCTGTTGAGGTGGGGCTACATTTTGAGCCCATGTATCCAACCGAAGATGTGATTATTGTCAGTTTGACAGAACATTCACTCAGCTTACTTTTAGCAGTGCATCAAGCGCCATGTAAATCGATGGATTCAACGTGCTTGATGCACATGACCGGTTTCACTATTCGGTAAAATCATGAGAAAACATCGGATTTCCTCCTTTCCCCCACATTCTTTGTCAAAAACCGTAATCAATTAGATTTTGGAAAGTGTAACAAACTGCTGCCAGCACTTTTCTGTGAAGAAATGTTTCTTAATTTCACTCTTGGACAATCTGACTCTAACATTTATATTATGTTCACCAGTCATTAACTCCAGAACGAGATGAAATGGCTTCATCCAATCCACGAAATCTAATTGAAAACTTCAAACAAATGACGACATGAAATACAAATTTTAAGGAATATTATCCTAGTGTGTTTATTCCGTCTTCCAAGCTTAACGACTGGAATACAGACACACCTCTAATAAAGAAACGGCACGCCACTCAAAGACAATAAATCTTTCCGAAGGTAGACAAAGGGCAAAGCAAATTACAGCCCATAATAGGCCATTTGCCCTCCAAGCCTGTGCACATCATTATGCCCTAACTAAAAACAAACCTTCTGTCCTTACCCGGTAAAGAGTATGGCATTTAAATCTGCCTTAATCTTGTAGTGTTGTCTAGGCATACCTTCGTATAGATGAAGCCTAGCTTCAACTCAGTTTAATGACATTTCTCTGGATATAAACGTCAACAATCAATTCTCTTGTTAATTGTTTTCTGGAAGTCTTCTCAACATTACATAGATCTATTTCTCCAGGCCTCCATACCTTTCATAGTCTCCAGATTTTTAAACTAAGTTTTACGGGATGTGTGTGTCCCGAAATACCCATCCCTAAATCCCCTTGGAAGATGGTGGTGAAAGGCTCCCTGAAGCCGCTGCAGTCCACGTGGAATAGGAACACCCATTGTACAATTCGCGAGCGAGTTCCGGAACTTTGACCGAACGATATTTTTCCAAGTCAGAATGGCTCATGAATTGGAGGCAAACTTACAGGTGATGGTGATCCCATGTATCTGCTGCCCTTTTCCTTCTGCCTCTTTCAACGGCAGTGGCCGTGGGTTTGGAAGGTGCTGACTAAGCAGCTTTAGCGAGTCCCTGCAGTGCGCACATGGCCGTGACAGTTCCTTTTCAACATCCTCACCATTTTGGTCGATATTAACCTACACTAAAATCCGTTTGACATATCTTTACTAAACCATGCCTTTTTGAATTTTACACGACACTAGTTCAAAAACCAGCCCTCTTTAAAGAACAAATAATAAAGAACAGTACATCACAGGAACAGGTCTTCCAGCTCTCCAAAGTTGCACCGGTCATAATACCAACCTTGGCCAAAACCCTCAGCAGTTTCTAGTGCCATATCCTTCTATACCCATCCTAACAACGTATTTTCCGAAATGCCTTTTGAATGCATTTAATGTATCTGCTTTCACAATCTCCCCTGGCACCGCGTACCAGGCACTCACTAGTCTCTGCGTTAAAAAAACCGCCTCGCACATCTCCTCTAAACATTGCCCCACGGAGCTTAAACCTATGCCCAATAGTGACTGACCCCGACACCCTGGGAAAGAGTGCCTGCCCATCCACACTATCCATGCCTCTCATAATCTTGCACACCTTCGAATGCTGAAAAGAGTTGTGTGCATGGTTTTGCGCGGCATCATAAAATTCATTAATGGTTTCAGGGAATTGTTCCTCTCCATTAATGCTGCTCTTTGTCTCCTTCTGACCCAATTTCGGTAACAAGTCAAACATTTCCCTTTACTTGCAGGACGTAAACTCTCTCCCACAATTTCATTTGAGTGATTTTCTCAAATTCCTTCTGGGAATCCAGAATTTCAAATTCAGCTAAAATTCCGGTTCACCAATCAAGTCTTAAAATACTTAATAAGATTGTCAATTCCACGTTTCAGTTACACATTTGCTGGCTCTCGCTCAGCATTTAAAATTTGTCCAGGTGGAATATCACTCTATCCTTAATTATCGACGCTCTCATTCGGCGGCGTATCAATGGTATTTTCGCCAATTTATGTTTGGCGGGTTTCTTCTTGTTAGCTTTCATAAATAGGCTAATTTCTGGAAGACTTCTTAATATTACAAAGATCTATTTCTCCGGGCCTCCAGATTTTAAGTAGTTTCCAATTTGTAAAATTATTTTTTACGGGATGTGGGCTACTCACTGCGCCACCGTGTGTCCGGAATTATATGGTTTTGAGGATCTGTCACTCCTTAGAGCCATTATTTTCTCCATTACTGTTGTCTTGTTTGATTTATTTTTTGTCTCCCTGTTCTCGATTAAATATTTATTCCCCTTGCCTGCCCAGCATGTAACTTTCTGCAACTGCTATCGCAGAGCAATTATGCAAAATGCCGTTGTATCCTAATTAATTGCCCAACCCTAAATGCCCTTGAGAATTTTCATAAATTCCCAGTTAATTGCCAACCGAAATAACTTTGGAAGATTCCTGCTGGGGTATCCATAATGTTCATACCTTTTTCTTCTCAAACACACAGTGGGATTTATATGTTTTTTTTAAATTTAGGTTACCCAATTCATTCTTTCCAATTAAGGGGTAGTTTATTGTGGCCAATCCATCTACCCTGCTCATTTTTGTGTTATGCGGGTGAAATACACGCAATCATGGGCAGAATTTGCAAACTCCGCGCAGACAGTGACCCAGTTCCGGGATCGAACCTGGGACCTCAGCGCCGTGAGGCTACTCACTGCGCCACCGTGTGTCCGGAATTATATGGTTTTGAGGATCTGTCACTCCTTAGAGCCATTATTTTCTCCATTACTGTTGTCTTGTTTGATTTATTTTTTGTCTCCCTGTTGTCGATTAAATATTTATTCCCCTTGCCTGCCCAACATGTAACTTTCTGCAACTGCTGTCGCAGAGCAATGACGCAAAATGCCGTTGTATCCTAATTAACTGCCCTCCAACCGTCAAGGAATATTTATTTTTCTAATGTGATCGTAAAATATCTTCTGGTTGATGTTCATCTCCCATGCAAGTTCCGTTACATCGTATTGCCACGCATTGCTATTTTGTATACTTTAATTTCGCCAAGATCGGTGCATACTTCTGTTTGCATTTGTGTACGTTTATCAGTTTCACCTTATATCTTCTCTCTCAGCTCTCCAGCGCTACCTTTGTGACAAGTGCATTTTTGTTGTCTATTTCTATTTCAGTAAAATTCCTTTTTGATTCCCTTTCACACCTTCTGCCATTTCAACGACTCAGGGATTTGCCCAGTTTAAGGTGAACAGTCCATTATTCCCATGATGCCAGACTCACCATAATTTTCTACTTTTCTCCGTTTGAAGCACCACTTCTTACAAAATAACGCATCATCTTTCCCGTCGTTTCAGACAAGCAATTGGAACCCACACAAATAGTCAGCGGGAATTGATCCCAACCTAAATTACATATCGTGAACATTCATTTGCAGCTTTTCAGATAAGGGACGTTACCTTTGTCTTTTATTTCGATCTTTTTTTCTGAAAAAACAAAGGCATTAATTTCAATCTAAAGTAAGGGCCAGACAGAAATATTTTCTTTTCAATCTGTCAAAAACAACTAAGAAAAAACGGATGAGATCCTATGCAAATGCCGGAGGAGGGAACAAACGACAAGAACAAAAAACAGAAATGGGAATAACAAAAGTGATAGGCAGAGTAATCAAGGGCCAGAACCAAACAGGGCGTCAGCGAACGGGACAAACAATGCTTAAAAGACAAGACTGAAGGCTTTGTTTTCTGCATTAAAAAAATATTTTGATTAGTTTTTTCCATTTTTTACAGTTTAACCTCACCTTTTCTACCCCATCTAACCTTTTTTTTTTTTACAGGTGATGCTGATCATCGCAACCGAGCAGGATCTGTGGTGTCCGATTGAGGAAGCAAAAGGAACGGCATCGGTCCTTTTTCTGATATGTATTTCTAGCTGGTCCGACTGACCGAAGACTGCAACGCTCGGTAAAGGCTCCACCCTCACCAGTATAATAGAACATAGAACATAGAACAGTACAGCACAGAACAGGCCCTTCGGCCCTCGATGTTGTGCCGAGCAATGATCATCCTACTCAAACCCACATATCCACCCTATACCCGTAACCCAACAACCCCCCCCCCTTACTTTTTAGGACACTACGGGCAATTTAGCATGGCCAATCCACCTATCCCGCACATCTTTGGACTGTGGGAGGAAACTGGAGCACCCGGAGAAAACCCACGCACACACGGGGAGGACGTGCAGACTCCGCACAGACAGTGACCCAGCCGGTAACCGAACATGGGACCCTGGAGCTGTGAAGCATTTATGCTAACCACCATGCTACCGTGCTGCCGTGCTACCGTAATCTACGACATCATCTCGAAGAAGACTGTTCAGAACCCGATAGTTCTGGGACACGTTCAAAGCATGTTGGTGTGGATGGTCAGCCTCACTGGCACCGGTCACAATTATCCTCCACCTTCGGGAAGAACCTGTTCATAAGGTTCTGGTTAGGTGCGGTGTGCATACCAATTTAAACTGCATGAGGCTTGGCCTTGCGCAGGAGGAGGTAGAGTTGGTCCTATTTAGTGCATCACTCCAGATTCCATACTCTACTTCCCACCCAAGGTCATCCTTCCATTTCTTTCTTGCCCATTCTAATGGTGTCCTTGCCGTTTCTAAAAGTCGTCAGTACATGTCCCCACAGTTCCCCTTCTCCCTCCTGCCCATGTCCTGGAGTTCCTCCAGTAACGTGTCTCTGGGGGCTATCGGCTCCACGTCGTCACCTTGGGGCGAACGTTTTTGAATTAGACGTGTCGTAGCACCTGTGCGTTCGGTACTTCCAGTCCTTCCGTTAGTTCGCCTCGGGCTGCAAGTCTGTTCCCTATGTAACACTCCCTGACATCTCGCGTCCCTCTGTTCGGTCTCCACTTCTTAAAAGTGGCGTCTGGCATGGCTGGCGGGAATTTATGACTATTGCAGATGAGGGCCATGGTGGAAATCTCTGTTCAGCTGAAGTGTTGTCTCATTTGATTCCATGTTTCCAATGTTGGTACCACCCCTTTGCTGAACGTGCATCTTGCCGGTGGGGATGGGAGTGCTGCAGTGGCGAGGGTTCGGAGGGTAATTCCCTGGCAGGGACTCCTCCAGCCTGACCCATGCCGTGCACGAGTTCCCTGACCCATCCCCTCACTCAATCGGCTGTGGCTCTCCAGTGACAGCATTACAAATTAAGAAGCGGCAGGCCACCCATGTTTCTTTGCTGCAGTGTAATCTTGGGATTCTTGGATTTGCCCCCTCCCCCACCCACACACATGGCATCATCATTTCGTCTATTCTTGAAACAAGGCCTTGGGTTTGAATATCGGTATGGATATTAACAGGAACAGGAACGTTGGCAGTATGGCTATCATGATCGTCTGCACCCTTCACGCCAGAGAAAGCGGAAGTGAATCCCATCTCTGGAGGGCATATTTAACTTCCTCCGCCAGACTGCTCAGATTACTTTTGTGGATCCATGTCCAGTCGCGGGATATCTGGATCCCCGGATAGAGAAATATACTTTGGGCTAGTTTGACAGGCAGACCCACGTTTGGTTCTGCTGCATAGAGGAGCGGTGACAAGTCTGACAGTGTAATAGTTATAGGGAATTCAATTTTAAGGGGAATGGACAGGCGTATCTGTGGCCGCAAACGAGACTCCAGGGTGGTGTGTTGCCTCCCTGGTGCTAGGGTATAGGATGTCTCAGAGCGGGTGCAGGACATTCTGGAGGGGGAGGGTGAACAGCCAGTGGTCGTGGTACACATCGGTAGCAACGACATAGGTAAAAAAAAAGGGATGAGGTCCGAAAAGCAGAATACAGGGAGCTAGGATGGAAGTTAAGAAATCGGATCTCGAAGGTAGTGATCTCAGGATTACTACCGGCACCACGTGCTAGTCAGAGTACAAATAACAGGATAGATAGGATGAATATGTGGCTGAAGGAATGGTGTTAGGAGGAGGGTTTCAGATTCCTGGGGCAGAGGGACCGGTTCTGGGGGACGTCGGAACTGTACAAACTGGACGGGTTACACCTGGGCAGGACTGGAACTGATATCCTGGGGGGGCTATTTTTTTAGAGCGCTTGGGGTGTGTTTAAATTAATGTGGCAGGGGGATGGAAAATGATGCCGGAAGTCGGAAGGGAAGAAACAAAAGGCAGTAATGGGGAAAGTGCAAGGCAGAGAAGCCATAGCCAAAAATCAAAAAGCGCGACAGTACAAGGTGCAGTGACTGAGGGGAGCTCAGTGAATAGGCCAAGTAATACTAAAAGGAATAAAACAGGAAGTAAAAACATAAATGGAAAGTGACGCGGCAGGTTGTTACATGAAGATATGGGTTCAACGACAAGGAAAATGAGGAGAAACGTGAAGAGGAAAACTAACTTCGGAAAGGTTACTCATCAAGGTATTAAGATTCAAAACAGAGGTATAAAAGCCAACATAAGTGTACTTTACCTGAATGCTCGTACTATTCAGAATAAGGTAAATGTGTTGATGGCGCAAATCATCGTGAATGACTATGATTTAGTGGCCATTACTGAAACATGGCAAAAGGATGGTCACGGCACTCACTTTAGTTACTTCGGCGTGCAGGTTTCCCGGGAGTCGGTGGGGGGGGGGGGGGGGGGGGGGGGGGGGGGTTGCTCCGCAGGTACAACATTTCTAGTTTGGTGGGGAGAGTGAAAGCTGATCTGGCAAGATGGGACTGTCTCCCTCTGTCAGTGGCGGGTCGGGTACAAGCGGTTAAAATGAACGTGTTGACACGATTTCTGTTTATTTTTCAATGCTGGCGATTTTCCTGCCGCAGGCTTTTTTCAGAGAGGTTGAGGGAAGGATTACGTCATTCATATGGGAAGGGAAGGTACCCCGAGTTAGAAAGGTGCTACTACAGCGGGGAAGGCAGGCAGGGAGGTTGGGTCTTCCAAACCTGATGTATTACTACAGGGCAGCGATGTGGAGAAGGTGCGGAGTGGGTAAGAGGGGTTGATTCTCAGTGGGTCATAATGGAGGAGAGTTTGTGCAGAGGGTCAGGATTGAAACCACTAGCAACAGCGCCGCTCCCGAAAGCCCCGGGAAAGTACTTAAGGAATCCGGTAATTATAGCTTCATTGAGAATTTGGAGGCAGTTTCGCTCAATCCTCGGGTTGGGGGCAGGTTCAAGGGAAATTCCGATTCGAAGGAACCACAGATTTGTGCCAGGGAGGTGGCATGGAAATTTTAAGAAATGGGAGGAGAAGTGGATTAAGATTCTAAAAGATTTGTTGATCAGGGGTCGTTTTGCAGGACTGAAGGAGCTGGAAGCGAAGTATGGGCTGGAGCAGGGGGAAATGTTTAGATGCATGCAGGTTCGAGATTTTACCAAAAATTAGATACAGAACTTCCTGGAGGAGCCGGCCTCCACATTGCTGGAGGAGATGCTGACGACAGGGGGACTGGAGAAGAGGGTAGTGTCAGCGGTCTACGGAGCTATTTTGAAAGAGTAGAAGGCAGAACTGGAAGGGATCAAAGCAAAGTGGGAGGAAGAGTGGGAGAGGATATGGAGGAGGGGTTTTGGTATGTGGTGCTCCGGAGAGTAAATGCCTCCATCTCGTGCGCGAGGTTGCGGCTGATAGAGCTGAAGGTGGTATACAGAGCACACCTTACGAGGGCGAGGATGAGCTGATTCTTTGAAGGAGTTGAAGAAGTGTGTGAACGATACGGGGTGGGGGCTAATCACATTCATATGTTTTGGTCCTGTGCAAAGCTAGAGGATTTCTGGAAGGAGGTTTTTAGAGCAATTTCTCAAGTGGTGCATGTCAAACTGGACTGGGGCGATATTTGGGGTGTCGGATCCGCCAGGTTGGAAGCAGATGTTGTAGCTTTCACCAATTTGATCGCCCAAAGACGGACCTGATGGGGTGGAGAGCAGCCTCTCCACCCTGTGCCCAGGGGTGGCGGCGGAATCTGTTGGAATTCTTGACTCTTGAGAAGGTAAAGTTTGAACTGAGAGGAAGGACAGACGGGTTCTACAATTAATGGGCATTATTCATTAGCACTTTCAAGAACTGGATAACATCGAACATCAGTTAGCGTGGTGGGTGGGAGGGCTGGGGGATGGGGTCGATGGGTGTTAATGGAGGTCATGGGTATTCCTGATTCCTTTTTGTCAGTTGTTTACGTGAACATGTGGGCGAATGTGGGTTGGTGGGAGGATGGGAGCGTTGTTATTTATATAGGGATTGACATATTTGTTACTGATTATTGTTTATTGTTGGTGGGTGTAAATTTGGAGAAAATGCGAAAAAGGAGAAGAATAAAGAAATATTTTAAAGAAGGATGGTCACGACTGGGAGTGAAATATGCAAGGGTATGAATCTATTCGGAAGGCAGAGTGGATGGTAAAGGAGGTGGTGTAGCAATGTTATTTAAGGATGACATCCGGGCAATAGCAATGGTTGACATTGGTGCTATGGAGGTTAAGGTTGAATCTATTTGGGTGGAAATCAGGAATAGTAAGGCGAAAAGGTCACAGATAGGAGTCGTCTATAGGCAGCAAATAGCAACATAATGGTGGGGTAGGCAATAAACAAAGAAATAACTGATGCATGTAGAAATGGTACAGCAGTTATAATGGGGGATTTTAATCTGCTTTATCCAGTTCGCTCAAGGCAGCCTTGAGGAGGAGTTTACAGAATGTATCCGCGATAGTTTCCGAGAACAGTCTGTAATGGAACCCACGGGGGAACAAGCGGTCCGAGATCTGGCCCTGTGTAATGAGAAAGGACTGATTAATGATCTCATAGTTACGGATCCTCTCGGAAGGAGCGATCATAATATGGTACAATTTAAAATACAGATGGAGGGTGAGAAAGTAAAATCAAACACTAGAGTTTTGTGCTGAAACAAAGGAGATTACAATGGGATGAGAGAAGAGTAGACTGTGAGCAAAAATTTATGGTGAAACAGTTGAGGAACAGCGGAGAACCTTCCAAGAGATTTTTCACAGTGCTCAGCAAAGGTTAAAACAACCAAAAAGGAAGGACGGTACAAAGGCGGAGTATCGACCGTGGATATCGAAGGAAATAAGGGAGATTGTCACATTGAAGGAAAAAGCATACAGAGTGGCAAAGTTTAGTGGGAGACTAACGGACTGGGGAATCTTAAGAGGGCAATAAAAGCTTTCAAGAAGAGTAAGATAGATTATGAGATTATCAGAATATAAAAACAGATAGTAAAGGTTTCTCCGAATATATGAAACAAAAAAGTGTGGCTTGGTAAATATTGGTCCTTTCGAGGATGAGAAGGGAGATTTGATAATGGGAGATGAGGAAATGGCTGAGGAATTGAACAGGCTTTTTGGGTCGGTCTTCACAGTGGAATACACAAATAACATGCCAGTGACTGATGGAAATGAGGCAATGACAGGTGAGGACATTGAGGTGATTATGATTACTCAGGAAGTAGTGATGGGCAAGCTAATGGGGCTAAAGGTAGATAAGTCTCCTGGCCCTGATGGAATGCATCCCAGAGTGCTAAAAGAGATGGCTAGGGAAATTACAAATGCAGGAGTGATAATTCACCAAAATTCATTAACTCTGGGGTGGTCCCGGCGGATTGGAAATTAGCATGCGTGACACCATTGTTTAAAAAAGGAGGTAGGCATGAAGCGGGTAATTATAGGCCAGCGGGCTTAAATTCGGTAATTAGAAAAATGCTGGAATCTATCATCAAGGAAGAAATAACGAGGCATCTGGATGGAAATTGGCCCATTGAACAGATGCAGCATTGGGTCTGTCAAAAGCCTTTTCTACGTGCATGGAGATGATCACCCATGGTGTTCCCTCCCAGGATAGGGTCAGTATCACATTCAGTATCTGTCTGACCTTCGCAGTTAGTTGTATACCCGTGATAAAGCTCATCTGGTCCTCTGCAAACACCTGTGGTACACATATTTTCAGTCTCTTGGTCAGGGATTTCCCGTATATTTTCGCATCTATATTGAGCAGCCAAATGTGTTCGTATGATCGATAATTCGTCGGGTCTTTGTCTTTCTTGTGTGTCACTGATATAGTGGCCCGCGTTTCTGTTGGAGACAGGGTGTCCCCCACTAACGAATCTGCCAACACCTCCCATGGGTGCGGGTCCAGGGCTGGTACGAATATTTTGCCGATGTGAGCTGCGAACCCATCGGGTCACGACTCTTTCACTACCTGCATGGAGCTGATGCTGTCCATGAACTCTTCCAGTTCTGCTGGTGCTTCCGACCCCCCTCTGTATATTGTCCGCCTGGACAGAAATGTCCAGTCCGCCAAGGAACTGTTTTATCCCCGAGGCCCCATCAGGGGGCTCCTAAGTGTCCAATCGAACGGGGGCTCATAAGTGTCCAGTAGAACGCCTCAAATGTTTGGTTGACCTTTTGTGGTTAGGTTACCAGTCCACCTTTGCTAACTTTCACCTGTCCTATCTCCCCCAGAACTGCCTGCTTTCACAGCTGGTGTGCCAACAGGCGACTAGCCTGCGCTCTGTGCTCATTAAAGGTCCGTCGTGGCTGGTGGAGTTGGCACACCGCTTATGATGGATAGCTGGTTAAAGTACATTTGTAGACGTTTCCTCTCCGCCAGAAGCTCGGGGTAGCAGTGTTTTTTGTTGACCCCGAGGAGAGAGTGGATTAGTTATTGCCTGGCTGCCTTTTCTTCCCTATTTCCACGAGCCTTGGAGGAAACAATCTCTCCCCTAATCTCCGCCTTTAGTGCCTCCCAGAACTTTGAAGATGAGACTTCCCCGTTCTGGATGTTAGTGATGTATTCGCCTATGGCCTGTGTTGTTTTCTGGCAGAAGACATTGTTGGCTAGGAGGTCAGTGTCCAATCTCCATTCAAAGGGTTGGGCATGACCTATGTCCAACGTTACGTCCATGTAATGTGGAGCATGTTTGGAGATAGCTGCCGCGGAGTATCCTGCTCTTTCTATTTCAGGAAGCACCGATTTCCCCATTGAAATGTAGCTAATATGGGTGAAAGAATCAGAATTCCTTCTGACGGAGGTGTAGGAACAGCCATGGGCCAACAGCCCCAATTGGTCCATGAATGCTCTCAATTCCCAAGCCATGCTTTTCTTTTTCCCCGTTCAGGGGTTTGATCGGTCCATTACTAGGTCCTGTAGACCGTAACATTCCCATGATCAACCGGTGTGGGTCCATGTTGGGAATGTCCGCCAAGGTCTAATTCATGAAATCCGTGTCATCCCTGTTGGGAGCGTACACATTTACGAGGACCACTGATGCCCCGACCAGGAAGCTGATCATGACGTTAAATTCACTTGAGTCCGTAAATATCCTTGTCGTGTCAAACACCATTCTCTTGCTGCTCAGGATATGTAGCCCCTAGCCCCCCGTCCCGTAACAAAAATTGCAGTTCTGTCTACCCAGCCCACAAAGACGGTCCATCTCCCACAGGTGCATCTCTTGGAGGATGACTGTGTCGGCTTTCAATCTCAATTGAGTGAAGGCACAAGACAGTAGATTGTAAAATTAAGCATGTGGGGTTGGGGCTCGTGTATTGAAATGGACAGAAAACTGGTTGGCAAACACGAAACAAAGAGCATTAATAAATGTTTATTTTTCCTAAACGACACGCAGGGACTAGTCGGTTAACATTGGGAGGCCACCTATTCACAATATATACTAATGATTTAGACAAATAAATAAATGTAATATATCCACATTTGCAGATGGTACAACGCTGGGTGGTCGGATGAGCTATAAGGAGGATGCAAAGATGCTTTAATGTGAATTTTACAAGTTAGGTTTGCCGGCAAATACATTACAGATCAGTATTATGTGGATACAGGTAAAATCTAAAAACACTGACATATTATTTCCTGAATGCCTAGAGATTAAGGGAAGGGAATGTGTGACGTTACCTGGGTGTACCAGTCGCTGAAAGTAGGCATGCAGATGCGGCAGCCAGTAAAGAATGAAAATGGTATGTCATAGCGAGAGTGTTCGAGTACAGGTGCATGATTATCTTGCTGTAATTATACAGGGGCTTTGTGAGGCCACATCTGGAATATTGTGTACAGGTTTGGTCTCGTCATCTGTGTACGATTGTTATTGTGATAGAGTAAGTGCGGCAAATGCTTAACAGACTGATAACTGGGTGGGTGGGACTAATGCATGAGGAGAGATATACTCAGTTAGTATTTCCTCGAGTCTAGAACGATAAGTGGGAGATCTCTAGAAAATGCTGACAGGACTAGAGAGTGTGGATGCAGGAAGGATGTTTCAGAGTATTGACAGTCAGAGAGATTGAGGTGTACAGGTCCACAGGTTACTGAAAGGGACAACACAGGTGGAGAAGGCAGACAAGAAGGCACACAGCACAATTGTCTTCATTGGCCAGGGGATAAGGTATAAAAATTGGCAAGTCATGTTGCAGCTGTAGGGAACCTTACTCAGGCCACTCTTGGAGTATAGTGTTCAATTATGGTCACCACACTACGAGAAGGACGTGGAGGCTTTAGGGAGGGTGCAGAAGAGATTTCCCAGGATTCTGACTGGTATGGAGGGCATTAGCTATTAGGAGACGTTGAATAAACTTGGTTTGTTCTCACTGGAATGAAGGAGCATGAGGGACGACCTCATAGAGGTCTATAAAATTATGAGGGGCATAGACGGAGTGGACAGTCAGAGACTTTTCCCGAGCGTAGAGGGGTCAATTACTAGGGGGCGTGGTTAAATATGCGAGGGGCAAGGTTTAGAGGAGATGTACGAGAAGGTTTTTTACACAGATGGTAGTGGGTGCCTGGAGGAGGTGGTGGAAGAAGGGACTATAGCGACGTTTAAGAGGCATCTTGACAAATACATTAATAGGATGAGAGTAGAGGGATACGGACCCTGGAAGTGTAGAAGATTTTAGTTTAGAAATGCCGCATATTCGGCGCATTGGAGTGCCGAAGGGCCTGCCCCTGTGCTGTACTTTTCTTTGTTCTTTGTTGTTTTGTCATTGTGTGACTGACCAAAATGAGAGGTTAGCGTCTACGGAGAGTGGTGAGCCTCTGGAATTAACTACTGGAGCAAACCGTTGAGGCCAATCATATATCTTTGCAAGAAGGAGTTATCTGTAGCTCTTGGGGCGAGGGGATCGAAGGATATGGGGGAACAGGTTATTCAGTTGGATCGTCAACAATGATCATAATGAATGGCAAAGCAGGCATGAGGCTAGGAAACTCCAACTGCTGTTCCGGATTTCTATGTTTCTGTCTTGCTATGTTTCTCCACCGGTCGAGATTTTCGTGCAGTTTCTGTTCTTATCTTTATTATGTCTTTGGGCGAACTTCCTATCTGTAAATATGTGTTCTCTCCCTCAGTGAGAAGCTCTATGTCGTTATTATTTATCTTCAACTACTGCCCTTCAATAAAGGCAATGTCTAAACTATTGGAAAGGTGTCTATTCTTCCCCACAGTTTGTATGTCTTCCAGCAGGGGGGTCACAGGATTATTATCCAACTATCGACTCAGGTGTATTGGCGCAGTTTATATCAATAACTTTCCACCTCCCGCAACATTCAACACTGAAACAAACCATTTAATCATTTGATGGCACCAGCTCTCCGCTAATTTTTGCTGTACCTTGCAGAGGGTTGAATCCTTGACAAGACAGGGTTGGGCTATGTCCGGTCGGGACAATGAATGGAAATTTCCATGGGACTCAAGTAACGTTAGCACTGATGCACTCTAAGCCTTCAAATAGGCAATTGTGAATGAAGGCTAGGTATAGCACCATCACAGTGTTAAGCCGATAAGAGCGTCCTCCCGATGTCGTTAACCCAGCCGGGTACAAACCCACACCTGACCAGTTCCCTTGGATCCTCTGCCATATTTTCCTCCCAGCGTCTTCTTCCTGCATGACTGACTGCAGTTCGCATAATGGCCGTGGTACCAGCGGTACAGCAGGCGCTGGAAAACGTTTGATTAGCCGACGGCTTCTAGAAAAAATATTGAATGTTGCTGAGGGGCGCAAACCAATCGTCAATTTACAGCTAATCGGCATCATTACACGCATTTGAACCTGAGGGCTGGACAAGTGCCCGGAAATTCAGCCCTGTAAATATGTCTACACATTGCCTGTAAGTTTGAGGAGGATGGTAAACGAATCTCCCGCCATTTCAGTACAAAATGACGAATAAATTAACACAGAACACAAGAGACTAGGTTATGTTCATGTTGCAGGAATTCGTTGAATGTGGATGTACCGAAAATTGTGAAGCCTATTGAAAACTCACGATACATCACAATGCATTATGTTTCCCATTCCTCTGGAAGCTGCACATTTTTAGTGAAAGACAAAGCAATTAGCAATCAAAGCATGTTACTCGTCTTCAAACGTATTACTAGCGTATATATCATATAATGGTGATGACACAAACCTGACATTTTTATACGATTTTCTAGTTCTGTTATACAAAAGACAAGAAAAAACATTTTCAATCTATTTCACTCATCTTTGACGCGATTCTGTCGAGAATGTTATGAATCATTTTCCTCCACGGAATTACAGGATTATATTTGGATTATCACCTGTCTGCTAACCAGCGTTAGAGTTCGGAGCAGAGCAGAAAATGCCAGATATTTCTCTATTTACAGGTGTACCATAGAAAGCATCCTATCTGGCTGCATCACGGCCTAGTATGGCAACTGCTCGGCCCAAGACGGCAAGAAACTTCAGAGAGCCGTGAACAAAGCCCTGTCCATAACATGAATTCGCTTCCCATCCATTGACTCTAGATACCCGTCCTTCTGCCTTGTGAAAGCGGGCCGCATAATTAAAGACTGGTCCTATCCGGCTTAGTCACTCTTCCAACTTCTTGCATCGGGCGGAAGATACAGATGTCTGAAAACACGTACTAACAGATTCAAGACCAACTTCTTTCCCGCTGTTTCCAGACTCATAAACTACCTTCTTATTAACTGATCTGATTAATACTACACTCCTATATATTGATCCGATGCCGGTGTCTCTGTATTTACATTATGTACCGTGCGTTGCCCTATTACCTATTTCCCTCTCATGCACAAATAACTTGTTTGAACTGCACACAGAAAAATACATTTCACGGAACCTCGGTACACGGGACAAGAAACAGACAACCAAGCAAACAAACAAACTGTTGATATACCAGAAGGAAAAACTTGCGACTCCATTCATTGACCTCTCCCTTATTAAATGATGTGATGCTGAAGACGAAGAATTTTGCCGTTCCTTTTAATCACCCTTTACATAAAGTGCTGAAGAAAAAATATTGTATAAAAATATTATCATAATCTTGGAATGTATTGGTTTCAACTGCAAAAGTTAAATGTTGTGGATATAGTTTCCGTTACCTCGATTCCGACCTAGATGTTTTCTGGGCACTCAGTTATTAGACAAAGCTCCTCTCCTCAGAAATAATACAGTCTTGTAGATCTAGAGTCTCTTGTAGTAAACTGAGGTTGCATGCTCAGTTATGTATTAGACCTTCATTTGCAAAGGACCCAGAGACCAAATGTAGGATTTCCGATTTCAAGCTCTCAACACATTTCACAGCTCAAAGAGAATTTTAAAATCTTCGAATTCATAATTTCTGTCATAACGGTCTGAAGAATATCAAGGCACGATCAAAGTTTCAGTGACAACAAATTCTACTTATGTTATGCTAAATGTACTACTGTTATGTATTTAACCATTGCTCTATCCACTTGGCATCGTTCTTGAATATTTCACTGACATTACCTCATCTAACGTTCATTTATTTTATCCTCAAAATACGTAAAATTAATGCCTTGATTTCGGACATTGCTCTTTTAAAAATCATTCGCCGTGTATTATAAATGGTTCAATTTAAATTAAAGGCAAGTGACGATATTTGTTTAAATTCTTCCGTGGATCACACGGTTCACAGTGGTATGTACTGTTGCCTCACACCGCCAGAGTCCTGGGTTCTTCTTCAGCTTGGCTGCCCGTATGGAGTTTGCAGCTCTCTGCATAGGCTTCGGTTCCCTGCCACAATTCAAAGGTGTGCATGGTTGGTGGACTGACTATGACCGATGCGCAGGGTTACGGGAATAGGGCGGGTGATGCTCTGTCGGCGGAGATGCGGTGGGCCTCCGTGTCCACTGTAGGAATTGTATAGCAGAATAATAATGCCGTAAATGCATGTAATGCAATTCATTGAATCGCTTGTCATCTATATCAGTGATCTGTCATGTGCGTACCTGTCTGTTTTTCAAACATACTGCTCTCTGCAAGTAAGAAACACAACCTTTCAACATAAAAGCATGGAGAAATGAGAAGCTGAGTGTTCAGATAAAACTAGGTGACAGCAATTTTCCAAGACATGTTTAGTGGAACCAAATTTCCAGAATTGTTCCTGTTCTGAAATTCTACAAAATAATATAACGCTGACTAAAAACACGAGACACCCGATCCGACTCAGGAGCGATACAATCAGTGGTAATACGTTTAACCTCTTAATACTTTGTTATTATCGTCCTCGCAACACTTTTCCAGACAACATGAAGAACGATTCTACTAATTTTATGCCAGCCATTTTCATACTGCACCTATCATTACAAGTCTAAAACGCACTATCCCCAGCCAAGTAACCAAAATGTTCCAGAAATATAGCAGTAGATTTTGTATTCGGTGAACATACGCTCTCATCATGTCAGTCTCCATGATCTTTTGCAGAAGGTCCGGCAAGTATAGTCACGTGTATCCGTTAATTATTTTCATCATCACCATTTCTTTTATCGCGTCCAACCAATCGAACAACTTCGTTCATGAACTGAAGACATATACAAAATCGATGGTGGCCGATCATAACCGCTAGGATGTATCCAAATCAACACTTCTAAAGTCGCTGTCTGTTTAGTAGAGTCCACATTCTCCTCAACAGATATATAGCAAAATGGTAGTTAAAGGACTATCGGTTTGTGTAGCACACCCGAGTTGACGACTTCTTCTCGAAGAGGATGGCCTGGCCGAGGTACTCCGAGGTACTGAAGGGGGCACTGCCAGATGAACGGATATGCAATGTAGCAGTAAAAGTAAAATGAGTTGCAGCACTAGACACGATATAATCGCTAAATATAAAATACTCAGAACATAAGATCATAAGAATACAATCAGGAGTACTCGACTCGTCGACCGTGCTCCGTCACTCAATATGACCTCGACTGACCTTCTGCCTCAAGTCCGCTTACCTGCCAACTCCTGTAAGGGAATTTGTACTGGATATTGTATGAGTTAGATACGAAGTTTAGAATCATAGGTTTTAGTGAAATAATAAAGTAAGATTTAGGTGAGTATTGAGATGAGTGTGAACTCAGGATAACTTTGTGTGACCTAATGTAATCAAGTATAGTTAATATGATTAAAGCAGCAGACCCAGAGAAATAGCATTTAAAATACAAACAGTCACTTGGAAGAACAATGAACAGCTCAGGGCTTAACTAAAATGGTTGCCCATAAATAAGGGCTATAAAGGAGTCTGTTTTTGTATACATTCGGCCTTGGTCAGCAAAAACCACGACACAAGCAGGAAAGTTTACAGAGACGAGATAAGGACTGACTTATGGCTACCATGGTTGACGAAGCAGAGAGAGAAACGACCAGTCTTGACTGAGACAGATAGAGGCTCACTATAAACAATAGTGGCCAAAGTAAGGAAAGCAGATAAGACGGCTGTAAATTAAGATAAGAGTTTGAATCATGGAGTTAAAATGTATATAAAAGGCGGTAAGCCCTGAAGCTTCTTTAGATTGCTCCGGACAATCTCAGCTCTGTTTTTCTCATGCTAAGAAAAATAAAGTTCACTGCTTGGAAGATCGCTCCTCAGACTCTCTGTGTTTTAATATTTGAATAGGTACAAACAAATTGTCGTCCTGGGGAACCACGACAAAATTGGCGCTGCGAGCAGGGTCGGTGAGAGATCGCCCAGAAAAGCATCTGGAAGGAGTGGCGGAGGCGAAGGTTCGACCGGGGCTGGACATCCCAAGCCGGCATTCTGACAGCAAGGTAAGCAGATTTGTATTGCACGTAAATCCTTGTTGTCAGAAAAGGGATCTCGAGGCCCGGCGCACTCAGCTCTTTGCTGGTCTTGAATCTCCCCAACCACAAAGATATCCTGCGTGACTAAAACCAAATTGGGTAAAATAGTTTTGAGAGACTGAAACTGATCTGAAGAGTAGAGTTTTGCATGCAAAGCGCACTGTGAATACTGTATTGTCTGTGAGTGGGTAAAAAGGGAGACGAGAAAAAGGCCGAACGCTAAGGTAATGCAATTAGGTTAAGTCAACCGGTTTGGAGCGGGTTTTTCCAGGATACGACTTGCCCAGAAGAGAGTAAGTGTGGGAAAAATCTGCCAGTCCAAACCTACCCAGGACCTCGGGTAACGGACGTCAGCCGAGAGGGAGAGAGATCAGTGAGAGATCACTCTCTGACCTAATACGGTAGTCAAAAGCATAGGAGGGGAACCTAACCCCGGAGGGGGGGATTAACAGCTAGGATAGAGAAAGTAAAAGACCAATTTGAACAAACTGGTCTGAGACAGCAGCGTGGAGGACAGAAATAAGAAGGAGAGTCGGAACACAGGTAGGGTAATAACTAACAACGTGGAAAGGTCACACTGACAAAACCGCCTAGCGGAAAGAGGGGTATAATCGATTGGGAAGGAAGATTAGTTAGGGGATTAAGACGGGATAATAATAAAAACGGAAGCAACACTGGATTGGGAAAAAATTACACATATAACTAACTTAAAAGAGGTAGAGAACGAGTGGCCGTATGTAAAGTGGGAAAGAATAGCTGATAGGAATTGGATAGACGAAATAAACTTGGAAACTCTAGGGAAATTAATAAAGGAATCTGATCGATATAGGGTTTCTATAGATATAGACGAGCACGTAAAAACCTACTACCCTCTAGCCCGGGAAAGGAAGATAGAGCCGGGACAGGGGACTACGGGGAAGTGGATATCGAGACCCCGGTTAGAATTACAGATATTGTCAAGAGAAACCCAAGAGAAAGGTAAACAGGGGACTGAACACGGAAAAACGACACAGCAAGTAATAATCACTGTAACACCTAACTCTGACGGATTAAGTGATAAAAATTGTGACAGTAATCCGAAAAGACAAGTAATGGCACACCAAGTTAAAACACCAGTGGAAACATTAGGGGATAAATTCCCAGCCCTCAGGGGAGACATAGAACACGTTTCTAAAAAATGGGCCAAAAGAACAAGTAAAACTAATACACCGTGGCCGGAGGAAGGCACATGGTGCGTAGAGAGATGTGAGGACCAGAAGGGAATGATAAAGAACTACAAAATAAAAGATAAATCTAAGAAAAGAAAGGAGAAGCGAGAAAAGGAACTAGAGATACTGGCATTGTTTGAAAAGGAAGGGAAAGAATGATAGAAGAAAAGATGAGGGAAAAACAAGTCCTGATCCTTGCGAGGGTGAAAGTGAGGCGTCACAGGGAAAAATAGAAGGAAAGAGGGTCAAAGCCAGCAGAAAGGAAAGAGAAAGAAGAAGAAGCATAGAGGAAACATGTGGGAAAAGGCGCAAAGAGGCAGAAAGACGAGAAAAGGGGGAAGCAGAGATGGAGGCCAGCCCATCGTAACCTATAACATTTCTGCCTTCCCACTGCCCATAAACCCAGAAGCCCACAGCCTAAATTATCAAAACCGATACGCCCTACAAAATCAGACTGACTGGAATAAAAATGGGAAAGGACAGGGAGGTGGTAGGCCACCCTTTCAGAATCAGAGAGGACAGGGACAGGTTAATTATCAGACTCCGAGACAGGGACCACTGCCTGGCCCTCCAGGTGTGTGCTGGGGGTGCGGGGAGACAGGTCACATAAAAAGGAATTGCCTGCGGAATTCCACCAGACAGGGAGAAAACCAGCAACAGGCAGGCCAACAGCTGATCCAAGGGTCGCCGAACAGCGTCCCGATGTTTCAAGGGCCGGGGAACCATCAGAGTTTCGCATAGAGAGGCCCAGAGAACCCCGAAATGGTAGGACAGTACGTACAAATAACAGAAACCGCAGAGCAGGAACCTATAGTTAATGCTAGAGTAGGCGGGATCGAGGTCCCCATGATGATAGACACCGGTGCCACCTGTACGTGCATACAAACGAAATATGCGGATCACCTACCATTGTCAAACCGGTTTGTAAAAACTGTGGGGTTCTCGGGGAAAATAACACTAGCTCAAATGACGATGCCGGTGCCTATTACCATTGGAAATAAAACTACCCATGTACCTATTTTAGTATATGATAAAACTCCTTTAAATCTATTGGGAAGGGACGCAATCCTAGGTCTGGGACTGAAATTAGAATGTACCGAACAAGGAATTGATTTGATGGGAATGTATTCACTTGAGGTACCAGGAAAGGAAGGGGTTAATGTATATTGGCTGGGAGATATAGAGGAACAAATTAAAAAACAGATCTGGACAGTCTGGGGAAAACTTATAGACACTTGGGTTCCACAAGCCAAGTGGCCGAGAACAGAATTACATAGTACAATGATATTTGATGAAGGACAGGCACCTGAAATACAAGAGAAATGGGAAAAGGAGGCAGGACGAGAACAGGAAATAAAGTCAGGAAGTATTTTAATTGGACTAGAGGGAGTGGCCCTCGCAATCGTTAGGAATGAATGGATTGACAAATGGTTCTCTGTACCTGGGGCGGAGCCACATGTCACATTGAAAGTTAATCCGGGATATAGATCAAAGGACCTAGGACCCATGGTGTTAAGAGCGCAAGACTTAGAATTTGTACAGACAGACAGTGCGGATATTTGGACGTCCAGCGATGGACAAATGACGAAAATAATTTTGGATGTTAGGATGCTTGGGACACCAAAGCAGATAACAATAGGAGTGCAAAGTGAGAAACAGGAGCGGGAATGGAGAGAGAGCTTAGAGCAGGATTTGAACTCCCTCCCACAGGAGTTGTGGTCCAGACAGGACACGGATGTAGGGAGGGTTAAAAACGCTAATCCAGTTGAAGTCAGACTAAAGACAGGGCGCCAGGGGCCCTATAGACCACAATACCCAATCAAGACAGAAGCAATTGAAGGAATTAGAGAAACGATTAAGGGATTGATAGAAGCAGGGGTATTAAAGGAAACCCGGAGTAGGTGTAATACCCCGCTCCTACCAGTAAAGAAGGCGGACGGAGAAAAATGGAGATTGGTGCATGACCTAAGGGCAATTAATGAGGTAGTGGAAGATATGCCCGTAGAAGTTCCAAACCCTTACACCTTGCTGACAAATATACCACCTGAAAGTAGATGGTTTACGGTAATCGACCTATGTTCAGCATTTTTTAGTGTGCCACTAGCTCCAGAAAGTCAGTATCTCTTTGCATTTACGTACGAGGGGAAACAATACACATACAATAGAATGCCCCAAGGATTTAAACATTCCCCACATGTATTCAATCAGGTGTTGAAAGCAGATTTAGAAGGAATACAGTTGGAAGGAACACTGCTACAATATGTGGATGATTTATTATTATGCACAGAGACACAAGAACAATGCAGGAAGGATAGTTTAAAACTTTTGAAAAGACTAGCAGAGGGGGGTCATAAAGTATCCTGGAAGAAGCTGCAGCTGTGCCAGAGACAGGTAGAATACTTGGGGAGAGAAATATCAGCAGGACAGAAGGGGATAGCTCCACAGCAAATAGAAGCAGTACTGAAAATTCCGAAGCCACAGACGGTGGGACAAATGATGACATTTTTGGGAATGACAGGCTTCAGTTCAGAATGGGTGGAAAACTATGCAGAAAAAACGCAGGCCCTACGAAAGATAATGAAGGAAGCAGGGTGTGACGAATTAAAAGCCAAACTAAAATGGGACAAAGATGCGCTAGAAGCATTTGAGAATATAAAGAGTGAAATGGCACAGGCACCAGCATTGGCTTTACCGACCTATGACAAGCCCTTTGATTTATTTGTGAGTAACAGAGAAGCAGGATTTGCTACAGCAGTGTTAACACAGGAAAGTTGCAAGGGAAGGCGAAGGCAGACTGTAGCATATTATAGTACCAAGCTAGATGACGTAGCAATGGGATACCCGCCGTGTTATCAAGGCCTGGCAGCAGCTTGGTGGGCGTACGAAAAGGCAGCTACGGTCACAATGGGATATCCGATAAACTTACATGTATACCATAAAATAGCTGAATTGATTGAAAAAGGGAAGTTTGTTCTGACGCCGGCTAGAATTCACCATTTTCAAATGCTGACCACATTCCCGGACATTACGATAGTAAAGTGCAATAGGGCCAACCCAGCTGACTATATGCCATTGCCACATGAGGGAGAGGAGCATGAGTGTGTGAGAGAGACAAGAGTGTTTATGAAACTGAGGAAAGATCTGCAGGCTGATAAGTTAAACACAGAAGAAAAGAGAACGTTGTATGTTGATGGCTCGTGCCATAGGGATCATAGGGGAAATCATGCTGGCTATGCAGTAGTTGAACAGAAAGGGAAAACATTTGAGGTAGTGGAGGCAAAAGAATGTGAGCAGCCATGCTCAGCCCAGTTAGCGGAGCTTGAAGCACTGACAAGAGCATGTAAATTAGCAAACGGGGAAGCAGTGGAAATTTATACTGATTCGGCCTATGCCCACGGGGTTTGTCACCTGTTTGGGGCAATATGGAAGCAAAGGGGATTTATGAAAAGCGGAGGAGGACCAATTCAACACGAAGTTCAAATCAGGGCTTTAATAAGGGCTATGATGGGTCCAAGGGAATTAGCCATAATTAAGTGTCAGGCGCATAAAAAGGGAACAGATAACATCACACAGGGAAATACCAAAGCTGACAAGGCGGCTAAAGAAGCATCAGGATACATTGAGGCTACGATAGCCCCAGTAGAAATAGCAAGGCCGCACCCAGGGCCAGGTGTGGGGAATATCGAACCTCAAATCACATTAGAAGATGTGGCACAATTACAGGAAGAAGCCCCTGTAGCAGAAAAAACAATGTGGAGAGAGAGAGGAGCATTACAGGGACAACATGACAAAATATGGAGAAATGGGGAAGGGTTGATCATAGCACCCACATCGTTACTAACCGTACTAATTAGTGAAGCACACGGGGTGGATCACTGTGCGAGAGGAGAAGTGGCTAGGAAGATTAAGAAAGAAGGATTCTGGTCACCATACCTGCAGAACTCAATTGACTACATACTGGGTCTGTGTGAGGTGTGTGCTCAGAATAATATCAGGAAAGGCATTACTGCCCCAATAGGGCACATACCCATTCCAGAAGGGCCGTTTAAACATCTATGCATGGACTATGTGGATATGGGAAAGGTGGTAAGAGGAAAAAGATACATGCTAGTGATTATTGATAGATTCAGCAGATGGATAGAAGCAACGCCATCCAAAGATCAAGGCTCTGGAACGGTAATTAACTTCCTGTCAAAAGAAATTATCCCAAGATTTGGCATACCCATGCAATTAAGTTCAGACAATGGATCTGCTTTTATAGGGAGGGCACTGAGAGAGACACTCTCAGCACTCCGTATAAAGCAGAGGTTTGGATGTGTGTATCATCCTCAATCCCAAGGAATGGTGGAGAGAGCAAACGGAACCCTCAAGGCGAAAATAAGCAAAATTTGTAGTGAGACAGGAAAAAACTGGATAGATGCTCTGCCATTGGCTTTAATGCAGTACAGGAGTCAGGAAAACAGAATCACACATTTAAGCCCGCATGAGATGATGACAGGAAGAGTAATGCCGGTGCCAAAGATCGGGGGAACAGGGGGCCCCACATTGGAGTGTTTAGATCAGGATGCAAGAGAGTATGTACGACAATTAACTTTTATACATAGAACTATTTTTGAACAGGAAAAGGCCAAGGAGGAGGAGAGCCCTGCCACGGAACACCAGATCACACCGGGAGATCAAGTATACATCAGAAAGTTCCGGAGACGTTGGCATGAACCCAGACGAGAAGGGCCGTTTGAAGTCACCAGAGTATCTCCCACGGCGTTGCAAGTAGAAGGCAGTAAACTGTGGTATCACTTGAACCATTGTACCAGAACGGTACCTGGGGTAGGGGAGAGAAGGGAGACTGAAGTTAGAGGTAGGGTGGATAGAAGTAGCAGCGAGGAAGAGATAGCACTACACGAGGATAATCGTGAGGAGGAGGAGCAGAGCCAAAGTACAGCAGAAATAATAAATGATGATGAGAGTGGTTCTGTGCATGAGCTGGCTGATGATACAAATGCCCAGCCTGAGCCTGTTAGTCACGGTGCCGAGGGAGGTGAGGACGGGGAAAGGGCCTCGTTCCCCACATGGGACTTGGAAACTGTTTCCCTGGGGGACTTCCTTGACCCGTAACAAGGGAAAGCGGGATGCAGATGATATAGGGGTGCGGAATCAGGAAGGTAGAGTATTAAGACAAACAAGACGTAGGCGATCAGTGAGTACGGATACTATTTGGGAGAAAGGAGGGGTCTGTGTTATGTTTGGAGATCAGTGTTGCACATTTATCCCTAACAACACTGATCCAGAGGGGTCATTTACACGGGCCATGAATAAGTTGAAGAATCTTAGGGCAGAAGTGAAAGAAAATGCTGGGTTTGGGCATGAAGCCTGGAATTGGTTGGATAGGATGTTTGGAAGATGGGGGGCATGGTTCGCCAAAGCTGGAGCTGTAGCAATCACAATCATAACCGTTCTAGGACTCATATTTTGTTGTTTTCTACCCGCCCTGAGATCCTTCCTTACCAGAGTTGCAACACGGCAGATGATGGTTACAAGCAGCTCACGTTCGCGAGGAAAAACGGAGGAAAGGGAAAACCTTGAGCTGCCTCCGATGAGCGGATTCACCATGACCCTGGTCGAGATGGAAACTCGTCACTCTGTGAAAGGACTATAATAATGGACGATTGCTTTGTACCAACAACAGCACCTGACTGAAATTCGCAAAAGACTTGGAGAACTTAGTCTGTACACAGGAATCAGTCTTTTTTCCTTCCCTTGACAAGGGTGGGAAGGTTTTTGGCTGATGGCTGTTAGGAGCAAGCAATCTGGGGGAGCGACCCGAGAATTCGAATCTGGATAGATGAATTATGATAAAGAAGAATTAGGGGCGTTGTTCCCTGACCAAAGTATTCGGCTCCTCCACATTGCCTGCAAAAAGTGTTTAAAATAAATTGTAAATGGGATCCAGTAAGGGGATTATTTGAGCTTGGTAATTTGTGTGAGGCTAGGGAATAGCCTCAAAGGGGGGACATGTAAGGGAATTTGTACTGGATATTGTATGAGTTAGATACGAAGTTTAGAATCATAGGTTTTAGTGAAATAATAAAGTAAGATTTAGGTGAGTATTGAGATGAGTGTGAACTCAGGATAACTTTGTGTGACCTAATGTAATCAAGTATAGTTAATATGATTAAAGCAGCAGACCCAGAGAAATAGCATTTAAAATACAAACAGTCACTTGGAAGAACAATGAACAGCTCAGGGCTTAACTAAAATGGTTGCCCATAAATAAGGGCTATAAAGGAGTCTGTTTTTGTATACATTCGGCCTTGGTCAGCAAAAACCACGACACAAGCAGGAAAGTTTACAGAGACGAGATAAGGACTGACTTATGGCTACCATGGTTGACGAAGCAGAGAGAGAAACGACCAGTCTTGACTGAGACAGATAGAGGCTCACTATAAACAATAGTGGCCAAAGTAAGGAAAGCAGATAAGACGGCTGTAAATTAAGATAAGAGTTTGAATCATGGAGTTAAAATGTATATAAAAGGCGGTAAGCCCTGAAGCTTCTTTAGATTGCTCCGGACAATCTCAGCTCTGTTTTTCTCATGCTAAGAAAAATAAAGTTCACTGCTTGGAAGATCGCTCCTCAGACTCTCTGTGTTTTAATATTTGAATAGGTACAAACAAATTGTCGTCCTGGGGAACCACGACACTCCCCGTGTATTTTAATTCCCTCAGCATCCGAGAGTCCCCTGATCTCGGTCTTGAATGTACTAGCCGACTGATCACCCACAGATATCTGGGTATGGAACACTAAAGATTCACAGCCCTCTGAATGAACACATATCTCGTCGTTCCAGTTTTGAAAGCCAAACTCCTTATCGTGAGATTGTTACATGAGTTATGGTCTCTAAACCACAGCAGGCTACAGACGCTCGGCATCTGCTTTACCAACACCTTGAATATTGCAATAAGTCACCTCGAATTCTTTGATTCTGAAGATTTTTTTTTTTTTTTTTTGCCTAATCTACTTAATTTCTCGTCATGCAACAATCCCCCTTTCCCAGTCATAGATCGTATATTTTTTGTCGCACTCGCTCCGAGTGAATGATTCCAGCCCCTCTGTTCCACAGGGCGCAGTATCAATAATTCAGCCAGTCAGCAGCTGCGGTTCTGCAAGAAAAAGGGGTAAATTCTACCTGCGTCGGGTGTAACCTCGTACTCTAACAGTTTAACGCCTTCTTCTTCAGCAGGTGAGCTGATGAAATAGAAATCACATGTCATAGATTATGGAACATACATTGCAGAAGGAGGCCAGTCGGCCCATCAAGTCTGCACTGACCCACTTAAACCCTCACTTCCACCCTATCCCCGGAACCTAACTACCCCTCCGAACCTTTTTGGTCATTAAAGGCAATTTAACATGGACAATCCACCGAACCTGCACGTCTTTAGACTGTGGGAGGAAACCGGAGCACCCGGAGGAAACCCACGCAGACATGGGGAGAACGTGCAGACTCCGCACAGACAGTAACCCATCGGGGAATCGAACCTGGGACCCTGGCATTGTGATATCCACTTGTGCTACCGTGCTGTAAGATCATATGTACCTGGATTATGTGAAAACTGACACAATATGCTCGTATAATGTAAGTAGCACAATTTTAAAGAAAAATGGGTGCAGAAATTTAAAAACCTGAGCTCAGCATTGAAATTGGCAGAAACTTTTAAGGCATCTATTCTGACAAGTCAATGGGATCTTTTGCTTGATCAGTATCAGGATACTATGGGAAAATCAACAAGTTACCGTCAAACTTTCCAGTCACAGCAGGGCTCAGCTAGAGTATTTAGTTTAATCTTCCTGTAAGGGTTTCCCCCGTGGTTTAGTCGGGGAGGGTTTTTCGTTTACGTGCACTCATTGCACAATCAAGGACCGAGCATCGGGAATGGTCGAGTCAAATTTCTATACGTTCGGAAATATGCCAATTGAATCGTGAGAAAATAGTTTTATTGCTAATTGAGAAAAAAAAAGAATTTCGACCAGGCGCCTTACACCTTTCCTGCATTCCATGGAATTGAATTACATGCTGCATGTATAACAATCAATTGATCAAAAGCATCCATTTTATACCAGTTCCCAGTTACTGTGTAGTATTATGTTACTTTCGTGAAGAATTCAACGATTATCATTATGCATCCATCTCCGAAAAGGCGGTTTAGCTTGAAACAAAATGCATCTTGCAAATAAAAACATGTCCTGAAAGTTATGCAATCCTGATGCACACTTTTGACTTTTCGCCTGCAGCATTGGTCACAATCGATATACTTGTAATAATTCTGATTTGGATGATTTCTTCACCTGATTCTTGCAATTTGTTCAATTCTGGAAATGATAATTATTTATGTATTTTAATTCTGAAATATCTCTGCATATTGCATTAATTGCAGAGAAATGACATCATTTCAACTAGTTTCAATTGAACGGAAAGTATTTTTAACGAATGCATATACTTTCAAAATAGTTTGCCAATACGTTTCAAACATTCTGCAGCTTTTCTTCTACTGCCATTATGCTGCAGCAAAAAAAAAAGCGTAGAGATATAAGGTACGAGAGACAAGAATTCCGCACGGCAAATTTAAAATTTCACCAGAAAAATTAAATTGTTTACACACGCTAATGAATAGTGGCATTGAAATTACATCAGTTTATAAAGGGTAGTTGAGCATCTTTATGTGACGAAAACACACTGGGATACTGGAAGCTATTGCCTGTTCATCTGTAAGATACTTGTAAATGATGCTACTGTATTGCCCAATGGCCGTCTCACTGATTTATTCTCAATCTTGTACTCATATTTTGCTGTTCGTGTAAAATGGCAAGTTTTCCAATTACCTCAGTTAACTTGCATGGAAAGATTCTGATTTTTATTGATGTGTTGCCTTGCACAGCCTCTATACATTTAGTCGTGGTTATTTTAAAAAATAATGTTATGAGATCTGGGCATATCTGGCTGGGCCAGCATTTATTGCCCATCCCTAGCTGCCGGTCGGAAGGTGCTGGTGACCTGCATCATTGAACCGCAGCCCCTGAAGTTTTGATTCACCGACAGTCGTATAAGGGATTCCAGGATTTTGACCCAGTCACCGTGAAGGAACGTTTTTATGTTTCCCTGTCAGGATGGTGAGTAACTTGGAGGGAAACCTCCAGTGTTTCTGCTACCAGCTATCTTATGCTCACGGTAGCGGTGGGCTAGGAAAATGCTGCCTCAGAAAGGTCAGTGAGCCCTGTATGTATCTTGCAGGGGGTACATCCGCTTGCCACTGTTCGCTGTGGTGGAGGGATTTAATATTTGTGGAAGGGGAAGCAATCAAGCGAGTTATTATTTTTTGGATGGAGTTGAGGTTCTTAAGTGTAATTGGAGCTGCACTATTACGGTTAAAATTCATACCACTCTTACTATCTCGTTTCCTTGCTCAAAATATTCCGTGACTATGCTGTCCATTTTGTCCAGAACACAGCTGACCTGCAGAATGAATACGAAAGAATTTAGAAGGTTTCCTTATATTAGTGTTTGGATTAGGTCCATTTCAATCTGAAACAGTGCCGATAATCTGCTTGTTTTACTGCATATGACCTAAAATCCCTTCAAAATTATTATGGTAACAAGTTTGTGTCTATGAATTACAAAAATCCTTGAACTATATTGATATGCAGGAGGCTGTAAGTTCATAAGAAATAGAAGCTTCGTCATTGAATGAGATAATGACTGATATGATGTGATAACCTTAAACTCCACTGTCTCAGCTTATGACACTACTCTTGATTTACTTTCTGATTAAACATATATCACTCTCAGCCTTGAACAAAATTAATGACAGAACTAGCATAACCAACTGCGGTATAGAATCCCATACATTCACTACCCTCTGAGTGAAGAAATTCCTCCTCATCCATGTCTGAAATGGGTACCCCCCTTATGCTCTCTTTCACCCCTCTCTTTATTTATTTATATTTAAATAAGCTTTTATTGTTCATTTGTACATAACTTTAGCATCTTAGGTGATTTTCTCCCTCTATTATTTTAGTCACCTTTTGACAATTTTAATATCAGTCCCAATCCTCTGGTTTTCCAATAATCTTAGTCACATTGCATGTTTTTCTTTCTGTTTAATATTATTTTTAACTTTCTCATTTAAACGGCTGGTTTGTCCCCTTCCCAGAATCCTTCTTCCTCACTGGAAGATATATATTTGTTGTAAGGCATGATTATTTTCATAAATGCCCACCATTGCTGATATTTTCTGACAAACATCTTTCTCTGTCCATTCCACCAAACTATGGCCTCCGTCCTTTGTCATGACCTTATTTACGTTTAGCACAGCTGTTTCTGACCCACGTTTCACACTCTCAAACTGAAGCTAAATTAAACCATCTTATTGTCACTGTTTCCAAGCGGATCGTTTACTCTCAGATTTTTTATTAAATCTGCATCATTGTCCATTACCAACTCCAAAATAAGCTGATCCCTGGTTGGATGTTTTCGAAAAAACACACTGAATGTGACTTCTGTGACTTCTTCCTCAGGACTGCCACTGCCAAAATTATTTTCAGTATCCACATGAAGATTAATGTCAGCCATGATTAATGTACTTCCCCTTCACATGATCTCACTGTCTCCTGATCTATTCTCCGTCCTACCGTATAGCTACTGTTCGGGGGCGTGTGGCCTGCTCCGACCAATGTCATCTTTCAGTTTTTATTTCTTACCTCCAGCCACATGGATTCTGCAACTTCCAATTTACTGCTATCGTATGTGTTCCATCTCGTACTAATAACGCTCTCCCATCATTCTTTGCTCCTTCCCGTTGTTACGAATAGTAAGGTTGCAATTGATATCCCATGTTAGCAAATTAGCGTGGTGTTGTTTAAGATTTTCCATTGGAAATAAAATGAACAGAATGAAGTTTTGTAATCAGCCAGGAGCCTAAGTAGCAAAATATTTATTTAATTACCTATGGATTTCATTCAGTGACACGTCGTCACAGTAATAGATAATGCAGAACAATGCAGGTGAAGACATGGCGAACACATGGTACAGAACGAAGGGATTGTCATTGGTTCTGGGGAAGAAGGGACCAAGTAGAGGTGGATATATTACTTCCCGAACAGAGTTGGAATACAAGTCATCACCTTAAGTGAGCGTGTGCTGTGAGAGGTTCGATGGACAGCAGCATAAAAATTGCCTGTGGGAAATAAGGTCCATGGACGATAGTGAAGTAAGTACAAATAATCCTAGAATTAGAGAATGAGGAGAACACAGACGGAGACCATTACGTCCATCATAATGGTTCTGGATCCAATTTGCTCGCTATATTCCCGCTTTCACCACCTAGTACGGCATTTTCTTTCATTTCATATTAAATGCCATCATTTTTCTTGCCTCCATTGAACTTATCCGCTTTGCATTCCCAGGAACCTTTTTCCAGATCAGACTCTCGCTGCGTGTAAAGTCTTTAGTTTCGTGGCTGTGTTGCAGCAATATCTTCACATGAAGTGCATACTGCGAATGTGGTTTGCAAAATTACAATTGTAATATTTTAAAACTCAAGTCACAAAATATGTAAATGCTAAAAAAAGGCATCTTGCCAGAATACGCACTTTGCACCGTGTTGATATTGCTTATTTTGCCAATTAACTTTATTCAGTCATCTTGTTCTTGAACTCCATCATTGAAAATATTTCCTTGCCTCATCTGTCCACTCGCCTCATGCTTTCCAGGATATTTATCAAATCTGTTCAATCTCCTCAAAGAAAACGGCCTAAAGGTTTCCAATCTACCTAATTAGCTAATGTTGATCATCATTGGGAACATTCCAATGTATCTTTGATGCACTGTATCTTACACCTTCATCCACATTCAGAAGTCCAGAACTGGATGCTGTACTTCAGTTCGGGCCGAAAGAGTGCTATACGGGAACTTAACATGACTTCCTTGTTTTGTACTATGTATAATTAGTGATGCATGCGATGTTGTCTGCTTTATTCTCCTCCTGCTCAACATGTCCTTTCATCTTCAATTATTCATCCTTGTAGGTGTTCAGGTGAGTTTGGTTCAGCCTCATTTTTAGAAATATAATCCTTATTTTATATCGTCCAATTGCGTTCGTCCCACCAAAAGTAATCGTTTTATGGCTCTGTGCATTAAATTCGATCTGCCACACGGGCATGCATCGCCCCAATCTATGTCCTTAGAAGTTTTACACCATTCTCACATTTCATTAAGTTTTAAAGTGTTGCATCATAGGCAAAGTTTAAAAATGTGCCCTGTGTACCAAGAGTCCATTGATACATATGTGGCCAACACGGTAGCACACTGGTTATATCAGTCACTTCACAGCTCCAGGGTCCCATGTTCGATTCCCGGCTTGGGTCACTCTCTGTGCGGAGTCTGAATGTTCTCCCCATGTCTGTGTGGGTTTCATCCGGGTGCTTCGGATGCCTCCCAAAGTCCAAAGATTAGGTGGATTGGCCGTGCTAAATTGCCGCTTGATATCTAAACAAAAGGTTAGGTGAGGTTAATGTGTTACGGTGGACCTGTGGGATTTGGTGGGGTGCTCTTTCCACGTTCCGATGCAGACTCGATGGGCCAAATTGCCTCCATCTGCACTGTAAAATCTATGATCTATACCAGAAAGAGTATAGGTGCCGACACCAACCCTTGCGAAATGCACTGAACGCACTGATTTCTGCAGTCCGAAATAAAATATATATCAGCAACTAGGCTTTGCAAACTTTGCCTCCGCCAATCTCGTGTGCAACCCTTTACTTTATTTTTGTTCCATGGGCTTCTTCCCAAATCTGCAGGCAGTATTGCATGAAATACCTTATGGAAGTCAATATACACTACATTATCCTCGCCTTCTATCCATATTGCATCAAGTGCTCCGTGAAAGTCATTGAAACGCGATGTTCCCTTAAAAAAACTGGTACTGACTATCCGAAATGACTCAAAAGATTATAATTTCCCCCTCACACATCTTATTGAGAAATCTCCCCGCCACAGATACAAAGTGACTGATCGACTCGGCATATCTTCACGTGCTGTTTCTTTTCACAATTTAGTTGCATTTGATATTTTTCGTACTCTGTCAGTCTGCTTGAGATTACGGAAGATTGGAACATCATGGAAAGTCCTTTTGCAAAATCCAGTCTCAATTTCCATCGTATCCTCCGATACATCCTGTCGAGGGGCTGCACGATCACATAATGCTTAGCACTGCTGCCTGACAGCACCAGGGACCCGGGTTCAATTCCAGCCTTGGGTGACTGTGGAGTTTGCATGTTTCTCCCGTGGCTGCGTGGGTTTCTTCCGGGTCCTTCGGAATCCTCCCATAGTCCAAATCTGTTCACGTTCGTCGGATTGCCTATGCTAACTTGCCCCTTCATGTCCAAATGTCACAGACTCGATGGTCGAAGGCACCCCACTGCACACTATGATTCTAATGCTGTCATCTCGGATTTCCATCCAAAGCAATGGAGGACATGACTACAAGGAGACAAGTGTTAAGCGTGTCAACATTGCCTGACAACACCGTTTGAATTCCATAGCGAGGAACAGTAGTTCAGCTAGGCAGTGCACAATGCCACTGGGACTTTTGCTATTCGGGATTCTGGAGTTCCATGAACAGTGACTTTACAGAAAAGGGGCAGTTTTTCAATGTATTCCGGCAAGATTCGTTTTTTTAGAATTTACATATTTTGTGACTTGAGTTTTAAAATATTTCAATTGTAATTTTGCAAGCCACATTCGCAGAATGCAGGACATCATGTAAACATCTTGCGGGGAATATGCTGCAACACAGCCACGAAAGTAGACTTGAATGTCTAACGGATTACATATCCTACATTGGAAACCATCTACAATAATGTGCCACATAAGAGTGTCAGCATCGAGGTCTGTAAGAAAGGAGGAAAACAAATTAGCATGAATGTATATAGTAATATTGTTGTTCTCTGTTGCGATGAGAGCATTTCACTCGGTTGCGACATGCCTGGGCCTGTGTCTCTACTTTGTTCACTCAAAGCCCATAGCTGTTATTAGCCGTCATGGGATGAAAGATTACTCGACTTTAATTTGTTTCCCTGTCGCCCTGATAGGGAGATATTAGGAACAGGGGTCCAAAAATACAGATTCGGATGAAAGCTGAGATCCAGCATCATATTTCACAGGAACTTCAGAACATCAGCAATGATCTGTGTAGATTGGAGGGGAGCGAAAACATTTGCACCAAGTGGGAGAATTACTCGTAAGACAGCAGGTTGTAACGAAAGAAACTGCTGGAACTGTGGAGCTTCAAGAGCAGTCAAATTCTGATCATAATTGCGAAACAGGAAATGTGATTGCTGATGCCCTAACATGACCAAGACAAGAATGAAGACTACAATCGACTATATTCATCTGATATTTGCTTATTTAAAACATGGTGATATGCAGAGTATAGAATGTAAACTGTATGTAATCTGAAGAAATGTTTGCAATTGGTAAAAGGGTTTAGAAAATAAAGTTATCTATGTATATTGATGGTTCATTTTTTTCGCGCGCGAAACTCTTATTTTAATTTTGACAAATTATGACCCAATTGACTCTTTCCACCAGTTGTCTGAGGTGGGCTTACAGTATCTTTAAGGTATATAATCGAGGGCTCGATAAGCCATTTTTGTTAACATATTGTCCACGTTTTGGAACTATCACTACATTCCCATCAATCGAGGAGCATGGTGTAAAGTCTAATGATTTCCTACAGTTACGGTTTCTCCTCTTACTGTTAATTACTACAAATTACTGTTAAGTACTGTTAATTGCTGTTAATTGCCACTCTGTTTTCCGTCTTTCTGACTTTTAATTTTAATGGTTAAAAAACTTTATGTATTTACCATTTTAAATGTTCCTCGCTGCCAGATGATTGCGTCTGTAGAGTCGAGCATGATTTACAATTGTGGAACTTTTGCAATTGGTGAACCCCGCCAACCATCCATCGAATTCACCGGAGTTCTATGTGTATGATATTCTATTGTAATGCAGTCTTGCCCGTATTTCATTCTATCACATAGCATCTTTTCTCGCATCCTCCCATCTCAATTGCATGAAAAGTATTCGTTTCCTAACTTCTCTCTGTTCTAATGAAAGGTCACACACCTGAATAGATAACTTTTCCCCCCTCACGACAGATACTGCCTGACCTACTTTGTTTCTTTCATGTTTTCTGCTTTAAACTCCTCTAAGTTATTCATGAATTGTGCTATTTCCGAAGAAGGTTTGTCTTATCTTAAAAAAAAAAGCTGGAGCATCAAACTATGGTCCATTTCCCCTCAGCTGGAGGTATTAAATTTGATTCGCAACTTTACTCCTACATTCTTCGGGGATCGAAAATGTGCTTATCATTCGTTCCAGTTACCCATGCTTTGTGATAATGGACTGACAGCCCATCATTGGCAATTGCGTATCCCCACCCCACCACCAGATCGTCAACAAATATGCCTTTACAATATGGAGGAGAGGCAAGCAGCATTGCAAAAGTTGATTTCCATATTCGAGCGAAATTTGTCAAGTTAAATAATGCGTCTCCAAGGAGTTTCAAGTGAGTCATGTCATAAAATGTATTTGCCCCGGCAGCCACGGACCTTGCCACAATGTGATGTTCGAATATTCGTTGTTGGTTATCTGGGCGCCAGAACCAGTGGACGATTGTTCTTGAGAGTTTGGGTGCATTGCCAATTATTTTTTACTCCTATTGCCAAGGTTGTTGCGTCGGCATTGGGCATCCGCATTTTCTCTTTTCTGCATTCTGATGAACGTGAAACGCTGCCGGTAGCATGTGCTCATCTTGAAATAATCCCCAAACATTTTTACCTTTGTTAATACTTGATAATAAAACATGCGATGAATTTGCAAAAGCATTCTTGTGGCCAACTATCCGACGACTGGGTTTCGTGCTTCAAATGTCTGAACCAAGAGTGCAAATGCCTGAACAACTCGTACAATCCGGACTGCTCATCAATTTCATTCATTATAATTCTTCTCGTGTTAAGTGGTGCAGCTATTTAATTCACAAATTCTATACGATGCTGTCTATTTTTCACTTCCATTGATCATGCATTTCGACAGCACTAAAGTAAGTACAAATAAAGGATAGTGAGCAAAGCAACCTTGTTTCACACTGTATGTTACAATAAGACACTGTTTCCTGCCACATAAATTAAAACGACTGCGTAGTCAAAGTATTGCATTACGGAATAGAGAGCATCAATTTAACCCCAGGACAATAGTGAACTCGAGACAGTTGGAAAAAGGAAACGTTATTGCAATAAACTCTTACCCTCCGTTTTCTCTTTCAGCTGGCTTTCTGCAATAAGTGATTACAATAACAACACTATTAATTTGTTATTCGTAAGAAGTAAATCGAAAAATGAAAAATTAGCACTTATTTAAAAGCTCTCTTGTTTAATTATGAAACACTTAAAATGAACCGTTACAACTTTTCCACCCTTCCAGAAACTCTTTCGCATTCTGGATCCTTAAATTTAAATTGGGCAGAAAACTCAAATTCTCCAGTTCTCAGAATTGAAAGGCCTCTTTCTTATCCTATATTCAACAGTCACACATTTTCGCTCCATTAATTCTCTTTCCATGTCGCGTTCTATTGTCCGAGGTTAGCTCAATTATGATTTAGACCAATATTACATGGTCGAGTAAAGCGAGTCGGCAAGCCCAAGGATCTATCTGTCGATAAAGGGATGGACCTCGCGCTATTGGTGTACGTGGTCCAGACCACAAGACACATCCAACTGAGCTTAGCGACATCCAGTTACCATGGAAAACAAGAATATTTATTTCAGTTTTTCCTTCTTGCTTGTCGTTCTCTGAAATACCAGGCTTGTTTCTGCACGACATTGATTTTTTTTCCAGCTGTGGCATTAGTTCAGCATTAAACGAACTGCTTTCTAGTCTAAAATGTAATATATCCGATCTATCGGATATATTACTCTTTGTTTGGTGCATTGGAAGCATTTTACCGGCTTTACACAAATAATAGAGTGTACATCAAAGTTAAAAAGTATTGAATGAGAGACAAAGTAGCACTTTTAGTACAGAATTCTCTTCCTTTAAAAGTATTTTTATTGGCATTTTCAATTTTGCAAAGTGAAACGTTGCGTCCGATATTTACAGTTTATACAGTTTTATGCACATACAATCCTTCTTCATATATCCTATCCCCCATCATCTCTCTCTTTGCGGGTCCTTGGCATCCCCCTCTTACACTCTGGATGTTATGTTCCTGAACACCTGTTCTCCCCTTCTCCCCTCCCTTCTGTGTTTTTTGTTCCAGATCTTTTGGGTTCTGGGGGAGGGAGGGGGTTCCATCGCCCTTTCCCTCCTCCATGCTTCTTCCTGTGGTTCTCCTCAGTTTGCTTCTCATTTCGTATCCCCTCCGGTTTGTAACTCTTATTGTTGTGTATTTCTGTCTGCTCCCCCGGTCTCTCACTCTTTCCCGAATCGCTCTTGGCCTCAAACAACCTTGGAACAGGCCGACGAATTGTCCCCATGCTTTGAGGAAGCCTTATCCCGAAGCTCGGATGGTGTATTTGATCTTCTCGAGATGGAGAAATTCTACCAGGTCTGCCAGCCTGTCTCTAACGTTGGGTGGTGCTGCCGAACGCCAGCCCAGGCGGTTCCTCCAGCGTGCAATTACATAATCTTCATTGTCACAAGTTGTGTTACATTAACATCGCACTGAAGTTACTGTGGAAAGATCTAGTCGCCACATTCCGGCGCCTGTTCGAGTACACAGAGGGAGAATTCAGAATGTCCAAATTACCTAACAGCGTGTCTTTCAGTACTTGTGGGAGAAACCGGAGCACCCGGAGGAACCCCACACAGCCACAGTGAGATTGAGAAGACTCTGCTTATAGACAGTCACCGAAGCCGGGAATCAAACCTGGGACCTCGAGCTGTGAAGCCACAGCGCTAGCCACTGTACTACCGTGCTCGATAGCAAGGACGTTAGCATTTTCACCATTTGTCGCTCTTGCAGTTCTAATATCGCGATGGTTTCCACGAATGGCCCGGCTCCACCCTCACCCCCACAACCTTGGACATTGCAACGAAGAAGGCGGTCCAGTAAACCTACAACTCTTGGAAAGACAGAGAACATTTGGGTGTGGTTGGCAAGGCCTTCCTTGCGCTGTTCACGTTTATCCTCCATCTCCAGGAAGAACCTGTTCATTCGGATTGTAGTTAGGTGCTTTCTGTGCACCATTTGAACAGCATGAGACTGAGTCTTGCAGAGGAGGACGTGGAGTTGGCCATGCACAGCGATTCGCTCCAGAGTCCTCACGTCCGTCCCCATTTCGACACACCACTTTCATTGGCTTCGTCAGGGTGTATTCTCGCTCTGTCCAGCAGCTGTCCGTAGATCTTCCGGCAGGTTCCCCCTTCCTTACTGTCTATGTTCATCAGGTCCTCTAACAGCATGGTTCTCGGGATCTTGGGGGATCCAACGGTCTCCTTGCGGAGAAAGTGCATTCCCTGAAGGCGCCGAAGTTCCAGGTCTTGTTTCAGTTCATGGAGTATCGCTAGTCTGTCTGCCAGGTAGAAGTCCCTAACTGTTAATATCACCCATTCTGTCTCCAGTTTTTGAAAGTGGTGTCGAGCAGTACTGGTGGGAATTTGTGGTATCCACAGATGGGGGCCATCAGGGAAATCTCGGTCAAACCGAAATGTTGCCTCATCTGATTCCATGTCTTTATTGGAGCTACCATCACTGGGCAGGATGTGTTTTGCGTCGGGTGGGGAGGGGGGGGGGGCGGTTTGGCGGGGGGTGGGGGGGGGGGGGGGGGAGTTGGGGAGCGCTATCTTGGCGAGCCCCGGACGGTCGTCCCCGTGCAGGAAAACTCCTCCATTCTCACTCAATCAGTGGTGGGTTCACGTATCCACTCCCCCACTCTCTCTGCCTTTGATGACCAGTGGTAGTACTGCAGATTCAGTAGTGCCAGGCCGCCCATGATTTTTTCCACAGCAGTGTTGATTTGGTGATTCTTGGATTCATAGCCCCCTCGCCCGCCCCCCCCCCCCCCAAAAAAAAACACACACACGCAGACACAAACAGCATGAAAATTTTATCTAAGCTGTGGAAGACAGCCTTGGGGATGAAGTTCGTTATCGATCTGATCAGGAAGAGGAACCTCGGCAGTACGTTCACTTTGATCGCCTGCACCCACCCAGCCAGCGAGAGCGGGAGTGTGTCCCATCACTGTCGGTCCTTTTTGACTTGCTCTGCCAGGTTGGTCAGATTCCACTCGTGGATCTGTGTCCCGTTCTCATCTATCTGGATCCCCAGGTAGCGAAAGTTGTTTGGGGACAGTTTGAATGAGCGTCAGACCAGCTCTGTTCCTCCCCGTTTGCCTTCACACAGAATGCATCGTAAAGACCCAGGTTAAGTTTCGAACCCGAGAAGGTACAAACTCTTTCAGGAGCTGCATGATTTCTCTGACTTGTTCCTGTGGTTCAGAGACGTAGAGGAGCACGTTATCACATGCAGTGGGTCATTGTGCTTTCTCCTTCCCCTATGGATGCCCTTCCAAGTTTTTGCATCCCACAGTGCGATCGCCAGGGATTCAATTGCCAAGGCAAACAGGAGCGGGGACAGTGGGTATCCTTGCCGTGTGCCTCTGTGCAGCTGGAAGTATTCAGAGCTGGTGGTGTTGATTCGAATGCTCGCCTTGGGGCGTTGTACAGGAGTTTCAGCAGGGAGGTGACTCCTGCTCTGAGCCAAAACCGCTCCTGTACGTCCAACAGGTACTTCGACTACACTCTGTCGAAGCTATTTTCTGCGTCCAGAGAGATGATTACCACTGGTTTTCTCTCCCTCGGGGTGTGTTTTTTTTGGGGGGGGCAGTCATTATTATGTTCATCAGTCGCCTGATGTTCGCAGTTAGCTGCGTACTCTTGACAAAGCCTGTTTGGTCCTCTGCCATTACCTCTGGTACGCAGTTCTATAGTCTCTTGGACAGGACGTTCGCAAGTATCTTCACGTGAGCAGTGAAATGTGAGCCGCATCCGTCGGTCTTTGTATTTTTTGGCTATCACTGATCTCGTGGCCTATGTTAGCGTTGGAGGCTGGGTGCCCCTCGCTGGCGAGTCTACGGAAATGTGCCTTACGAATGGGGCCTGGAACAACGCATATTGTTTGTAGAAGTCCGCCGGGAACCTATCGGGTTCTTGCTCCTTCCCCGCCAGCATGGAGCTAATGCTCTCCATGATTTCTCCCAGATCTATTTGTGCTTCAAGTGCCCCCCCCTCCCCCCGCCCCCCCCCGCCTGTCCTCTCTCACAACTGGCACACCCAGTCCATCAAGGAAACATTCCATCCCCACTCCCCCATCAGGGGGCTCTGACGTGTACAGCCCTTGGTCAAAGTTCGTAAATGCCCGGTTGAACTCTTTTGGCTCGGTTATCAGTCTACCTCCGCTATTTTGTATCTGCACTATTTCCCTCGCGGCTGCCTGCTTTCTCAGCTGGTGAACCAGTAGATGGCTCGTCTTTTCTCCGTGTTCATAGAAGGTCTCGCATGTCCGGCTTTCCGGGTGGACACAGGTTAAAGTCCATTTGCAGCAACAACTCCAGAAGCTCATTGATCGTGGCCTCAGATAACTTCCTGTCGACCTCCAGGATGGATTGGATCAATTGTTAGCTGGCCTACTCTTTTCCGTGTCTCTGCGAGCTTCGTAGGTTATAATTCCTCCCCTGCCCACAGCCTTCAGTACCTCCCAGAACGTGGGAGATTAGACTTTCCCGTTCTGGTTATTAATAAGTGATAGAAGGCCTTGCCGGGCAAGAGGTCTGTGTCCAGTCTCCATGTGGGGTACTGGGAATGGCCCGTCTCCAACCTCATACTCATGTAGGGTGGGGCGTGGTCGGAGATGACTATCGTGGAATGTTCCACTCTCACTATTCCTGGAAGCACGAAATTCGTCACTGCAAAGAAGTCGATCTAGCGATATAATTTGTGGAGCAGTGAGAAGAACGTGAATTCCCATTCGCCGGGATGCAGGAACCTCCATGAGTCCACTGCCTCGACTGTTCCATGAACGTTCCCAGCTCCCTTGCCATGCCTGTCTCATCCCCTTCTCTGAGGTGTGATTGGTGAGTCAGCGGTCCTGTATGCAGTTAAAGTCGCCCCTCATAATCAGTTCGTGTGTCTCAATGTCGGGGATCACTGCAGAGTCTTATTTATAAAGTCCGTATTGGCCCAGTTGAGCATGTACACATTTACCAGTACTACTGGTGTCCCATCTGGGACACTGCTGACCATGATGTAACCTCCCCCTTGGTCTGTGACCGTCTTTGTCTTCATGAACCTCGTCCTCTTATTAATCAGTATGGATTCTCCACTAGCCTTTTCCCGTTGCACGAATAGTACATCTGTTCCACCCATCTCTTTCTTACCACCAGTCGATCATTCTCCCTCACGTGCGTCTCCTCCAGGAAGTTCATGTCGGCCTTCAGGCTTAGGTGGGCGAAAACTCTGATATTTTCACCTGGCCGTTAAGTCTACTTACATTGCAGGTGACTATCCTGATGGCGGGGGAGAGGGGGGGGGGGGGTTCTATCCCACCGTTACTGCGGGATCAACCACACTTACCTTTGTGTACGCACCCCTGCACTTCGGGGTTTCCCTTTGTTTGAGGTCCGTCCAAAATGTTCAGTCACATTTCTCAGAATAACGCCTCCTCTGCTCCGGCGTTTCCCATTTCTCAGGAACCCCCCCAAAATGACAACTTGCGCCGCCATCTTGCTTCCACGGCCTGCCCCTTTCCTGCCGATGCTAATACGAGTGCCAACTCTTTTCTCCGTATAATTTGCTATGTACATTTTATTCCTCCCCTGCCACCCCCGTACCCCGTCCACGCGTCTGCCCCACCCTGCACTCTCCATGTGTTCTCCCTCCCTGCCCCATTGTCTGCTCCCCCTCCCCAGCCGGGTTCTCCCTCCCTGCCGAGAGTTGAGCAGCCTGTCGTCCAGTGATAGCCCTCCACGCTAAAAGTGTCGCTCCCCTCCCTTGGCTTCTCTAGCCTTTTGTTTGTGCCCACCGAATGCCTGTTTTCCCTGTCTGTCCCCTTACCTTCTCTCGGTCTCTCCTGCGCTCGGTTTTTCTGGTCAAAACGAGGCAGCAGAGTCCTGCGCTGGCACATAACAATGACTGTGAGTCCGTTATTCTGTTTCTTTCAGCGCAGCTCCTCTGACATGCCTTCATCGCTGCCGCACCTTTTCTTTGTCCAGGCCGTTGGCCCATCTGATGTCGTTTTCTTTCTCTGGGATGTTGAAATAATATTCTTTACTCTGGTGCGTGACCCAGGGTCTGGCGGGAATAACATGTAAAATCGCACCCCTCCCTTGGAAAGTGCCAGTATACCTGATTAAACTCGGCCCTTTTGTTTACCAGGTATGCCTCAATCTCCTGCAGGTCTGAATTCTATTTCCTTGCAATGTGCTCGCCTTCATCTGTCTAGTCCACTGCAGCATCCTCGCACAGTCCTGGCATCGGTGCAGCTTTACTGTGATCGCTCTCCGCTGCTCCCCAGCCTTGGGCTTCGGTCTGAATGAGCTGTGTGCCCTGTCCGGTTCTGGAGGGTTGGGGAAGGAAGCGCCCACCCCCCCCCCCCCCACCCCCCCCCCCCGACTCGGTTGCCCAGCATTTGGGTCACATTGTTTGTCGGGTCCCTGCCTGTGATGCATTTAGGCAGACGAACGATTCGTACATTCTGCCGTAGGGATCTGCTTTTCTCGTCCTTGACCTTTCCCTTCGAGCTCCCTTGGGCAACCGCCATCCTTTTCAACTTTGCGCCCAGAGAAACGATCCTGTCACTCAGTTCTGTCGATGCTTGGTATCTCTCTCTCTCTCGGCCTTGGATCATCATCTTTTTCCCAGACGGTCCATCGATCGTTTTAGGGAGACCATCGCCTCCAACACCGCCACCTGGCTCTTGATTCTAATCGTTTCCGTCATGGCGGCCTGCTCCTTCTTTAGGAAGGTTCTCCATCCGTCGCCTGGTGGCGACGGAGAGACTGGTGTTCAGATCGATGGTCTCCCTCTCTCTTGAACAGGGGCCTCCTCGACTCGTGGCTCCGCCGGTTTGTCCGGCCGTTGCTCCTCGCCTTTTCCGCCAATTCTATCGACGGCGTCTTGGCTGGCATCTTTCCTCCTGTTGTTCTTTTTCCTCTGTTGTTGGTTTGTCGAGTTAAATTCGTCTAAAAGTGTATTTTCTGGTTCTGGTTGGGAGGAGAGCCACCTGATCTGTGTCCACTGACCCCATCGCCGTCACCGGATGTCGTCGAGTACAGCATTTTCATCTTGGCAGGAAGCAGTATAGTTTGAGGAGAAGAATGAACATATTGGTATTCCCATCAGCCGACGCAAATTCTACGATTTTTCTTAATCTTTATTAAGGTCCAATGAATGTGTCTAAGGACGTAATGTAAACTGAAACTTTGTCAGAACTGGGATCTGTGAGGGCAGTTGTCGCGTTCTTAAGATTTGGGAAAGCTGGACGCATGGACATAGGTGTCACAGATCACGTTCAATGCAAAGAAGTGAGACGTTGAACATTGTGGTAGGGAGAAGGAGTGGCAATCCTTAAATGATTTTTATTTGAATGGGAGTAAAGAAGCATTGAATAATACATGAAGCAAATACCCGAGAACATATATACCGGGTGGCAGGCATATTGAGAAATGACATGAGAGGTCCTGAACTCGAAAAAAAAAATGGTAGAAATACAAGATGTTCTGATGCATTTTCATACAATTCTTTCTTAATTTACACTGTGATCTAGTCGCGCACTTCTTGCGTCATACTTTAAAATATGTGACAGTGTTGGAAACGTTGAACAAAAATTTCAGGAGAATGCTTTTGGGAACGACCAGCTCCAAATAGATTCACATTTAGATAGATTTCTGACGATGTTCTTGTTCGTCCGGGAAATTCGGCAAACATATTGAAATCACAGAGGTATCGTAGAAAGAGTGGGATTGTTCGCACAGGATTAATACTGGGGAACCAAAGGCCGCTGTTTTAGGTGAACGGCAAAGAACAGGTGGCAACCCGAAGAAAATAATTATTTTTAATTAACCATTGTCTAGAATCTGGAATACACTGCTTGAGAGTGTGGTGGGACGAAACTCAACCGTGGCTTTCAATCGGAAATGGGTACACAGCAGAGGAATGTAACTATTTAGGATCACGGTGATGATTTGGGAGACTAGGAATCGCTCCATTGCTCTTTCAGAGTGCTGGCGCGCGAACAACTGGAAGAAAAGCCTTCTTCCTTTCTGCGATCATTCTACGATTTTATATACACGTTGTTTATTTCAGTTAGTTGCTTATTTTCAGCGCGTGTGCATTAAGAGATTGTGCAAATTGTTTCAAAATAATTTGAATAAACTAATTGACGGAGCCCAGTTACTTTATGTACAAGTTGTTTAAATGATCCGTGACAACGCTTATGTCTAATATATTCATTACTACGTCGTCGAGATGGGAACTAAATGCTGGACCAGCCAGCGACGCCCATATCGCATGAACGAATTAAAACAAACACGTAATGGATATCGATCACAAGCAGAAGTTTGTTGTGGCTATTTGTAGCATATGCATGTTATGGTGACAAACAACATAACAGCTTTTAGAAAGAAAGTGAATCGTTTTCGGTGAACAAAGAAGAGAAAAGAGAAAATTACAACTGAGTAATGATCTTATCCCATCAAGGTGTTGTTTTTAATTCACAGCCTGCATATTCAAGGCAATGCAGAACGCTGCTGTGATGGAGAGCTGGTGTGCATTTTCAGAATAATTATTTTGATTATTTTTGCAACAAGAAGATTCACACCATATCACTTCCGCAGGAGGCGTCCTGCACTCGCCAATGGTTTATGTTGACTTTATTTCATTTACTGTATCCAGCTAGTAGTCAGAGACAGGTATCAAAGACAACAATCTATCCAAACGAATACATGATCCTTCGTAATATTGGCGTTGCAATATAATAGAACCCTACCCAATTTTGCACGTATTTTCTCTAGGTCTGGAAACAAACACACGGAGTCATGGTACTCTATGTACAAATTATAACATTTTGAGTCATGGGCAAATAAAGAAAATAATAGGAACAACATCACATTCGTCGTCATTAGTATCGATCTTCAGATGTATTCTCAGAGTACCAGAATCCATTCGGCCACTCGAGCCTCGGCCTCTGAAAGGGCACCCTCCCTCGGCCCATTCCTAATCTCCATCCTTGTTATCCCATACCCCAACGATCCTGGACAGGTCTTTGGACTAACGGAGGAAACCGGACCACCCAGAGGACCCAATCAGACACGGGAACACATGCACACACTACTCAGACAGTCGCCTAGTCACCCGGGTCCCTGGCGCTGTGAGGCCACAGTGCTCCCCCTTGTGGCACCATGCTGCCCAGTCTTAGTATCAATGTTGCTTAAACATGGTGCCAAGGCTTGAGAGGTCAACACGTTTAGAAGGATTTTGTTTCTTTGAAGGTCAACACAGGAAGGGGTTTTCGGCGGAAAATGTCACCCTCTCATTGTAGACAATTGAAATGATAAGAAACCTGAACTGAAGTAGGCAAAGCAAATAACGGCAATACACAACATTCAGAGACTGCAGACGTGCAGAGAAAAATGGAGATCATGTTTCAGGTCGTGACCTTGAGTCCGAACTGAAAACGTCAGAAATATTTTTTGGGTGTTTGAAAGTGGGATGGGTAAAATAATGCAATGTGGGTGACAATGAAGATGATTGATGGCATTAATGGAAAAACAAATACCCGACAGAAGAGTGGTGAAACTGATTGGCTGTTGGCGGCAAGATTTTCATCGGACGATCAGTGGTTACAGAATGTCGACCTCAAGAAGGCCACTTCCATGTGCGTGTGCAGACACGTGTCCAACAGAGCGGCGTCGCTGATTGGCTGTTCTGTGGAATATTCGCATCCAGTGGTCAGTGCATCCAGATTGTTGTTTGCGGAGGAGCTGTTGTCAATGTACATTTAAACACCAAATATTACTTCAGTGGTTGACTTCCTCCAACAGTATGTGGGAGCTCAGGGAAAATTCCGTTGTCCCTGATGACTTCAGCTGTGGGAAGTTCACCCGGATGCAGCTCGTAGGAGACTGAGTTACGGAGCTGAAGCTGCAGCTGGATGTACCCAGGATCATCGAGGATGCTGAACACTTTGCGGATAAGTTTTAATGAGGCGGTCGCACCTAAGGTGCAGGCAGAGCGTAGCTGGATGACCACCAATAATGGCAAAGAGAGCAGGAAGAGAGTGCAGGAGTCCCCTGTGCCATTCCCCTCGAAAAGAAGTATACCGTTTTGGTGGTGCGCGTTCAGGTTAAGGCACAAGTAGCCAGATCAGAGTAGCTCTGAGTGACCGCGGGAAATGGTAAAGATAAACAGGACCGTAGTGATAAGAGACTCGATAGATAGGGGGAGGGATAGGAGATACTGTGACCGCAAAGGGGAATCCGGGGGACAGTGTGTTGCCTCTCGGATGTCTGGGTCAATTATATCTTGGTGAGGCTGCAGAACATTTTGAAGGGGGAGGGGGAGCAGCCAGAAGTCGTATACCCGTTGGCACAAATGACGTAATTAAAAATAGGGAGGCGGTCCTGAGAAGTGATTATAGAGATGTTGGATAAAGGTTAAGAAGCAAGAGCTCGAAGGTGCTCGTCTCTGGATTACTTATCATGCTACGTGCTACTGCGGGCAAGGACAGGATAATATGACAGATGAATGCATGGCTAAAGAATTTGTACAGCTGGCAGGCATTCAGATTGTTGGGATCTTTTCTGCGGAGAGAGACGATTGCATCTGAATTGGAGGGAGGCGTGTTTCCTGGGGGTAATTCTGCTGATGCTCCAAGGGAGGGTGCAAACTAGATTGTTGGGTTGTCGGGTGGGAGGGAGGCACCACAGCAGCAGTGAAGCAAATGAGGGACTTAAATGAGATGCAGAACTCAGAAACGGCAAGATGAACAGACATGATATGCAGGTGCATGACAGGGAGCAGGAAAAACCTATTAGATTAAATTTCATCTATTTCAATGCAGGAGGGCTGACTGGGAAGGCTGATGAGCTCAGGGCATGGGCAGGCACTTGGGACTGGGATATTATATCCATAACTGAAACATGGATAATGCAGGGACAGAACTGACAGCATAATGTTCCAGGAGACAGGTGCTTTTGGGGGGACAGAGGTGCAGGAAGGAGAGGAAGATGAGTTGCATTGTTGATTAACTGAAGCATCACGGCAGTAGTCAGAGATGAAATAATCGAGGAATCAGCGAGCGAGGCTTTGCGGTTACAACTAAGAAACAAGAAGTATGGTGACCGTATTCAGGTTGTACTGTCGACCCCTAAATAGTCAACGGGAATTCGAAGAACAAATATGCACGGAGATTTCGGAGACTTACAGGAGGAATCGGGTTGTCACAGTAGGGAAATTTTACTTTTCCTAACATAGACTGGGACTGCCATAGTGTCAAGGGCTGAGAAGTGGTGGAATCTGTTATGTGCGTTCAGGAATGTTTCCTCAGGCAGTATGTCTGGGCAGCACAGGAACACAAGTGTCTCGCACTGTGGCTTCACAGCGCCAGGGTCCCAGGTTCGAGTCCCCTCTGGGTCACTGGCTGTGCGGAGTTTGCACATTCTCCTCGTGTCTGTGTGGGTTTCTTCTGGGTGCTCCAGTTTCCTCCCACAGCCCAAAGACATGCAGGTTATGTGGATTGGCCATGATAAATTGACCTTAGTGACCAAAAAGGTTAGGAGGGGTTATTGGGTTACTGGGACAGGACGGAAGTAAGGTCTTAAATGGCTTGGTGCAGACTCGATGGGCCGAATGACGTCCTTCTGCACTGTATGTTCTATGTGCAGTTTCCGACTCAGCAAAGGGCAAAACTTGATCTACTCTTCGAAATAGGGCAGGGCAAGTGACTGGGGTAGGGGGACCAGTTTGGGAGCAGTGACCATAGTTCGATTAATTTTAAAATAGTTATGGAAAAGGACAAAAGTTGTCCATAAGTGCAAGTTCTAAATTGCAGCAAGGCATATATTGAAAGAATTAGACTTGAGCTTGCAATGGTTTATTGAAGTACCTTGTTTGAGGTCCACGGTACCTCCGACAAGTGGCATGCTTTTAAAAGTGAAATAGCTAGAGTCTAGGGTCTATGTGTTCCTGTTAGGGTGAAGGGCGTGGCTGGCAGGAGTAGGGGACGCTGGGTGACAAAACATATTGAGGATTTGGCCAGGAAAAATAAGGAAGCTTGTCTCAGGTACAAACAGCTGCAATCAAGAGATCACCTGGAAGTGTACAGGGAATACATTAGTATACTCATTATGCTCATTATACTTTTGCTCACACTTTTGGGGAAGTTTAAACTAATGTGGCAGGGGATGGGAACCAGATTAGGAAATTAGAGGTCAGTAAAGAGGTAGCAAGTAAAGCCAGTGAGGTGCTAGATAATAAACTCATTGTGACTAAGGGGAAGAGTAGACAGGGAAGAGATGATAAACGCAAAGGGACAGGTATTCTGAGGTGCATTTGTTTTAATGCGACAAGTGTAGCAGGTAAGGCAGATGACGTTCGGGCTTGGATTAGTGCCTGGGACTATGATGTTATTGGTATTATTGAACCTGGTTGAGGGAAGGGCAAGATTGGCAACTAAATATGCCAGGGTATAGATGCTTCAGGAGGGATAGAGAGGGAGGTAAAGGGGTGGAGGAGTTGCATTACTGGTCAGAGATTATATCACAGCTGTGATTAAGAAGGGCACTATGGAGGATTCGAGCACTGAGGCAATATGGGTAGAGCTAAGACATAGGAAGGGTGCAGTAAACATTGTTGGGACTTCACTACAGGTCTCCCAAAAGCGATCGTGAAGTAGAGGTTCTAATATGTAGACAGATTATAGAAAAATGGAGGAGCAATGGGGTGGTCGTGATGGGAGATTTTAACTTCCCCAACATTGAATGTGACTCATGTAGTGAGGAGGCGTAGATGGAGCAGAATTTGTAAGACCATCCAGGAGAGTATTTTTTAGAGCAGTATGTAAATAATCCAACTCGGGAAGGGGCCATTCTGGACCTGGTATTGGGGAATGATCCCGGCCAAGTGGTTGAAGATTCAGCAGGTGATTACTTTGGGAATAGCAATCACAATTCCGTAAGTTTTAGAATACTCATGGACAAAGACGAATGTGATCCGAATGGAACAGTGCTAAATTGGGGAAAGGCCGAGTTTAACACAATTCGGCAGGAGCTAGGGAATGAGGATTTGGAGCAATTTTTAAGGGTAAATCCACATTTGAAATGTCGGAGTCTTTAAAGGAAAGGTTGATTAGAGTGCAGGACAGACATGCCCCTGTGAAAATGAGGGATATAAATTGCAAGATGAGGGAACCATGGATGACAGGTGGAATTGTTAGACTAGCAGTGATGAAAAAGGAAGCATACATAAGATCTAGGCGACTAAAACTGATGAAGCTTTGGAGGAATATCGGGAAAGTATGACAAATCTCAAACGCGCAATAAAGTTGGCTAAAAGGGGTCATGAAATATCTTTGAAAGTATCGTCTTGCATCTTTGACTGTGTCTATCTACATGTTTCTGGAACCTACCTCTTCATTCACCCGAGGAAGGAGCAGTGCTGCGAAAGCTAGTGATTTGATACAAACCTCCTGGAGCTTAACCTGGTGTTGTTAGACTTCTTACGGTGCTCACTCCAGTCCAGCGCCTCTATCTCCACATTATGATGAGGAGCAGTGAGCACGACATTGTGCGCGGGAGATCATGCCTTAAAATCTGTTGCCGTTTTTGATGAAGTGATCTGGAAGGCTGATGAGAGCAGGGCGGTAGAATAAATTTATATGAACTTCAGTTAGGCCTTTGATAAAGATCCACATGTTAGGCTGCTCTGCACATGAAATCCAGGGAGAGCTGGCAAATGGATATGCAATTGAATTGATGACGGGAAGTAGAGGGTGATGGTGGATGGATGCTTGTCGGACTGGAGGCCCTGACTTGTGCTGTGCCACAGTGGTCAGTGCTGAGCCCATTGCTCTTTGTTATTTATATCAACGATTTGGATGAAAATGTACAAGGCATAATCAGTAAGTTTGCAGATTACACTAAAATCGATGATATTGTAGACAGCTAGAAACGTTATGAAACAATGCAGCAGGATCTCGATCAGCAGCGGAAGTGGGCCGCGAAATGGCAAATGACGATCAATACAGATAAGTGCGATGTGTTGCATTTTGGAAAATCAAGTCAAGGTAGAACATGCATTGAGAATGGTTGGACCTCAGCGGGTATCGTGGAAAAGATGATTCTTGGAGTTCAGGTGCACGGTTCTCTAAGGGTGCAATTCTCTAAGTGTAGAGAGGACAATGAAGAAGATTAGTGGCATGCTTCCTTCATCAGTCAGAGCATTGAGTACAGAAGTTGAGAAGTTATGTTGCAGTTTACGGGGCCTCACGGTAGCATGGTGGTTAGCATCAATGCTTCACAGCTCCAGGGTCCCAGGTTCGATTCCCGGCTGGGTCACTGTCTGTGTGGAGTCTGCACGTCCTCCCTGTGTGTGCGTGGGTTTCCTCCGGGTGCTCCGGTTTCCTCCCACAGTCCAAAGATGTGCGGGTTAGGTGGATTGGCCATGCTAAATTGCCCGTAGTGTAAGGTTAATGGGGGGATTGTTGGGTTACGGGTATACGGGTTACGTGGGTTTAAGTAGGGTGATCATTGCTCGGCACAACATCGAGGGCCGAAGGGCCTGTTCTGTGCTGTACTGTTCTAAAGTTGTACAGGACGTTCGCGCGGGCGCACCTGGAGTATTAGAGTTAGTTTTGGTTGCCTAACTATAGGAAACATGTTATTAAACCGGAGAGAGTGCAGAAGAGATTCATAAAGATGTTGCCAGGCCACAAGGGACCGAGTTATGGGGAGTGATTGGACTGTCTTTGATTTTTTATCTTTGGAGCATAGGAGACTGAGGGATGATTGTATCGAGGTGTATAATATCATGAGATTAATTGTTAGGGTGAATGCACTTTTCCAAACGTTTGGGAATCAAGCAACAGCTGGTACAGGTTCAAGTTAAGGGGGGAACAAATTAATGGGAACCTGAGGAGCGATGCTTTTACACAGAGGGTGGTATGTACATTGAATGAGTTGCGGAAGGAAGTAGTTGAGTGAAACTGACACCATTTAAATGGCATTTTACAGATACATGGTGCGGAATGTTTTAGAGGGATATGGGCCAAATGCAGGTAAACGGCTTCGCTTAGATGTTCTTTTTTGATTGGCATTGACCAGTCTATGCTAATGGGTCTATCTCCATGCCTTACATTCCATGATTCCATGGAAGAAAATCAGTGGAACGCTATTGGGAAGGAAAATGTGCCGTCTTACAATAGGGAATGTCGTTCCAAATACCTTACTTCCTGATGGTAGAGTTCGGTTAAAACGATACTTTGTCTGAACTCCTTATCCAATAGTCATTTCTCATTGTTGAAATGTCGAGCTGTCAGGGATCATTGTAATTTAAAGTGAAATATTTAAGCACTATTTAAGCTGACAGTAAGTGGGATCAAATACATCACCTTATTTTTAAAAATGGTTTGAACAATGAGTCGTCATCTGTATTTTCTCATTCTGCACTGTTTGATTAGCACAACATCGAGATCACTAATGTACTTCGAATACCGTATTGCTGATGCAATTGTTATTTCAAACAATTTTACAAGACATTTAATACAATTCAATTGTCATTCAACACGTGCACAAGTCTGTTATATTGCTTCACACGTCAGCTTCCTCGCTGCAGTCCCCTTCTAACCTATGAGTTCAATGAATAACTGCTTGCATAGACTTCAAAAAACATTTACTGGTAAATAATGGAAGCAGAACATCTATATTACCTTTTACTTGAGCGATCTTGTTAACTGAAAATAAAGTAAATAAGTTTGTTACAAGAGCAGTAGCGAATTTGAGAGCTTTTTATATTCACCGTCGATTAAACTGTTCAAACCTCACTGCGACTTGAAGTAAATTCAGTTGATTAGGTAGAATTGAAAAGTTACTTTGAGTAACGGTAACCATAACGGCCCGTGTGGATTATTATAATTTACTAATGTCCTTTCGAGGAGGATGGCGACTGGCAGCATGTCCTGAACGACCAAGACCCAAAGGATGCTCTCCCTTGAGACAGCGAGCTGACTGGTGGCGAATTAACCTGAGGGTGACCACTCCTCAGACGAGGGTAAACGTGAAAAATTTGGAGCCCTCAGAAAACCCCCCAGCCAGTACTGCAGTTCAACATGCTCTTTTTGAGTCGCTCCGATCACGAAGCAGCCATCCAGCCAACTGACGTCTCGTCTCAGCAAGATGTGAATGCAGGACAAAAAAATGTGGGTGACTTTCAATTGCGTCTGGAATGGCCAATGACGTCAGTTAGCTACAGATCAATTAGGTATTGACAGTAAATGTCGTTCTTGCCAGTAAGTCCCACATCCCATGGAGGCACTTTAAAAGGATTGTGATTCACTTTTGCCGCCGGGTGCACTTGCCCACCTGCGTTATTCCTGGCGGCGTGGGATAACTTTACTGGAAAATACCATTAGCAAGCGTCCAAAGCACAGAATCCAATCGCCAGCGATCGGCACGACGCCGAGAAACAGGCGTCTGGAGAACATGAGAATCCAGCCAAATGTATAAAAAGTATGATTCACTGTGGGATAAAAATAATGGGTAAAATTCGACAGGAGGCAATGGTAAACGAGTGACAGCTGAACGGACAGACACCCATTCTACACGGTGCTTAAATTTGCCTTTCATGACTTTAATGCAGTGAGACATCGGAACAGTATGTAATCAATTAATGTCGATTTTTCTTTCTTCCCAAGTAGAATTTTACCCCGATCAACACAAGTGAAAATAGAAAATATAATCGATATGGAAACTAGTATAATACCTTTCGTTCAACAGTCAATTTAACATTGTCTCTATAGCAACACATGCCAAGAAAGCAAACGGCAGTGCACAGCTCGCAACGTTCCCACTTAATTCTCGTCACTGAGATCAATTCATCTGACGTCTTCAGATGAGCATCATCATATATTCAAATCAATTGAGACAAATTAAGAGGGGCACATTAACAGGGGCAACTGCTACATATAAATATGATTGGAGGCGGCGGTTTTATTCAAGAGGTCTGATACCACAAATTTGGCAGCATTGGCTGTCTTTCTAGAGGAACAGAGTCGATAACAACTTTTTAAAACATTCGTCCTGCCTCAGCTGAAGTTTCATGCTCAATCACGGCCGCAGCGCATCATGAGGAATGCTATAATATTGAAGAGGGCACTGAAAGTGATGTAATAGACCTTGTGAGGGTGATAAATATAAGCAATTAATTTGACAGGGTTACTGAGGAACTGCATTTCCTGGCAATAGAGTCCCACCAGAAAATTGTGCTGCAGACTCATCGGGAAAGGCACAGGAACTGGAGCGAGAAGCTAATTCTTCACAAAGCGAGTTGTAGGGTTCTAAATGCGATTCATAGGATCAAAACTGTCACTGGGAAACTTCGTCATGGGACTATTGTGGGAGAGCAAAGGAGGGGCATCAATGGATTGATTAATAGAACCACCAGGATTAGACGCAATGCATGGTGCGCGTGTTTTCTACCCGGAAGTAAAAGGGATTGTAACTTTTCAGCAGCATCGAAGATGCTTAGAAATTTAAATATCAAGCATCTTTTCTGATGAAGTATCGGCATATCAGTTTGATACTTACTGAATTGGATTCGAAGCACGTCACTTGCTGCAATAAACCAGATAGTCAAAATATAGTCAGAACAACATGCAATATAGACCGCATTCTACCATTCAATAATTAGTATTTTATTTCGCTCTAAACATGATAAGAAAGCGCAGTTGATCCGTCACCCTTCCCCCTACCACTCGGGTAGTGAAGAATGGAGCATGATTAGATTTGTGGGACTGCTGGTGCGGGGACAGAACTTGGCGACACGGGAGTGTTGTCGAGGGTAGACAGACGATGCGGACAAACGACCTTCTCATTATTATGTATCTAGTTTAAAAAATGGATTGGTCATTTTGACTGAAAGCGTCGGTCAGTAAACTGGTGGGATCCCGTCTAAGGATCTGTATCTCGCCACATTTAATTCGCCGTTGACTCCACTGGGTGTCAATCGCTGGGGAAATTATGGGCTGGATGATATGCTTGTCAACGGGGCGAAGGAGGCTGAGCGAAAGTGACTGGGTCGCTCGATCCTAGCCCTGTCCTCTCAATTCACCCGATTGAGCCAATCAGTGGCTGTCTGGCAGGGTGGCGGACGTTACAGGCTTATGACTCGAAGAGAAACTCATTACAAGTATTCAAATGTAAATTCTCCTCCACCCAACGCGCTTCTCTCTGCAATTCCCCCACCCTTCACCAATTGATTTTACATATTTAACAATCAGAAAAGCCGGATAATGACATCAAACCTCAAACAAACTGATACCTTCAGAATCTGGTGACTGATGGAGCCATGCTCCCGGTGGCAGGTCTTTTCTTCCACCTTCGCGAGTCCTTTTTAGAATCACCGCAAAGTACACTCAGGCTTTTGCACTCCGACCCCAGAAAATCGCAAGTGACTTCAAAATGGCGAACATGCTTCCCACATCTGCGCCCCCTCGTCTACAGCAATTTCAGACACGAACATTATGAAGTAGAATTGCCGACCCGAATTCAATACCATGTTTAACGATCAGGCGAAGGAGCGATTCAACCAATAAATTACTCTGATGTTTATCCTGAATAGGCTGCTTCACTCCAGGGATGTTTGTTTGAAGGACTCAAAAGCCATTGCTCCAATTGTGTCAATAAATTTATCTATTCAATTACTCTATAATTCGCCATTTATGAATCATCTTTGTGCTGTCTTTAATCACATTCGTCTAATGGTTGACTAGAAGCTAGAATTAAGGTCCTTTCTAACAATTATTCTCTTTGTACTTCTCGACATTACCTATTTACCAGAAAATGCTCCTATCTCTATATATCTATGGGGCCTTTGTGGTGCATTTTAATCTGATTATGAAAATTACAGTATGTTATAAACTTAAACTGAATGATATTATTTATGTGCATAATTGTAATAATCCTCGATGCAAGCACTGTCGGACCCAGGACTAATTTCGCTCACAGAGGCTCCGCAATTCTGACATAATACGGCTGGTTATACCGGACTTGGTGTTCGTGGGTCATCCCTGTTAAATGTTGGAGTAATTGACTTCCTGACCCCAGAAAACCAGCCCAGATCACATCAAGCACAAGTCAGGAATTTGATCAGATACTCACCAATTGCCTGGATATGCGCAGATCCGACATCCCAGGGACAAAGCAGCCCGATTGATTTGCTTTCCTTCCAAAATCATTACCTCCCTCCACCACGGAATCAGTAGCAGCAGTGCCATTTGCAAGATACGCTGCAGGAAGTCGCTAAGGTCCCTTGGCAGCACTTTCCAAACACAGAACCACTACAATCTAGAAGGCCAAGGCAGCAGATACATGGAAACACCATCTTCAGGAAGTTCCTCTCAAAGATACTCAACATCCTACCTCCAAAATATAGCGCAGTTCATTCATTGCCGCTCTGTGAAAATCCTGTATGACTCCCGCCACTCGTAACCTCGCCTTTCATCACGGTGTGTGTCCCTCCGCCACATGAATTGTGGAGATTGAATAAAACAGATCACCAGACCCTTCTCACGCTAATCAGAAATGGGTAACGCATGCTAACGTAACATTAATGAGAAAAAACCATCCCACCCCACAGTGGTCATCCCGTGGCGAGTTAATGCCGGTATCGCCATGCTGGCGACAGCAGGGATTGCAGTTATGGCTCAGTGCTGAGGTGCGCTGACATTTCGAGTGGTATCTCGTCAAGTGAGCGTGAGATCGGGAATCCTGACATCAGTTGCGCAGGAAAAGGTTGTCGGGTATTCCACATAGTATTGGCCTCTGCCCACCACAAGTACTCACTTAAAATGTCACTTAAAAGCACAATGGTCCAAAGGGTAGTAGGGTCTCACGATGCCTCGTGAATTCCAGGGACATTGGTGTTCGGTGTCTCGCAGTCGGAAAGACCATCCATGGGGCTTTTATGGACATTCCATGCCTTCAAACAGACTGGCGAAGGAGCAAATGACCAAGTCAATGTTTGCAAATTTACGCCATTTTATTGCTAATTCTCACTCAATTTCCATTACTTCAGTGCACCCGCATGTTCAATGCAAGGCCCTGTCTTTGTATAATGGCAGGAATAAAACCTCCCTTTCGTTCACGGAGTTGGACAATATCTCGTTGAGAGGATGAGCTGAAGTGCACTCTCGGCCTGTGGGAACCATGGGTGGAAGGGGAAGTCTCTGTTATTTAGGAAACACTCAAACCAGACAGCCGACATCAATCACTCGCTGGCCAGCCAATTAAAACCAAACTTGTGGGTTTGATGTTTTAAGAGAAACCGAGTCCGGGACTGCGGACAGCGACATATCGGATTCAAGGTGTGGAAGATTATGCGCATGCCGGCTTTTAATGGGTACATGGCAGATTACCACACGTGTAGGAGGGAGAGAGTTGCAGCAAACGAGGTACAGCCCTGGCGAAAACCTGAAAAATGCTGCATTAGCGAAATCTTTTTGTTGAGGATGAAGCATGCTTTCTGTCAGGGCTAATTCTCTTGTGGGCCTTTGCATCGAGTGAACGGTAGCACAGTAATTTGTACTGTGGGGAGGGTGGGGGGGGGGGGGTGCGGATCTCGATCAGCGGGATGGGAACAGAAAAACGAATCAACTAATCGTGTAATAATTAATATCTTTTAGGAGCTGGTTGACGTGGCCAACACTTTGTGTGTCAGGTGACGAAAATCGGTACATCGTTGGAAGAGCATAAATAGCGTTTTACTCTCCTCAAATGTGGATGAGGAAGCACCTTGAGACGGCGAATGTATATCTATGGGAGATTACGAATCTGGTACAGCCGGACTTTTGGTTTCAGCGTGTGTTTAGGTATTCAACAGGATTAGTCGCAGTGTCAATTCTAATCTTGGCATCCATAAAGACTTAGACAATAAGTCAAGCAGACCCGAAACGTTAGCTCGCTTCTCTATCCACAGATGCTGTAAGACCTGCTGCGATTATCCAGCATTTTCTGTATGTGTTTGAGAGTCCAGCATCAGCAGAAGTTTGCTTTCATGTGTCAAGTCTGTAAGGTAGGAGCGCCTCCTAATTTGATGCGATGATAGTGTTGCAATTTCACAGTGCACTGTGACCGGAGATGTTTTCCACTGCATGAGTGGTTGATTTGTTCAGATTTCGAGCTCATCGATGTATCGCTATTTTTCGAGAAGATGACAAACAATGGCCTAGAATTGTCCCGAGCACTCACTTGAAGATTACTTCTAAGGCTGAGACCGGAATGATGTGGAAAAACATCACCATTTCGTCACTGTCGCTGGGTCAAAGTCCTGGAATTCTGTTCCTAACTACACTGTCGGTGTACCTGCACCACGTGGAGTGCAGAAGTCAAGAAGGCGACTAATCACGAGATGTACTCAGCATCTCTACAGTAGGTCAGTGCTCCAGGATCACTTGATCTGTTGAGACATTTATGGCATCGGTATTGTAGATGCTGCGTAGCATTTCACTTTTGCACCGTTGGTGGGAACGGTGACCTTCTCGGTTACTGGACACATTTTCTTTAATCGGTCTGTATTTTCCGACAGAGTGTCGATCGTATTTAGTATTATTGGACTAACCATCATTCAAACAAATGGGAAATAGCTCACCCCTTCTCTCTTGCGCATAGTGGGAAAGTACTGGGGAGTTAGATGATGAATTATTTGGTGGGGAGGAATCAGTCTCGATCTATATTACTAGTCGACTGATGTTTCTGTTGAAGTAGATGGTCCAAATATGACACTTGTATCATCTTACAGAAAATTACCCAGTATCAGTCAACTAGTCTCCCTGAGCAAGAAATCGGACTATCCCATTCAGAGAGGTAAAAATCTTACCAGTTGACTGTGATGGATAATTCCTCCGAGGCATTATGACGTCTGTGAATATTGCATTGTTGTTATTCGTGGCAGAGATACGTGCAATAAAATTGTGCTCATCAACTAAAAAATGGTTGTTGTTTTCTGTTCTGATGAATAATGTCCCGCGCTTAGTTTAATCGGTACTCTAAGAAGTGAAGAAAGCCTACATGATAGCTGATATGTTACAATATTGTTTGGTATTCCATTCGAACGGAGAGACCAATAATGTTCCTCGTATCTTGGTATGATAATTATTGTGATTATGAGGCCTGAAATGGGCTAAAATTATACTCTTAATGTTTTGAGGAATATTGCAAGTCTGATCTATAATTAAAATAATTCTATAATTTGTAATCATCAACTTGATTCTAATGTTCTCACGAAATTGCCGTTTGTGCATTAGAAGCGGAAAGGATGTATAGGCTCGCCAAATTATGCAATAATAGTAATCACAATAATAGCAATGTTACCAACAATACACAGTGTTTGCATTGCGACCTTACTACGAGTGCCCAGTCCAGCAGATTCAATACAACCCGTTGACGAGCTGGCAGGTCATCCCTGGTGTCCTGGCTAACGTTACTATTTATTGAACATCACAAAAAATAATTGCCCAACTGGGAACATCCTTTGTGTAACTTGCCTGTTACCATTGTTTCTCAATGAGCAACACACCAATTAATTGATTGTCTGATGAGTTGCAATGAGAGGCGGACCCGGTTAATTAAAACGGGGAAAGTGAGTGGAGCATCGGAGTTAGAGACAGCTGGGGAGACGGGCAGCTGGCCAATGATAAGCGCAAGGTGTGGTTGCTGGTAAGTGACTGCTAATTTTCTTTACCTATTCTAATTTACTATCAGATTAAATGGAAGGAGGTGAAATATTTTACAGGTTTGAAGATTAAAGACCAGATGGAAATTTAAATAAAAGCTCAAAAATAATAATTAAGTAAAGTTGAGTTGCAGGGCAAGGCGATGTGTTGCACATGCATGATGCGCGAACTGGTGGACCACATTAGGGTTCCCAGTGAAGACATTTGGAGAATTTTGAGTTGCTTGAGGAATTTTGGCTCAGAGTTGATGAGCTGGAGTCTGAGTTTCGAATGCTGCGACACACCAGTGAGTGGAGATTTTTCTGGACGCTATGTTTCAGGAGACAGTCGAACTCCTTAGTTTAACTTGCTTGAATTTAGACAGTGGTCAGGGAAAGGAGGAAGTGACTATGAGTGAGACTGGTGGATTGATCCAAGAAGTAAGGTTGCAGGAAACACAGCCCTTGTCTTATTCCAATAGGACAAATGTGATACAGCCTTTCTTACGTGCCTTTTCTATCTCCTGATTTGTTTTCTGGCCCACCACCTGAGTACTACTAGGGACCTCTCAGCAAGGATAACCCCCATCACGCCCCATTGTCCTTTGAGATTCCTGAAGCCTGCCACACATATTCTATATCTTACGGCCCTAGATGTCTTCATACTGTCGATTTAATTAAACTTCTTACTAATATTGCAACCCCTCCCATCTGTCTCATTTCGATATGATACATATTCTTGGATATTTAGATCCCAACGCTGACCCCCTTGCACCCAACTTTCTGTGATGCCGGAACAACATTCCTGTCAATTTAGTGTGTGCTCGAAGCTAATTTAACTTGGTTTGTATACGACACGCAATTAGGTGCAACACACTCAGTCCTCAGTTGACCATCCACCCTTTCCTTCTCATGTTGTCCTCTTTTATGCTGTGAATGTCGTTCGATTCCTGCTGCTTTCCAAACTTTCTGTTACATTACTTCTTCTATTACTTGTCAGCATATAAATCAAGGGACAGAAAATAAAGCTAAGAAAGGCAATATTACAATAACAATGGGGGACATCAATGTGTAGGTGGATTGGGAAAATTAGGTTGGTAGCGGATTCCCAGTAAATGAATTTAACGAACGTTTTTAAGATGTCTTTTTTGGAGCAGCTTGTCGTAGAGCCCACGAGGGAACAGGGCATTTTGTATTCTTTTCAGTTTTAGTGTACCGAATTCATTTTTTTGCAATTAAAGGGCAATTTTACCGTGGCCAATCCATCTAACCTGAATATCTTTGGGTTCGGGGGGCGAAACCCACGCAAACACGGGGATAATGTGCAAACTTCTCACGGACAGTGGCCCAGAGTCGTGATCGAACCCGGGACCTCGGCGCAATGCTAACCACTGCGCCAGCGTACTGCCCGGAAATTATGTATTTGATGATTTGTAATGAGGAATACTTGATTGGAAACGTAATGTAATTTAATCTTTACGACGCAGTAAATACAGAATTCACCCTACAATTTGACAGTGAGACGCTGGAATCAGATGTAACAATTGAGTAAATGTAACATCACAGGCATGAGGGAGGAGCTGCCCGGTGTTGATTGGAATGGGAGCCTATCAGGATGGACAGTAGAACAGCAATGGCAGGACTTTATGGGGGTTATTCGGGAGACACAACCCAAGGGCGAGGAAACGTGCCCAAGGGATGACAACAATGGCTGACAAGGGAAGTCAAGGAAAGCATAAACACAAAATTAAATGCACACAAGGTGGCCAGAATTAGTGAGAAGCTAGCGGATTTGAAACTATTTACAATCAAGCAGAGGACAACTGAAAAAACAATTGGCAGGGGGGAGAAGATGAAATAAGAGTACAAGCTAGCTTCTTGTATAAAATATTGCAAGGGTTTTTTCCGCTATGTGAAAGGCAGTAATGGGTACTGAACAACTGCAGACGTAGTAATGAGGAACAAATAAATGGTTGAGGATCCGAATAGGTACGTCGCATTAGTCATCATAGTGGAAGTCACCAGTGATATACCAGAGCTTCAAGCCAGTCAGGGGGCAGGGAGCTGTGTCGTGGCCATCACTCAGAGAAGGTGGTGTGGAAACTGAAATGTGCGAACGTGAATAAATCACCCACACCGGGTGAACTACACCCGAGTGTTCCAAAATGATAGCTGAGGACATTGGAGCTAAGGAATAACTGTAGTCAAAGAGTGCACTAGAGGACTGGAAAATGGTTAATGTAATACACCTGTTTAAGAGGCAAGACAAGGACAAGATGGGAAACGATAGGCCAGTGAGCCTGACTTTCAACGTTGGTAAGATTTTAGAGTCTATTATTAAGGATGAGATTGCGGAATACTTGGAGGTGAATGGGAAAATAGGGCTTCGTCATCAATAATTCATAAGGCCATAAGACCTTACGACATAGGAGCAGAATTAGGCCACCCGCCCCATCGAGTCTATTAAGCCATGAAAAAAAGCTGAAAATCGCTTATTGTCACAAGTAGGCTTCAAATGAAGTTACTGTGAAAAGCCCCTAGTCGGCGCCTGTTCGTGGAGGCTGGTAAGGGAATTGAACGTGCTGCTGGCCCGCCTTGGTCTGCTTTCACAGCCAACAATTTAGCCGTGTGCTAAACCAGCTGATATCATGGCTGATATTTTTCTCATCCCCAGTCTCCTGTCTTCTCTCCATAAATCCTGATCCCCTTATTAATCAAGGATATATCTATCTCTACCTTAAAGACACCGAGTGATTGAACTCCACAGCCTTCTGCGGCAGAGTTATACATATTCACCACCCTCTGGTTGAATAAATGCCTCCTCATCTCTGTTTTCAAGGATCGTCCCTTTAGTCTGAGATTGTGTTCTCTGGTTCTAGTTTTTCATGCAAGTGGAAACATCCCCACCACGTAAACTCTATCCAGGGCTTGCAGTATCCTGTATGTTTCAATAAGACCCCCTCATCCATATAAACTCCAAGGAGGACCTATAGTCCTCAGCTGTTCCTTCGTCAAGGTAATATCAGGCATGACAAATCTGTTCGAATTCTTTGAGGCGTAACGAGGAAACAAGACAATGGAGATCCAGTGGACGTGATCTATTTGACTATGTGCCGTGCAAGAGGTTGTTAATACATTAAGTGTCCATGGTGCTAGCGAGAAGGTATTCGCATGGATAGGGGATTGACTGACTGGCAGAAGGCAGGGAGTGACGATAAAGTGGTCGTTTTCAGGGTGGCAGCCGGTGACTCGTTGTATTCCACAGGTGTCAGTGTTGGGGGCCACATATTTTCACGATATATGTAAATGATCTGGAAAAAGCAATTGAGGGATTTTTGCGAACCTTTCAGATGTTCCAAAGATCTGCAGGAGGCAGTGTTGAGGAAGCAGGCAGGTCGCAGAACGACTTTGACAGGTTCGGAGTATGAGAAAAGAAGTGTCAGATGGTATACAACTGTAAAAGTGAGTGGTTATGCACGTTGGTGGGAGAATAGAGGCATAGACTATTTACTAAATGTCAAAAGGCTTCGGAAATCTGATGCACAAAGTGAAGTAGGCATATTAGTTCAAGATTATCTTCCGGTTGACACGCAGGTTCAGTTCGCAGTTAGGAAGGCAATTGCAATGTTTGGATACATTTTGAGAGGGACAGAATATAAGTCGAACATATGTGATGAGCAGATTACTAGAAAAGATTCTGAGGGATAAGATACACGCATTTGGAACGACAGAGTTTGATTAGGAGTAGACAACACGGATTTGTGCATGCTTTGCAGAATTGTTAGAGTTTTTTGATGAAGCGACCAGGAAAGAAGACGAGGGCAGGCCGATAGGCGTAATGTATATAGACTTCATTAAGGCCTTTGAGAAAGTTCTATATGGTAGGCTTCTCTGGAAGTTTAGATGAAATGGAAGCCAGGGAGAGCTGGAAAATAGAGTTCAATACAGATAAGTGTGAGCTGTTGCATTTTGGAAAGTTAATCAAGGTAGGACATCCAAGGAGAATGGTAGCGGCTATGGGACTATCGTGGTAAAGAGGAACCTTAGAGATCGGGTGCACCGTTCTCTAACGGTACGCTCAAAGGTAAATAGGCAGTGAAGAATGACTTTGGCATGCTGGCAGTCAGGGCATTGAGCATAGAAGTTGGGAATTTATGTTCCAGTTGTACAGGACGTTGCTACGACCGCACCTGGAGTAGTGTAACGAAAGAGAAAATGCTGGAAATCTCAGCAGGTCTGGCAGCATCTGTAGGGACAGAAAGGAGCTAACGTATCGAGTCCAATTACTCTTTGTCAAAAGCTGGAGTACTGTGTTCAGTTTTGGTCGCCAGGCTGCACGAACGATGTTACTAAACTGCAGAGAGTGCGGAAGAGATTGACAAAGGAGTTGCCAGGTCTCAAGGGACTGAGTAATATGGAGAGATTGGACAGGCTAGGACTTTTTTCTTTGGAGCGCAGGAGATTGAGGGGTGATCTTACAGATGTGTATAAGATCTTGAGAGGCATGGATAGGGTAATTGCACTCAGTCTTTTTCCCAGTGTTGGGGAATCGAGAACCAGAGGGCATAGGTTTAAGTTAAGAAGGGGACGAATTAATGGGAACTTGAGGAGCAATGTTTTTACACAGTTGGTGGTACGTACATGGAATGATCTAGCAGAGAAACTGGTTAAGGCAGGGACATGTACAACATGCAAAATACATTTGGACATATATATGGATAGGAAAGGCTTAGAGCGATTTGGGATATCGGCTAAATTCAGGCAAATGGGGAATAGCTTAGATGTTTTTGTCGTTGGGATAGACCAGTTTGGGTAAAAGGGCGTGTCCCCGCGCCGTAGATTCTATGATACGAGCAGGGATGACTGCGGAGGCTGTATACCGCTCTGATATGGCGCCAATTGGAATAGTGTGAGCAGTTCTGGACCCCGTATTTAAGGAAGGATGTGCTGACCTTGGTAAGGGTCCAGAGGATGGTGACATACCTCGTAATGGCGGGTTTATCATATGAGGAACGGATGAAGACTTTGGGTCTGTTCACGCTGGAGTTTAGAAGGATGGGGGGGGGGACTTATTGGACTTTACAGAATACTGAGGCCTTGATAGGGTAGACATGGAGAAGCTGCTTCCAGTAGTAGAAGAAACTAGAAGCAAGGGCATAATCTTAGAAAGAATGTGCGATACTTTCAAACTAAAATAAGGAGGGATTTCTTCAGACAGAAGATCTTGAATCTGGAACTTTTTGCCGAAGAAGGCTGAACCCTTGAATGTTTTTAGGGCAGCGATAGATAATTTTTCGATTAACAAAATAACCATTGGTTCAGGGGAAAAGGCATGATAAGAAATGTATCTACCACAATCGAGTGGGGGAGCACACTCAATGGGCTGAAAGACTTAATTCTGATCCTCTCCCTTCTCGTTTTATGGTAGCTTGGCTTTCGCTCGCAATACATTGCAGCATAACCATTTGCTGCAAAGTGCTATTGAATGTCCGCCAGTCATGATCCATTCCGCATAAATGCAAATATGTAATTCTTTCTCTCAGTGCAATCACGATAATTATTGCATCAGTTGCACGGACTTCAGTTTTCATAAATTATTTAGTCTAATTGACAAATTCATCTGCGCCGTTATATTAACTGGATAGATATGAACATTCATGCCTAACGAACATGAGAGATTACCTTTGAAATGATAGGCAAGTATGGGAAAGCTACTAAATTTGGAAAATATATCATTTAATTTGTCTTTACATAATGCTGATCAAATTGACTGCTTAGCTGACAGAAAATCTTCAGAGAGTCCTATTTTCGTGCGTATTACGAAAAGACAGAAGAGTTTTGGGCCGAAACACAAACATTTGCTTACATCAACATTTCTCAAAAGTTATCAGTGCATTTATTTTCATTGATACTGATATACATCTCGCAAACTATTGTTGGTGGTCATCTATGAGAAAAGTATTTGGAAATAAACTCAGAAATGTCATTAAAGAAAAATCATCGAGTCAACTTAACTGCAATTATACAAACAAGAAATGCAACAGAGAACATCATAATGTGAAGGACCAAAGGTGCACAAAGCTTCCACGCTGCAAGAAGAGAAACACCTAACTGTTTCACTAACACTACCTATACACGAGGCACACATTAAATGAGAATCATTTGATGGAAATAGACATCAGTGGGGGAAATTAATAAAATGTTTGAAAGTGAGGATCGTAACGTGTTACAATAATTTACCTTTTTCTTTTTGTTTCAGGTTTTCTTCTAATGAGGCAAGAGAATAGTGCCAGAATTCAAAACACATTGGTTGTTAACGAAACATGTTTATCATGGTGCACGCCTTGATTTCTCCTGAAGTATCTGGACAAGGTATCCAAAGACTTATTTTCGTGAACTGATGCCGTGAGCAATATACATCGTTTTGACTTTGTAAAACATACATAAGTATTCAATTATCAATGAAGGCGTAACATGCTGATTTTAAAAATATGTTGAAATAGAAGTACCTCGACATTTTTGTGACATAAGAAAATAACAGGTACGCCGCAAACGAGTATGACTTTAGTGCAAATATTTTAGTTATCCCAGATAGTTTTTACTCACGTATCTTTTGGAGAGCTTGTTTCGTAATATTTAGTTCTGAAAAAAATGCTTTTAATATGATGTCTCAGTATTATTTTCTTGTGTTTACTTCCTTTTAATAGGACATCCACAGTAGTCTTGTGTTAGCGATATTATCTCCTATCTCTAATTTTGCAGAATCATTGTAATTTGTGCAGTGTCACGCAGCGATTGTGAAAGAATATAATATGCATGCATGAAGAGCTCCATTTCTGTCTGAATGTACCAGATCTCCTTGCATGTGGGTCGGATTGCTGGGTTGCGAGATGTCATTTGCTCAGCTATAAATAGAAATGTGAGTCTTATTTTACATTTCTTTGAAGACTCATCTCTGGATATCGTGGAAGACAGGAAGAAGGAGAGTATGCAATTGCACTGCTGTTCAGATAAACGGTTTAATTGATTTTAGTAGAAGAAACACACTATCAGTTTCTATTTCCTCCTTCGGTTACCATTTACCACTAAAGTCTTCAATGCACAATGCATTGCCAATTTATGTCAGTCTTTCTCTGAAAGACAAAGTATAATGACATAATTGTTGACACTTTTTGGAGATAGTGACTCTTTGATTATTCAACCGTAGATATTCGAGAACCACATTCGCGTCAGATGTGTTCACTGGATACGTTAACTTTGTCCATTGTCTTCATTTTCCATTTCGAAATGAATTTTGACATGAAATGACGTGACCAGCCGAATGCAACATGGAATTTCTGTGTATGCCGCAATTTGTCTATTGGGCTTCGTCTTCTATTGTAAAGGACACGACTGAAATGGTGTTCATACCTCATTAGGTTCATAAGATGCGTTTTGAAAACGATTGTCAGGAAATTTGCTTGAAAGAGTACACACATCCGCGCATGATCAAAAGGTGAGCACATGCCGATAGACCAAAAAAGAGAAAAGGAAAACAAGAAAAGAGAAATACACGTCAGAAAAAAGTAAAGAAAAAGGACGAAAGAAAACTAATAAAGGAAGTAGTCGAATGGTCGTAGATAACTTGAACATTTCTGAAAGAAACACATGTTTCCAAAGCGCTCAGTTCTGCCATTCACAAGTACAAACACAAAAATGCTAAATTTCAGAACAATTATACAAATGATAATTGTTGGCATGTCAGCTCCGATATGCGTCTTCCAGCAAAAGAAAGAAACACAGATTAAGAGCTCCGCTGATTATTTTAAACTGTCTGCTAATGATTTTTTGAGTGGACTGAGATTTATTAAACAAATCTGTCTACTGTACGAATCATATGTAACAGTATTTGCTCTTTGTTGGCCATTTTCAAAGGTGGGCGGGTGGAGGCGATATTCTACATTACCTGCCACGAACAACAGAACCGACAGAAAAAAATTCCTGCGGCAATTAACTCAACTCATGACCCAACAAAACATGTCCACATGTTAGGAGTGAGGTGGAATACTCTCTACTTGCATGGATGAGCATAGCTTCAACAACATCCCATTTTGGTGAACCTTCCAGAAACGGTTACACAGTTCACCACCGGCGCACATTAGCATCAGTGTGCACCATCAACAAGATGCACTGCAGGGAATCATCAATGTTGCTTGGGAAACATATTCAAAACCCATGACATCAGCCACTCCACATCTAGAAGAACAAGGGAAGCAGATTCATGGGACCACCACCACTTAGACGTTCCACTCCAATCAATCACCATCTTGACTTGAAAATGCATCGCCATTCCTTCGGTGTCACTGCGTTAAAATCATGTAACTACTTCCTTAACAGCACTGTGGGTGTACATACAACTCAGGGACTGCAGCCGTTAAAGAAGGCTACTTAGCACCACCTTCTAAAGGGACACTAGGTTTGGGCAATAAATATTGGCCTAGCCAGCGACGCCTACATCCCGTACATGAATCGAAAAAAACCCAGATGTAAACTGAATACATCAGCCATTCATTGGGACGTGAGGCTTACTGTACTTTATCATGCTGGCACATGGCATAATTGTGTTGTTGACAGTACTTTCTGACTGAATGCGGCGTCCTGTTATTTGAAATCACCAACGGTATAGCCACTGCATTGTAGCATCATCAAACTGTCCGCTAAGCGTTATTCAGATTTTGAGATACTTTCCCTTTCTATGGCAATTTGAATCAGATTGGGCAGTGTTCATGCCGAAGATTTGCAAGCTTTGGCATATTTGTGAGTTTTCCCGATGAACAGTAAAAATTGGCCTGGGAAGGATAGCTATTGACCCGACGGACAACTTTCATACACTCTATTTATAAGTAGAGATTTAGAAGTGTGCAAATGGCAATCTAAAAGATTGCTGGAGAGATCAGTCATATAGCATGCAAAGTTATAAGAATCATAACGCACATCGGGGAAATGGAGGACGAAACAACGAGAAGCAGACGGCCATTCTCTCGCACTATCTGACAGAAAACACAAATCATAATCCCGGAGGCTCTCTTCTCTGTAAGCAGCAAAATAGGCACTTTTGACCCAATGTAGCCAGCAGCATCTAGCCAGAACATTGCTATACCCTCAAGGACAATATATACAGCGAAAATGTCAGGAAGTAGCATCTCAAGAGGCCAGCGAGACACCAATCACTACGGCAAGGGACAAGAGCAGCGAGCAAGTGGTTCTGTGGATTTACAAGGCGAGGTGTCGCCAGCCATCACCGAGCGAGGGAGGCCGGCGAAGAAAAAACCGACCCCTCCCCACACGTCACCCGCCAGTAGGATGGAAGACGTTCCTCACCAGGCAACTGAAGGCGATGAGGGACACCATTAAGGCCGAAATAACGATGGCAGTCAAATTGGTGGTAGCTGAGGCGGCATCTGCCATGAATATGGCTCTCGAACGCACGGGTAAGAGACTAAAAGCCGAGGGGAACGATGAAGGAGATGGAGAATGGAGCCACCAGTCGACCGAATCACAGCGCTGGGCGCCGAAATCAAAATGTTAATTGTGACCGACGGGTGCCTGAGAAAAAATAAAAATTAATCAAGGCGGCAGCCCACCCAAATGGAGGGCCTGCCTGAGGGAACCAATGGTAGGGATGCGACGGACTAGGTGGCAAAAATGCTGGGAAATCTAGTGGGAGGGCCCGCTTCCCCAAGCTACCAGAGATCGAAGGACTCACAAGTCGCACCGCCCAAAAGCCAAGCCGGGGAAAGAGCCGAGAGCGGTAATAGCTAGGGTACCACTGCCAGGAAAGAATCCTTCTCTGGGCCCGGCAGACGAAGGTATGCAGCTAGGAGGATAAAATCAGAATATGCCAGGACATTTCGGAAGACCTGGCAAAGCGCAGGGAGCAGTTAATCAGGCAAAGTTTGCGAAATTAAAAGCAAAATCACATTCGGGTTGCTATAAACAGCAACCGGGTAACATAACAGGCCAAGGAACAGTTTTCTTTACTGCTGCGGCAGAGGCGGAATAGTTCGTCCATACGAACGGTCGAAGGGGCAGACAGTGACAGAGGCCGCGATGAGTAAAGCACAGAGCAAGCAGACGAAACAATGCACAATTTTGCGTGAGATTGCACTGCCTCGTTATGAACCTTTGAGAAAGGAGGGGATCAAGCGAAGCACAATGCAGGAGCGGGTGAGGAGGGGGCAACGACGTCACCAACAGAGCGGGTGCAACCGTGGGTGATGTCGACCCTGGAAGGGAGGGGCACCACGCTAGCGGGAAAGCTAGTGCCATGAGGTATGAGTGAGACGGGGGCCGCGGTATACCTCCCACTTGGGAGGAGCGTCTGGCAAGGGCATACTGCGCCAGAGGGCTGAAGGCAGAGGTGGGGACAGAAGAGGGGGAACCATGGGGAAGACGGGTCGGGACAGCGAGGTGGGGGGGGGGGGGGGGGGGGGGGGGGGGGGGGGGGGACAAAACAGCAAAGGGAAAGAACTCGATACTGACCTCAGCAGGTCACTCTCGGAAATGTGGAACAAGATGGAACCACAAGTAGCTACATTGGAGCGTGTCTAAACAAAGGGAAACAACAGAGTTCAGCCGCGGCTCACCACATGGCGTACACAAAGTTGGCAGCTATGTTGGTTGTCCTCTGGAGGAAAGGGACACCCCAGAGCACAGGGACCGGGCCTCATGACAAGAATGGTGACTGAGGCCATCTTGGATGGCCGCGGAATAAAGGGAACTCCCGGAGCGCAGTGGCACATCAACAAGATAAGTATGGGTGATTCCGCAGGAGTGGGGAACCTCATCAGAATTGTCACCTGGAGCGACAGGGGAGTTCATGGCCCGGTGATAACATCCAGAGTCTTCGCCGACCTGAAAAGTATGAAAGCTGGCATAGTCTTCCTGCAATGGACACACCTCCGGGAGAAGGACCGACTGCGGATGCGAATTGCTGGATGGGAAAACCTACTATTCTTGCTATGGAACGAGACTCCAGCTCATAGAAAATATTGATAAGCAAGAGGTCGTTGTTTACTGTGACGAGGATGGTAATCGACCAAGGTGGGGGGGGGGGGGGGGGGGGGCGGCGGCGGTACATCATGATCGGCAGTGTTTGGACGGAGCACCATTTGTCCTCGTGAACATATAGGCGCCCAACTGGGATAAAACGGAATTTGTAAAGACCATGGCAGAAATCCCCAACATAAATTCGCACCAAATGATCATGGGTGGAGATTCTATGTGTGTCCAGGAACCGCTGACAGACAGATCAGACCCCGTAACTGGGTGAACGGCAGGCATGGTCACAGAACTGAGAACGTTTGTAAGGAACAAAGAACAAAGAAAAATACAGCACAGGAAGATGCCCTTCAGCCCTCCAGGCCTGTGACAATCATGATGCTCTAACTAAAACAATCCTTCTGCCTTATTCGTTCCGTATCCTTCTATTTCCTCCCTATTCATGGACCCATCCTAATGCTTCTTCAATGTCGCTAATGTGCCTCTCTTAGCCACATCCTCTGGCAGCGTGTTCCAGGCACCCTCCACTCTCTGCGTGAAAGGTGGACAAGGCACATCTCCCTTAAATTCCCCCCTCACATTGAACCTATGCCCCCTTTTAACTGACACCCAGCTTTGGAAAATGCCTCTGACTATCCAACCTGTCTATGCCTCCGACTATCCAACCTGTCTTAGCCTCCAATAATTTTGCAGACCACTATGAGGTCTCCCGCAGCTTCCGTATTTCCAGTGAAAACAATCCTAGTTTATTAAAGCACTCCTGAGAGTAAACCACTCGAGACCAGCCAATACCCTGGTGTACGTTCTTTGAACTCTCTCCAAAGCTTCCGTGATTTGCTAAAAATCTGGTGACCATAACTGCATGGATACTCCAAATACGCCCTGAAGAAGGTTTACACTGCTGAGAAATGATTTTCAAACGCCTTTCTTCAATGTCCCGGCAAGCATGCAATATGACTTCTTAATCACCTTGGCTACCTCTGTTGCTATTTATAGGGGACTGACGACCTGCACGCCCAGATCCCTCTGGATGTTAATTTCCCCATGTGTTCTGTCATTTACATTGTAGTTTATACCTAGATTTAATCCTCCAAAATGCGTCACTTTGCATTTGTCCAGATTTATCTCCATACGTCATTTCTGTGTCCGTGTCCAATCTATCTATATCCTGTTGTATCCTCCAACAATCCACGGCACTATTAACAACTTCGCCAATCTTTGTGTCATCTTTAAACTTACTTATCAGACCACCCACCCACCCACATTTTCCTCCAGATCATTTATATATACTACAAAGAACAGAGGATCCAGTACTGACCCATGCGGAACACCACATGCTTCACATCTCCCGTCTCGTAAACACTATTATACAACTGATCTCTGTTTTCGCTGACCAAACTAGTTATGTGTCCATCTAGCACCCCCCCGAATGTCTTCTAGAACATAGAACACTACAGCGCAGTACGGGCCCTTCGGCCCTCGATGTTGCGCCGACCTGTGAAACCATCTGAAGCCTATCTGACCTACACTATTCCATTTTCATCCATATGTCTATCCAGTGACCACTTAAATGCCCTTAAAGTTGGCGAGTCTACTACTGTTGCAGGCAGGGCGTTCCACACCCCTACTACTCTCTGAGTAAAGAAACTGCCTCTGACATCTGTCCTATATCTCTCACCCCTCAATTTAAAGCTATGTCCCCTCGTGTTGGTCATCACCATCCGAGGAAAAAGACTCTCACTGTCCACCCTATCTAACCCTCTGACTATCTTATATGTCTCTATTAAGTCACCTCTCAGCCTTCTCCTCTCTAACGAAAACAACCTCAATTCCCTGAGCCTTTCCTCGTAAGACCTTCCCTCCATACCAGGCAACATCCTAGTAAATCTCCTCTGAACCCTTTCCAAAGCTTCCACATCCTTCCTATAATGTGGTGACCAGAACTGCACGCAGTACTCCAGGTGTGGCCGCACCAGAGTTTTGTACAGCTGCAGCATGACCCTGTGGTTCCGAAACTCAATCCCCCTGCTTATAAAGGCTAGCACACCATATGCCTTCTTAACAGCCCTATTAACCTGAGTGGCAACTTTCAAGGATTTATGTACCTGGATGCCGAGATCTCTCTGTTCATCTACACTACCAAGAATCTTGCCATTAGCCCAGTACTCTGCATTCCTGTTACTCCTTCCAAAGTGAACCACCTCACACTTTTCCGCATTAAACTCCATCTGCCACCTCTCAGCCCAGCTCTGCAGCTTATCTATGTCCCTCTGTATCCTATAACATCCTTCAGCACTATCCACAACTCCACCGACCTTCGTGTCATCTGCAAATTTACTAACCCATCCTTCGACACCCTCTTCCAGGTCATTTATAAAAATGACAAACAGCAGTGGCCCCAAAACAGATCCTTGCGGTACACCACTAGTAACTGAACTCCAGGATGAACATTTGCCATCAACCACCACCCTCTGTCTTCTTTCAGCTAGCCAATTACTGATCCAAACCGCTAAATCACCTTCAATTCCATACTTACTTATTTTCTGCAATAGCCTACCGTGGGGAACCTTATCAAACGCCTTACTGAAATCCATATACACCACATCAACAGCTTTACCCTCATCCACCTGTTTGGTCACCTTCTCAAAAAACTCAATAAGGTTTGTGAGACATGACCTACCCTTCACAAAACCGTGTTGAGTATCGCTAATCAACTTGTTCTTTTCAAGATGATTATAAACCCTATCTCTTATAACCTTTTCCAACATTTTACCCACAACCGAAGTAAGGCTCACAGGTCTATAATTACCAGGGTTGTCTCTACTCCCCTTCTTGAACAAGGGGACAACATTTGCTATCCTCCAGTCTTCCGGCACTATTCCTGTCGACAAAGACGACATAAATATCAAGGACAAAGGCTCTGCAATCTCCTCCCTGGCTTCCCAGAGAATCCTAGGATAAATCCCATCTGGCCCAGGGGACTTATCTATTTTGACATTTTCTAAAATTGCTAACACCTCCTCCTTTTGAACCTCAATTCCATCTAGCCTGGTCGACTGAACCTGAGTGTTCTCCTCGACAACATTGTCTTTCTCCAGTGTAAACACTGACGAAAAATATCCATTTAATGCTTCCCCTATCTCCTCTGATTCCACACACAACTTTCCACTACTATCCTTGATTGGCCCTAATCTTACTCGAGTCATTCTTTTGTTCCTGATATACCTATAGAAAGCCTTAGGGTTTTCCTTGATCCTATCCGCCAACGACTTTTCGTGTCCTCTCCTCGCTCTTCTTAACTCTCCCTTTAGGTCCTTCCTGGCTAACTTGTAACTCTCAAGTGCCCTAACTGAGCCTTCATGTCTCATCCTAACATAAGCCTTCTTCTTCCTCTTGACAAGTGCTTCAACTTCCTTAGTAAACCACGGCTCCCTTGCTTGACAACTTCCTCCCTGCCTGACAGGTACATACTTATCAAGGACACGCAGTAGCTGTTCCTTGAAAAAGCTCCACATTTCGATTGTACCCATCCCCTGCAGTTTCCTTCCCCATCCTATACCTCCTAAATCTTGCCGAATAGCATCATAATTGCCTTTCCCCCAGCTATAATTCTTGCCTTGCGGTATATACCTATCCCTGCCCATTGCTAAAGTAAACATAACCGAGTTGTGATCACTATCACCAAAGTGCTCACCTACATCTAAATCTAACACCTGGCCGGGTTCATTACCCAGTACCAAATCCAATGTGGCCTCGCCCCTTGTTGGTCTGTCTACATACTGTGTCAGAAAACCCTCCTGCACACACTGCACAAAAACTGACCCATCTATAGTACTCGAACTATAGTATTTCCAGTCAATACTTGGAAAGTTAAAGTCCCCCATAACAACTACCCTGTTACTCTCGCTCCTGTCAAGAATCATCTTTGCAATCCTTTCCTCGACATCTCTGGGACTATTCGGAGGTCTATAGACAACTCCCAACAGGGTGACCTCTCCTCTACTGTTCCTAACCTCGGCCCATACTGCCTCAGTAGATGAGTCCTCAAGCGTCCTTTCTACCGCCGTAATACTTTCCTTGATTAACAATGCCACACCCCCCCCTCTTTTACCATCTTCTCTGTTCTTACAGAAACATCTAAATCCTGGAACCTGCAACAACCATTCCTGATTTTAGTTTTTCTACCAGTCTGCCATATGGTAATTTGTGAAACGCCTTACTAAAGTCCATATGAACTACACCCACAGCCCTTCCATCATCACTTTTCTTTGTCAACTCTTCAAAAAAACTGTATTAAGTTGGTGAGACATGACCTTTCCCGTCGAAAACCACATTGCCTGTCACTAACCAGTCCAATTTTACTCAATCGTGCATATATTGTGTCCCTCAGTATATTTTACAAAAGCTTCTCCGCCATTGATAACAGACTCACCGGCCTATAATTTGCTGGATCACCTCTGCTTCCTTTCTTAAACAAAATAACAACATTCTCTATTCTCCAGTCCTATGGAACCTCGTCTGGGTCAAATAGGATCTGACTATATCTATTAAGGCCCCAGTTGTTTCTCCCCTTGCCTCCCAGAGTGACCTGGGATAGATCCCCTACGACCCCGGGGACGTGTCTACCTTAATCCAATTTAGGACATTCAACACTTCCTCCTTGGATATATTGACATTCTGAAGCGCGTTCGCATCCCTATCCCTGATGTCAATATCCATAATCTCCTTCTTGCTGGGAATGCCGAAATAATGTACACATTAACCATTACACCCACTTCCTGTGGTTCCACTAATAACTTCACTCTATTGTCCTGAGTCGTCTAGCCTTTCTCTTGCTACCATCTTGCTCCTAATATATGCATAAACGCCCTGGGATTCTCTATCATGTTTGCTGAATACATCTCATGGTCTCTTTAGCCCTCCTAATACCACGTTAACTTCCTTCCTACTTCCACTCTACTCCTCAAGGGCTTCGTAAGTTTCGAGATGCCTAGTCGTATTGTACACTTCATTTTTCCTATTGATTAAGCTTAACCTCCCCAATCCTGCCATTTCCGTTCTTAATTTTTGCAGTGGCATGCCTGCCCTGCAGTTCAATCAACTTGCCTTTACAAACCTCCCACATGTCAGCCGTGCATTTGTCCCAAATTGCCGCTCCCAATCCACATTCCCAAGTTCATCCCTAACTTGGATGTAATTGGCCTTCGCCCAACTAAGTACCCTCGACCGCGGATCACTCGTGTCCTCAGCCATGACTAATCGAAATCGGATGGAATTATGGTCGCTAAGGCCAAAATGGGCCCCACTGAATCATCAATCACCAGGCTTGGCTCATTCCCAATACCAAGCCCAGTATGGCCCCCTCCATCGTTGGATTTTCAACCTAAAGTATCAAAGCGTCCTGCTGCATACGTCTAAACATTTGCTCTCCATCGGAGCCCCTGATGGAAGGAATTCGCAGTCATTATTGGGCAAATCTAAACTCAGTCATCAAAACTGCACTGCTTTTTTTTCTACACCTTTTCAGTTTCTCATTATACAGCGGCTCCTCTGTCTCCTGCGGGCTGTTGGGAGGTCTATAGTACACTCCCAATATTGTGATTTCTCCTTTCTTACCTTGATCTCTACCTATAATGCCTCACTACAAGCTCTCTCCCATGTGTCTTCCCCCAGCACAGCTGTGGTATGCTCCATAATCAGGAGTGCTTCACCACCACTTATTTAGCTTCCCCTTTGTCCGGACTAAAACAACGATATACCGGAATGTTAAGCTGTCATTCCAGTCCGTCCGTTAACCACGTCTTCGTTATTGCAATTACATCACAGTTCCTTGCAATCATCCAGGCTCTCAGTTCATCTGTCTTACCTGTTACACTTCTTGCACAACAGCAAACACACTCTCGATCACAGTCCGGCTGAGCCCCGCGGCTTCCCTTTGCTTTCCCTCTTCCCTCCATCTCAGTTTCACTTATTTCCTCAGTAATTTCACTTACTGGCCCGCTTTTACTGTGCCCACCCTACTGCCACACGAGTTTAAACCCACGCCAACAGCACTAGCAAACCTCCCTCCCAGTATATTGGTGCCTCTCCGTACTTTTTATACAGGTCCCACCTTCCCCAGAAGACATCTCAATGATCCATATATCTAGAGCCCTGCCCTCTTTATTGTCACAAGTAGGCTAACATTCACACTGGAATGAAGTTATTGTGAAAAGTCCCTAGTCACGACATTCCAGCGCCTGTTCGGGGAGGGAGAATTCAGAATGTCCAAATGTCCAGAGCCACGGAGGGAGAATTCAGAATGTCCAAATGATCTAACAGCATCACTTTCGGGGCTTGTGGGACGAAAACAGAACACCGGAGGAAATCAACGCAGACACATTGAGAACGTGCAGACGCAGCACTGGTAGTAATCCTGAGATTGCTAACCTGGAGGTCCTGTTTATTAGCACCCAATATTACTCACTGAATTGTCTTTGCAGGATATGATTCCTCATCCTGCCCATTGCATAAGTACCAATGTGGATAATGACATCAGTATTTTAACCATCCTGTTTCAGGATGCCCTGTAGCCGTTTAGAGACATACAGGACCCTGGCACCAGGGAGGAAGTACACCCTAAATGGCATACCTAATTGAGAGGAGAACAGCCACAGTAGGCTCCTGCTTACTTGCCTGCCCCTCGAGGCGGTCACCCACCTAGCTGCCTTAAAGTGTTTTATGACCACCTCCCTGAAGCTAGTATCTATTATATCCTCTGCCCCCTGTTTTGGAAGTGATTGGGTCAGTGGTCTCATCGCAGTTCATGCACGCCGGTGAGAAGGATTTTTCTCGCCAGTGTATAGGCGTATAGACTTCTTTGTAGTTGGGAATTCGGTGCTTCAAAGGGTAGTCAGAGTGGAATACTCTCTGATAGAAGTGTGCAACCACGGTCCACATTAGATGAATATGAGGTTGATCGAGGGCGGTGCCGAACGCGGCACATGGAGGTTGGACGCAACCCTCAGGGTGACAAGTACTTCTGCTAAAAAAAACTTCAAATGCCATAGGCGAATATGATACTAACAACCGGAACAGAAAAGTCTCACCTTCCGAGTTCTGGGAGGCACTGAAGGCTGTGATTTGAGGATAAATTATCTCCTTTAAGGAACACAAGGAAAGGGAAGAGAGGTGGCTCGGCAGCCACTGATGGACTCCATTCTGGAGGCTGACAGAAGATACTCTGAGGCCCGACCGGAGAACGTTTGATGTAATCGAAAGACGTACTAATTGATTTTATCCTGCAAAATCTTATTTTATCACCACGAAACCAGAGCACCAACTTCGTCAGACATGGGGGCCGTTCCACAAGCGAGGAGACAAGGCTAGCCGTCTGCTAGCCCAGAAATCAGGCAGCCACGACTGAAATAGCACAGGTAAAGAATATCAGAGGCGGACCGATAGCCAACCCCCCCACCCCCCCCCCCCCCCCAAAAAAAGCGCATCACAGTGTTCGAGGCGATCTACCGGGGACTGCACAATTCAGAACCCCCAATGAGGATTCGGACTGAAACAATTTGTCAAAGGGCTGGACATGCCTATCATGCATAGATAGATGGAGGGGACGGGAATCACCAGTAGGACTGGGAGAGGTCATGGACAGCGTCAACTACATGTAGACGGAGATGGCGCTGTGACTCAACGCGTTCCCGGTGCACATCTACAAAACAATTGTAAACGGCATCAGCCCGGCATTGTGGGAAATGTTCGCAGATGTTCGCAGACTCGTGCGCGATGTGCAGTTTACCTCCAAGGCTAATACAAGCCACCATATTGCTGATTCCAAAAACTTACAATGACTCAACGGAATGTGTATTATACAGACCCTTGTCGCTGCTGAATGCAGACGCGGAAATGCTCACAAAACTGCCTGGCTAAGCAGGTGGAGAACTATATGCCTAGGGCTGTCGCAGGCCAGACGGGCTTTGTTATGAGTAGTCAGCTCACAGAGAACATCAGACGATTGCTGATCGTGATAAAGTCCCAATCCGATGACAGAACACCAGAGGTGATCGTCTCCCTTGACGCAGAACATTCCTTCGACAGAACTGATTGGAAATGCCTCATTAAAGTACTAGAGAAGTGTGGGGGGAGAACAGGTTTCCCTCAGGTAAATCTCCTGTACAACGCTCCCCCAAGACGAGAGTAGGACCAACGGCACGATCTCTGAATACTTCAGCTGCACAGATGCACAAGGCAATGGTGCCCACTGTCCCTGCTCCTATTCGGCAATCGAACCGATGGCGATCGCCCTCAGAGAGGCAAGTAGCTGGAAGGGTATGCGAAGAGGAGTCAGAGAGCACAGATCTCGCTCTATGCGGATGGCCAGCTCCGATTCACCTCGGATCCACACAGCGGCATGGAAGGAGTCATGAATTTCCGGAGAGAGTTTTGAGCCTTCTCGGACTACCAACTGAACCTAAGCAAGATTGAAGCAATTTCTGTCAACCCGAGAGATGAAGAAAATGAGCTAGATGAGCTGCCACTTAATGTCGCACCAAACAAATACCGCTACCTGGGGATCCAGATTGCCCATATCTGGACACGGATCCACCAGTGGAGGTGACCAGAATGGAAGAGAAAGTAAAAAAGAACCTGTTGAGATGGGGTACTCTCCAGCTGTCCCTGGCAGGTAGTGTACAGACGACCACGATGACCATACTGCCTCGGCCCTAACCCTAACCCTAACCCTAACCCTAACCCTAACCCTAACCCTGTTCAGGTCCATAGCGAACGCTGTCCCGAAGGCTTTTTTCAATTCGATAGGTCATATTATGGCATGTGATGTGTTTGCGTGTGCGTGTGGGATGTGTGTGTGTGTGTGTGCGTGTGGAGGGGGGCGGGGGGGGGGGGGGGGCTGTGGTTGAATCCAAATATCTACGAAAACGTCCGAAAAAGAAGAAGAAACATGGGGCCTGGCCCGCCCAAACCTACAGTACTATGACTGGGCAACAACGGCGCAAAGAGGGAGGGGGTGGGTGAAAGAACCAGGCACCGAATGCGTGAGGATGGAGTAGACTTCCTGTCCAGGCACCGAGTCTCCGGGCCTTAGCCAGGGCAGCACTCCAATCCCCGCCAAGAAAACACTCAATGAGTGCAGTGGTTGTACCTACGCGCAGAACATGGAACCAAATGAGGTAATCCTCCGGCTTGACCGAAATATCCAGCAAAGTCTCTTTCTGCGGCAAACATAGATTCACAACAGACATATTTGACGATACCTTGGCGGGTTTAGACAGAACGTGGGGACATTGCCAAGGTTAAATACTTTTACACTGAAGACATACGAGGAACTCTGGCGGAACTGGACGGGGAGACTGGAGCTACCTCCACAGAACTGAACACTGCAAGGAGGCGATAACTAACCATGGAACCCGAGAAACACAATTCTGGAGGAACTACTGAATGCGGGCAGTCAGAGAAGGGAAACCGTGGTGACCTGCACAGCCGACTATTAGAAAGGACATGCTCCCACTCGACGAAACATGGAAAAAATGGGTGGAAGAGATAGGGACAGAAATAGGGTGGGGAGTCGGGAGCAAAGCACTGAGTATGGCCAATACCACCTCAACATGTGCAAGCCTAGCCCTCCTGCAGCTGAAAATGGTGCACAGAGCACACAGGGCAAGAACCCGAATAAGCAGGTTCTTCCCGAATGTGTAGGACAAATATGAATGATGTCAGGGACGCCCGGGCAACGATGCCCACACGTTCTGGACATGCCCAAGACTTGTTGCGGTTTGTTCTTGGAAGTACTGTGGAAGGTGGTGGGGGTGAAGGTAGAGCCGTGCCCATGAATGAAAGCATTTCGGGTATCGAACCAGGCAGAACTATTCATGGGGCAGAAGGCCGAGGCTCTTGTCCTTCGTACCCTGCTCGACTGACGATCAGCAGCCCGACACACCGCTGCAGACTGGGTGGCAGACCTCTCGGAATCTTTCAATGATAAGATCAAGCTCGAAATCCGAGGGTCAGAAAGCGTCTCCCAAAAAGCGTGTAGCCAATCCACCAACTCGTTCAAAGACCTGTTCGACGCCAACCAAAAGAGCGAGGGCAAGGAGGTGCCTAGGAGAGAGCGAGGAACCAACAGGGAATGGGAGGGATGGAGGAGACCTGAGAAAGAGGAGGCCGAGGACCGCAAAATAGTTGACACAGATATAGAGTGCTCTGAGCAAGGCCACAATACATGGAATCCCCAAAATGCGATGGAGAGGTGGCGGGCGGAACCAGAAGAGGATGGGGCCAGAAAGGGGGGGGGGGGTTGGAAACCCTACACACATGTAAACACAAGGTAACTTCCCAATGTATTAGAAGCGACCCAGGAAAGGACTCTAAAACAACAAAACGAGGTGGGCGGGAGGGACCAATTGGTTGTGGGGAGGGTGGATCGATACAGAGGGAAATATCTTGTGATTTGTAACCGACTCATATACACCTGTTGAATGTACGGTGTATTCAATTTAAAATCCCAACCATTAAATATATATTCAATGACATTTCTGGTACCCCGTTTTCGGAAGAGCAGGTCAAAGGATAGAACCAATCGTCTGAGAAAAAGAAAAACACAGCGCCTCATCTGCTTTTCAAATGTTCGATCCCTTACTTTTAAACACGACAGTCCAGTTCTAGATTCTCGCACCACAAGGAACATCCAGTCAACATTCACCTTGTAAACACTTCTCAGGGGTTGTTTCTATTTCAGGCAAGTCGCAACTCACTCTCTGAACTCCAGTGGACAGACAGCGTGTCTGTTAAACGCTTTTTCAAGCAAAATCCCGCTCATTCGGGTAATAATTTAGGAAAACGTCCTGCGAATTTCTTCCAAAGTATGAGGTCAAATGTTGAGGTCTCAGCACACCACGCCTATGGCATACGTTATTATATGTTGCAAACTGGGAAGGGATTACCAACAAACCCGACCCATGGTTTTGATGGCTGACAAGGACACCAGCGGGACTTTTCGACCCTGCGATTGTCAACTAGATTTCCCCGTGACTGTCCCCCTCGACTCCGGGAAACCCATGCGCCAGAGTGGGAATGGAATATCCTGCCTGCGTGAACAGTCGGTAGATCGCTCACAAGATAAATAACACACTGATGCCTCCTCTCAGCATCATGTTGGCCAGACAATCTCCTTTTTGGACAGCACATCCAGGGCCGATTAGTTCAGTTCGTTGGACTGCTAATTCGGAATGTGCAGCGATGGCAATGGTATGGGGCTCAGTACCTATACCTGAACACACGCAGTCAACTTCAATTTGTCCGGGAAAGGGAAAAATATCAAGAATTTGATCAGAAGCTATTTCTGGTCCGAACTGGTGGGATGTGGGACAGAGAGAATGTTGCCTTTCTGCCCAAAATAGATTTGGCTTACCAAATTGAGCAACGTAAATATGTTGGTGCAATTCGTGGTACATAGGCCGTCCATCCCTATGATTGGTTACTCGAATCATGCATTATTTCGTTTGACTGTTTTCATAGGCATAATGCTGTGCTGGAAAAAGCCAAAATAAAAATGCGATTCCATGATTGTGCGACGGTTGCTGAAAATTCCGGACGTGCGCTCTTAGGTACCACAACTTTTCCTGACAGGTATTCAGTATAGCTCACAACCTGACACTTTTACGTATGTTAGAACGGGCATTTATTCACACCGAATGATTCGGTTCTCTGTGAACCAAAGGAAACTGTTCAAGCTTTTGAATTAGATAGAACTTGGGAACAGTATTATTGCCCGCTGCCGTGTCTGTGACAATGCTTCGGCCTACCAGACTCCACTTGTCAAACGTTCAGCACCCTTTTCTCCTGCGGTACAATTGCTGTGATCCTTTGACTAGTTTAGTGCAGCATGAAAACTGTGACTTGTGTCACTTTCCCGTAATTTTCAGATATCAATTAAGAATGTAGGCACGAAAGTACGTGATAATGAAAGGGGCGTGGGTGGACCGGGTTAGTGAGCGGCTGGAATGCCACCCGTCTTAATATTATGCAAATTTGGCAACGTTTCTATAGTCTGCATGCTGATAATGTTATTATGTAGCATTACCTGACAATACATTCATTGTAAAATCCACAATAGTTTTAATAATCTATGCGAATGTGAATTTAGGCTAATCGCAATTCTTGTAAATATTTGGCTAACATCACCAAGTTCAATGCAAACGTCAGCGTTTTTAATGAGCACTTACCCCTTTCTTTCTCGCTGAATGCGTCTTCTGTGTAGTGAATATGGCGTTCATTTTGTTACAAATAATGTCGCTATAATGTATAAACTGGTTGCAAATAGGTTCTATTACATTTTTGACATGTTGGCTAATAATTAATATAATCATTGAAAGCGTGCTACATTTAGGAATAACATTGCCATCTTTAAACAGCATTGATTCGTTAAACGGAAGGTCATGCCAAACAAATCTCATTGAACGTTGTGAAAACGTGTCCAGTGGCGGAGAGGGGAATAGCTATGAATGCCATTGATATGGGTTTCCAGAGCACATTTGATCAAGTCGCACACAGGAGGCTGCTAACAAACATGGAAGCCCACCGAGTTGAGGGCACATTATTGACATTTTCCTGAAATTGGTTCAGTGGCGGGTTGCACAGAAGATGGTAATGGACAACTACTACAATTGGCAGGAGGTGAGTTACTGGTGGCCAAAGGGATCGGCCTTTGCGTCCTCAGTGGTTAACAGTGTGCATTAATGCCTCGATGGTGACATTGAAAATACCTCAACATTTGCGACGATACAAGTTAAGTGGCATTGTAGACAGCCTAGATGACAGCGCCAAATTGTAAGGAAATGTGACAGACTAGGTGCATGGGTTATCCATTTTGAACAAAAAGGAGAGAGCCGAGTTATTTCTAAATGTAAAGAGGTTAGGTACAGTGGATGTCCAAAGTGACTCGGGAGTACAGGTGCATGGGTCCTGACATGCCAGGAACAAGTGAAGAAAATAATCAATAAGGAAAATAGAATGCTGACCTTTATATTTAGAGGATTGGAAAATAAAGACACGGGAGTTATGATGCAACTATACTAACCCACGTGAGACCCCCCTTGGAGTATTGTATTCTGTCCATCAAACCTCAAAAAGGACATTTTGGCCTGGGAAGGAGTGCATCTTAGATTTACAAAGTGATATCAGGATTAGGGGTTGAGTTACGAGGAGAGATTAGACACATTCGACCTGTTTTCGCTAGAACATAGAAGGTAAGGGGTGCTGTGATCAAGATACTAACAGGGAAATGCAGGGTATATAAAGATGAACTATTTCCATTGGTTGGAGATTTTAAAACTTGGGGCAGAGTTTAGAAATTAGGGCGAAACGGTTCAAAAGAGGTGATAGGAGGAAGTTCTTAATTCAAAGAATGGATGATGTTTTGAACTCTTTTCCACAAATAATAGTTGAAGCTAGAACAGTTATTAATTTTAAATCTGGGATTGATAGATTCTTGATAAATAAATATATTAAGGCACTATTGGCATTTGGCAGGTATATGGTGTTAGATCAGAGGTGAGCCATGAGCTTATTGAATCACGGGACTGTCTTGCGGTACTGAATGGCCGACTACTGTTCCTCTGTCCCTTGAAAGTATTGATTGAAGAGATTTGTACACGTTGACGAATGCCGCTTTTGTTTCGTATTTGGAGTCTGGCTAATGGGAAATAAATGAGAAAAAAAATCGATTCATCCGTAGGGGAACTGACCAGATTAACTGCAAACCAGATTTGCGCCAAATTTTACATTTTACACAAATCAGTGTAATGGGAGATTTTGTTATTTGGAAAACAACGTCACAACTCGATCTGCCGCAAAATGTTTTCAATGAAAATGAAGCTAATCTGAGAGAAACTGAACACGAACTGAATACTGGGCAAGCGATAAATAGAATACTTCCTGATTTGCATTAAACCCGAGGGGAATATTATGTCACAGATCTTGAGAGCACAGAAAGAACCCTTTTGGCCCATCATGTATGCACGGCAATCACGCAGGTATCTGTTCAAATCCAATTTCCCAACACTTGGCCTTGTACACTATGGCGATTCAAGTACACAACGAAATGCTTCTTAAACGATTTGAGCGCACCTGCCTCTACCGTCCTTTGAGGCAGTGAGTAGCAGATTTTCATCACCCTGTGTTTTTTTTTCTCAAAAGCACTTTAAATCTCTGCCCGTTAGCTTGAATCTATCCCCTGGTTATTTCCTCCTATATTAAGGAAATTATTTATTTTTATATACCCATCTAATAATTTTCTCATAATTTCTTCACTTCAATCTGCCTTCTTTGCTCCAAGGAAAATAACCGAAACGGAACCAACCTCGATTCCAGGCTTAAACCCTCCCACCCAGACAACATCGTGGTAATTCTTTCTGAATCATTTCTAAAACAATCACTTCCTTGCTATAATGTGGCGAACAAAACTGCATTCAATATTCCAGCTACGAGCTAATAAACGTTTCATGCAGGTCCATCATAGCGCCTGTGCTCTGATACTCTATGCATTGTCTCAGAAAGGCAAGTAATCCATATACCTTCTGAAGCACCTTATCGACCTGTCCAGGTATATTTTGACATGCGCTCTAAGATCTCTTCGGACTTCTGTACTTCGCAGAGTCCTAGCCTTCATTGTGTATTGCACTGCTTTGATAGTCAGCTCACAGTACATCATCTGCTATCTACCTATATGTTCCTAAGATACGGAATAACATCATCCATACATATTTTTATGGATTTATGTAATTATCCTAATGGTTCTGCACATTTAAATGCAACTATTTTGAATGAGAGAATGAAAAATTCACCGCGACCTATAAATGTCCATGACTTCACAGCATCAGCCAGCTCTCTTGCAGACTTATAAGCAGTCACGTTGGCTAACAGAGACACTGTTGATCTTACATCAATTACTTGTTTCACTTGACTTAAATGGAGACAAATTGAAGCTACACAATGCACACTTAGCTCCATGCTAGCGTATCAGACTGTCCAGGGCGGGAAAGATCACTTGGTTGCATGGTGTACCCAATATAACCTCTCTCTCTATCTCTGTGAAACCAAGGAACTGTTCATCAACTCAGGAAGCACAGTATGACACACGCCTCTGCCTACATCAATGGCTCCGAAGTGTAGATTTTCGATAGCTTTAAGTTCCTGAGGGGTCACCATCACGAGAAGACTGCCCTGGTCCACTAACGTTGATGCAACAGTTAAGAATGCCACACAAAGTCTGTACTTCTTACGGAAGCTAAAGAAATTCTGCAAGCCTCCATCGACTCTCAGAAACCTCTACAGATGGGAAGCATGGTAGCACAGTGGTTAACAAAGTTGCTTCACAGCTCCAGTGTCCCAGGTTCGATTCCCGGCTGTGGTCACTGTCTGTGCGGTGTCTTCATGTTCTCCCGTGTCTGCGTGGATTTCCATCGGGTCCTCCGGTTTCCTCCCAAAGTTGTGCAGGTTAGGTGGATTAGCTATGCTAAATTGCCCTTCTTGTCCAAAAAGGTTAGTTGGGGTTAAGGGGATAGGTCGCAAGTGTTGGCTGAAGTTGGGTGCTCTGTTGAAGGCCTGGTGCAGACTCAACGGGATGAATGGCCTCCTTCTGCACTGTAAATGCTCTGATTCTATGTGCCACGGAGAGCATACTATCTGGCTGCATCGGTGCTTGGTATGGCAACTGCTCGGCCCACGATCGCAAGAACCTGCAGTGTGGCGAACTCAACCCAATGCATCACACAAGATTTCCACCCTCCGTTTGATTCTGTCTACACATCCCGCTTCCTCAGGAAGGCAGACAGCATGGCCATCACTCCCTCACAACCAGGCGTTTGCCCTTTTCCAGACTCTTCCATCAGGCAGAACTTACAGGAGTCTGAAGACCCATCCAGACTGAGGAACAGCTTCTTCCCCACAGTTACCAGACTCCTCAACGACTCCCCCTTGGACTGATCTGTTCCCTATAAGACACTACTCACGATGCTCTATGTTGCTCTTGCTTATTTTGCATTTGTTTGTTATTTTGCCCTTGGTCCATACTGTAGCTAATTATTTATTTGTCGAGATACTATGTGCTTTTTCGCATTCACTGTAACTATCTACGTTTTTGTCTACCATGTACGTACGTTTCCTTGGCCACAGAAAAATACTTTTCATAAAACCTCGGCACATGTGACAATACACCAATCAATGAAACAATCAAATCAACTAATAAATTAATCAATCAATCAAGATCGTTTGCCTCCTAAATTTGTTTCCTGCTTTCCAGCAATCTTTCCATAGTTCAGCATTGAATTGTGTTATCTATTGTTGTTTAATAACTCTTATTTAAAGGAAATATAACTTAATACGCTTTAAACATACTAAATATCTAATTTGTTGGTGTGATATTTTGTTTCCCTCGTCTTGGTATTTCTATTTCAATGGACTGCGATATTTCACCAAAAAAATGAAATACGACGAATCACATTCGCTTCGAGGAAAATGGTGCTATATTTTCAATCATTAAATGTCCCATGCTTTACTAATTAACATCACAAATATTGATTGATGATCGGATTAATTAATAGTCTAATTAAATGGCGGAGCAGTCTTGATGGACTGACTGGCCTACTTCTGCTGTTATCCCTTGTGGCCCTATAGCCATATGATTATGTTAAAGCACTAGAAATCCACAAGCCATGATAATTCCTTGGGGACACATATTCCAATCCAACAACCACAGCTTTTCGAATTACAAGGCAGTTAATAAATCTGGAAATACTCTCATTAATTATGGTATCTGGTTCACTAATGCCAATTAGCGAAGGATAATTGCCACAATTATCTGGTATGGACAATAGGTGACTCCAGAACCACAGCATTGATTCTCAACTGCCTTCTGAAATGTCCCCGGAGACCACCCAAATCAATGAGCATGAGGTATAGACAACACTTTTTGACATTGCAGGCGACGCCCAGATCTCATGAACAAATAGTAATAAAACAAGATTTGCAATACAATGCGACATTTAGTAAATGACGAGATTATTTTTCACTGTCTTCGATCAGAATCCTCGGGAAAAATAATCAGATATGTTTGAAATACATACATTTATTTGTTTGACATTACTGGGTCTTGCATAATACCATTTTGATCCATTTTTCTAATGAAATTACTGAACTTATATTTTTTTCTGGTCTTGCAGATCATTCGACAGTTTGTCGTTGAATAGGATATTAACAAAACTGTCCACTTTAGTAATCTGTTAGAGAAGGGATAGTATTGGATTGACATTGCTTAAATAGTGTTTTCGAGAGACTGAAATTCAGTCGGCTGTTGAGTGGCTGTCAAATCGCCGATTGGACGTTTGTTTACCGCCAAAGTTTTTGCAAATTAGTTTTTGCTGAAAGCATCGCATGACGACTGGTTGAAAATATATATATATGTATTCAGCTGATCTGTTGTGAACATTGGTAAATAATTAATCAGCGAACCGCAGGAGCCGGTGTCACAATAATCTCCATCTGGAATAATGGGGGAGCACAGCACAGCAGTGCAAAACGCGAGGGGACGGTGTTCACAACAATGTTAAGGCAAGAGGATGATCCATCTCGAGCTGGTTCAAGATTATTTGCGTTTCAATAGTGCTCAATAAACCTAACAAACTCCAGGGCAAAGCAAGCCTTTCCGTCTGCATTGATCATCAAAAACATGCACTATCTCCACTACTTACATACAATGGCAGCAGTGCATCGCAGGAACTCCCCAAACCTCGGCCAAAAGCACTTATTGTACGAGCATGCGAGCGTACGAATGAGTAGCAGCAATGGACCCGTCTTGCTCGGCAAATGATAAAATCATGGCTTATCTGATTGTGGTGTCAATTCATTCCTGCACAATATTCCCTTAGATTCCTTTGCTGGTCAAGAGTCTATATGACTCTACCTAATAAATATTTAGCGCTCTTGCTTCCACTGTTCTCGTGAGAGGAGACTTCCACGGCCTCACGGCATATCGAGGGAGAAAATAAATCCGATCTGCGTCTTAAACTAGAGCCCCATTATAGTTAAACGACGTACCCTTGTTCTCACATCTCCCACAAAGGGAAGAAACCTTACAGCACCCACTCAGTAAATGTCTTCAATATCTCATGTGCTCCAACAACTTAACCTCATTCTTCTGGGCTACAGTGCATACCGCTCTAAACTGCCCTCGATGTCCTCTTAAGATAAGGATTAACACAGGGAAACACTCAGATAAACTTTCTCTGAACTGCTACTAAAGCAACTATGCATTTTCTTGGGAAGAACAAAAGTGTACATAGTTCTCCTATGAAGTCTCACAAATGTATTGTGCAACTGTAGTATCACCTCCCTTTTGTCATATTCAACTTCACTTGCAATAAAGGCAAAATCATTGTCCCTGAAAGAGTACGTTTTGTGATTCGTGTACTCGGCCACTCAGATTTTTTTGTAGCACAGAGTACTGCAATATTTCTCCATTTAAGTAATATGCTGATTTTCTATTGTTCCCTCCAATATGGACGGTTGGACATTTTCTCACATTTGACTCTGTCTCCAAAATCACATCATTAAGGAACTTATTAGTCAGGTACGACTTCTCTTTCATAGAATGATATTGACTCTATTAAATTGAAATAAGATTTTCCACCTGCCCAGCAATATCCATTTTTATACTAGTTTCCTACATCTTCCCAAGATTGAGTTTTGGTGAACTAGCCTGTAAAGTCCTCCTCTCGGCCTCCCTAATTTCTTGCCAAATGAGTTACATTCGCTGATTTACAAGATAATAGGACCTTCATAAGCTTCTTTATTTTTTGGAAAAATAAGAGAAATGCACATGCGAACTCAACAGCAAACACATGATCTCTAAATCTTAGAATCATAAGGGCAGAAGGCCGATGAGATGACGAGCTCCTTCCGCTAAGTCTCGAATCCACCTACCATTCCGACTTGGAATTATATCTGCGTTCCTTCATTGCAGTTGTATAAACATGTTGACACTATGTGAGTACCTACATCAGATTGACTGCAGCTGTTCCATACTGAGCATAAAAATATCAAGGGCTAACAGGGATTGGCAGCAAATGTTGGCTTTCTCCCTGATTCCATCATGCTATTAAGAAGAAAAATATGCATTCTCCTTGATGTCAGCGAGTGAATCTGCATATTACGTATGCAATAGTTTCATATTTTGCATAAAGGTTGGTCTCTTCCTTGAGGACTACGACTATTCGTTCTGAAACAAGCAAACAGGAAAGACGTCCACCCAGCATCTTACATAAAATATTCCATAAGTTTTCCATGCATCTCATTGAGATCAAATTTAGTCTCTTCCAAACCCCGAGGAAGGTACGTCTTTTCCAGTCAATCATGGCTCACGTGCGCATTTGTGGAAAAGTGCAGTGTACATATGTTGCATTTCCTGCAAGGAAAGATTATTGTTTGCCAGTTAAACAGAGAAAAATAGTATTGAGTGCTTCTCGTATTGTCTCACCAAGTCCATATATAATTGCAATGCAATTTCTTTGCATTGACCGAATGGTGGCACAATGGTGTGCACTACTTCCTCACAGCGCCAAGGACCCCGGTTCAATTCTGGCCTTGGGTAGCTGTCTGTGTGGTGTTTGCACTTTTTCGCCACATCTATATGTGTTTCCTCCAGGTGCTCCAGTTTCCTCCCAGAATCCTACATACGCAGGTTAGATGGACAGGCATTATAAAATTGGCGCTCAGTGTCCAGGGATATTTGATTTGTATACAGTGAAAATTATTGTTCCTTGCATGCGAAACAGACAACGCACACCGTACATAGCGAAGGAAGAGACTGCAGAATGTAATGTTGCAGTAAGAGCGAGGGTGCAGAGAAAATATCAACTTAATACAAGATAGGTTCATTCAAAATTCTGATGAACTTCTCGGGAAGACGCTGTTTTTTAGTCGGTTGGGACATGACCTCAAACGTTTGTGTCTCCTTCCTGACTGGGAAGGTGGAAGAGAGTATGACCGGGGTGCGTGGGGTCCTTAATTAGGCTGGCTGCCTTTCCGAGGCTGCGGGAATTGTAGACAGAGTCAATAGATGGGATGCTGTTTTGCGTGATCGATTGGGCAACATTGAGGAACTTTTGTCGATTCCTGCGGTCTTGGGCAGTGCAGGATCCATCCCAACTGTGATACAACGAGATAGAATGCTTTCTATGGTGCATCAGTAAAAGTTGGTGAGAGTCGTAACCGACATGCCAAATGTCCTTAGTCTTCTGAGAAAGTAGGGTCGTTGGGGGGCGTTCTTAACTATAGTATCGGCATGAGGAGACAAAACAGGTTGTTGGTGTTCTGGACACCGAAAAACATGAATCTCTCGACCGTTTCTATTTAGTTTTCATTGATGTAGCCAGGGGCATGTTCTCCACTACGCTTCCTGAAGTCGATCACAATCTCCTTCGTTTTGCAGGCATTGAGGGAGAGATTGTTGTCCTCGCACCAGCACCAGCTTTTCTATCTTATTCCTGTACTCCGTCTCGCAATTGTTTGACAGTCTTATACAGGTTTCCGGGAGCAGCTGCATGGTCCTAGATAGGGTGCTCTTTCAGAGGGTCGGTGCAGGCTTAATGGCCCTCAGGGCCTACTTCTGCACTATAGAGATTCTATATTGCAATGCTTTATTTATTATATGTAAACAGGTGACTCAGGTTTCGAATTGTTCACTTTGTCTGCACGTTATCTTTCTGTAATGTGTGAGCAAAGACCACCAGGCCAATTCTGAGTCCAAAAATGTTCCAGTTTCTCACCCTTCAGACATGAGTTTGCTTTTACATTACACGGTGGATATCAGCGTAATTTTCGATATCTATCCCAATTGTCTCCTTCTTGCCCATTACTTTACTGGATAATTCATTTCATGGCTTGTTGACGACACCCACAAGGCATGTTTTCACACCCAACGTTGCAATGTCAAAATCTTGAAAAAATTATTATTGTGTCCTCATCTGGTCTTTGATACTGATTGGAAATAGAGGAAGCCCAAACATACATTTTAGAGAAAACGGGTCCATGCTGCCTCTGAACTATTTTTGTCATTATCCGTACCTCATTCAACGCTATAAAGCACAAGCATTTGGAACATAGCATTGTGCAATGATGTGTTGGTGCATGTCAACTTGTCGAATGTTTACTTTTCTGATAATCGAAAGAAGCTACACCTCCCTCATATACAGTGCTACGTACATCATATAAAAAGTAATAGCAATGTCAAGCGCGATTTCCCTTCCACATGCATGTGAATTATCTAATAATACGCACAACGTTTCTGTGACGCTTGACCCTCGACTGCTTCAATCACTTACCGGCACCAAATGTACAAGTGAAACACAACAAACTGTTTATTTATAACAAACGTAGTGGTAAGACATGCAATACTTAGAATAACAGCCAGGTTATCTACTACTCCTCTCTTTTACAATCCCACACTGTCGCCATGCATATGAAAGACAGACACACAAAGAGGGAGGGGAGATGAACAAATAATAAGTGGATTAATATAAATTGAAATATGAATGTCCTTGCTTCGGATGCTGACATCGTCTGTCTGGGCTGTCTGTCCTCCCATGATGTGGAGTGATCGGAACCACCGATTGGATAGCTAACAAGGATCTTCTGGTGGTGACATTCAGGCAGAACTCCTGTTTGCAGAATTCTCTCACAGTCTCAGGATTGGGTTTCCAATTGCAGCAGAATATCACAGCCTTTTGGAGGTAAGAACAGAGCTCCCCACACGGATTTCTGACACGCTTTTAAGACTGCTGACCTTGCTTTCTGCTGGTGGCTTTTCTAAATTTCCTTAAGATTGTATCTGTCACCCCTCAAACCACTGAGACTTGTCTCAGCCCGAGTTTTCGTCTTGCTTCGTTTCCAGTCTCACTAGCACGACCTCCTAGAATGTCCTCCAGCTGTGCTGAGGAGGCACCAGAGTCTCCACTCGGGCGTCTCAGAGATATTTACCCCTGCAGCAAGTAGAAACTCAAAGAGCCTCCTTCAGATTTGAGTTCAAAATTAAATTATCCTCTCCCAGGTAATGAACTTTCCAGAATGGTTAGCACCAATCTGCATAGATTATCGGATACGTCCCAGCGTTCAGAAACAGCTCAGTGGCCGCCAGCCAAATCCATCAAGACGAGGTAACTCTGATTTCAGACGAAGAAGAACATCCAGATGGAGGTCCCTTTAACAAAAGTAAACTGAAGTCCATCTTAAAGGCATAGGTCCCAGTAATTGTCCAGGTACAAATATTAAAGATCAGAATAACAGAAATTAAAAGGAAAAAAAGGAACAGGCAACGATTAACTGGAAAATCCTTACACTCTCAAATTATGTTCTAGTTTACTGCGTATCGTATTATTAGAGGCATCTTCTATACTACTAGTGTCAAACTAACTGGTCTTCATTTAGTTGTTGTCAAATTCCCTCCTTTGTTGAATAGCGGAGTGACATGTATTGCCTCCCAAACTATGGACGGTTCTGGAATCGATGTAAATGAGATGATCATAAACAAAGCAATACTGCCCACCCAGCCTATTGTCCTATTATGCAACTTTTATTTCAATACAAAACTTTTTTAAAAAATAGCTTCCATGAGATAAATGTCGATGTTATACGAAAATGACATTTTCAAATTACTGGTGCAACTTTGAACGTAAATTCTGAATTTAAAAAAAGATTATTTTGTTTCTCACCCGTGTCTTTCAGACTTTTCCTCAGTTGATCCATTTCTACAAAATCAAATCAGAACTCATAAGCTGCTTTATCTTACCATCTAATGCAACAAATTTTATTTGCTCCCTCGTTATCTTTAAAACATTCATTTTTATTTTCGTTTCATGCGATGTTATAAAGCAAATAGAGTGACATTGCTGACGTACTTGCAATTGTGGAGTTTGCATAACAGGAGTAATGTCTCGCTGTTCCAATTGATTGATGGAAAGTAAAGAAAGGTCAGAAAATTATTCCCTTTACATAAAAAACGATTGAAAACAGAGATGAGAAAACATTGAGAATGAATATGACTCTGGGATTAATTGTAAAAAATTATTTGTTAATAAACGTGTTCATAAACGTATAACATTTATTGCCGCTCACTGCATTCCGGGTTTCCCAACGTTTTTCAAGCACGGAACGCCTAGCGATCTTCCATGAGCACTGCGGAACCCAAAACATTTATACAATGATGATACTCATTGTTTGCTGCAAAGTAGTTCCAAACAGAAAAAGCAAGTACAAGCAATTATTTTGTAGCTATACCTAAGCATATATTAGGAATTACCAACAAGGAATTACGAAAAAGCACATAGTCACAAATACATTCGCCAGCTATATAGCCCCTCCAATTCATCCCATCTCCAAGCTTTCCTCCATGACGCCTTAGCTCCAATACCAGCAAGAAACAGCGATTGTAGGAGTTGCAATTCTGATCATAATTTTCCAAATCCATTATTGTAAAAATATTGAATTCTTATTTTTCTCATCCTTAATGGTAGGAGCGATGCTGGAAACTATTCTCGTATTGGACACAGGTCCACCTCTCTCCTTTCATATTCAGTTCTTAAACACCTTCTTCTCGCACATGTCTCGAGCACACACTCAGCCCTCGCGTAGACACGCACTCACCCCTTTCTCGAACATGCACTAACCGCTTTCTCTTATATACACTCACCTGCCTTTCTCACACATTCACCCTTCTCTTACAAACGCTCAACAACCTCTCGAATACATACTAACCCAACTCTCATACACACACTAACCCCGCTCCGCTGTCCTCCAGCTCGTTTTCTCTGGGATATCATCGCAGATGGCGGAGTGCTTTTCTGGCAAACCAACTGCGACAGCGAAGAATCGAAATGGATCAATCAGTGCAAGGCCTCGTGCAACACTATACTCTGACAGGCTGACTAGTAAACCAATTAGCATTCAGTAACTTAAGTGACCTTGCTCTGATTGGCCTATTTTATTTCTCTAATTTCATCAAATCTTTGCGCATTGGGAAAACCGTTGATTGTCATGTGGTTCCTTCCAGCTGCACAGGACTGAATCACCTGCGCAAACTCACGGTGATCCACGCACCCCAGTTTGGAAACGCCTGATAAGGGGAAATATTAAGAGCATCAGCTACAATCAATAAAGGATGAGCATCGCAGTCTTACAGATAACCTCGAATAATGGGTGCAATTTGACATCACACGAAAGGACAGATTGAAAGGCTATGAAATTTTAAAAATGGACCATGATGACATTGAGCTCAAAGGCACTATCATCTCACTTGAAAGCAATTTCGTGAGATGGAACTCAAAATTGGAATACCACTGGGCATCCGCTTAAGGCAAATAAAGTCTTCCAAAGGCAACAGTGATCATTACAACCAAGTGCACAGAACTTTCTGGGCTGCGAACCTGTTTCACGAGTGTTTAGGGATGGCTGGAATGGCAATTGAGCAAGGTTTTATACACACCATTGTATCGGCACAAAAGTGGTCAGAAAGGCTGAAGATCTGGGATTGAAAAGGTTAAAGCATCCGAAGAATTTGCCTTGTAAGTTAAAGAGCATGTATTTTTGAAATAACGAGGCACTCAGGGTTAATCACGCCTGGTATCTGCGTCGTTTCGAACTAGTGCTTTCAAGACCAGCCGGCAAATTCTCTAAGGTGCATCGTGAGCATCCTGATACGAATTGGCGGCAAACTGGTTAGCATTGCGGCCTCACAGCGCCAGGAGTCAAGATTCCATTGTCGACCTTGGGTGACTGTCTGTTTGGAGTCACCCCAAGTTACGTGCCATCCTGACTTGGAAATGCTTCGCTGTTGCTTCACTTAAAAATTCTGGATCTCTCTCTCTCATAGCGTGTATCTACACCAAGTGGACTGCAGGGTTTCAAGCAAACAGCTAGCTACCATTTTCGCAATTAGAGTCATGGATGAGCAATAAATGTTCCGAAAGCCAATGAAGCCAACATCCCGTGAGTAAAAAAAAAGTACTTCAAAGTGCTTCGTTGACTATTTTGTACTATTTGACTCCTTTGTCTTGCACACTCAGTTGCTGAGTTCCGGAATTCCATTTCCAACTTTGCTGCTCCCCTCTGAATCTGCGCTCATTTAATCCCAAGAGACGGGAATACTCCGGCCAATGTATTTGAATTTTCTCGCCGGCAGTGAACTCGGAAAAGCGGGTTTCTGGGCGGCATTGGATGATGACAGTGGCAAATTTAATTGATAGTCTGCGGAAAGTAGAGGTACTCGCCGCCAACGAACAGCACACTGCCGAGTAACACGTGGCTGCGGAAACGGAGAATGCATCCCAAGGTATCTGAATCCCTTTTGAATTAGCACTATCCTGATTGGATTTCTCCACCACCGCTGCCGTGTGTTCCTGGGCAGAACAGCGTCGCTGGTAGCAGGATTCTGCGTTGCCGCTACTTGTCAATTTCCCGTTGCAGGCGCAACATGCCGCGGGAAAATGCACGAGCCACGAAAACAATGGGCCACAAAAGCCTAGGGTGGGGTAGGCAGTGGGATGGAGAATATAGCTGGTGGAGAATTCACTCCAATCTCTGTTCAATTGAAAAGGGCGGGAATCCCTGTTGGCTGTCAACGAAACTGAAAGCCGTGATTGGGGAGTCAATATGTTCCAACGCTAAATTCATTTGAGACCAAATTCCAATTCTCCGCCACCTCGACCCTCGTCAAAATGGTCTGAAACTTCCATGCAGTAAGTACCATGTGCATATTATTAGCAGGCCTGACCCTGTATTCTACGTGGCCTCCACGATTCTCTGCCTCCAATAGACCGTAAAAGGCGCGGTTCACTTGTGCTTTTCACGTTGTGAAACCAGCATCGTGGCTTCTGAGGGACAAAGAGGTGTTCAGAAAATGTCCAACATCGGCATTATTTGCTGACATTGGGCAGCTGGCTGGGTGGCTTTTGCTCGGGCCGGGGGCGTAGCGGGAGATGGCGAGGAGGTGGGCTTTATGGTTAGGGCCGACAGGCGTGATTCACCATTCCCGCAGCCGGAGAGGTTGCCTTGTGGCACGTAGGCTGCTGACAGCCGACTGTAAATCTCGGGTCATGGGCCATATGGGTGTCCCCCCAGCCGCCCTCACTGTGTTCCCCACTAATTCTGAACTATTTTAATTGCAAACGATTGCCAGTGCTAGCCCTCCACAGTCACTGAATCAGACCAGTTTCGGCTAGGGTTTTGCTGTGGTGAAAGTGCATGAATTCAGCACTGCCATTAACACATGGGGCCAAATTCTCCCATCAGGAGACTGTGTCGACGCCGCTTGCCGTCCCCGCGGGCGGCCCGCAAGACATGGAGGATTGATCTTGCGGGGCGGCGGAGGAAAAGAGTGCGTCCTTTAGAGACGCCGGCCCGCCGATCGTTGGGCACCGATCGAGGGCCAGATCCCTACTGAGCGTCCCCCTGGTGCTCGATCCTCCCTCCACCCCAACCCCCACAGGCCCCACGCGCAGCGTTCGCACGCTGTTCACGTCAGCAGCGACCAGGTGTGGCTGGCGCCGGGGTGAACCCGTCGGATTTGGCAGGGTGCTCAGCCCATCCGGGCCGGAGAATCGGCGCTCTACCGTTAGAAACGGCGAGCAGCGATTCTCCGTGGCCTGCCCTGAAATATGGCACGCCGTTTTGTTTTTTGGGGGGGGGGGGGGGAGAATCGCTTCCATGTGTCAGAATCGCCCGGCACTCCCGCGGTTCTCCCACCCGGCTTGGGGGTCGGAGAATTGCGCCCCTGATGCGAGATTCTCCATGGGCCAATGCCGAAATCGGGAAAAGTGATTGGACGGGGAATAGCCTCTGATGATAAAATCGTGGTCAAAGCCAGTTTGACACCAAATCACAAATCTCTGATTACCCTGAAAATGGGGTAACCGTGACACGGCCCACGGTTTTATACATAATTTGCATATCTTCAGTGGGCCTGACCCAGTATAGAATCATAGAATTCACAGTGCAGAAGCTGACCATTCAGCCCATCGAGTCTGCACGGGCTATAGGGCAGAGCACCTCCACTCCACTCCCATACCTCATAACCCCACCTAACCTTTTTGGAAACAATGGGTAATTTATCATGTCCAATCCAACTAAGCTGCACATCTTTGGACTGTGAGAAGAATCCGGAGCAACCAGAGGAAACGAACGCAGACCTGGGGAGAACGTGCAGATTCTGCACAGACAGTGACCCAAACCATGAATCGAACCTGGGATCCTGGTGCTGTGAAACAATTGGGATAACAACTGTGCTACCACGCTTCCCCTGGGCCTCCGCGATTCTCCACCTCCGATGGGCCGAGTTCCCGATGGTGTGGTTCACTTGTTGTATCAAAAATCGTGAACCTCGCGTGCTAGCTGCTGAGAGAGAGGGAGAAGACGTTGGACATGAAGAGACGGTACTGCGAGCTGCCAGCCGAGACACTATCCGTGTTTGCTGGTGTGTGGGTCTCCTGACTGGGCCGTGGAGGGGTGGTGGTGCAAGACAAGCGGCCGGTCTGCAACCCACGCGGGTCGGGGGCGATGCCAAGGTTCCAAATGCCATTATAGCGGCCATCTTGTTGCACACCCACTGACCACCCACCCCGGCTCATTGTTCTACACAGTGACACCGGCCGTATGGGAGCGCCCAAAGCGACACCCCTCACTTCCCACACTGCCAAACTCCGCGTTCGTTATACATACCTGCAGTGTTACGAGGTGGGGGGGGGGGGGGCATTGGCTGGCAGCAAAGCGGGTCTCTTCCATGTGCTGGAGGATGATGGCAACCCGTGCTGCGATGAGAACTTGTGCTCCCCATCGTATGACAACGTGTGACATGCACACAGTTGCACCATCCACCTGGGTGTTCACTGCATCAAGGCTGGCCATTCCATCTCAAGGTTGCACCAAATCCCTGGGGTGAGGATGATACTGATAGTCAGGGGGCGGTGAGGTAGTGTGCTGAAGAGGGTGAGGTTCGGAGGGTGTGGAATATGGTTTATCATATTTCTTCATCGGCCAGCCCGTACCATCCAGACCCTCAGACGCATCAGACAGAGCACCGAGACAGATTGTGGCTGCGGTAACAAGTAACTATTGTGGACAAATACTTCCACATATGTTCCCAAGGCCCTGTAACTAATCTGTGCCTTGCACGCATGCTACCTTAAATGATACCTCGCCTTCTGGCCTTACAGTCCCTAACACTACGCTGAGGTAGTTCCCCAGACAGTACAGCAGGAGTGGGGCAGGCCTCCTGTGACTCCTGCCTTGCATCAAGGGTGCCCATTGGCGTGCGGTTCATGGGGCGACCATGCCTGGATAGACCCGGCCTCTACTCGGGTGTCACAGGTAACTTGCTGTCGTCTTGTTCTTCCTGCTGCCCTCCAGATGCGCCGGGGAAACGAGACGGGGAGTCCAAATGCTGCGGTGTTCCAACACCTCTCCTGCGTGAGTCAGCAGCAAGGACCCCGTCACATTCTACCATCTCGATATTTTCGACGGCCTCTACTTCATGGGACTTGGGGTGCAAGAACAACCATCCCCTGATGCTTCCACACCACATGGTGCTGCCAGTCCTGGGGGCCCACTCTGGAGTTAAACAGGGTCTGCATGCTGACGACCATGGATTGGACTACCTCCGTCTCGGACTGCACCTCGTCATGCTGCGATTATGCCACCACCAACTGGGTCTGTGTCACATCCGCCAGTTACTAGGCCATCTTTGTCTGTAGCTGGGCCACCTCCCTCAGGAATTGAGCCACCTCGCTCAGTGTGTGTGACACGCAGGCCAGCGCCTTGGCCATGCCACTGACATTTCCAGCCATGGTCTGCTGTGACTGGGCCTTGCTGAAAGCGCTGAAGCAATATCAAAGTAGCTCTGTCTCTGCCTGTGAGAGGGAAGCCCTGCCTGTGCCTCGGCCACTGGCTGCACAGAATCCCCAGGCGTCAGCCATGCTGATCTGTCGCTGAAACCGTCTCCCCAATTCCTCCTTCGTGGATGCTGGCTGTGCGGTGTTTGTCTGGGTGGCTACATGCCCGCCACCACCCCCTGCCCCTGCACACGTTTTGACTCCTCCACCTGTGCCCGTAGGTGGATACTCGCCGACATTACCACTTGTTGTCACCGGCTCTCTGACTGTATCTTTCTGTGCGAGATTGAAATAATTTGCTTTCACGAAAAAATTTCACCTTGGAACGAACTGCCATGTTCTTGTTCATTCCTGCTATTGACTCAATTATGAAAAAGAAACCCTTCAATTCCTCAGGAATGGTGAGAAGAAAACAAAAAATGAAAATTAATGGAAAACAGCTTAGAGTTATTGGGAGCGCCTTCACAACTGAGCAGGAAATCCGCACACATCAAGCGCATTTTGAAACAACATTGTGGTAGCAAATATGCCTGTTTATCCCGAAGTGTGCCACGCACAAAGATGGTGAACACGATTTTAGTGGTCCAGCAGCTTACCTGTCAGGAGTATGGATATAGTGACAAAAACTTAAGAATAATGTAGAGCGACAACAGTTCCACAATTCTTACACTAGATCATTATTTGTGTAGTTAACAGCAAAATACGACATTACAACATCGATTAATATGAGCAGATCAAGTGATGTAGGCTTGAACGTATATCAGATGAACATGAGAACATACAAACACATCAATTGGGCCCATCGAGCCTGCTCCGCCATTCAATAATATGCGGCTGATCTGATTGCCGTCTCAGCCCGCATCTATGCCTACCCCAGATATCGTTTTATAGCTGTTAATCAAGTGTTTATCAAGCTCTGCGTTACAAATGTCCAAAGAGTCTGCATAACCGCCTTCTGGGGAAGACAGTTCCAGAGACTCTCGACCCTCTGTGAGAAAAATAATTTCCTCATCTCAGTCTTAAATGAGACAACTTATTTTTGACAAGTGAATGCATTGGAGTGGAGTGATATATCGTGTCTTATATAAACAGAAAATTACTTAGATAGTAAGAAAATCCTATATGTCAGTGAATATGACAGGCCAGTAATTGCATACAGTGACATTTTACCTCCTGAGACATTGTTGCTTTTTACCTGATATTTTAAGAATATCTTTCAGGCTTTTAATGTCTAAAAATTAAAATAGAATGAAATATACATGGATTTGATTTAAATTTTAGTCACTGGAGAGACAAACCTAATTTACAAGATGATTTTCCAACATATTTTATATGTTACTACAAATTGACCTGTTTGTTTATCGTCAAAGCGAGCTAGTCGTCGACCGGAGTGAAGCACAACATGATAAAAGCACTGTCAAACCTGAAAGTCATTGAGTCCAATGATAGAACAGTCAGATTACGAAAGGACAGTACTCGGCCCGTTTTGTCGGTTCTGGCATTCCGAAGGATCAATTAACAGAGTGCCATTGCTCCGCTCTGCAATATCTTGTTTTCCAGAGAATAACCCAATTGCTCATTAATGCCCCGAGTGACGTTGTCTCCATTAAACCCTCGGTTATATATTCCAGATTCTGATCGTTGGATCTCAGAATAAATATTCCCTCACATAGTCGTTGCATCATTTGCTTATCTCGTGAAACCAGGCATTATTATAACATGGGACACTAAAACTGCATTGGTACTAAAACATGTTCTGATAGAAGGACTGTTTGAGGAACTTTCAGGGTGATGCACTTTGCGAACTGCAGGATGAAGTAAAAGGAATGCTGACTTAATCAACTTGAAACTATATACTTCTGCAACGAATATTTTTGGAGCATGAAGTTTCTTTTGAAAAATATATACCATGATATCCAATGCAACAGAAGTGTAAATATAAGTTGCATTGCATTTTTTTTTAGGTATAGATATCGGTAAGAAGTGCTTTTCAAGCCTGGTTTATTGATGTGCCACTGCTTTTAAACATCGATGGAGCGCTATTGTTACTTTTGGGAACTGAATACATGCAACGTGTTCTGCCACTGGAATCATTTGGCGTGTCACTTTACAGACAACAATTTTTGAAAGCGGGCTAACATGTCCTTTTTCGCAGGTTACATTTAAGTTTGCTAATCAGGTATACAGTCCAAATACAGACGTACATTTGTACGATAAAATCCTGCTCAGTCCGTTCTGTGGCGGTTCTAACTTTCTGTCACGCTGCCATGCAATATTTAGTAAACATGATATTCTTTTGACACGAAGGGATTAATGTATGTTTGCACTCGTGCACATGGAATAAATATTTCGAAGACCATACAAAAGAGGGACACCGTGTCAATGATGTTTGCAGGTGTCAATGAGATATAAGGTGACAATTTTTGGGTACATGACAGGATATTCGGAGGAATGGAGAAAAACATTCGAACGCACCACAAAGTACATATTCGAATGAGCATAATGAAGACAGAATTTCTGGTTGGTAAATTTGGGAAGGATGTCCTGTGGCAGAGTGCTAAATTTCCAACCTCTGGACCATTCGTTTCGTGTCTAAAGCCAGGAGTTGTTGGCCTTGGCAGGAGCGCAAAACTGGAGCAGTCAAATACCTGGCGGCAGTAGTGACAGATGACGGAAGTACAGAAATGGTAATCGGGCAATCTATCAATTTAGTTTGAATTCATTGGAAGATGTATCGGTCACCAGAGTGCGCCAGAACTAAAAGTAGGAATTTAAAAGCTGTTGTGAGACTGGCATTGTTATGTAATGCACAAATTGGGAAACATCAAGAAGAGAGGAAATCAACTGGATAGAAATGAGATGGGGTTGGTAAGATGGATTTGAGAAGTAACTAGAAATGGAAAAATCATGAACCAGTCCTTCAGTGAGTCAACACAAATTATAGCAGCATGGAATAAAGTGGCCGAGCGGATGCTGTAAATGTATGATCTACTGTTGCGGAAAAAGGAAGTGTCCCAGACAAGCAATAGAGATGCAGCTCACAGCAGACGTAGGAGACAAGCAAGGCCTGAGACCAGATGAAAATTTCAACGTAAACAAATTCAGGTGGAGCGGTTTCAGACGAAAAATTGGCGAACATAGTGGACATAGAGAAGGCTGATCAAGCAGTCATTTTTCGATTCAAAACTAAAATTGAGAAGCTGTAGAAGAAACACCGTAAAACATTTTCACCTGCAATAAACACGATACACACATATTTTTCCTGGCATTGCAACTCAGCGAACAATATCTATTGAGCTCTATTTTTCAGAGCAAAGGTGGATCCGGTCATCTACTAGAATTAAAGAAATGTCGAGGGAGAAACATTTGGCGAATTGAACGATGGTCCACATATGCAATTTCAATAAAATGGTGAAAGTACTGCACATCCCCGATGATTTGGTGGACTGTGATATTAATAGCAAGAGGTAGATTTAAGTTTCCTATACAAAACAGAGCATTAGGTAAATACTCAAACACAAGATCTGCGACCGAAAGAAAGGCAAAACCGAAATGCTGTTTCAGCGCCTTCGCTTGAAAACTAATACTAGAAAGAAAAAAGCGTCCAAACAAACTGACAATATTAACGTGATTGCGCAATTTAAGATGGAAAGAGTAACACTAATACACTTCACTAAACGTGACACAATTGGCCTACTTTTGTAATAAGAAATGGCCTGTAAATCTGAAAAATTTAATAAATTACAAATCGATGAAACGATAGAATCTCAGATCTGTTCTAAACAACCTTGTCGACAGAATGTTGCCGAACACTATGGGTAGGGGCAAACATTAGGGACATTGATGTAGTATTATAGTCTTCCAGACTTCCTATTCCTCCCTATCTTCGAATTTTCGGTTCATTACGGCGAATGTAAACGGCAATAGTCCGTTAGCTGACCTTGCCCAGATCCATTCGCGCACATTACATTTACAGGAAAGATGCTTCGTCTTTATAAATGATTTAAAAGCTGCAAAGACACCAGATTGCAACATAAGTATAATGTCGCTACCTGGCAACATAATTTCGTTACATTGCTCTATTTCTGAAAAAAGTGATCAATAATAAAACATAGAAAAATAATAGGTTAGGCTGCATATGTGGAGCGAGAAAGTGATTTAACGTTCTGATGAAACACGCATTCATCGCAGCGAAAGAGAATGAGAAATGTGATGGATTATATACTGTGTAAGAGGTGCGAGAGCAGCTGGGACATAATACAAAGCCTGGGATAGGTGGGAGCGTGGCGAGCTTGCAACACAGCTGTGTGGGGCACGAGATAAAGGACATATTAACCTTGTAAAGTGCTATAGATCTGTTGTTTGTGACATAAAGGTAAGCGATTACTTTAATAATGAAGGGCAGAATTTGGCATTGCCCATCTACACGAGTGAGAACGATTTGTGGATGATCTACTTGTTTTCCAGACAAAGGTTGCAGATTGAGAAGGGCACGGCGACCTCCGTCTTCAGTTGAAAGGGAATCAACGTCCACTTTAATAACTTGCACGATCAATGAATGTGAATTTGAGACCTCAGCAGAACTGTCATAAAAACCCAACTGGACGGTAAGTAATCTAAGTAAAATTACCTGGTGGTGTATACTTCCGAACACACAATAGGGTTGAGCTTCCGGGGTCGATGTGCGTTCAACAGAAAGGGAGCAATTTCCTCCGAAAATAACTCCCCTTTCATATTTCGAACAGAGTCGTGATCAACCTGAGGCTAGAATTACAATCTGGAACAAAAGATGCAGCATTGCTATCGAGAAGGACGTTTCTTCTGCCTGGCATAATTTCCATATTTATTCCAAGTAACGAAATTAAGCCCACAGTTGTTCCTCTGTGTTTCCAGTGTCGACAGACAAGGTGTGAACGAACGAGGAAAATATTGTGCTGGAGAATTCTTACCAATGTCACAGGTAAGGCGGTAAGATTGCCATTTTCACGAAAATAAACATATGGAGTTAACTTGAAGATTCTTAATAGCCAGTGAGTCTGACCAATTTCGGCAGTTCACTTCCGAATAAATTCGAAATGATTTTGGCGGAATTATATCAGTGTGGCAGCTGTATTGATTTCGGATTTGGAAAGAATGAACTTTGTCAAACATATAGTGGCGAAGATCATCTCATTTGCCTAAAACGGCAGACACTCGAAATTTCTGTTTTACTTTCCATATTCATCATTCGCTACAAAGAGAGAGATATGCGTCCAAAGTTATGCTGGCTGGTAGAGAAAAATAGACGTTATCATATTGACGCTATTTTGGATTGGAATTTTGGGCAATTTGTGTAAGGTACAATCAATGCAGTGGCGCTATTACTCAACAAGTATGCAACTTTTTAAAATTAATGTTTATTTGGTTCCTGAGAGTAACCACTTTCCGATAACCTGTTGCCAATGAATAAGGTAATGATATGCAGGCTATGAATATGAAGATTCGATCACGTCGACACATTTTACAAATTGACATTGCACAACATTTTGTGACATTAAAATACATTGTATAATAAGCGAAATTAGTTTTAAGACTTACCTTTATCTTGCTCACTGCTTTTTTCTGAGGCAAAGAAAGTTCAACTTCTGTTTTAGAAACCAGGACATATATTCATGTTTTTCTTTTTACAAAGAACAATATAAGGTGTGTGGTGCAGAAAGAAGGTCTGCACCGACGTTCTGAAAGAGCGCTAGACACAGGTGCACTTCCGATCCCTGTAACCCCACCTACGGAACACTAGTGGGAAACATAGCGTTTCCAATCCACCCAACCTGCAACTCTTTGGACTGTGGGAGGACAATTGAGCAAATCCATGCAGAAAATGGGCAGACTCCACACAGATAATCGCCATGGACGGAACTCAACCCGTGTCCTTGGTGCTGTGAAGCTGCTCTCCTCATCCCCTGGTGTCATGCAAAGGAACAGTATAAGGATTATCAGGAGGTATAATATTTGACAAAGAGTTGTCTCTTTCACGTTCAATTTCTGCCTGTGTCCATCACTTTATTTTTTGAAAGATGTATAACAGCTTGTATATCAATTTGGCAACTTCCGTGTGACTCGTTCAAATTCTGGGAAGTGCTGATGGGAAACGTCCTGACTCCAGGGTTTACCATTCTAAATCCCACAAAGGTTTCCTGGCATGATTTTGGAAGAGGGAACAGTGTTATATAATATGGATTGGTGCAGATGAAATGAAGAATGAAATGCAAATCGTTTATTGTCACGAGAAGGCTTCAATGAAGTTGCTGTGAAAAGCCCCTAGTCGCCACATTCCGGCGCCTGTTAGGGGAGGCTGTTACGGGATTCGAACCGTGCTGCTGGCCTGCTTGGTCTGCTTTCAAAGCCAGCAATTTTGCCCTGTGCTAAACGATGTAGGTTGGGGAGTGAGGAGGGGAGACTAGTGGTGGACATTAGAGTCCCAGCTCCTTTGTGTCTAAGTAGATTTTTAATTTCCTTTTATCCTCCATTCCTTGGTCCCTCCGGTCTTTTGCTCTTCCAGTCGTTCATTTCTTCCACTTTTCGTTCAATCCATATAGTCGCCCCTCCTGTTCATCCATCTGCCCTTCTATCAATCTGAGAGCCAATGCAACTTTCAATAGATCAATGTGATCGCCCATCCATCTCTACATCTCTAAATCTGTCCGTCCTTCCATGCATCCATCTCCATCCATCCATCCATTCATCCGTCCATCCATCGGTCCGTCCATCCTTCCGGCCGTCCATCAGCCGTCCGTTCATCCATTCGTCCGTCTGTCGGTCCGTTCATCGAACCATCCATCCATTCACATAATACATCGGTCAATCCTTCCATCAATCCATCCATCCATCCATCCATCCATCCATCCATCCATCCATCCATCCATCCATCCATCCATCCATCCATCCATCCATCCATCCATCCATCCATCCATCCATCCATCCATCCATCCATCCATCCATCCATCCATCCATCCATCCATCCATCCATCCATCCATCCATCCATCCATCCATCCATCCATCCATCCATCCATCCATTCATCTATCCATCTATTGTTCCATCCGTCCAATCATCCGTCCATCCACCCATCTGTTAATCCGTCCATCCGTTCGCCCGTCCATCAGTCCATCCATAAATCCCTAAATCACCAATCTGTGATTGCTCACACATGAATGGTGTAACCATCGAAGGCACCGTGAAGTACACATTTGAATTAGCATAATGAAGACACAATTTCTGGTTGGTAAATTTGAGAAGGATGTCTTGTGGCAGAGTGGTAAAGTTCTAGCCTCTGGATCTTCGTTTCGTGTCCAAAGCCACGACTTGTTGGCCTCGGCAGGTGTGCAAAACTGGAGAAATTTCGAAGCTCAAATACCTGGCGGCAATAGTGACAGATAACAGAAGTACAGAAATGGTAATCCGGCAACCTATCAATTTAGTTTGAATAAATTGGAAGATGTATCGGTCACCAGAGTAGCGGCTAAACTAAAACTTTGAATTTAGAACACTATTATGAGACTGACATTGTTATGTCGTGGACAATTTAGGAAACTTCAAGAAGGGAGGAAAACAACTGCAGAGAAATGAGACGTGGTTGGTAAGATGGATGTGAGTAGTAACTGGAAATGACAAAAGCATGAACCAGCCCATCAGTGAGTCAACACAAATCATAGTAGCATGGAATAAAGTAGCCGAGCGGATGCTGGAAATGGATGGTCAACTGTTGCAGAAAGAGGAGATGTACGAGACAAGCAATAGAGATGCAGCTGTCAACAGACGTTGGAAAAAAGGAAGGCCTAAGATCAGATGCAAATTGCAACGTAAACAGGCTCAGGTTGAGCGGTTTTAGTCGAAAAACTGGGCGAATTAAGTGGACATAGAGAAGGCTGATCAAGCAGTCATTTTTCGATTCAAATTTGAAATTGAGAAGCTGAGGAAAGATGAAACATCTTAAAACATTTTCCACCTGCAATAAACACGATACATACATATTTTTACTAGCAATCCAACTCAACGAAAAATATCCATCGCGTCCTATTTCTCAGAGCAAAGTGGATCCCGTCTTCTCCTCAAAATAAAGAAATGTTGAGGGAGGAACATTTGGCGAATTGAACGAAGGTCTACAGATGCAACTGCAATAAAATGTTGAAAGGACTGCACCCCCACTTATTTGGTGGACTGTGATATTATTAGCAAGAGGTAGATTTAAATTTCCTATACAAAACAGAGCATTAGGTAAATACTCAAACACAATGTCTGCGACGGAAAGAAAGACAAAACCAAAATATTGTTTCACCGCCTTTGTTTGAAAACTAACACTAAAAAGAGCAAAAGGTCCAAACAAACGTGATTGCGCACTTTAAGATGGAAGATTAACATAATACATTTGACTAAACGTGACACAATTTGCCTACTTTTGTAATTAGTCATGGCATGTAAATCTGAAAATATTTAATAAACTACAAATCGATGAAACGATAGAAACTAAGTTCTGTTTTAAACAATCTTATCCACACAATGATGCTGAAGACTATGGGTAGGGGGAAACATTCGGGTCATTGAAATAGTATTATCGTTTTCCGGACTTCCTATTCCTCCTGTTCTTCGAATTTTTGGTTCATTACGGCGAATGTAAACAGCAATAGCCCATTAGTTAACCTTTCACAGATCCATTCGAGCACATTCCATTTACAGGCAAGATGCTTCATCTTCATAAATGATTGAAAAGTTGCAAAGATACCAGACTCCAATATAAGTATAATGTCGCTACCTGAGGACTTCATAATTTCGTTAAGTTGCTGTATTTCTGAAAAAAAGTAATAAATAATAAAACAGAGATAAATAATCGGTTTGGCTGTATGTGTGGAAATAGAATGAGATTTAACATTCCGATGTCGTATGCAATCATCTGAACGAACGTGAAGGAGAAATGCGATGGATTATATACCGTGTAAGAGGTGCGAGAGCAGCTGGGACATAATACAAAGTCAGTGATCGGTGGGAGCATGGCGAGCTTGCAACACAGCTGTGTGGGGCACGAGATAAAGGCAACGCTAATCGTGTGAAATGCTATTGATGTGCTGTTTGTGACATAAAGGTAATCGTTTGCATTTATAATAAAGGTCAGGATTTGGCATTGCCCATCTACACGAGTGAGAACAATTTGTGGATGATTTACTTGCTTTCCAGACATAGGTTGCAAATTGAGAAGGGCACGGCGACCTCCGTCTTCCGTTGGAAGGAAAACAAAGTCCACTTGAATAACTTGCATGATTACTGAATCTGGATTTCAGACCTCGGTAGAACTGTCATTTAAATCCAACTGGGTGGTAAGTAATCCAAATAAAATTAACTGGTGGTATACACTTCCCGAACACACAATTCGATTTGAGCTTCCGGGGTCGATGTGCGTTCAACATAAAGGTCAGCATAAAGGGAGTATTTTCCTCCGAAAATAACTCCTCGTTGATATTTCAAGCAGAGTCGTGATAAACCTGAGGCTGGCATTAAAATCTAGACCAAAAAATGCAGCATTGCTATCGAGAAGCATTTTTCTTCTGCTTTGCATCATTTCCATATTCATTCCAAATGATGAAATGGAGCCCACAGTTGTTCTTCTGTTTCCAGAGTGGTCAGACAAGGTGTGATGGAACCTAGAAAATATTGTGCTGGATAATTCTTACCAATGTCACAGATAGGGCTGCACGGTAGCATAGTGGTTAGCACAATTGCTTCGCAGCTCCAGGGTCCCAGGTTCGATTCCCGGCTTGGGTCACTGTCTGTGCGGTGTCTGCACGTTCTCTCCTTGTGTGCGTGGCTTTCCACCGGGAACTCCGGTTTCCACCCTCAGTCCAAAGAAGTGCAGTTTAGGTGGATTGGCCATGCTAAATTGCCCTTAATGTCCAAATTGCCCTCAATGTTGGGTGGGGCTACTGGGTTATGGGGATAGGGGAAAGGTGTCGGCTTGGGTACGGTGCTCTTCCAAGAGTCGGTGCAGGCTCAATGGGCCGAATGGCCTCCTTCTGCACTGTAAATGCTATGTTTGTTTAAGGCGGTAAGATTGCAATTTTCCCAAAAATAAAGATATGGAGTAAACTTGAAGATTCTTAATAGCCAGTAAATCTGACCAATTTCGGCAGATCACTTCCGAATGAGTTAGAAAAGATTTTGACAGGATTATATTAGTGTGGCAGCTGTATTGATTTCGAATTTGGAAAGAATGAACTTTGTCAAACATATAGTGGCGAAGATCATCTCATTTGCCTAAAACGGCAGGAACTCGAAATTTCTATTTTACTTTCCATATTCATAATTTGCTACAAAGAGAGACACCTGAGTCCAAAATTATACTGTCTGTTAGAGGAAAATAGACTTTATCATTTTGACGCTATTTTGGATCGGAATTTTGGGCAATTTGTGTAAGGTACAATCAATGCAGTGACGCTATTACTCAACAAGTATGCAACGTCTTAAAATTAATGTTTATTTGGTTCATGAGAGTAACCACTTTCCGATATCCAGCTGCCAATGAATAAGGTAATGAATATGAATATGAATATGGTATGAATATGAAGATTCAACCACGTGGACCCATTTTGCAAATTGACATTGAACAACATTTTGCGACATTAAAATACATTATAAAATAAGCCAAATTATTTCTAAGACTTACCTTTATCTTGCTCACTGATTCTTTTTTCTGAGGCAGAAAAAGTTTCATTTCAGGTTAAGAAACCAGGAAGTATATTCATGTTTTTTTTTGCATAGAACAATATAAGCAGTGTGGAGCAGAAAGAAGGTCTGCACCGACGTTCTGAAAGAGTGCTATACACATGTGCACTCCCGATCCGTTTAACCCCACCTACGAGACACTAGAAAACTTAGAGTTTCAAATCCATCTAACCTTGTGGGAGGACAATTGTGCAAATCAATGCAGAAAATGGGCAGACTCAACACAGATAATCACCATGGACGGAATTCAACCCGTGTCCTTGGTGCTGTGAGGCTGCTCTCCTCATCCCCTGGTGTCATGCAAAGGAACAGTATAAGGATTATCAGGAGGTGTAATATTTGACAAAGGGTTGTCGCTTTCACGTTCTATTTCTGCAAGTGTTCATCACTTTATTTTTTTGAAAGATGTACAAAAGTTTTGTTTGTCAGTTTGACAACTTCCGTGTGACTCGTTCAAATTCTGGGAAGTGCTGACGGGAAAGGTCCTGACTCCAGGGATTACCATTCTAAATCCTACGAAAGTTTCCTGGCATGATTTTTGAAGGGGTAACAGTGTTGTATGATTTGGATTGGCGCAGATGTAGGTTGGGGAGGGAGGAGGGGAGACTAGTGGTGGACACCAGAGTCCCAGCTCCTATGTGTCTAAGTGCATTTTAAATTTCCTTTTATCCTCTAGTCCTTGGTCCCTCAGGTCCTTTGCTCCTCCAGTCGTTCATCCCTTCCCTTTTTCGTTCAATCCATATAGTTGTCCCTCCTGTCCATCCATCTGCCCTTCTATCAATCTGAGCGCCTATGCAACTTTCCATACTTCAATCTGACCGCCTGTCCATCTCTCCATCTCTCAATCTGTCCGTCCCTCCATGCATCTATCTCCATCCATCCATCCATTCATCCGTCCATCCGTTCATCCTTCCGTCCGTCCGTTCATCGTCCGTCCATCCATCCGTCCATCTGTGTCTTTCCGTATGTCCGTACATCCAACCATTCTTCCATCCGCACATCCATCCGTCTATCCATCCATCAATCCATTCATTCATCCATCTGTCCATCCATCCGTCTATCCATCCATCCATCCATTGTTGCATCCGTCCGTTCATGCGTCCACCCTTTGATCCGTCCATCCGTTCGCCCGTCCATCAGTCCATCCATAAATCCCTACGTCACCCATCTGTTAGTTGCTTACATAGGATTGATTTAACCATTCGATCATGCTGGAATATTCGATTCTCGATGTTTAAGTCCATCAAGAGAATTGGTTGAAGAAAGACACACAAGATTTGACTTCGCATGGCAATTTAAATAAAGTGTTTCCAATTGAATTAAAATACACGAATACAGTTTAATACACTAACGAAGGATGCACATCGTACCTGCTTGCTTCAGAGAATGGGTCAGTTTTTGAATTTCTGTTAAAGAGTCATAATATTTCAGATTTTACATAATGTGAGACATACCCCAATGTCAAATTCTGTTCTCAATCTCGGTCTGTTAATGTTATAATTCTGAAGGCAGCTATATTTTTTATTTGCGCACTCTGACTGTCTGAACTAGAACATTTCACAAATCAGTCCTACGATGTGTTGCAAACGTCCGGCTGTACCTCTCACTATTACTAATTTATGTTCAGTGAGTGTTCACCGTAAAAAATACAAATTTCGTTATTTAGCTAAACTGATTTCAGTAGAATAATTTACATTTGCCTATAGTTGCAAAATACTCAATGAAATTGGGAAACTCAGAGAAGAAATGGTGACAACGTTAATTTTCTATTGGTCAGCAGAAACAACAGTGGATTCTATTATTAGACATGTATACACTTGGCAATTATCTATCGCAGTCATTTATCTAGAATATTAGTTATTGAAACAGGACGCACACCAGTACTACAAAATGTAAACTGAAAAAAATAACAGCTATATTTGACGAGAACATTGGTCGCATTATCGACAGAGCATCCAAGACTGACGAAGGGTGCAATGAATTTTCAGGTGTAGTGTGTGGATGGTACGAAAACATGAGTCTTGAGTCGTGAGGTGAGTACGGGAAACAGGACTGAGATGAGTGTAGTTAACTTGTGGATGAGCCTTAAATTGTGTCCAGTGCTTGGTCAACATGTTGTGAAACCCAATTCAACCGATTAATTTTGAAGGTAAAAGTAGACACAGTAGTTGGTAAAACGGACCGTCCATCTTCCACATCCATACTCAAGAAAGGAGGGGACCAAAATGCAGGAAACTGCACGGCACTTTGCTAATCATCCGTTGTTGGGAAATATTCGAATCAATTATTATGAAAATAATAGCAGGGCGTTTGGGGAACGATAATGCAAGTAGCCAGTTGCAAATAGTTTTGTGAAAGGGAAGTCGTGTTTCACAACTCTCTAAATTTTATTTGGGTGATGTAACATTTTAAACGGTGCAAATAAATGGAGTACATTTGGATTTTCAAAATAATTAGATACGGTGCCACATGAAAAAATACTGCAAAGGACAAGATCTCTTAATGTCTGAGATGATGTTTGATCATGAATAGAATACTGGATAAAGAATAGCAAACAGGACATTTATTAAGCTGGTCATTTTCCGTGTGGCATATTGTAATTAGTGGATGTGGATGATTGCTGGACTCACAGCTCTGTGCGATTTATAATATTGTCTTGGAGGGAGGATGATGCAGCAAAATATGCCGACCATGGTCAGTGTGGCATGTAATCAAGTTGTGAGGCGGACTGAAAGTGTTATAAGTAGATAAGTTAAGTGAATGTGCAAAGGATGGCAGATTGAATAAAACAGGAGAAAAAGTAATGCAGAATGTGTCACGGAGAATAGAGGAAAGAACATGATTTAATTGCGGCGGTGCTGCAGAATATGTCACAGAGTGATCCGCGAATCCTTGCAAATCGATCATAAAATTTTACCATGCAGCTGCAGCGGACAATGAGGAAGGTGATGAAACATCTATATATACTATAAGGAGAACGGAGGATATCCGTATGGGTGTTCCGATTTTTGACGAAGATGAGGTGGTATCGCTTTCCTCAGAGGCTATTTTCTCTTTGGAAATCATTCACAAAGACGAGTTCAGATTGAATCATTGGCTATCGTCAAGGCTGTGTTAGGCATATTTTCATCGAGAAATCAGTCAAGGAATATAAAGGACAGGAAGGAAATTGGAGTAAATGTCGAAACCACGGTTGCTACCTTCTTATCTCATGGGAGACCGCGTCCGATTGCCGATTTCTGCTCTATTTCATATGGCGTCCTTTTTTTTACACAGCAGGAAACACAATTGCTTTGATTTGGTGAGGGACTGTCAATTATAGCAAGAGTGGTTATAAAGAAGGTATTTAGAATTCAAGTGGAATAATGGACATGCATTCGAAAGTCGGAGAACAGACAGTCGTTTCTGTGGCCGTAAATAGGACTCCAACCCGGCGTGTTGCCTCCCTGGTGCCAAAGTTCTGGATGCATCTGAACGAATGTCGGGAATTATGAAACAGGAGGGTAAACAGACAGATGGTATTGTGCACATTGGTACTAATAACATAGATAGGAATTGCAAAGGCAATTCAGGAGTTAGGTCGGAGGCTCAAAAGTATGACCTCCAGGAGAGTAATCACAGGATTGCTGCATTGCCACAGTGGCTAGAAAGATGGTGTCCAAGTGTGGGCTTGAGACAGGTGGATCACTGGGATGTCGTTTGAGGAAAGTGCGAACTGTGCATGAAGCATCAGTTGTACCTGAACTGGAGGGGCACCCATAACCTGTCCGGGAGGCTTTCTATTGCTGTTCGGGATAGTTTAATCAAGTTTGGCAGCTGGGTGGAACCGGAACAGAAAGTAACAAGTGTCGAGACGGGAAAAATGTGAGACTCAGTTAAACATAGCGGAGAGTAAGAGCAGGCAAAGGGAAGTCGCAGGGCTCAGCGGGGCAGTTGGTCTTGAGTGTGTTTGCTTCAACGCAAGATGTATAACAGTTAAGGCAGGAGAACTGACAGCCTAACCTGCAATTAGGATGTATTTGCAATTACGGAGACATGGTTAAAGGTGGGGTCGCACCGGCTGCTTATCCTTCCGGGATATCGTCGTTTAAGACGGGAGATAAGGGGGGGGGGGACAAAAGAGTTGGTGTTGATGTATTGGTGAGTAACGAGCAGGTCACAGTTGTGGTGAGGGAGGGCGCATTGGAGGGATTTAAAGTGAGGCATTATGGGTGAATCTCAATATTACGAAGGGTGTAAACACAATATATGGCTTGCAGCATAGACCACCTAACAGAGGACCTGTTGCGCATTCAGATACAGAAAAGGTGTGAAAGAAACAGCGTAGTTCTGATGGGGACTTTAACTCCCCCCATTAATCATTGATAATCTGTTACAGCCAGGGGCTCAGATAAAGAGCAATTTGTTAGATGTGGCCTGAAGGTCTGTCTGATTCAGTATGTTAATAATCTAACTAGGGAGGATCCATGCTCGACTTGGTATTGGGGAATGAGCCAGGCTAAGTGATTGGTTTTTCAGCCCGGCGAGCATTTCGGCTTTAACCACCATAATTCCATAATATTTCGGCACGCTGATGAGAGTGCTTAATTGGAAGAGGGCCAATTATATCCCAATCAGACAGGCGCTGGGGAATATGGATTGGGACCGGTCAATTGAGGGCATAATCGATGGCTGACATGTAGGAGACATTTGAAGGCCAGTTAATTGAAGTGCAGGGCAGTCTTTTCCCGAACAACGTAAGGATACCAATGACAACATTTTTCATTTCATTTCATTCGGAAAACATAGATGACAAGGGAAACTGTATGTTTAGTCAAAAAGAAAAAGGAAGCAATCGATAGGTCTAAAAACTAACAGTCCTTGAGGATTACAGTGAAATAAGGAAGGAACTTAAAAGTGGAATTAGGAGAGCTAAATGGAGCCATGAACTGTCTTCAGCAAGCATGGTCATGGAGAATCCCAAGGACTTTCATGCATATATTAGGATCAAGAGGGTATCAAGTGAAAGAGTAGGCCCATTCACCAACAATGGAGGGAAGTTATGCGTAGAACCACAGGAAGTGGGTGAAATCTTGAATTAGTTCTTTGTACAGGTATTCACCAGGGAGAAGGACATGGCGGATATTGAGGTCACGGATAGATGTGTGAACTCTCGAGAGAACGTAAATATAACAAAGAAGTATGCTAAATTGCAGGTAAGTAGATAAGCCCGCCGGTGCCGAACTGGATTTATCCCATATCACCGCTGCAGGAAAGGATAGAAATAGCTAGGGTCTTAACAGGTATCCTAACATCCTCTTGAACCACAAGCGAGGTTGCGTAGACTGGAGAATAGCCAATGGTGTTCCCATGTTCCATAAAGGAAGCTGCGATAATCCAATAAATTGCAGTCTGGTGAGCCTGACATCAGTGGTAGTGAGGCTTTTGGAAAAGATAATGAGGAGTGGATATATGCAGATTTGGAGGACAATGGACTAGTTAGTGATATGCAGCATGGATTTGTGCACGGAAGATCATGTCTCACCGACTTGATTACGTTTTCTGAAGAGGTGAGAGAGAACATTGATGAGGGACGGGCTGCAGATGTAGTTTATACAGATTTCATTAAGGTGTTTGACAAGTTTCCTCATGGCAGACTGGTACAAAATGTAAAATACCGTGGACTTTGGGTTGGGCTGCCGAGATGGCTACATATCCGGCTCGGTTCTGGAAGAGAGAGATAGCGGTGGAAGGGTGATTTTCTGAACGGAGAGCAGTGGCGATTGATCCTCCTGTCAATTAAAGCACAATTAAATCTCATGGCATTGGGGGTAAGATATTGGCGTGGATAGAGAACTGGTTGGCAGAGAGCGCGAATAAAAGGCTCCTTTTCAGAATGGCAGGCAGTGAGTATTCGTGTATCGAAGGATTCAGTGCTGGGACCCCAGCTGTTTACATTCATGATTTGGACAAAGGAATTGCATGCAATATTTCTAAATGTGCAGACGATAATAAGTTCGGTGCCTGTGTTTGCTGTGAGGAGAATGCAAAGAAGGCTGCAGGGTGACTTAGACAGGTTGGGTCAGTCGGCAAATACTTGGAAATGTCAAAACCACGGTTGCTCTGGTCTTATCTCATGGGAGACCGCGCCCGATTGCCGATTTCTGCTCTATTACATATGGCTTCCTATTTTACACAGTAGGAAACACAATTGTTTTGATTAGGTGAGGGTTTGTTAATTATAGCAAGCGTGGTTATAAACAAGGTATTTTGTATTAAAGTGGTGTAATGGATATGCATTCGAAAGTCGGAGCACAGACAGTCGTTTCTGTGGCCGCAAACAGGACTCCAACCCGGTGTGTTGCCACCCTGGTGCCAAAGTTCTGGATGCCTCTGAACGAATATCGGGAATTATGAAACAGCACGGTAAACAGACAGATGGTATTGTCCACATTGGTACTAATAACATACGTAGGAAGTGGGAAGAGGTCCTGCAAAGCCAATTCATGGAGTTAGGTCGGAAGCTCAAAAGTAAGACCTCCAGGGGTGTAATCACAGGATTGCTGCATTGCCACAGTCGTACACGTGGCTGGAGAGATGGTGTCAGAGGGAGGGCTTGAGACACGTGGATCATTGGGATGTCTTTTGAGGAAAGTGCGAACTGTGCCTGAAGCATGAGTTGTACCTGAACTGGAGGGGCACCCATACCCTGTCCGGGAGGCTTTCTATTGCTGTTCGGGATAGTTTAATCTAGTTTGGCAGCTGGGTGGAACCGGAACAGAAGGTAACAAGTGTCGAGACGGAAAAAATGTGAGACTCAGATAAACATAGCGCAGAGTAAGAGCAGGCAAAGGGAAGTCGCAGGGCTCAGCGGGGCAGTTGGTCTTGAGTGTGTTTGCTTCAACGCAAAATGTATAACAGTTAAGGCAGGAGAACTGAGAACCTAGATTTCTAAGTGCAATTAGGATGTATTTGCAATTACGGAGACATGGTTAAAGGTGGGGCCGCACTGTCTGCTTTTCCTTTCGGGATATCGTCGTTTAAGACGGGAGATAAGGGGGGGGGGGACAAAAGAGGTGGTCTTGATGTATTGGTGAGAAAGGAGCAGGTCATAGTTGTGGTGAGGGAGGGCGCATTGGAGGGATTTAAAGTGAGGCATTATGGGTGAATCTCAATATTACGAAGCGTGAAAACACAATATTTGGCTTGCAGCATAGACCACCTAACAGAGGAGCTGTTGCGCATTCAGATACAGAAAAGTTGTGAAAGAAACAGTGAAGTTCTGATGGGGACTTTAACTCCCCCCCCCCCCCCTTTAATCATTGATAATCTGTTACAGCCAGGGGCTCAGATAAAGTGCAATTTGTTAGATGTGTCCAGAAGGTCTGTCTGATTCACTACGTTAATAATCTAACTAGGGAGGATCCATGCTCGACTTGGTATTGGGGAATGAGCCAGGCTAAGTGATTGGTGTTTCAGCCGGGGAGCATTTCGGCATTACCCACAATAATTCCATAATATTTCGGCTCGCTGATGAGAGTGCTTAATTGGAAGAGGGCCAATTATATCCCAATCAGACAGGCGCTGGGGAATATGGATTGGGAGCGGCCAATTGAGGGCATAATCGATGGCTGACATGTAGGAGACATTTGAAGGCCAGTTAATTGAAGTGCAGGGCAGTCATTTCCCGAACAACGTAAGGATACCAATGACAACATTCGGAAACCATGGATGACAAGGGAAACTGTATAAGACCATAAGACCATAAGACCATAAGATATAGGAGTGGAAGTAAGGCCATTCGGATCATCGAGTCTACTCCGCCATTCAATCATGGCTGATGGGCATTTCAACTCCACCTACCAGCATTCTCCCCGTAGCCCTTAATTCCTCGCGACATCAAGAATTTATCTATCTCTGCCTTGAAGCCATTTAGCATCCCGGCCTCCACTGCACTCCGCGGCAATGAATTCCACAGGCCCACCACTCTCTGGCTGAAGAAATGTCTCCGCATTTCTGTTCTGAATTTACCCCCTCTAATTCTAAGGCTGTGCCCACGGCTCGTCGTCTCCTCGCCTAACGGAAACAGTTTCTTTGCGTCCACCCTTTCTAAGCCATGTATTATCTTGTAAGTTTCTATTAGATCTCCCCTTAACCTTCTAAACTCCAATGAATACAATCCCAGGATCCTCAGCCGTTCCTCATATGTTAGACCCGCCATTCCAGGGATCATCCGTGTGAATCTACGCTGGACACGCTCCATTGCCAATATGTCCTTCCTGAGATGTGGGGCCCAAAACTGGACACAGTATTCCAAATGGGGCCTAACCAGAGCCTTATAAATGCTCAGTAGCTCATCGCTGCTTTTATATTTCAACCCTCTTGAGATAAATGACAACATTGCATTCGCTTTCTTAATCACGGATTCAACCTGCATGTTTACCTTTAGGGAATCCTCGACTAGCACTCCCAGATCACTTTGTACTTTGGCATTATGAATTTCCTCACCGCTTAGAAAGTAGTCTATGCTTTGATTCTTTTTTCCCAAAGTGCAAGACCTCACATTTTCTCACGTTGAATTGCATCAGCCATTTCCTGCACCACTCTCCCAAACTGTCTAGATCCTTCTGCAGCCTCCCCACTTCCTCAGCACTAACTGCCTGACCACCTAACTTCGTATCATCGGCAAACTTCGCTAGAATGCCCCCAGTCCCTTCATCCAGATCATTAATATATATGGTGAACAGCTGCGGCCCCAACACTGAACCCTGTGGGACACCGCTGGTCACCGGCTGCCATTCTGAAAAAGAACCTTTTATCTCAACTCTCTGCCTTTTGTCAGACAGCCAATCCTCAACCCATGCCAGTAGCTCACCTCGAACACCATGGGCCCTCACCTTACTCAGCAGCCTCCTGTGTGGCACCTTATCAAAGGCCTTTTGGAAATTCACATAGACCACATCCACCGGGTTTCCCTAGTCTAATCTACTTGTCACCTCCTCAAAGAATTCTAACAGGTTCGTCAGGCACGACCTCCCCTTACTAAATCCATGTTGACTTGTTCTAATCCGACCCTGCTCTTCCAAGAATTTAGAAATCTCATCCTTAACGATCGATTCTAGAATTTTACCAACAACCGATGTTAGGCTAATTGGCCTATAATTTTCCATCTTTTGTCTTGATCCTTTCTTGAACAAGGGGGTTACAACAGCGATCTTCCAATCGTCCGGGACTTTCCCTGACTCCAGTGATTTTTGAAAGATCTCAACCAACGCTTCCGCTATTTCTTCAGCCACCTCCCTCAGAACTCTAGGATGTAGCCCATCAGGGCCAGGAGATTCCTCAATTTTAAGACCTTTTAGCTTTTTTAGCACCATCTGTTTTGTAATGGCAACCATACTCAACTCAGCCCCCTGACCCTTTATAATTTTTGGGATATTACTCATGTCTTCCACTGTGAAGACAGACGCAAAGTACTTATTAAGTCCTCCAGCCATTTCCTCGTCTCCCATCACTAGCCTTCCAGAATCAGTTTGAATTGGCCCAATGTCTACTTCGGCCTGTCGTTTGTTTCTTATGTATTGAAATAAACTTTTACTATCATTTCTTATATTACTGGCTAGCCTGCCTTGATATTTGATCCTCTCCTTCCTTATTTGTCTCTTTGTTAACCTCTGTTTGTTTTTGTAGCCTTCCCAATCTTCTGATTTCCCAGTGCTTTTGGCCACTTTATAGGTTCTCTCTTTTTCTTTGATACATTTCCTGACCTCCTTTGTCAGCCATGGCTGTCTAATCATTCCCCGGATAATCTTTCTTTACTGGGGGATGAATCTCTGTACAGTGTCCTCAATTATGCATATAAACTCCTGCCATTTTTGCTCTACTGTCTTCCCCACTAGGGTCTGCTTCCAGTCGATTTTCGCCAGTTCCTCTCTCATGCCCTCGTAATTACCTTTATTTAACTGTAACACCATTACATCCGATTTTGCCTTCTCTCTTTCAAACTGCAGACTGAACTCAACCATATTATGATCGCTGCTTCCTAAGTGTTCCCTTACTTTAAGATATTTTATAAAGTCTGGTTCATTACATAGCACTAGGTCCAGAATAGCCTGCTCCCTTGTGGGCTCCATGACAAGCTGTTCCAAAAAGCCATCTTGTAAGCATTCCATGATTCCTTTTCTTTGGATCCACTGGCTACGTTATTTACCCAATCCACCTGCATATTGAAGTCCCCCATGATCACCGTGACCTTGCCTTTCTGACATGCCTTTTCTATTTCCCGGTACATGTTGCGCCCCTGGTCCTGACCACTGTTAGGAGGTCTGTACATAACTCCCATTATGTTTCTTTTTGCCTTTGTGGTTCCTCAATTCTACCCACACAGACTCGACATCATCCGACTCTATGTCGTTTAGTGCCATAGATTTAATTTTGTTCTTAACTAACAAGGCAACCCCACCCCCTCGGCCCACCTCCCTGTCTTTTCGATAGGTTGTATATCCTTGGATGTTTCACTGCCAGTCTTGAACACCCGGCAGCCATGTCTCTGTGATGCCTACCACATCATAATCATTCACGATGATCTGTGCCATTAGTTCGTCTACTTTGTTACAAATGCTACGAGCATTCAGGTAAAGTGCCTTAATGCTAACTTTCTTATCATTACAGATATTGGAAGTCCTAAGATGTCCAAAGTTATCCTTCCTTTTTGTTGCATTCCTAGTCTGCCTCAAGCTTAAATCCACCTGCCTACATGTTATCCTCCTGCGTATCTTGCAATTTAACTCCATGCTCCCTGTCGCTTTCACTTTCCCTTCCCCCCAACTCAGAAGTTTAAAGTCCTACTGACCACCCTATGTATCCTCTTCGCTAGAACACTGGTTCCAGATCGGTTCAGGTGGAGACCGTCCGTATGTTTAGTCAAAAAGGAAAAGGAAGCAATCGATAGGTCTAAAAATTAACAGTCCTTGAGTATTAGAGTGAAATAAGGGAGGAACTTAAAGGTGGAATTAGGAGAGCTAAATGGAGCCACGAACTGTCTTCAGCAAGCAGGGTCATGGAGAATCCCAAGGACTTTCATGCATATATTGGGATCAGGAGGGTATCAAGAGAAAGAGTAGGCCCATTCACCAACAACGGAGGGAAGTTATGCGTAGAACCACAGGAAGTGGGTGAAATCTTGAATTAGTTCTTTGTACTGGTATTCACCAGGGAGAAGGACATGACTGATATTGAGGTCACGGTTAGATGTGTGAACTCTCGAGAGAACGTAAATATAACAAAGATGTATGCTAAATTGCAGCTAAATAGACAAGCCCGCCGGTGCCGGACTGGATTTATCCCATGTTACCGCTGCAGGCAAGGATAGAAATAGCTAGGGCCTTAACAGGTATCTTAACATCCTCTTGGACCACAAGCGAGGTTGCGTAGACTGGATAATAGACAATGGTGTTCCCATGTTCCATAATGGAAGCTGCGATAATCCAATAAATTGCAGTCTGGTGAGCCTGACATCAGTGGTAGTGAGGCTTTCGGAAAAGATAATGAGGAGCAGGTTATATGCAGATTTGGACGACAATGGACTAGTTACTGATATGCAGCATGAAACTTTCCACGGAAGATCATGTCTCACCGACTTGATTACGTTTTTTGAAGAGGTGAGAGAGAACATTGAGGAGGGAAGGGCTGCAGATGTAGTTTATACAGATTTCATTAAGGTGTTTGACAAGTTTCCTCATGGCAGAATGGTACAAAAGGTAAAATACCGTGGACTTTGGGTTGGGCTGCCGAGATGGCTACATATCTGGCTTGGTTCTGGAAGAGAGATAGCGGTGGAAGGGTATTTTTCTGAACGGAGAGCAGTGGCGAATGATTCTCTGCTCAATTAAAGCACAATTAAAGCTCATGTATTGGGGGTAATATATTGGCGTGGACAGAGCATTGGTTGGCAGAGAGTGGGGATAAACGGCTCCTTTTCAACATGGCAGGCAGTGAGTATTGGTGTATCGAAGGATTCAGTGCTGGGACCCCAGCTGTTTACATTCATGATTTGGACGAAGGAATTTCATGCAATATTTCTAAATGTGCAGACGACAATAAGCTCGGTGCCCGTGTGTACTGTGAGGAGAATGCAAAGAAGGTTGCAGGGTGACTTAGGCAGGTTGGGTCAGTCGGCAAATACTTGGAAAATGCAATATATTGTGGCTGAATGAATGCGAGATTATCCACATTGGTGGCAAAAACAGAAATGACAGGGCAGCGCGGTGGCTCAGTGGGTAGCACTGCTGCCTCACGGCGCCGAGTTCCTGTGTTGAATCCCGGCTCCAGGTCACAGTCCGTGTGGAGTTTGCACATTCTCCTCGTGTTTGCGTGGGTTTCACCACCACAAATCAAAGCTATGCAGGGTACGTGGATTAGCCATGTTAAATTGTCCCTTAATTGGTAAGAAAATGAATTGTGTACTCTTAATTTAAAAACAAAAAAACAGAAATGGAGATTATTATCTGAATGGTGGCACTTTAGGAAAATGGCAAGTGCAACGGGACGTGGGGGTCATGGTGTGCCTATGGCGGAAGGTTGCCATGCAATACAGCAGGTGGTGAGGAAAGCTCAAGGCATGCTGCCCTTCATAGCGAGAGGATTTGAATATAGGAACAGGGAATTCTTGCTGTAATTATAAAGAGCCTTTGTGAGATCCCAACTTGAGTATGTGTGCAGTTTTGAACTGAGGCAGATGCTGTTGAGGGTGTCCAGAGAATGTTCACATGACTAATTCCTGGAATGGCAGGACTGATATATAAAGAATGACTGGATTGACTGGGCTTGGGCTCACTGGAGTTTGAAGAATTTGCGGCGATCTCATAGACATATATATCCTGATGGTACTGGGCAGGATAGATGCGGGAAGAAAGTTCCCGATGTTGGCAACTTCGAGAAATAGGGGTCACAGCCGACGAATACGGATTGAGCCATTCTCGACTGAGTAATGAAGAACTTCTTCGCTTAGAGAGTTGTGAAGTTGTGGAAATCTCTCCCACAGTAAGCTGTTGGAGCCAGTTCGTTGGATATATTCAAAAGGCAGCTGGACGTGGACCTTGTCCCTAAAGGAATCAAGGGGTACGGAGATGTAGCGAAAGTCGGATACTGAATTTGTATGATCAGCCATGATCATAGGATCCCTACATTCTATAAAGAGGCCATTTAGCCTATCGAGTCTGTACCGACCATTTGAAAGGCCATCAATTCCCCGTCATATCACTGTAACCCCACCTAACCTTTGGGGACAGGGGCAATATGCATGGCCAACCCACTTCACACACATCTTTGGACATTGGGAGGAAACCGGAGCAAATGGAGGAAACCCATGCATACACGGAAAGAATTTGCAAACACCATCCAGACCGTCACCCTAGGTCAGAATCGCTCCCTGATCCCTGGCGCTGTGAGACAGCTGTGCTAACCACCGTGCCACGGTACCGTGCTCGTGAAGAATCAAAGGGCAGAATGGCCTACTCCTGCAACTATGCTCTGTGTTTCTATGTTTTCATGTTTCTGTGTTTCTATGTTTCTATGTTCCTATGTTTCTTTGTTTCTATGTTTCAGTGCTTCCATGTTTCCATGTTTTTAGAAACCAAAGCAGCAGGTTAGCACGTGGAGAGGTGGTGTCAACTACAGTGAAATTGATTTAAAAAGGTAAAGGGAAGAAGAAGTCAGGAGATGTTATTGATGGAGGTGTTAGGATTCAAAAATAAGGTAACTAAATAGCATAGGTACACTTTTCCTGAATGCTCGCAGCATTCCAAAGAAGGTAAATGATTTGACGGCTCAAATCATTGCTGATAAGTATGGTTTAGTGGCCATTGCAGGGATGTGGTTGCAGGCTGCTAACGACTGCGAGTTAAATGTGAAGGGCTATCGGATTATTCGGAAGGACAGACAGGAAGTTAAGTGAGGTGCTGTAGCGCTGATATTTAAAGATGACATCAGAGTGGTAGTGAGAGCTGATCTGGGTTCTGTGGCGAAAATGTTGGAAACCTTTTGCGTGAACATTAGAAATAATAAGGAGAATAGGCGCGTATAGGCATAGTCCAACGGTCACCAATTACGAACTTCATGGTGGGGTGGTCAATGAATGAAGAAATAACTGATGCATATAAAATATTATGGCAACGATGAAGAGATATTTTAACCAGGTCGGTCAACGCAGCCTTGAAGTGGGCTTCATATAATGTATCCAGGATAGTGTCCTTAAACAGTTTGCAACGGAACCTACGAGGGGTCAAGCTATCTGAGATCCGGTGCTGTGTAACGATACAGGAATAATGGATGATCCAATTGTTAGGGATCCTCTAGGAACCAGCGATCATGGTATGGTTGAATTTAATGTACAGCTGGAGAGTGCGAAGATAAAAACCAATAACAATGTCTTGTTCGAAAACAATGGAGACTAAAATGGGATGGGAGAACGGTTGGCTAAGGTAGACTAGGAGGAAATACTTTATGGAGGGACAATTGAGAAAAACCGGAGGACTTTTAAAGAGTTTTTTCTTAAACTGCTCAGCAAAACCGTATACCAGTGAAAAGGAAGGACTGTAGGAAAAGGGATAATCTGCAATGGATATCTAAGGACGTAAAGGAGTGTATAAAAGAAAATACATACATGTTGGCAAAGAGCAGTGGGTAACTAAAGGATTATTAATCTTTAAAGGTCACCAGAAAGCCACGAAAAAAGCTGTAATGAAAAGTAGGATGGATTATTAGATTAAGAGCTCAGAATATAAAAACTGATAGCAAAGGTTTCGACAAATATATAAAGCGAAAATGAGTGCATTAGTTAAACATTGGTGCTTTAGAGGATGAGAACCGGAATTGAATATTATGAAATGGGGAAATGGCCGTGACTTGAAAAGATGTTTTGTATCGGTCTTCACACATTACATGTCATTAATTGATGACAAGGAGGCTATGGCAGGAGAGAACCTAAAAACGATCATTGTCACGAAGGAGATAATGTTCGGCAAGCGAATGGGGCTGAAGGTAAACACGTCTCCTGACCCTGATGGGAGGCATCCCAGGGAACTAAAATAGATGGCGTGCGAAACAGAAAATGTGCTCGTGGTAATTTCCAAAATTCCCTGGAGTCCAGGGCGGTCCGGGCTGATTGGAAAATAGAAAATGTGATGTGACTGTTTAATAACGTAGTACACAAAAGGCGGGTATCTAAAGGCATGTTTGGTTAACTTCCGTAGTTGAGGAATGTTTCATCTAAAATCTATCATCAAGGACGAAATAGCGAGAGATCTGGGGAGAAATTGTCCCAGTGGGCAGACGCATCATGGATTCATGAAAGACAGATCATGTTTAACTAGCTTATTGGAATTGTTTGCGGACATGACGAGCGAGGTGGACAACGAGGAAGAATTGGATGTGGTGTCTCTGGGTATTTCGGATTCCAGAAGGCATTCGACAAGATGCTGCACAAAAGCCTGTATAAGATAATGGTGCACAGCGTCACGGGTAATGTATTGACACGTAAAGAGGATTGGTTAACTGGAAGAAAGCAAAGAGTGGGGGAAAATGGGCGTTTTTCTGGTTGGCATTCAGTGGCGAGTAGTTTGTCTGAGTGATCAGTTTTGGGACCACAATTTGTTACAGTTTACACACATGAGTTCGAGTTGGGGACCAAGAGTAATGTGTCAAAGTTCGGAGATGACACTAACATGAACGGTAGAGTAAAGTTTGAAGAGGACACTGAAAGTCTGCAGAGGGATATAGATTGTTTAAGTGAGTCGAAAGGGTCTTGCAGATGAAGTACAATGTTGGTAAATGTAAGGTCGTCCATTTTTGTCGCAATTACAGCAAAATGGACTCTTATTTTAACAATTGTAGAAGCTGCTGTGCAGAGGGGCCAGGGTGTCCTTCTGCATAGATGGCAAACAATTGGTTTGCAGGTCCAGCATGTATCTAAGAAGGCAACATGAAATTAGCCCATCATTGCTCGAGGGATGGAGTTTAATAACGGCGGGGTTAAGTTGCAGCTGTGAAGAGTGCTGGTGAGGCCATAGCTGAACTATTGTGCACAGTTCTGGACTATTTACTGAAGAAAAGATATGGAGATGGCGGCATTGAACTGGGATGAACACAGTAAGAATTGTTACAACACCAGGTTGTAATCCAACAGGATTGTTTGAATCACTAGCTTTCGGAGCACAGCTCCTTACTCTGGTGACTGACCTGATTCACCTGAGGAAAGAGCTGTGCTCCGAATGATTTGAAACAAACCTGTTGGACTTTAACCTGGTATTGTAACAATTCTTACTGTTAATAAAGGATGAACTGGCACTGGTGGTGGTGGTGGTGTGGGGGGGGGGGGGGGGGGGGGGGGGGGGGGGAGGGAGCAGTTGGGGAGGGGTGAGAGGGTGCAGAGGAGACTGTCGAGGTTGATTCCGGTGTTGAGAGGTTTGGATTATGAGACAAGACTGTTGACTGGGACTATAGTCATCCGAATTTAGAAGAATGATGGGTGATCTCAGCAGAACATATACAATTATGAATGGAATAGATCAGATAGAAGCAGGGAGGTTATTTCCACTGGTGGGTGAAACTATAACTTGGGGGCACAGCCTAGAAATATAGGGAAGCACATTTAGGACCAAGTTGAAGAGGAACCCGCTTACCCAAACGGTTATAAATCTGTGGAATCCACTGCCCAGTGAAAAAGTGAAGGTTGTACCCGACCACACGGATTGCCTTGATGATCAAAACCTTTCTGACACAGATTTGAATATTTTAAATGTCTCAGTCTTCATTGCTCTCAGGGTAGGAACTTTCCCTGAAAAATAAAACAGAAGGATCTCTATTCGGAATCTCAGCCTAATCTTTGCCATAAATTCAAAATTCCTTATATGAAGGAGTGTCATCTAGCTCGGTCTTTCACCAAAATAAAACATCTCCCTCCCTTGAGAGATGGGACGTCCAATCAGAATCCATCATTTTACAATAAGAGCACCAATCATTCTTTTTAACTCAAAGCGGCATAGGCCGAACGTGCTCCATCTTTACCCAGAAGACAATTTCCTCATCTGAGGAACTGGCCAAGTGAACTTTCCCGCCACTGCTTCAGAAGTGACAAAAACGTATTAATTCAACGTTTCACACAGCTGGAATGACATTTTAATTGGGTACCGAGGTGTAATATTGGTGCCCGTTATCGCAATAGCTTATTTGGTGTTAGTTAAAATACTTAACGCCTTACGCCTTGCCAAGCAATGCACAGAATGAATATCTAACAGTGCCATGCAGCTCAAATCAAATTAAATCGTTTTCTCATATTATCAGTGTGAACCATTATTTGCCTAAAATGAAACATTTCCCCAGAAAAATATCCGAATAAACATTTACCTATGTCTTTTTGAATGAGAGCTTTGTCTGTCGAAGAGGAAGATAGCAGCTCGTGAAGCATTATGTGTTCATAAATATACATTGTTGCAAAAATAGCGAATGGACAGAATGGTTTGAGTAGTTATAACAATAATTTCTAATGTCACAAGTAGGCGTACATTAACACTGCAATGAACTGACTGTGGAAAAACCCCTAGTTGACACATTCCAACGCCTGTTCGTGTACACTGAGAGAGAATTCAGAATGTCCACGTTATCTAACAGCACGTCATTGGGGACTTCTGGGAGGAAACCGGAGAACCCGGAGGTAACCCAGGCAGACACAGGGAGAACATGCAGACTCCACAGAGACAGTGACCCAAGGCGGCAATCGAACCTGGGACCTGGAGCTGTGAAGCGATAGTGCTAACCACTTTAGTACAATTATGGGCATCGCAATATCTTTATACTCAAATGGAAAGTTAACAGGCTGAACTAAGAACTTTAAGTATTTTCCCGAGCAAGTGGACTTTGCTTTATGTCATTCCCGCGCACTTAAAAATAACGTTTCTTTAAATAAATAACTGATTTCCTTCTCACCTTTCTCAGCGAGAGCTGAATCAATCGTGTTGCTTTCTAAAAGAAAAGTGAGATATTTTATGCTGTGCTTTCCTCGGTTTTCCCAATACTTTTAGGCTACAACGAAAATTAATTTTAAGACATCTTCATGAACCAAAGTGAATAATCTCTAATTGGAGAAACGTCAAGGACAATCAGTACTGATATTTAAAATATCAGGACTGCAGAGTTTCTGCATTGAAAGAACAAGGGAAACAAACTTCGAGGAGTGCATTGTTGGCACGAAAACAACTTTAATTACGGAAAAAAACTTGTTTTTTATTAGGTTGCGATGCTGAAATGTGTTGATTTTGTGTGAGTCATAGAATCAAAGAGCTTCGCAATAGAGGAGTCAGTTTTCTTGCTGGACGGCCAGCAGAGCAATTTAATAAGACAGGAAGACAACTCTTGGCATTTAGCCTTGTTGGTTACACCAATTGAGCTGTATGTTAGTATTCCTTTTAAGAGTTATGACTGATTCGGGCAGCAAGCTGCGGATCTCCACCGCACCAATCCTGCCGAACAAAATTCCCTTAACCCCCATTAATACTACAGTCTATTTGCATTTGTGTTTTGATTCCTCGTAAAAGGATAAGAGCGCCTCCCTCTTCACTGTATCTGGACACCGCAGAATGTTCAAAACTTCAAAGTAGCCTCTTCCCAGCCCGCTGTTGTCCAATGAAGACACTGTCTTGCACTCATCAGCACAGGCACAAACAGGTCACATATCAAACGGAAAACAATATATTCTGCATTAGGAAAGGTTGCTGAATACTTCGCAAGTCTAGTCTGAATGTTCCAGGCGATGCACCAGAATTCATAGACTTTCATAGAATTTACAGTGCAGAAAGAGGCCATTCGGCCCACCGAGTCTGCATCGGCTCTTGGAAACAGCACCCTACCCAAGGCCAACACCACCCTATCCCTATAACCCTGTAACCCCACCCAACACTAAGGGCAATTTAGGACACTAAGGGCAATTTATCATGGCGAATCCACCTAACCTGCACATCTTTGGACTGTGGGAGGAAACCGGAGCACCCGGAGGAAACCCATACATGGTGAGGATGTGCAGACTCCGCCCAGACAGTGACCCAAGCCGGAATCGAACCTGGGACCCTGGAGATGTGAAGCAATTGTGCTATCCACAATGCTTCCGTGCTGCACCAAATGTAATGTCCCTCATACATTTATTTAATTCAACAGAAGAGCATTGCCTGGATATTATCCTTTCGCCTCCAAAGGAGCGGCCCCTGCCTTTGAACAAAATTAGATTCAACCAAACATAATCGAGTCATATTATGAGACCAAATGATAACATTAAATTGGCTGTGGGTGCAATTATTAGTGCACTAGGAATTTTTAATGTATTTTTTAATTGATTTCCATTGATATTATAACAAAACAGAAACGACAACAACACAGAGATAACATATACAGGAACATGAGGCATATTAGCTGTAAAATCTAAACAATCGTTTACAACAACCTAGATACAGGCTTCCCCAATGTATTAAAAAAGAATCGGGGTATAGTAGAGGAAACAAGGGCGTGACCTACTGATAGCCATGACAGTATAAATGTTTTTCCCCTACTCAGGGCCCTTTAATCACCTTGCGCTTGTTCCCCCTGTATTATGGGTGTTGCCCTCTTCCCCTGGTTTTCCAATGTCTCGGTCACACCTCCTCCCTGACTCTCCTCACTATCTGCCCCCCCCCCCCCCCCCCCCAACATCGGCTCATATTTTGCTGGTCACCAACAGGTCCTCGAAGAAACTGGTGAATTGCTTCCATGTATTGTGTCAGTTTTTTTCCGATCCACGAATAGCAAATGTTATTTTGTCCAATTTGAATAATTCAGCTTGGTCGGACAATTCGTCCGTGGTCATGGGTGGTGCTACTGATCTGCAGCTCAGCAGGAACCCTTGGCGGGCGTTCAGGGAGGGGGTGTCAGAGAACATAGAACATTACAGCGCAGTATGGGCCCTTCGGCCCTCGATGTTGCGCCGACCCGTGAAACCATCTGAAGCCTATCTGACCTACACTATTCCATTTTCATCCATATGTCTATCCAGTGACCACTTAAACGCCCTTAAATTTGGCGCGTCTACTACTGTTGCAGGCAGGGCGTTCCACGCCCCTACTACTCTCTGAGTAAAGAAACTGCCTCTGACATCTGTCCTATATCTACCACCCCTCAATTTAAAGCTATGACCCCTCGTGTTGGTCATCACCATCAGAGGAAAAAGACTATCACTGTCCACCCTATCTAACCTTCTGACTATCTTATATGTCTCTATGAAGTCACTTCTCAGCCTTCTCCTCTCTTACGAAAACAACCTCAAGTCCCTGAGCCTTTCCTCGTAAGACCTTCCCTCCATACCAGACAGCATCCTAGTAAATCTCCTCTGGACACTTTCCAAAACTTCCACATCCTTCCTATAATGTGGTGACCAGAACTGCACGCAGTACTCCAGGTGCGACCGCGCCAGAGTTTTGTACAGCTGCAGCATGACCTCGTGGCTTCGAAACACAATCACCCTACTGATAAAGGCTAGCACACAAGATGTCTTCTTAACAGCCCTATTAACCTTGGTGGCAACTTTCAGGGATTTATGTATCTGGATGCCGAGATCTCTCTGTTCATCTACACTACCAGAATCTTGCCATTAGCCCAGTACTCTGCATTTCTGTAACTCCTTCCAAAGTGAACCACATTACACTATTCCGCATTAAACCCCATTTGCCACCTCTCAGCCCAGCTCTACAGCTTATCTGTGCCCCTCTGTAACCTATAGAATACTTCAGCACTATCCACAACTCCACCGACCTTGGTGTCATCTGCAAATTTACTAGCCCATCCTTCTACACCCTCTTCCAGGTCATTTATAAAAAGGACAAACAGCAGTGGCCCCAAAACAAATCCTTGCGGTACACCACTAGTAACTGAACTCCAGGATGAACATTTGCCATCAACCACCACCCTCTGTCTTCTTTCAGCTAGCCAAATACTGATCCAAACCGCTAAATCACCTTCAATCACATACTTCCGTATTTTCTGCAATAGCCTACCGTGGGGAACCTTATCAAACGCCTTACTGAAATCCATATACACCACATCAACCGCTTTATCCTCATCCACCTGTTTGGTCACCTTCTCAAAATACTCAATAAGGTTTGTGAGGCATGGCCTACACTTCACAAAACCGTGTTGAGTATCGCTAATCAACTTGTTCTTTTCAAGATGGTTATAAACCCTATCTCTTATAACCTGTTCCAACATTTTACCAACAACGGAAGTAAGTCTCACAGGTCTGTAATTACCAGGATTGTCTCTACTCCCCTTCTTGAACAAGGGGACAACATTTGCTATCCTCCAGTCTTCCGGCACTATTCCTGTCGACAAAGACGACATAAAGATCAAGGACAAAGGCTCTGCAATCTCCTCCCTGGTTTCCCAGAGAATCCTAGGATAAATCCCATCTGGCCCAGGGGACTTATCTATTTTTACACTTTCCAACATTCCTAACACCTCCTCCTTGTGTACCTCAATCCCATCTAGCCTGGTCGACTGTACCTGAGTATTCTCCTCGACAACATTGTCTTTATCCAGTGTAAACACTGACGAAAAATATCCATTTAACGCTTCCCCTATCTCCTCTGATTCCACACACATCTTTCCACTACTATCATTGATTGGCCCTAATCTTACTCTAGCCATTCTTTTGTTCCTGATATACCTATAGACAGCCTTAGGAATTTCCTTGATCCTATCCACCAACGACTTTTCGTGTCCTCTCCTCGCTCTTCTTAACTCTCCCTTTAGGTCCTTCCTGGCTAACTTGTAACTCTCAAGTGCCCTAACTGAGCCTTCATGTCTCATCCTAACATAAGCCTTCTTCTTCCTCTTGACAAGTGCTTCAACTTCCTTAGTAAACCACGGTTTCCTTGCTCGACAACGTCCTCCCTGCCTGACAGGTACATACTTATCAAGGACATGCAGTAGCTGTTCCTTGATAAAGCTCCACATTTCGATTGCACCCATCCCCTGCAGTTTCCTTCCCCATCCTATACACCCTAAATCTTGCCGAATAGCATCATAATTGCCTTTCCCCCAGCTATAATTCTTGCCTTACGGTATAGACCTATCCCTGCCGATCGCTAAAGCAAACATAACCGAATTGTGATCACTATCACCAAAGTGCTCACCTACATCTAAATCTAACACCTGGCCGGGTTCATTACCCAGTACCAAATCCAATGTGGCATCGCCCCTTGTTGGCCTATCTACAAACTGGGTCAGAAAACCCTCCTGCACACACTGCACAAAAACTGACCCATCTATAGTACTCGAACTATAGTATTTCCAGTCAATATTTGGAAAGTTAAAATCCCCCATAACTACTACCCTGTTACTCTCGCTCCTGTCGAGAATCTTCATTGCAATACTTTCCTCTACATCTCTGGAACTATTCAGAGATCTATAGACAACTCCCAACAGGGTGACCTCTCCTCTCCTGTTCCTAACCTCGGCCCATACTACCTCAGTAGACGAGTCATCAAACGTTCTATCTGCCGCCATAATACTTTCCTTGATTAACAATGCCATCCCCCCCCCTCTTTTACCATCTTCTCTGTTCTTACAGAAACATCTAAATCGGGAACCTGCACCAACCATTCCTGTCCCTGCTCTACCCATGTCTCCGAAATCGCCACAACATCGAGATCCCAGGTACCATCCCATGCTGCAAGCTCACCCACCTTATTCCGGATGCTCCAGGCGTTGAAGTAGACACACTTCAAACCAGCATCTTGCTACATTGTCTGCCGCTCTCCTCATAATGAGCTCTGCCTGTTCCACCATGAAGCATGCCACCAGCGGTCATGGCTCTACCCTCAGCACCGCAATCTAGGACATAGATTCGAAAATGTCGGTACAGTAGCTGACAATTGTGGGGCAGGATCAGTATATGAACGTATAGTTGGCCGGGCCTCCCTGGCATTATTCACCTTCGATCTCCACGATCAGGAAGTAACTGCGCATGCGTGTTCTCTTCAAGCGCTCCCTGTGCACTACCCTGAGCTGCATTCGGCTTAGCTGTGTGCATATGGAGGTGGAAGTTGGCCTGGTGCAGAACTACGATCCAGAGACCTACCCCAATCTCTGTGCATAGGTCTTCCTCCAACTTTCCCAACGGGGATCTTACCATCTCTTACATTCATCCACACATATAAGCGCAGTTACAATCCCGAAATTCGCTGGAGTCTCGCAGTATCTCCAGTTTGTGTCCCGGTAGCTGTGGTCTCCTTGTGGAGGAGGTTCCTCAGTTGTGCGTACCAGAAGCCGTTCCCATCCCGAAACTGACGCTTTTCTGTAAGCTCCCCAGTGTCTCTACTCTTCCATCGTTGCACAGGTCTCCTACTGTCTGTACACCCTCATCCCGTCCCGCATTCAGAAGGAGGTGTCTCTTGTCGAGATTAATTCGTGTTTTTTGCCGATGGGGCCCGTAGGGGACATTGCCCCAACACTGAAATGGTGCTTGAGCTGGTTTGGAGTCCTTAACATTGCAAATATCACCGAGTCTCTCGAGTTTTCTGCTGGGGGAAATGGGAGTGTGGCAATGGCAGTGCTCGGAGGGCCTTCGCCATATTCCATATGCACCCATTCTGCCTCGGGGTCTCATACTTGCCCACCTACCTTTCTCTGTTTGCCTACCAGTGGAAGAACAGACGGTTCGGCAGCGCCATTCCCCATACACCTCTGTTGGATACTTTTATGGATTTTCGGTTGATTCCCTCCTGCACAAAAGCCATGATTATTGTATCTATCTCAGTCAAAGAGGCCTTGGGGATAAAGATCGGAAGTCTTTCTTTCCCCCTTCCACCTCCACAGGTTCTACTTATTGATTGGTGTCCAGTCGTGGGCTGTGAGTATACTCAAATAGCAGAACTTGATTTGGGCCAGTTTTAACGACAGTGTTCCAGCTCTGTTTCTGGCCGGTCAGGATTCTCAGGGAAGATTTCGCTTTGCTCTAAGAGTGTAACCCAAGGAGTCTGCAAACTCCATTCGGAGCTTCCTTTTTCCTCCCATGCTGGCTCGGGGGATTGCGACGTAGAGGACCAGATGATTCTCATAAAGTGAGGCTCTGTGCTCTCTGCTCCCCCTTTGGAGAATACCGTTTCCACTCATTCGACGAGCTAAGGGCGATATCTAGTGGCGCCATTGCCAAGGCAAATAGCTGCGGGTACTATGGGCATCCACACGTCGTGCAGTTCTGCAGTCGGAAGTCTTCGTAGTTGGTGGCTTCTGTCTGTACATTCACTGCTGTACAGTTGTTTCACCCATTGAGTGAATGTTGGCCCAAACCTAAACTGTTCCAATATGTCCCATGCGATCTGCCGAAGGCCTTCTCTGTGTCTCGGGAGATGAACACATCTGGTGTCTCCTCCATAGATGGCATTACAATCATGTTTAGCAGACGTCTGACGTTCGTCTTTCGCTCTCTGCCCTTGTTAACCCAATCTTATCTGCCGTGACTACTTCTGGCAAGCGTGGTCCTCGTCCAGTTAAGAAGCCGCACTTTCTTTTGAAACTGATGTAGTTTCATGATTATCGCCCATGGTAGTTCATCTGACTTGGACTGTGCCAGATCGATGGGTGGTCTGGTCCCCTCTGGGGGTCTTTTGAAGTCTAACTCTCTGGCCAGTTTCCCGAGCATCCTTGTTACGTATTCCGTCGGGTTCAGGCCCTCTGCACGCTCTAGTATACCGACAAATCTCAGGTTCCGTCGATGGGACCTGTTCTCCTGTTTCTTTCCTGTTGATCACTTTATGGGTCATTATCAATCTTGCTATCTCGTCTACGAGTGTGGCGATCCGCTCTCCCTATTCAGTTGCAAATTTCTTGTGGCCCAGCAACGCCGCCTCCTGGCGCTCTCGTCTCTGCTCTGCCCTTCCTTTATGGGAGCCTGTGCGCTTTCTATTGCCGACCTCACGTGACATAATGTCCACTTTTATTGAGTCTCTGTTTTTTGTGGAGCTTTATCGAGAGAACTTCCATTAGTTGCTCATCCACGAATGGGCCTGCATTTACGTCGGTAACCTATTGGGTCCTCCGTGCTCCAATCTGTTTTGCTCAGCGTGCCCCCTCGATCTGTGGTCGTGCTCTTGCTTTACCGACTCTTGCTGGTTTTGAGGTACCACGGCTGGTTCTACAGCATTCTTCTTGGTTGGGTATTAGTTGGGGATGAGCGTGGGGAAATTCGTGACATTCTTGTATTCGTTTGACAGGCTAAAAGGACATGGTAAGACGTTCCCCAGATAGAGCCACCTTTCGGCGACCGCTCAGCTCATGGCCGCTACGGGAGTTCCCACTCCGAGTTTTTAAGTAAAAAATAACATCTCACATTAGACATTGTATTCTTACTTTTGTAGCCATAAGTTGGTTGAATACATTTAGTACTGCTCCTATTGCGAACAGCCGAAAATAAATGTAGTTTGGCACAATCTACCAGTACCAGGATAAACTGGCTAGGCATCTGGCACTATACTAGCACTGGAATTCATATTCCACGTTATTTCTTTATGTCGTAGGTGGAGACTTATTTTGTTGTGATGTAAGCATCTTGGCTGTAGCTGGATGAAGCAGCCAGCTTCACGTTTTTGCACAATTTGCTTTGATACTTTACCCTTGAATCTACACTAATATGAGATAGATTTGGCACTTATTCGGCCCGAATGCGTCGGCCATTGCCTAGTCGTGACTATGTAATATAATAATAATTTTTATTGTCACAAGAGACCTTATATTAACACTGAGATGAAGTTACTATGAAAAGCTCCAAGTTCCACATTCCTGCGCCTGTTCGGGTACAAAGAGGGATAATTCAGAATGCCCAATGTGCGACCAACAGTGTGCAATGATCAGATTGGGTAGCCAATATCCTCCAGGACAGCTTCCATGTTCCCGATTTAAGTTCCAGGCTTGCAGCAGGAGACAATGTCTTTTGTCCATTTCTTTCGATTTCTAGTAGGGCCAAATTATAGCATGTGGAGCTGTAGGAATTCTGAGGCCGACATTGATTCGGGACCGTACATTTACAGTAGATAGCAACGATGAGCCCATCAGTGGATTCCACAATGAGCACGTCAAGGCATGATTGCTCATTAATGCACAGGCACAAAAATACCAGATGTCACAAGGAGCAGAAATATGCACTGCATGAGAAAAGGATGCTGCTTGATTAGCGAATCTGCTCTGATCGTTCTACGCATTGCCATGGCGAATAATCCAAGCAGCTGTTGTCCAACATGATTTTTCTTAATGAAACTATGTGGAATTTTATAGTGCGATTGGGGTATTAAATTGTGCAAGGAAATCATTGCACAAAACTGCCGATTCAATGACAGCAAAGGTATCGTTTACATATAGGAAACATGAAATTCCAAGACATAATGGCCGTTTGAAAACCACTAGTTTTAGCATGATTATCGTTTGCAGTTTGAATTAATTTGTTCTCAAACGTTTTCTGCTAAAGTTGATGGAAGATATTTTAATAATAATTATAATGTTTATTACTGTCACAGCTAGGCTTACATTAACACTGCAATGCTCAAGTAGTACTATTGCAAACAGCCAGATTAGTTTAGTAGACCACCTTAATTGTGAAACAATCAAAGAGTAAGCAATTCATAATAGATTTGTTAGAAAGACTGGGCAGGTAATTTGGAACACGTTTATATATGTTATGATAATAAGCATGATATGAATACTTGCCTATTGATACAGACTCTTAAAGGATGTGGGAATTGGAATTTTACTTAATTCTCAGGCCACAGAATAAATTGACATAACATAATCTGCTTAGCTTTGTTTGGAGGACTGTAAAGGCCCATGGTTAAGGGACCTCAACTCGAAATTAAGGACAGCTATGTTGACCAATTATTGACCAATGGTCAGCCTACCACAAGATAAGAGGAATAGTTGGAGAAGGAATACTATCGTGTGGCGGAGGCATTGAGTAATTAGGTAAAAACCAAGGCGTTAATTCTTACTTTATTACTGCTAAATTAGAGACCAATTAGCTGTTTTCCAACAACTGGCTCAGGTGGGCTTTAGTTTATAAGATATTAAAAAAAGCTCGCGAAAATCTATTTTGGGTAAGAACGGGCAGAGAGGCAGAGAAAGACAGATCGAGATGTGAAGAGAGATGTAAAGATAAAGATGTGGGTAGTGAGGGGGACAGAATGTTTCTGAAGCGGTGGGATGGCAGCGATGAAGGAGGGGGACGAGTGAGATGTTTACAGGGAGGTTCGGAGAACAACTTTCGATGTTTTTTTGCTAATTGTGCAGATTAGGTTGATTCGCCATGCTAAATTTGCTCTTCATGCCCAAAGATATGCAGGTAAGGCAGATTGGCCATGATGAATGAGTGGCTTTACAGAGATAGGGGAGGGCATTGTGTCTAGGTAGAGTGCTCTTTCTGAACTTCGGTGCAGATGGGTCTGCACTGCTGGGATTTTAAAGATTATTTTTTCAATATTAATCAATCGTGCCAAGTTAGTTCTTTTTGGGCCTTGTGCCACTGCATCTGCAACAGAGATTGACAGATTTCTGATTGACAATAACGGAACGTGTTTTGTGGACATTCAGTCCAAGAGGCATTGAATGTTTCGATTTACAATTATCGTATTCAATGCTAAATTGCCCCTTTGTGTCCAAAATATTAGGTGGTGGTACTGGGTTATGGGGATAGGGTGGAGGCGTGGGGTTAAATAGGTTGGTCTTTTGAAGGGCCTGCGCAGACTCTATGGGAAGAATGGCCTCTCCTGCACTGAAAATTCAATGACTTTGATTCCATTAAATGATCTCGAGAGCCATTGAGTTGTTTCAAACCATTATAATGTCAAAAGAAGGGAGAAATAAATTGGATGGATGGACCACCCGCATCGACATAGGCAGCGATAAAAGCAAATGCTGCCATGTCGAACGTGAAATGTTCTCCTTCCTAAACTGTGTGGGCTGGTGCCATTTTTGGGAGAGCTGTCACACATACCAGTAAAGCAACAGCCTGACATAGTCATATATGCATGCCAAACACAAAAAACAGCAAGTGAGAGGCAGAGCTAAGCAATCCCACAACCAAAGGATCAGGCCTGATCTTTGCAGTCCTGCAACATCCGGCCGTAAGCGTTGGTGAACAATATACAACTCACTGGAGGAGGAGGCTCCACAAATGTCCCCATCCACAATCATGGAGGAGCCGAACACATCTCTGCAAACGACAAGGCTGAAGTATTCGCAATAATCTTCAGCCTGGTGTCGGGTGGATGATACCTCTCTGCCTCCTCCTCAGGTCTCTTGCATCAGAGGAGACAATCTTAAGCCAATTCGATTCACCCAACGTAATAACAGGAAACGGCTGAAGGCACTGGATACTGCAAATTCTATGGGATCTGCCAGTATTCCCGCAATAGTACTGAAGACTGGTGCTCCATGACTTCCTGCATCCCTAGCCAATCTGTTCTAGCCGAGCTACAATGCTGGCATATAATTGGCAATGGAGAAAACTTCCCAGGTATGGCCCACCGATAATAAACAGGACAAATCCAACCCAGCCAATTCCCGGCCTATCATTCCAGTCTCAATCATCAGTAATGTTACGGAAGGGATCATCAACCGAGTTACCAAGAGCCACGAACGGTGCAACAATCTGCTCACTGACACTGAGTTTGACTTCCTCAAAAGTCAATCATAACATCCTTGGACTAAACATGGACTTACGAACTGATCTCCCGGGTTGAGGTGAGCGTGACTGCCCTTGTCATTATTGTTGGAAATGAACACATCCAGACAAGTGGGGAATATTCCATCACACTCCTAACTTTGTGCCTTTTGTGTGGTGAACAAGCTTTGGGGAGGGAAAAGGTGAGTTACTCTATAGCAGACCTCTTAGCCTCTGATATATTCTTGCGGCCACAGTAAGTGATCGAGTGTAGCATCAAGAAGCCCGAGCAAACCGGCAATCAATGTGAATTATGGAGAAACTGTCCACTGGTTGGTGTCATATCTCGCACAACGAAGATGGTTTTAGAGTTTGGAGGACAGTCATTTTAGTCCCGGAAAATCACTGCAGGAGTTCCTCAGGGTACTACATAGGTCATAGAACAGTACAGCACAGTACAGAACCTTCGGCCCACGATGTTGTGCCGACCATTTATCATAATCTGAGACCAACCTAACCGACACGTCTTTAATTTACTGCAGTCAATGTGCCTGTCGAAGAGTCGCTTGTATGCCCATAATTACTCAGACTCCAACACATCCGCCGGCAGTGCATTCCACTCATCCACCACTCTTTATGGAAAGAACCTGCCTCTGACATCTCTCCCATACCTTCCTCCAATCACATTAAATTATGTCTCCTCGTGACAGCCATTTCCACCTTGTTCAATCTTCCACAGTTTCTTTATCTATGACCTTCATCCCATCAAAAGGTGAAATGTGCAGATTTTCGCTGATGATTTCACAATCTTCTGCACCATTCGCAACTCCTTAGAAGAAGATGCATTCCGCGCACAAATGCAGGCATACCTGGATGATATACAGGCGTGGGTTGAGAAGTTGCAAGTAACATTGCCGCCACACAAATGCTCAGAAATGACCATCTCAAATAAGAGAGAATCAAACCATTGCCACTTGACATTCATTCAATGTCTCCGTCGGCAGCAGCTCCCAAACCCATAACCACGGCCATCTATCAGGGAAAGGATAGACGATACAAAGAACAAGGAACAAAGAAAAGTACATCACAGGTACTGGCCCTTCGGCCCTCCAAGCCTGCGCCGACCATACAGCACGTCTGATCTAAAATCTTCTGCACTTCCGGGGACCGTATCCCTCTATTTCCATCCTATTCATGTATTTGTCAGATGCCTGCTTAAACGTCACTATCGACCCTCCTTCCACCACCTCCTCCGGCAGCGGGTTCCATGCACCCACTACCTTCCGTGTAACAAAACTTGCCTCGAACATATGCTCCAAACCCTGCCCCTTGCACCTAAACCTATGCCCCCTAGTAATTGGACCCTCTACCCTGGGAAAATGCCTCTGACTTTCCACTCTGTCCATGCCTTCAGAATTTTGTATACCTCTGTCAGGTCGCACCTCAACCGCCGTTGTTCCATTGAGAACAAACCGAGTTTATTAAATCTCTCCTCATTGCTAATGCCATCCATAAAGGCAACAATTCCTGGTAAATTCTCTTCTGCACACCTCTCTAAAGCCTCCACAAGCCTGCTGGTAGCGGGGCGAACCAGAATTGAACACTATACTCCAATTTTGGCCTAATGAAGGTTCCATACAGCTGCAACATGTGTTTGTCAATTTTTGTACTCAATGTCCGGTCAATGCAGGTAAGCATGCCGTGTGCTTTCTTGACTACCTTCTCCACCTGTGTTTTCCCCTTTCAGTGACCCATGGACCTGTACACCTAGATCTCTCTGACTGTCAATACTCTTGAGTGTTTCTACCATTCACTGCAGATTTCCTACCTGCATTAGAACTTCCAAAATGCATTACTTCACATTTGTCCGGAGTAAACTCCATCTGCCTTCTCTCCGCCCAAGTCTCCAAACGATCTAAATCTTGCTGTATCCTCTGACAGTCCTCATCGCTATCCGCAATTCCACCAACATTTGTGTGGTCTGCAAACATACTAATCACACCAGTTACATATTCTTCCAAATCATTTATATACATTACGAACAGCAAAGGTCCCAGCACTGATCCCTACAGAACACCAGTAGTCACAGCCCTCCAGTCAGAAAAGCACCCATCCATTGCTACTCTCTGCCTTCTATGACCAAGCCATTTCTGTATCCATCTTGCCAGCTCACCCCTGATCCTGTGTGACTTCACCATTTGTACCAGTCTGACATGCGGGACCTTGTCAAAGGCCTTACTGGAGTCCATATAGGCAACTTATACTGCCCCACCTGCATCAATAATCTTTGTGACCTCCTCGAAAAACAGTCAAGTTAGTGAGACACGACATCCCTTCACAAAACGGTGCTGCCTCTCGCTAATATGTCCATTTGCTTCCAAATGGAGTAGATCCTGTCTCGAAGAATTCTGTCCAGCAATTTTTCTACCACTGACGTAAGGCTCACAGGCCTGTAGTTCCCTGGATTATCCTTGTACCCTTCTTAAACAAAGGAACAGCATTGTCTTTTCTCCAATCCTCCGGGACATCACCTCAAGACAGTGAGGATTCAAAGATTTCTGTCAAGGTCTCAGTAATTTCCTCTCTAGCCTCGTTCAGTATTCTGGGGTAGATCCCAACAGGCCGTGGGGACGAATCAACCTTAATATTTTTCAAGGCGGCCAACACCTTGTCTTTTTGGATCTCAATGTGTCCCAGGCTATCTACACACCCTTCTCCAGACTCAATATTCACCAGTTCCTTCTCTTTGGTGAATACGGATGCAAAGTTAATTTAGTGCCTCGCCCATTGCCTCTGGCTCGACAAATATATTCCCTCGCCTGTCCTTCAGTGGCTGACCCTTTCCCTGGCTACCCTCTTGCTTTTCTGTACGTGTAAAAAGCCTTGGGATTTTCCTGAACTCTATTTTCCAATGGTATTTCGTTACCGCTATTAGCCCCCCCCCCCCCCCCCCCGACTGCTTGCTTAAGTTGATTCCTACTTTCTTATATTCCACACATATTTCGTCTGTTTTCAGCCTTCTAGCCCTGACAAATGCCTCCTTTTTCATTTTGAAAAAGGCCTACAATATCTCTCGTTTTCCAAGGTTCCCAAAAATTGCAGTACTAATCCTTCTCCTTCACAGGAACATTCCGGTCCGAATTCCTTTCAACTGACACTTGAAAGCCTCCCACATGTTAGAAGTTGATTTACCCTCCAACATCCGCCCAGAATCTGGTTTATTTAGTTCCCGCATAATATTGTAATAATAGCTTTCCCCCAATTTAGCACATTCACATCGGACCACTCTTATCCTTGCCCACCTGCACTTTAAAACTACTGAACTGTCGGTCACTGTTCCCGGAGTGCTCCCCTGCTGAAACTTTTACCTCCTGGCCTGGCTCATTCCCAATACCAGGTCCAGTATAGCCCGTTCCCTATTTGTACTATTTACAGATGTTTTAAGAAGCCGTCCTGGATGCTTCTTACACATTCTGCACCATCCAAGCCCCTAGAAATAAGTGAGTCCCAGTCAATATTGGGGAAGTTAAAGTCTCCCATCACAACCCTGTTGCATTTACTCTTTTCAAAATCTGTCTCCCTATCTGCTCATGTATCTCACGCTGGCTGTTGATTGGGCTGTAGTAAACCCCCAAAAACGTGACTGCACCATTTTTATTCCTGATATCTACCCATATAGCCTCGCTGCCCTCTGAGTTGAGCTCCCGCAGTACAGCTGTGATATTCTCCAGAACCAGTAGCGCAACTGCTGCACGCCTTTTGCATCCCCCTCTATCCCGCCTGAAACATTTAAACCCCGGAACGCTCAGCTGCCAATCCTGTCCTTCCCTCAACTAGGTCTCTGTAATGGCAACAACATCATAGTTCCAAGTACTAATCCAAGCTCGAAGTTCATCTGCCCTGGGAACATCACCAGATAGAAGTTGTTCTCCAAGATACTCACCATTCTGACTTGGAAAAATATTGTCGATCCTTCAGTGTCCCTGAATCAAAATCCTGGCACTTTCTCCTCAATAGCACAGTTGCTGTACCTACATCACATCGACTCCAGCGGTTCAAGAAAGCACTTCACCACCACCTTCTCAAGAATAATTCGGGATGGGAAGAAATGCTGGTCTGGCTGGCAAAGCCCACATCCCGTAAATGAGGAAGAGTCAATGGGAAAATAGCAATTTCCTTTGTCTGCAAATCTTTATGGTCCCTTAAAAACATAGAATTGACAGAGCAGAAGGAGGCCCTTCGGCCCATCGAGTCTGCACTGGTCTTTGGAAAGAGGACCGACTTAAGCTCGCACATCCACCTTACTCCCGTAACCCAGTAACCCCACCTAACCCTCACAGACCCCACAGTTACTTAAGCGACGTTTCCGCAACTGCGGTAATCCTGAGTCGATCCAACTACACAGCAAAGGAAAACCTTCCAGCTGTCTGTCATCATTCCCTGAAAAAAAATCATAGAAACATTCAAAATTCATAGAAACCAAGGCTCGTATCATCCCCTATTTTTGACTTTGCTATTTTCGAGCTTACAATGTTTTCCTAAATGTATTTTCTGATTCAGATTCCAGCTGTGAATACCACATTGGTTCTATTCAATTTTATATCAGGGATATTATCAATCCTGGTTGTTAACAACATTTCACTTTGTTGTTGATCGAGATTTTCCGATAGTAGCTCTTTTATTCTGTATTTGACGGTGTTATCTATAAACGACCTAGCAGTACTGTGATTGCTCATTTCTTTGCTCCCCAGTCCGATCCATACAATCTCATTTGAAGATGTTTGTATCACATCTCCTCTTCTCAGAGCTTTCGTTATTTCTAAAACTTTATTGACATTCCCTTTTTTATACTGCAGTCTGTTTTGTTTGAAAATTCTGTGAACGATAATGTTGAGCTGCATCCCTACCCTTCTTTCAAACATGCCTCAGTAACAGCCATAAATATCGATCTCCCTTGTCAATTCATATTCACGACTATTTTGTATTGTTCCCTCGGATTTGTGCATTGCTGTACATATCAACCATACAGAAAAAACTCCCCTGTTGCTACTTTCTAGCCTTCGTTTCATTATCGTCACTTAGTCCTCCTACTGATGTTATCCCCGCTATTCGCATGTTCATGGAAACATTGGCTGACAGCCACTAAAAGTGTCCATGCTTATTTCCTTGAGATTTCTATCCGATAACACCGAGCCCATTATTCAGGGATATTGTAAGTGATGTGGCATGGGGCACAATGTTTAGCACTGTTGTCTCACAGCACCACACACCCGGTTCAGTTCCACCCTTGGGTGATTGTGTGGAGTTTGCTCATTCTCCACGGGTCAGCCAGGATTTCTTCTGAGTGCTCTGTTTTCCTCACGCAGCTGAAAGGTCTGCAGGTTAGTTGAATTGGCCATGTTACATTGTCCCTTAGTGCCCAAACGTTTCGGTGGGTTCAGAGGAGTAGGGTCGATATGAGGGCCTAGGCTCTTACTGAGTGTCGGCGCAGACACACTGGGCCGAATGGCCTTCTGCATTGTAGGGATTCTATAAAAAATTTCCGTAGCTGTTTTTTTACAACGAATGTATTAGGTATTTCACTTAAACAGATTTTAACTGCAGCCGCAGATTTAAATATTTTCTTGGGAGTTAGTCAACAATCATTTTGCCTGATCGATTTTTGAAACCATTATTGTGTGCAGATTTGTGTTGATCATCTGCGAATAATATATTATAGGCTGGCTTTGAGATTATGTAATGGATAATTAGTATGCCAAATCTTAGTCATTTTGGAGTTGCGAAGAGTGGGTTTCAAAAGTAGTGGACAAAGATGCTGATCCATAGTGGAGTCCAGTTAGCACAACTAACTTGGAAGTAGGGAGAGTCATGCAAAGGGACAGATTCAGTCCGTGCTGTGCAAAGAGCGGACTTTTTCTGCATGACCAAGACGATGATATTATTTGGAATGTTTCTATTACATTTAACTTGATTAGTGGATTCAGCAAGGCTTATTTAATGACTTCGTCCTTCGAGGACATGTAATTTGGAGAGGCGGTGGCATAGTGGTATTATCACTAGACTAGTAATCCAGATACTCAGGAGAATGATCTGCCTACCCGGGTTCAAATTCCATCATGGAAGGTGATGGAATATTAAATTTAATAATATATCTGTAATTAAGAATCTAGCGATCACCATGAAACATTGTCGATTATTTGCCCTTTATGGAAGAAATCTGCCATCCTTAACTGGTCTGGCCTACAAGTGACTGCATACCCGCAGCAATGTGGTGAACCCTTAAATGCCCTCTGAAATGCCCTAGCATGCCACTCAGGTGCACTCAACCACTTCAAAAACAAAAAAAGGGAATGAAAGCGGATGAAACACCCAGCATCGAACGAGCCTCCGGTAACCACAACAGCAAACTCAGACTTGCCGACCCTGAAAAGTCCTTCTCACTAACATCTGGGTGCTATTCCAAATTTGGGAGAGTTGTCTCACAGACTAGTAAAGAACAGCCTCATATAGTCATACTCACAGAATCATACCTTTTAGACAATGTCCCAGACACCACGATCACATTCCTGGGTATGTCTTGTCTCACCGGCAGGGCACACTCAGCAGAGGTGGCGGAACAGTGGTAAACAAACGAGAGCTTCTCGTCCTGCGCCTGCTCAACATCTACTCTGGGCCCCATGAAGTCTCATGGCGTCAAGTTAAACAGGGTCAATGAAACCCCCTGCTGATTACCACGTACTAGCCAACTGCAACTGATGAATCAGTACTCCTTCATGTTGAGCACAATTTGAAGGTAGCACTGAATGTGTCAAGGGTGCAGAATATGCCCTAGGTGGGGGAAGTTCAATGCCGATCACCAGGACTGGTTCGAAATGGAGCATGCCGTGTCCTAAACGACGTCGTTGCTTGACTGGGACTGCAGCAGGGGGTCAGAGAACCAACAAAAGGGGAAAGCATACTTGACCACATCCTCACCAATCTGTCTGCTACAGATGCGTCGGTCCATGACAGTATCGGTGGACGTGACCACCCCAAAGTGCTTGTGGTGACAAAGTCCCATCTTCACACTGAGGATACCCTCCATCGTGCCGTGTGGCACTACCACCGTGGTAAATGGGATGGATTCGGACAGATCTAACAGCTAAAGATTGGGCATCCATCAGGCGCCGAGGGCCATCAGCAACAGCAGCTCAACCACAATCTGCAAACTCATAGCCGGCACGTGTTCCACTCTACCATTACCAACAAGCCAGGGAATCAACCCTGGTTCAATGAAGAGTGCAGGAGTGCATGCCAGGAGTAACATCAGGCATCCCGAGAAATGAGGTGTCGACCAGATAAAGGTACGACACAGGACTATTTGTTTGCCAGTAGTCTACGCAGGAAGTAATAGACAGAGCTAAGCGATTCCATAATGAACGCAACAGATCTGAGCCCTGTAGTCCTGCCACATCCAACAGCGAATAGTGTTGGACAATTAAATAACTCATTGGAGGAGGAAACTCCATAAATATCCCCATCCGCAATTATAGAGGAGCCTTGCACATATGTGCAAAACACAATGCTGAGGCATTCGCAACAATTTTGAGCAAGAAATGCCGAGTGGATGTCGTTCTGGGTCTCCTCCAGAGGTCACCAACATCACAGATATCAGTCTTCAGCCAATAAGATTATGTTCACGTGAAAGCAATAAACGACTGAAGGCACTGGATACTGCAAAGGCTTTGGGCACTGACACTACCCCAGCACTAGTACTGAAGATTTGTGCTCTAGAACGTGCTACACCCCTAGCCAGGCTGTTCCAGTACAGCTACAATATTGGCATCTACCCGGCAATGTGGAAAGTTGCCAAGATATGTCCTGTATAAGAAACAGGGCAAATCTAACCCAGCCAATTACCTCCCGATCAGTCTGCTCTCCACCCCGATTAGCAAAGTGATGGAAGGAGTCATCAACAGTGCTATCAAGCAGCACTTACTCAACAATAACCTGCTCATGGACGCTCAATCCGCCAGGATCACACAGCCTTGGTTCAAATATGAATAAAAGAGATGAGGTGAGACTGGGGCAGCACGGTAGCATGGTGGTTAGCATAAATGCTTCACAGCTCCAGGGTCCCAGGTTCGGTTCCCGGCTGGGTCACTGTCTGTGCGGAGTCTGCACGTCCTCCCCGTGTGTGCGTGGGTTTCCTCCGGGCGCTCCGGTTTCCTCCCACAGTCCAAAGATGTGCGGGTTAGGTGGATTGGCCATGCTAAATTGCCCGTAGTGTCCTTAAAAGTAAGGTTAAGGGGGGGAGGGTTGTTGGGTTATGGGTATAGGTTGGATACGTGGGTTTGAGTAGGGTGATCATTGCTTGGTACAACATCGAGGGCCGAAGGGCCTGTTCTGTGCTGTACTGTTCTATGTTCTATGTTCTATGAGACTGACTGCCCTTGACGTCAAGGCAGCATTTGACCGAGTCGGGCATCCAGGGTCCCTACTAAAACTGGAGTCAATTGGATCAGAGGGAAAACTGTCCGCTGGTTGGAGTCAACCTGGCACAATATAAGATCTTAGTGGTGGATGGAGGTCAAATTTGATTTATCTAATTTTAATTTATGGTTAAGTTCTCTTATTTGGGGGTGGGGGGGGGGAGTGATGCATGTGATGTTACGGTATGGGGGGAATTGTGGGTGTCATGGGGCTGTTAGTTGCATATTACTGCTTTTTCCTATACTTGTTGTTATATTTTTATATGTTCTGTAAAAAATTCTAATAAAAATTATTTTAAAAAAAAATAATAATAATCTTAACTCCAGGACATCACTGCAGGAGTTCCTGAAAGTAGTGTCATAGGCCCAACGATCTTCATTTGTTTCATCAGTGACCTCCCGTCCGCAATGTCGGAAGTGGGAATGTTTTTAGATGGCTGCACAATGTTCAGCACCATTCGTACAACCTCTGATGATGACGCAGTCCATGTCCAAATGCAGCAAGACCTGGGCAATATCCAGACTTCGGCTGACAAGTGGCAAGTTACATTCCTGCCACCACAAGTGTCAAGTAATGTCCATGTCCTGCAAGAGATAATCTAACCACCGCCCCTTGACATTCAATTGCATTACCATCGATGGATCCCACACAATAAACATCCTGGGGGTTACCATTGATCAAAAATTGAACTGGTCTCGCTACATTAATTCTGTGGCTACCAGGTCAAAGGCTAGGGATCCAAAGGCGAGTAACACACCACCTGACCCCCCACAAAAGCCTTCCCACCACCTACAATGCACAAGTCTGTGGGAAGCACGGTAGCACAAGTGGATCGCACTGTGGTTTTCAGGCCAGGGTCGCAGGTTCGATTCTTCGCTGGGTCAATGTCTGTGCGGAGTCTCCATGTTCTCTCAGTGTCTGCGTGGGTTTCCTCCGGGTGAGCCGGTTTCCTTTCACAGTCCAAAGACGAGCAGTTTAGGTGGATTGGCTCCGATAATTTGCCCTGAGTGACCAAAAGGGTTAGGCGGGGTTATTGGGTTACAGGGATAAGTTGGAAGTGAGGGCTTAGGTGGGTCGGTGCAGACTTGATGGGCTGAATGGCCTCCTTCCGCACTGTATGTTCTATGTTCTATGTCAAGAGTGTAATGGAATACTCTCCAGTTGCATAGATGAGTGCAGCTCCAAAAACTCTCAAGAAGCTCGACAACATAGGGCAGCACGGTAGCATTGTGGATTGCACAATCGCTTCACAGCTCCAGGGTCCCAGGTTCGATACCAGCTTGGGTCACTGTCTGTGCGGAGTCTGCACATCCTCCCCGTGTGTGCGTCGTTTTCTCCGGGTGCTCCGGTTTCCTCCCACAGTCCAAAGATGTGCATGTTAGGTGGATTGGCCATGCTAAATTGCCCTTAGTGTCCAAAATTGCCCTTAGTGTTGGGTGGGGTTACTGAGTTATGGGGATAGGGTGGAGGTGTTGACCTTGGGTAAGGGGTAGGGTGCTCTTTCCAAGAGGCGGTGCAGACTCGATGGGCCGAATGGCCTCCTTCTGCACTGTAAATTCTATGTTCTATGTTCGAACATCCAGGACAATGCACCCCGCTTGATTGCTCCCCTTTCCTCAACATTCAACCCCTTCACCCCAGACGAACACTGGCAGCCCTGTGCAGTAACTCACTGTTTCCTTAGGCAACACGTTCCAAACCTACGACCGCTACAACTGTACATACAAGAGCAGTAGATACCTGGGAAGCACACCACCTGGAGGTTCCCCACCAAGTCACTCACGACCCTGACTAGGGAATATATCGCCTGTCCCTCACTGTTACTGGGGAAAACCCTGCAATTCTCTCCAAAACGTCATGTGGATGTACAGCCGCGGTTCAAGGAGGAAACTCACCACTACCTTCTGAAGGAGAACTATGGATGAGCAATAAATGCTGGCCTAACCAGCGACGCCCAAACGCCATGAATGAATATAAAATTATTGCGCGCTGCACTATAAACTCACTCGTGCTTTACAAATTCACGGCGTTTTTAATTGATGTGGGTGGGCCAGGTTTACTTGAGCAAATTAGTCTGTTGCTTGTGTCCTCCGACGGGGCCCCATCCATTTCAAGGCCAACTTCAAAATGGGGAAATATTGCAAATAATAGAAACATCGTCTTCTCAGGATTTTCATCATGCTCACACCTGTGGACGATAGGTGACTTAAATCTGGTGAAAGAGTATGGAGAATTATGCATTTAGATTATCGAAACACATAATTCACGAGCAGAGCGGGTAATAAACAGCATTTTAAACTGGCTTCAGGAAGCTGTGGACAGTTATTGGAGCCAAGACTATTGGCTCACCACTTCTTCCTCCATGCTGCGAAAATGAATCCAGCACCTGCTCGATACAACGCAGGATTGCTCACTCAGAGACACCACGTGTTCCAAATGATCGTTTGAACGTGCCTAAAACGAAAATATACAGCGCCGTTGTCAAACTAAACACCAAATTTTGCGATCAGGGTACAGTGGTCTGAATTACTCCAGCGTCCCACGGTTGTTGCTCCGACTTTCACTGATTGCAGTCGACGGAGACACGTGCGCTCCGACATATTTTTGTACACCATTTTCTGTTAGCCATTTTCATTTGGAAATGCCTTCTGCGAACCTTAACGCCCCGTGCCCTTCCAATCTACTGGCCATCACAGATTATTATGCTGCTGTTTTTCTTCCATCCCATTCTCTCTCCATACACCTCAAAACATGAAGAGGCAATCTCAGCTCGTAAGGCATGCCTTGAGATGTGGATTGTTCACGGTGCCTCGTTTCTCACCCGAGCCGAAGTGCCGCCTGATCTCCCTGTAGTGCAGTTCGGAGTCTACATCTATTAACTGACTTCGGTTTTACCCTGAAACTCAGCAATCCTCCCAAATACGCAAATATTTACTCACCTTAACCTGAGTGATAAAGTAGTTGCTCTCAGTCTCTCTTGCTCTCTTGTATTAGCGAGAGGCAGCACGGTGTTGTAAGGGGGAGGTCGACTCTCATTAACTTGATAGAGGTTTTCTAGGAGGTCACAAAGATGATTGTCTATGGACTTCAGTAAGGCCTTTGACGAGGTCCTTCATGGCAGATTGGTACAAAAGGTGAAGTAACACGTGATCAGAGGTGAGCTGACAAGAAGGATACAGAACTGGCTCGGTCATAGAAGACAGAGAGTAGCAATGGAAGGGTGGTTTTCCGATTGGAGTGCTGTGGCAAGTGGTATTGCGCAGGGTGCAGTGCTGTGACCTTTGCTGTTCATAGTATATATAAATGATGTGGAGGAAAATGTAACTGGTCCGATGAGTAAGTTTGTGGACAACTTAAAGTTTGGTGGAATTGCGATAGTGATGAGGACTGTCAGAGGTTACAGCAGGATCGAGGATAGGTTAAGGGGCTGGTTTAGCACAGGGATAAATCGCTGGCTTTGAAAGCAGACCAGGGCAGGCCAGCAGCACGGTTCAATTCCCGTACCAGCCTCCCCGAACAGGCGCAGGAATGTGGCGACTAGGGGCTTTTCACAGTAACTTAATTGAAGCCTACTCGTGACAATAAGCAATTTTCATTTCATTTCATTTTCATTTCAGGATTTAGATCGTTTGGAGACTTGGGCGGAGAGATAGCAGATGGAGTTTAATCCGGACAAATGTGAGGTAATGCATTTTGGAAGGTCTAATGCACTTAGGGAAGATACACCGAATTGTAGAACCGCCAAGAATATTGACAGTCAGGGAGATCTAGGTGTACAGGTCCACAAGTCACTGAAAGAGGCAACACAGATGGAGAAGGTAGTCAAGAAGGCATACGGCCTTCAATGTCCGGGGCATTGAGTATAAAAATTGGCAAGTCATGTTGCAAATGTATAGAACCTTAGTTAGGCCACATTTGGAGTATAGTGTTCAATTCTGGTCGCCACACTACCAGAAGAATGTGGAGGCTTTGGAGAGGGAGCAGAAGAGATTTACCGGGATGTTGCCTGGAATGGAGGTCATTAGCTATGTGGATAGGTTGAATGAACTCAGTTTGTTCTGACTGGAACGTCGGAGGTGAAGGGGTGACATGATAGAGGTTTCAAAAATTATGAGGGGCATAGACAGAGTAGATAGTCGGAGGCCGAAGGGCCTGTTCCTGTGCTGTACTTTTCTTTGTTCTTTGTTCAGTCACTGTGCCTAAATCTTCCTTCCTTTGCACAGCGAGTTGCTGACGCATATTGACACCATTTGACCCAAGTGAAATACAACAGAAAATGCAAAATCGCTTTTAGTTGCCTGCTTAACACTGTCTGGTGCTTGCCATCCGCGAACGTGTTCCACGCTGACGAGCTCTTGATTTTCCGTGCGGACGGATAGAATTCGGGGAGCCGATTTGGCACGATGCACTAAGATATAGAAAATCCCAGTCCGCCCCAAACCAATGGCCACTGGGCCAGTAAAATTCCACCTGTGATTTCTACCGTCACACCTTATCCAACAAGAACATTAAAGGTCACGCATCTTTATTGAACGGAGACGAAATTCGGCCGTTGTTTGAATAAGCATTCACCAAGTTGCCTGCAAGCACCCGCCGATTACTTTCCGCATTTCGCTTCTGCAGTTCTACAATAAGATTTGGACGTAAAGGGAGAATGTTACAACAAAAGGCATGATTCAAATGCTTGGAAAACATATCTAAAATCAAGCACTATTACTCTCAGAGAAACGGTCAGCTAATACGTCATGAATTAGCAACAAAATCATTTTTGTCGCCTTGAATGGTTGATTAGCAACATATTAATACTCACGTATATTTTTCATACTCTCCTTCAAATATTCCAGCTCTTAAAAACGAATCGGAAAAGCATTATGTTGTTTTGTTTCACTTTGACAGTTCGGAATATTTTCCCAGAAACAACAAATACCAACAGAGAAGAGCTGCAAAACCCACGCACTCAGCAGCGGCATCTCAAACGAATTGTAGCATAGCGCCAAATCCCTCCCAATATGTTGGCGTGCTGAGAATACAGAGAATATTATATTGATACTTTTCTGGGTATTGTTTTTTCTGGGTATTTCTGGGGCTGGTTTAGCTCACTGAGCTAAATCGCTGACCTTTAAAGCAGACTAAGCATGCCAGCAGCACGGTTCGATTCCCGTACCAGCCTCCCCGAACAGGTGCCGGAATGTGGCGACTAGGGGCTTTTCACAGTAACTTCATTGAAGCCTACTCGTGACAATAGCGATTTTCATTTCATTCATTTCATTTCATTGTATTTCAGTTGTGACCTGCAGCATGTAATTGGCATTGCACGATTCACAACAATGGCAAAACTAGGATTGCAGAATAATGAATAGAAGAACGATGAAAGTTGTAGAGCAAGGAATAAGGAACAGAAAATTCAATAAAATGAAGAACACGCTAAATTTATTAAACTTAAATTTAATAAGTTAAATATTGGTATCAACTGATAAATAGAGATACACATCTCCATTATACTTTTAGAGTTAAAGGAACGAAATGGACACCTTTCTCTTGTAGATTGAATATTTTTTCTGGTGAAGTGTAAACAGAAAATAAGAATACTCAGAATTGTAACATTATTGTTCAAACTAACATGAACTGAATTTAAACAAACTTGCATATAATGGAATAAATTGAACGGCATAATCTACAACTACTGCAATAATTTTATGCTTAAAGGTTATGCCGAGACAGAAAATAATGCCCTGATTTTCTCATTTGCATGGCGTGTAGTGTTAATTTAAGACAGCATCAGATATCCATGTGAGTGTTCACAAATAAAGTAAATTAGACCTATTTGTTTAATTCACCTCTCTCAGCCAAATTGTCAATGGTGCTTTGAAACGCTGAAAGACAAATATGAAATTCGAATTATAATTTCCGAAGTAAATTCAGTTTCTTTTAATGTTTGATGTTTTGTTTATTTCTGATATTATACGAAATTCCCAACAGTTCAAAAGATATCACATATTGTACTGAAGCCAGTCAATCTATTTGCATATGTGCTCTTGAATTTTGGTGTGCTAGCTTGGCAGCAACGAATCCTCCATCAATGAAAAATTACCCCATCGCACGACATGGAGATTTTATTTTTATTTTTAACAAGATTGTGAAATTGAAAATTCATTTAATTTTGATCCTCAGCACTCAAGTAGCATAATTTAAGTGGTGATATCTTGGGAAATGTGGATGTCCAAAGGAGTCCAGGTGGCCTTCCATAACAGTTAATGAAAGTGGAGAGGCAGGTGCAGCAAGCACTTTGGAATACAATTGGCATTCTGGACTTCATAGCCAATAGATCCGCATTAGGCATGTCTTATTGCAGTTAGAAGAGCTTCCGTGAGACCAGACATGGATTATTGCTTGCAGTTATGTTTTCGCTGCCGAAAAAAGCCGATATGCCTGCCATCGGGGGAGTGCAGCGGAGGTTTAATAAGCTGATATCGGAGTTGGCAGGACTGCCCTGTGAGCAGAGATTGGTTCGACTGGACCTTTATTCCATGCAGTATAGAAGGCGCAGGGGAAATCAAATTGAAATGTATACAGCTCAAGCAGGACTAGACAGGCGAGATACAGGGCGGATGTTTTTCCGTGGCTGGAAAGACGAGGACCAGGGCATAGAGTCTCAGGATATGTGGTAGCCCATTTGAGACTGAGATAAGGAAGAGCATCTTCACTCAAAACGTTATGAACCTCTGGAATGCTTTGCCATAAAAGAATGCGAAGGCCGAATCACTCCATGTATTCAGGAAAGAGATAGATTAAAGATATATATATATTATATATATATATCTGCATATACTGGCATCAACGTATATGGGGAGAACGCGGGAAAATAACATTGAAATAGCGGATCAGCCATGATCTTATTGAATTAAGGAGCAGTTTGGAAGGGCCAAATAGCCTACTCCTGTTCCTAGTTTTACAGTTTCAATTGTCAAAACGTTAATCTTTTCTATTCTAATTGGCTGATCAATGCATTTGATTAATGAGAAGGTCAATCGATGAACACTTCACGTTTCAATTAGCGTTCTATCACGACATAAGTATTTCTCCAAGCAATTGTGAACTTTTAATTGTATAAAAAAAATGTCTATTCAGAAGCCAATTAAGAAGGATGCCAACAAATGTGGAGTGTAATTCTTCATGGTTGTCACTCGTTTAGTTAATTTCAGAACAGGCAGAAATGCTCTCGGTTGGAAAGTTGCTTTATTTTAAAGTACCTTTCTCTTTTTCAGCAAGAATGCTTTCTAATAGGGAACACACAAAATATTGAAAATTGAACAAATACAGATATAATATATGGTTCATTTCACAAGATCGAATACATCATTTCATTACAATCTCTGCATTTAGAACTGGATTCCCAGACAGAATAACATTTGAATATTACAGCCATTATACAGGCAGATTTGCTGAGAAAATCTAACACCTAGGACAGTTCTGGTATATTATACCTTGGAGAATCACGTCGAAACCATATCAATATGTTTCTACTGTCGAAATTTTATTTAGATCTTACCTGTATTTTTTAAACTTTCCAGCAGATTTTCGATTTCTATAATTTAGAATTCGATGCTTTTATCAATTATTTTCACTTTCTAAATTTCTATTATTATTGATATTAAAAGTAGGGCGGACTTCACATGCACCAATGTTATTGCGCCTGTGCACTAAACATAATTCACTACTGTGATAGGGAAATTAAAATCAGGCATATTGAACAGCAGGCTCCCATCTACAGCACTGACTTTAGTTCTGGACAGGCATTGATAAGACAAATTCACCTTTCGGAGGTGGTCTAAAATGACAGTTTTACTTTCAAACCAGTTGCGAAAATAGGCACTGAACGCACTGGATAAAAACGTCATGTTAGTCCTGTAAAGTATGCCCATTCATCAGGCCCGAAACCATGTAATTCTGCTAGATTATTGCCCAAGTGATGAAAGTCATTATTTTCCTCTTTGAAAGATAAAACTAACTGGCGTGCACATTCCATGTTTTTTTCCCCCTAAAACATTTATGTAAGGCTTATTAAAACGGCAAACAACGTTTTAGGTATGCCAGTTATTGAGGTGCTCCCAAAATATATTCAGACAAAGGTTAACTTTAGAAGCTCGGATGACGAGTTTTTTTTTGATGCTGCAGAAATGAGTGAACTGCTGAGTTATGCTGGAGTGCAGCTTAGGTCTCAATTCATGAAAAGGTTCTGTTGTCGGCTGGCTTCAGTACTGGCGTTCTTTAAATTGATGCAACTTCCGTTCAGCCAGTCGTCTGGGTTCGCATGCCCCAGGATTCTTATTTAAGCTCTCGAATAATGTGAAGGTATTTCATCAATGTTTGAAATTGAAGCCAAAGCATCAACACTTTTGTCTATGCTCAGTGTCCTGTAAAAATGATCCCATGTGAATTGTGCCAATCTCATCGGCATATTAACGAACATACCTTAATGCATCTAACTTAGTAGCTATATTGACTGAAAACAATGTGCTAATAAACTTAACGAGACTCGGAACGATTTATTTCTTTGAGTGCTAAAGATAAACGTCACTCAGTCCGCCCTGCAATTTACGAAATGATGCAAAGTAGAGCACATGCATCGAAGACGCTATCTTTAACGTTTTGAAACGTGATAAATAAGAATCTGGGATGCATGTTACATCTACCCCAAGGACGTGAGCTAGCATTGGAAATCGACCAGACATGAGTGATACCGACCGATTTTGACGCCTGATTTATGAATGGATTGTAGAATGAATAACAATACCAGAATGAAACTTTTATTACGGAAAGGCTTTGTTGGACATGAGAGAAAAAATAAAACGAATGACTGATCAGGGCGGAAGGCTTTAGAAGAATGCATTTTATAAGGAGAATTGTCAATAATTGTGATGATTTTTTCTATTCCCATTTAGTAGCTTTCTGAGTAAAAATGATTGTGTAAATATGTAATTAATCAGTTAGCAGTTGTTGCATGGCTGTGATCAAATGGGCACGATACAGTTGACAGTGTTTTCCACCTCAAAGGCTCGATAATACAATGTGATCGAGAAGGAAATGCTTCATTAACCGAGTGATAAGTCGAGAATTTGGCACAAGAGGCAAGGAACTGTCAAGGGAGAATGAGGTGCTGATTTTTAAATATTTTTACTTCAATGTAATCAGCTTGTGTGTGTTTTGTTTAATCTCTCAGCTAGGGGATGGGGATTTGATATTACGTTTACTAACTAGTTAATACTTTTGTCAAAGATGCAAACAAAGAAAAGGAAAAACATAAAATGTACAGAAAGGATAACGACTGGCATTGCTGGTCAAGAATTTATGAGAACAGTAGTGAGAAGGGATTTTGGTTCAGAAGTTCGCAATGTTGAATCAGTCTGGATTGCGGTTAAGGAAACGATCAGAAAATGTTGGTAACCGTAGTTTATAAACCTTCTGAGATAGGTTGTCAGTGTGTAATAAGAAAGGAATCCATAGAGATCGTAAGAAAGTAGTGCAATAATTCTGCGTGACTTCAGCTTCATGTAATTTGGAACAATCAAAGTGGAAAACCCCTTCAAGATTCGATAGGCACTTCAACGTGGCTAGTGGCTAGGGGGTGAACTACTAGAATCTGTACATTATTCATGGGAACTATTCTATTTTTGGTGAAAGGCTAAACTCGGGGAACATCTCGGACATTATACAAAATTGATATGTTCAGCTGGAAGTCTAAACAAATATCCGAACGTGGCCGACAAAGTCTTGGGCAGTATTGGGTTCGCATGGGGGCAGCACGGTAGCATGGTGGTTAGCATAAATGCTTCACAGCTCCAGGATCCCAGGTTCGATTCCCGGCTGGGTCACTGTCTGTGTGGAGTCTGCACGTCCACCCCGTGTGTGCGTGGATTTCCTCCGGGTGCTCCGGTTTCCTCCCACAGTTCAAAGATGTGCGGGTTAGTTGGATTGGCTATGCTAAATTGCCCTTAGTGTCCTAAAAAATATAAGGTTAATGGGGTGGGGTTGTTGGGTTACGGGTATAGGGTGGATACGTTGACCTGAGTAGGGTGATAATTGTTCGGCACAACATCGAGGGCCGAAGGGCCTGTTCTGTGCTGTACTGTTCTATGTTCTATGACTGCTTGCTGACTAAATGTCAACCCTTCAATTGGAAACGGCTAACATTTGGGAGCAGGAAGGCAGTTTGGCTAACTAGGGGAAGAAACAGGGGGAAAGTGTCATGCGAGTGTCCCTTTAAGAAATGTATGTATTATCACATGGCTTCAATTATATCATTTTGTGGGTGGACCTGGGATATGGCCCTGCCTTTTACTTTCGTTTTAAGCGGGAGGCTGGGTGTGGCACTGAGCTTTACTTTCGTTTCACACTGTTGGAAGCTGGATTCAGAAAAAGAAGGCTTCTCCCTCTCTCTCTCCGTATGTTAAAGTCTGTGAAGAATTCAAACCTACTGTTTTTATTAAAGGGGTTTCCTGGTTTTATTGTATGTTGTTACCGAGATGAAACAGCAGAAAGCGAAGTTATTATGGTTTTTATATATATAGATGAACTGTAGCTGTGCTGGGAATTTATGTTTGTAGTTGGTAATAAATGCTTACTGTGTGTATTTATAAAATTTTAACAGAATTCGTGGAATAAACGTTGTTTTATTTAAAGGTGCTTCATGCCTCTGTTAAAATAACACCTGAAAAGTAGTCCATTGCGCTTCTCATAACCAAAATTAATAAACAGTTGTAGGTCAGGTGAACTCCATTATATGCTTTGAAGATTTCTGAACGCTGGCCGATAACAAATTGGGGGCTCGTGGGATAGAAGTCAATCTTTGTGCTGGCACACTGAACTTAAAGACAGTGAGGGGTGAGCATATTTGTGTTTGTTTTTCAGGTATGGTATTCCAGTCTAAATATGGCGTCTATTGTGGACAATGACTATTTCAGTGGCTCGGAGTTTTTAGTGATGGAAAATGTCACACGCAGTACATTGCAAAGAGAGACTAAAAAAGGCTTTTGGATTTGGCAAGAACATTGCAGTTAACATTACCTGACACTTCCGAAAAGGAGCGGTAATTGCAGCTGTAGCTGAACATTAAAAATTTTCTGAAACAGTCAGAATCATTAGAAATGGCAAGCATTCAATTCCGTGCCAAGCAGCTAGAACATGAAAAATAATTAAAGCAGCTTGGATCCGAAATGAGGGAAAGTGAAAAACTTTGAACTTCAGAAAATGGCCATGAAACGTGACAGTCAGTTAAAATTGGCGGATGCAAAGAGAAACGTACAGTCTGAGTATAGTGATGAGGATAGGCAACATGAGCACCGCAGTCGAAGGATTAATGAGGATCTATTTAAATATGTCGAAGCGTTGCCAAGGCTCGATGAGAATGAGCTCGAAGCATTTTTTATTTCATATGAGAAGGTAGCTAAACAAACGAAATGGACACAGTTGGTATTACTGATTCAAACAAAGTTGGTGGGTTGACCTAGTGAAGCGTTTGCATCACTATCAGAGGAGGTATCTGGGACGTATAAGAAGGGACAAAAAAAATCAAATTTAGGTGCATGTGAACGAGTGCCTGAGCCTACAGACAAAGGTTTCGAAATTTAAGAAAGAACCTGGTCACACATACATTGAGTTTGAAAGGATCAAACAGAGTAATTATGATAGGTGGATATGAAAATAGAGCAAACGCATGGTCGTAGATAAAGGACGAGGATACGTTTGGAGGACTTAAAAAATTCAATTCCAGATGTATTGAAAACTCAGGTGGAAGTGAGGAATTGAACAAACGAATGTGATATAAAATAGGATTATTAGTTAGAATAATGTAGATGTGAGTCAGTCTGATAGTAGTGAGCTCACAAACAAAGTGATTCAGAAAGCATGGCCAGGAAGTGGGGGGGGGGGGGGGGAGTGCTCGTGCAGTGTGGTGAAAGGATGCTGGGTAACATGAGGCCCAGGGTTGAGGAATGCGAAGTGAGCCAATCAGGATATGTGGCCAGGTCAGGAGGTGTATAGGATGACCTATGGGAATCTTGTTTGTGAAACTTGATGCCATTTGAGTGATATTTGCAGAGATTTCTCTGTCTCTGATTTCACTCGGTTCTGGGGCTTCAGAAGACTGCCTGTGTTCTGAATCTTTGTGGAGCTTGTCAGCCTTGGAATTTGTTTAAAAATAAATAATACTATACCTACAAAACCCTGTCGAGTTTTATTGAGGCCAGACTGACGGGTAAAGAACTTGATTTGTCATTTGGTGCCGAAAACCCAGGGGTTTCTCCAGACGGTCACCGGCCAGCTGCGAAATCAGAATTAGAATAATGTTGGACAAGGAAAGTGGAAATGGGCCCACAATGTGAGTAGCTGGAAAATGACCACATTGATTTTCCCTTTTCTCATGGTCTGATTGGTCTGGTCACTCGTGGTTGGTACGGAAAGATCGTCTCGACGAAATTAAATGTCAGTCTGGGGATTAGAAAAGTAAAACATTCAGTGGATGTAGGTGAGACTGAGGGTTGGGAAAAAAACTGATGGGATGTTGGAAAGACAGTTCAGTTAAGGGTTGATTGCGGAATTGCTGGGATGTCAGAAAGACAGTTTAGTTCAACGTGTGTTTTGGAAACTATAATTGATTAAGCTAAAATTGTATCCTTGGACTGTAAAGGCGAACAACACAGTCTTGAGGACTAGTTCGAGATTATGGGGAATTGCTTGGATAATACGAGTGGTCCAAACATTTCATAGCAAATATTATGTGATAATTATCCACATAAAGCGAGAGATTTTAGAAAAATGCAAGCAACTTTAAGAAAGAAATTGGGTGACGAATGGCCACAATTAGAATTGGCTAAAATTGGTTATATTAAATTACACTTTAATTCATTTAAGGTCTTTAACGGGTTGAGGGAATGACACAGAGACAATTCAGTTAAGACCGCTGATGGAATGTTCTGGAGACAATTCAATTCCGTACAATTAGAATTGGCTAAAATTGGTAATATTAAATTACACTTTAGTTCGGTTAAGGTCTTTAGCGGGTTGAGGGAATATCACAGAAACAATTCAGTTAAGACCGCTGATGGAATGTTCTGGAGACAATTCAATTCCGTACAATTAGAATTGGCTAAGTAAAAAATTATTGTTGGGAGAGATGTTTTCTGAGTGAAACAAAGGATTGGGAGATGAATGACCACCAGGGGGAACCAGTGACTTGGGAAGTTTAGAACTGTATCGGAAAGTGGAGCTCTCAGGATTAGCTAAAATTAAATTCTGGTTTCTTTCAAAATTCAAACTTTTATGTTCGGTTGGTTGAGATGAATGAAAGTATAATTCTTTGAACTCCTTTTGTTTGAATGGAGATATCCAACGAATGAATGAGTCCGTTTATAAGAATTGTGAACAGCCTCTGGTATTCCTAGTTTTTAAAATGTTGTGTTTTGCAAAACCAAATTGCACAACGATTCTCGGCCGTTAAAGTGAGATTTAAAACGCGGTATTTAAAAGTTCTTTAGAAAATCAGTAATAATGATTAACATTGTGGGAGTTAATTAGAACATAATTCTCAGGAAGTAAACAAAAAGCAAATCAAAATGTATAAATTGGGATTTGTAACTGATTAGTTTCAACTCGGTATAGTCTTGGCTGCTCAAAAACATTAAGAAATAAGAGAAAAAAGGAATCTAAATTTAAATGTGAAGAATAGGCATTCGGTGTGTGCCATGTCAACATGGATTTAGTAAGGGGAGGTCGTGCCTGACGAACCTGTTAGAATTCTTTGAGGAGGTGACAAGTAGGTTAGACCAGGGAAACCCAGTGGATGTGGTCTATCTGGATTTCCAAAAGGCCTTTGATAAGGTGCCACAACAGGAGGCTGCTGAGTAAGGTGAGGGCCCATGGTGTTCGAGGTGAGCTACTGGCATGGGTTGAGGATTGGCTGTCTGACAGAAGGCAGAGAGTTGGGATAAAAGGTTCTTTTTCGGAATGGCAGCCGGTGACCAGCGGTGTCCCACAGGGTTCAGTGTTGGGGCCGCAGCTGTTCACCATATATATTAATGATCTGGATGAGGGACTGGGGGCATTCTAGCGAAGTTTGCTGATGATACGAAGTTAGGTGGTCAGGCAGGTAGTGCTGAGGAAGTGGGGAGGCTGCAGAAGGATCTAGACAGTTTGGGAGAGTGGTGCAGGAAATGGCTGATGCATTTCAACGTGAGAAAATGTGAGGTCTTGCACTTTGGAAAAAAGAATCCAAGCATAGACTACTTTCTAAACGGTGAGAAAATTCATAATGCCAAAGTACAAAGGGATCTGGGAGTGCTAGTCGAGGATTCCCTAAAGGTAACATGCAGGTTGAATCCGTGATTAAGAAAGCGAATGCTATGTTGTCATTTATCTTAAGAGGGTTGGAATATAAAAGCAGCGATGTGCTACTGAGCCTTTATAAGGCTCTGGTTAGGCCCCATTTGGAGTACTGTGTCCAGTTTTGGGCCCCACATCTCAGGAAGGACATACTGGCACTGGAGCGTGTCCAGCGGAGATTCACACGGATGATCCCTGGAATGGCGGGTCTAGCATATGAGGAACGGCTGGCGTTCCTGGGATTGTATTCATTGGAGTTCAGAAGGTTAAGGGGAGATCTAATAGAAACTTACAAGATAATACATGGCTTAGAAAGGATGGACGCAAAGAAACTGTTTCCGTTAGGCGAGGAGTCGAGGACCCGTGGGCACAGCCTTAGAATTAGAGGGGGTAAATTCAAAACAGAAATGCGGAGACATTTCTTCAGCCAGAGAGTGGTGGGCCTGTGGAATTCATTGCCGCAGAGTGCAGTGGAGGCCGGGACGCTAAATGGCTTCAAGGCAGAGATAGATAAATTCTTGATGTCGCGAGGAATTAAGGGCTATGGGGAGAATGCTGGGAGGTGGAGTTGAAATGCCCATCAGCCATGATTGAATGGCGGAGTGGACTCGATGGGCCGAATGGCCTTACTTCCACTCCTATGTCTTATGGTCTTATGGTCTTATGGTCTTATGTGCTTCTTTGTTCGAGGCAGCCATGATGTACCGACAATTAAAAAATTTGATCGGTGTGCTCCAAATTTGTAGAGATTTCAGTATTTTCTCTGGAAACTCACTACACATCAAATTTACTGATCTTGGATTTTCATACAGCAAAGACTATGGATTTTTTTGGACTGCATTGCAGATGGAGCTTTAAGGAATAAAGATATGGGACCGGAGCTTAGATTAGGAGTATTACTTGCAGTACCAGGAAATGAGAATCTGATGGCAGGGAAAGATTAACAAAAATATACGCCAAAAAAAAGAACAAATTAAGATATAAACACCAACTGATAACTAGAGGAGATAAGGAAAGCAAAACTAGTAATACCGTTGGCACTAAACATTACGTATACTGTAGATTGCCACAAGGTTATGTTAATTCCCCGAACCACTTTCAGGCAATAGTAATGGGGCTGAATAAACATGATTTGGCTTTAGTATATATTGATGATGTGTTAATTAGAGATGATGATCAGGGGGACACATGTCGAAATAGTGACCAAAATTGTTAAAACACTTAGTGAAGTAGGATTTAAAATAGGGTTAAAGAAATGCCAGATTGGCAGGAGCGAAGTCAACTATTTAGGGTATTCAGTGTCAAAGGCAGGCAGGGAAGCAAGTGTTGGGATGAGAGAGAAAGTTACTAGAAGCATAGCGCCAGTTCCACGTAACGGGGTTCAGCAAATCATGAGAACTTTGGGGTATTTGAGACACCGATGGAAGAATGGTTATGAGAGTATGCAGGCCCTCTTTTTCCTCGGAGCAGCAAAAGGAATTTGTACTTTTTAATCACAGCTGATAGAAGCACAGTGGAAGTTGCATTAGAGAATTGGTCCCCAGTTTAAAATGAATCATTGTGAACATAATGATACATTGTGTCAAAGGTGTATCACGTCCTGTAGCCCAGTAGTTTGGTCAAGGAGTAATCATATGAAACCGAGGAGAATGACAGATACAGCGTAGTCAGACGATTTGATATTGCATTTAGAACAATAGAAACGGGGAAATGCTTCGGCTCAAAGCAATACTGGTGATTGAAGTTTGTGATGACCTGGGGACGTAAAATTAGCCTAACAGTGCTTAGAGACTGTATCACTGCAATGATGCCGTGCCACAGGATTGATCATATCCCCCAACCGCTCGGACAATGCAAAAAAGAATGTTTGGGTGTGGGTGTCAGGATGCCAGTGAATTGAAAACTGTTAGCAGCATCGATGGGAGAGGTGATACAGTAAAAATGTCATGTTCGGAACTTATCTTTCAAAAAATCCTGTCACGATCAGTATTAAAAACATTGAAATAGATGCAGTAGCAATATCCGAAATGTATCGGGGAAAATTTCGATTTGATTGAATCACTGAGTTTGAAAAAGAGGAATGGTGGCAATGGAAATCCGGAAGTCCTGGAGAGGGTACTTCTGAAATATCCAAGCAAGGATAGGAAGATACAAATCAAGAAATAGGGCCCTCTCCGCCTTTGACTTGTTCATTTTGGTTTCAGATGAAGCAACAATAATACAGATGACGAACCTGAACAACACTCTGGAGAAGAATGTTTCAGACAGCATGGGGGAAAAACTAATGATACAATTGGCTTCATATTTGAGGGAATTAAATGACAGAGCCCGGAAGAAAAACCTTACGGATTAGCAACAAATCAAAATATCACATTATTACTGAAGAGTGAAACCTCCGGTCAGACACCTCTAACTGGACTTAGCTGATGGGTGATCTGTGATCTCCAGGAGGGGCGTCTTACGTGGTGTAGTTATTAAGGGTCTCGGTAGACAGTAGCGACTGACGAGGAACCCCCGTATTTTAAATTACAATAGTTTTAAGAATCTTGCAACTTGATGCCACAAGGGGAAATTTGTAACCAATGCAGCAACCAATATAGCATTGGAGAGTACAACAGTAATTACAGACGAAATGTCCTGTAAGCTGTTAGGGACTGTTATGTACGGATTCAATTGGGTTGTAACCCCAAAATGTTAACTGTATTAAATGTGCAAGTGGTATTATTGCAAAAAAACAAAACAACGAATAATGGCAAGTATACACTTCATGGTGTAAGGAAAATGATAACGGACAAAAGAGGTTTGAAGAAAACTGAGTTATTGTCTCAAGTGAGCCAGGGCTGGCAGATTACATGGTTCAGTACAATGTTCGACGTTAGGGTGAGGAAGTCAGGAATAGAAACAGGATCGGTTGAAGCTCCTGAAATTAATAAAGCAAGATAATCAGTGGATAATACATGATATCATAATTTACCATTCCAATGAGAAAAGGAAAGCACTTCCTACATAAAAAAAACCAGCGAGGGATGAAAGACCTTTTGGTCGCTGATGGACTGAGTTGTGTGCTGTTCCTGAAGGACATGAGGAAGCTTTTACGGTGCTGCTACCCCAAGGTAGTCAGATGCCTTGGAGGTAGCGGAACACACGGAGATAGCTATTGTCTTACCTTCCTGAGCGGCGACAGCTATGGTCTACGGTGATTGGACTTGGGGAAAGCACAACACAAAGGGCCTATCGACACTGGCCTGCGAGATGGTTGCATTTACCATTGATTTCCGTGCACAGTTTACAAATCATGACATGTACATACGAATGACAAGGATGATGGATAGTTGCTAGTCACTACAACTATAAGAGGGATGTAAACCCTACGGCAGGATTCAGCTCAGAGTTAGCTCTCATAGCTCGGTCATGGGGTTTTACCTGATGCATGGATTGATAATACTTGTTATTATAATTGTGTACTGTATAATCATTGGATGCCTTAATATGTGTTGTAAGCTGGCTATGACTCGGATGATGCCGATAGACTTGGTCCATCATTACTCGCCAAGGTGACATCCCGTTACTGGTGACCATCACACCAGAAGGAAGCTGGACGGAGAGCCAGAGGCTGTAGAAATGTGATGAGGTGTTTATGTACGGAATACCAGCTCAGTTAAGTTCTGATAATGGGCCCCATTTTATTGGAGAGTTTAACGAGGAGTTCTGCTCCCAGTTGAGCTTCGCCAGGAGTTCCACTGTACTGGTCAAAGACGGCCGGCTTGGTTGAGAGACACAATCAGACCCTCAAAACCAACGTGGCCAAATTACGAGAGGACAGGGGGTTAACATGGTTGCTGCCCGTTGCCCTCTTCCAGCTGCGGGTCACACCTGCGGGATCGGGCCGGCTCTATCCTGCCGAGATCTTTTATGGCAGGGCCATTAGAACACCCTGGAACCTGCCTGTTCCCAGACTGGTCCAGTTTCACCATATGTCTGAAGAAAGGACTAACTATGTTCTAGCCCTCACTAAAGCCCACAAGGAACTCCATAGCCAGGTTCGAGTGGCTCACCCGTCACCGTCCCCATTAGATAGCTCGCTTGAAAAATAAAAAATGAGAATTCAGTGCAGCCTAGTAGTTATGTCATGGTTAAGAACTGTACTCGGAAAGGGTTGGAGCCACAGTGACAGGAGCCCTTCCAAGTTCTCCTTACCACCCCCCTGCAGTTAAACTGGAGGGGCGGAGTGCTGGGTCTACCTCTACCACTGCAAAATGGTCGGTCACTAACCTGTCCCCTTTCTCCCGCGTTTCTTTTACAGGTGTGGAGCATGACGGATTGGATACGGGCCACCTGTGCTGTCCTCGGCTTTCCCTCTCTTGGAACACCATCTATACCAGTAATCGCGACTAAACTACAGGGACATTTCACTTATGCAGAGGTGACGTTCTCCGCTGCCCCCATGTACGAGGGCATAGTATCGACTCATGGAAGGTTATCAAGTTAAAGGACAATGAAGGGCTCAGGAAACAATTATATCGGTCCCGGCGATGGGAAGGGAACATTGCATGGACATTGCCTTGTTTTTGGAGTAAATGTACATTTGATTTTGGATGTGATAAGAATAGCGCCTTGAAGGTAAAATCAGACCGTGTGGAGGAGGTAGGAACATGTTGTAGGGGAGAGAGGAGGAATAGCAAGAGGACTGAACGAGTAAGAAGGGAGGCACGGCGAGAACGCAGGTTATCAGGAGGCATACTTACTTCACTTAGGACCCAAAATGAGGGAAACCTGTGCAGCATGAATCTCTTCTACCAAATCTACCACCGCATGTATGGCCAGGGACCGGTTGTCTGCTACCCGAACCCCGCATCGGTGTCTAGGTTATTTTCCGTCTCACCGCTTTTGGGAACTCCCCAAAACGGAGGTTCACTGTCAGAGTTCCGAGCCACCACCCGAGCAAGTTACTCTTCCTCATGATACGGGTTCGGCCCCACCAGCTATTTGCCTTCCGCTTCCACGGGAAAACTCTCATTCACAGTATGATAAGCTTTAACGGTGGAGGGCGTATATACCTAGCCACTTCACTCCCAATAGAGACTCCCGGTCTTACGAGAATTGTTTCAGCAGTGAGGGGTACGGCTGTTTGCTGGTAGAGGTTGAAACGAATATAACATGTCTGTTCCCCACCTGTACGGACAGGAGGTGTCACGCCACTCAGGCGTCCGGCCAATGTGCCTGTTACAACACCACCTGCGTTCCATGGAACGCCGGCCTTCAGCTCCTTTGTGGCTGGGCGATTGTCTCTCATATCACTGTTGGGACTAGGGCTTTCCGCATTGCTAGGAGGCCCGAATGGGCGTTCCACAGTTGGATAAACTGGGCTACTGGGGGATCCCTGCTCAACTGATATGCTGATTGTGATGCTAGCCTGTACACGGAGCAAGGATACTACTGCCGTTTTAATGCCACAGCGACCAATGTTTTGTCACTTCCATTTCCTCGCCAAATTGCTATCGGGACTGTAGTCCCTACCACAGTCCCCTGCCCCTCTGCGTGGATATTCTACAATCAGTTGGCACGCCGGGCAGTCTCAGCCGAATTCTGCGAGAACTGGAAGAAACCTCAGGTTCTAGCACCCAACCAGGGCCACTCAGCCGGATGTGGAATTCTGAGCGTCTTGGCACTGGGAGGTGTGGGGAGGTGGGGGGGGGGGGGGGGGGTTCCTTGGCGGTCATCGATAGGAATTATTTTATTTGTGGCCTTACCATCCTGGGAAACGAAATCTTCGGCGCCCCCTGGGCAATAACCAAGGAATTGTCTTAACTGCGGTTGTTTGCCATGCCGAACCGATATGATCTTGACTATCTTCTGGCCCGTGAGGGTGGGTTATGCGCCATAGTGCAGGACAAGTGTATCATGGGAGTTAAGACCTAACCGCTAACATCACTTAATTTATGGATCGCATACGGGATCACCTGGATGGTATGCAGGAACCTGGCTCTTGGGGTAACTGGGAATTTGGAGGTTGGAAGGACGGGTTGATAAATATCGTCATGTATTTAGCAGTGGCACTCGGCTGCATCTTTGTGGGCCTGGCCATCCTTAAATGCGTGATGGGTAAAATGCAGGGCGCACTGGAACAGATAGACTCCCCGAGAATCTTGGCTGTTATGTTCCAAGTGTGTGCAGCGGATGATGCGGTGCTGCAACAAGAATTGTAAATGCAGCGACGAATTTTCATAGATGAGGGGCCGTAGCTACGGATTGGACCGATAGGTTATCATGAAATGATAAAAGGAGGGAATGAGGAACTGAACAAACGAATGTGATATATAATAGGATTATTAGTTAGAATAATGTAGATGTGAGCCAGTCTGATAGTAGTGAGCTCACAAACAAAGGACAAAGGGATTCAGAAAGCATGGCCAGGAGGGTTGGGAGGGAGTCTCGTGCAGTGTGGTGAAAAGGGTGCTGGTTAACAAGAGGCCCAGGGTTGAGGAATGCGAAGTGAGCAAAGTAGGATATATGGCCAGGTCAGGAGGTGTATAGGATGACCTCTGGGAATCTTGTATGTGAAACTTGATGCCATTTGAGTGATATTTGCAGAGATTTCTTTGTCTCCGATTTCACTCGGTTCTGGGGCTTCAGAAGACTGCCTGTCTTCTGAATCTCTGCGGAACGGGTCAGCCTTGCAAGTTGTTTAAAAATAAATAATACTATACCTACATATGCCTCTCGAGTTTTATTGAGGCCAGTCTGACGGGTAAAGAACTTGATTTGTCAGAAGGGCAGAGGGTTAAAACTGCGAGATTATCAGCAGAAATGGCAGATGATTATGAATTACTTCATGAATCAAAGTTGGTTTCCGACGTCAGTTTCAGCCTGGGAGGGATAGAAAATGGGAAAAAGGGAAATATTCAAATGGTCAAGGTAAAGAGGATCGGATGGGAGATAATAAGGAGAGCCGACTTCAGGTTTAAAAATAAATCCCGGAGGGTGGAAAAGAAATTAAACGTTTCAGACGTTTTTACGGTAATAAACTAAGCCATGCAAAGTCACAGGGTTGGGGGTTCAAGACAAACACTGGGAAGGCTGATGCGGTAAACCAGGATAAGCTAGTAAGATATGTTAAAGTGGTAAAGAAAAGCCCAATTGAAGCAAAGCAAGTGCAAAAGATTGTAAAGGCTGATCCGGAGGTGATTGATCAGAAGGTGCAAGATCTCTGTAAAGAATTCACTTTTGTGGATAAAGTTTACTCATGTGTACCCGGATGAGTAGGTAAAGAAGTCACAATTTTGAGAGATACGGGCGCAAATCAATCTTTGATGGTAAGAGATGAGGAATGATGTAGTTTGGGAAGAATGTTGCCAGAAAAGGTGGTAATATGTGGAATACAGGGTGAGACGAGTAGTGTTCTATTACATAAGGTAAGATTCGAAAGTCCAGTGAAAACTTGTGAAGTCGTCGGAGAAGTAGTAGAGAAACTATCTTGCTCAAGAATACAGTTTATCTTGGGTAATGATATAGCTGGATCGCAGGTGGGACTGATGCCTCCTGTGGTTCATAAGCCAGTGGAAAATCAAAATACTGACGTGTTGAAGGACGAATATCCTGGGATTTTTCCGGATTGCATAGTTAGAAGGTCGCGAAGCAACAGGGTAAGATAAGAGGAGAAATAAAAGAGTGAATATAAAGCTGCAGTTCAAAGATCAGAAAAAAAGATCATTTTTGATCAGATGGTTGGAAAAGAATAAGAACAGTTGAAGGATGAGGTGGATATTTTAAGTTCAGGAAAATTGGCGGGATTACAACAGAAAGAGGTAGTAATTAAACTGATGTATCAGAAAGCATACACGGAAGAGGAATCAGAGTGTCTTTCAGAATGTTATTAGCTTAAAAATGATGCCTTCATGAAAAATGGAGACCTTTACATATAGAGGCGGATGAAAAGTGGGCAGAAGCTCAAGTGGTATTGTCGGTAGGGTAAAGGGGGTGTTGCGCGTAGCACAGTAGGAGGTCATTTGGGAGCAAGGAAAACTCAAGCTAAAATACAAAACATTTTTATTGTCCTGGACTATATAAAGATGGAGTTACATTTTGTCGATCATGTCACACGTGTCAACTGATAGGGAAACCGCAAACGGTGATAAAACCAGTCCCCTTAATACCGAGTAGAGCATTTGAGGAAACTATTACAAGAGTCTTGATTGATTGCGCAGGGCCGCTGCCTAAAACCAAAAGTGGGAATCAATATCTTTTGACTATAATGGATGTGTCTACTAGGTTTCCAGAGGCCATTCCAGTACGCAATATTACAGCTAAAAAGATTATGGAGGAGTGACTTAAATTCTTTACTAGATATGGACGACCCACTGAAATACAATAATGGATCAAATTTGACCGCAAGTTATTGAAAAAGTTATGGATAGTGATGTGTGGGGACTCTGGATCTGTGGAGACTGCGTTTACCTTAGCAGTAACATATACAGGATACCAACACTTGAAGTAGTATAACACAATTTTATTAAGCTAGGAACTGTTGAACATACTTTCACCGTGCCTCAACACTATGTTAAATTAAACTGAAGACCTATGCCTATCCTGACCAGACTGTTAGCACATGGTGAAGATGTGTGCTACAAGCTGTGAGCTCTGTCCTTCTCAGAGGCTGCATCCAGAATGAGCAGGAAAACTAGTACCCTCTGGCTTTATAGTGAGCGTTCCCTAACTGCTGATTGGCTGCTGTGTTGTGTGTGTTGATTGCTCTTGCAGTGTGTCAGTCAGTGTGCGTCTGCACCATTATATACCGATGTGTATATTATGACAGATAGCTCAAGAATAAAACAATTTAAATCAACTGTGTACCATCCAGAATCGCAGGGAGCGTTAGAAAGGTGGCATCGGACAGTAAAGACAATGTTGAGTACTAATTGTCAAGATTATTCGGAGGATTGGGATGAAGGGATTCCATTTGCACTATTTGCAATTAGGGATGCACCTAATGAGTTAACCAAATTCTGTCCTTTTGAATTAATTTTTGGTCATGAGGTAAGAGGACCACTTAAATCTATTGAGGAGAAACTGCAGAGTCAGCAGTCTGAAATTATATTATTGGAATACGTGTGAAATTTTAGGGAACGATTCCATAGAGCAGATGAATTGGCGGGACAACACTTAAACGTTGCACAACATATGATCAAACAGGTCGTGGACAGGAAAGCCAAACTTTTAGTTTTGCCAGTGGAGATACAGTATTTATATTCTTGCCAGTGGTCGGAGAACCATTAAAAGCAAGGTTGTGTGCACCTTATCAGATTAGAATGAAATTAAGTGAGGTGAATTATGTGTTAAGAGCGCCAGATAGAAGGGAAATCTCATCGAAGGTGTCACGTGAATATGCCTAAAAGTACTTTGAAAAGGAAGGAGAGCAACAGGAAGAGGTTTTAGTGATTCTTACGCAAAGTGACGAACCGAATCCAGATGACTCTGAATTTGACATTCCTCAAATTGAATTGGATAACGAGGATGTTCTTAAAAATTGGAATCAATTGCTGAATTACTTTCCAGAGGAAAAAGAACCTCACCTGAGTTATTAATATCACACGGGCATATTTGTGGAGATTAGTTGGGAAGTGCTAAAATGGCTGTACATGGTGTAGATGTGGGAAATGCTGGTCCAATTAAACAACTTCCATGTTGGCTTAACCCTTTAAAATTGGCACAGAGTAAGAAATAAATTGAAGTATGCTTAAAAATGGCTTTATTGAAGTGGGTTGCAGCCAATGGAGCTCACACATAATGATGGTACCGAAATCAGACGGTACCCAACGATTATGTGTGGACTATAGAAAGGTTAATGAAGTTATAAGAACAGACTCTTATCCGATCCCACGCTTGGAGGATTGCATTGAGAAGGCGGGTCAATCAGCTTGTATTTCCAAACTGGATTTACTTAAAGGTTGCTGGCAGGTACCTTTATCCGAAACGGCGAAGGAGATATCAGCTGTTGTGACTCCAGATGGTATATACCAATTCAAAGTTATGCAATTTGGCATAAAAATGCTCCAGCCTCATTTAAATGGTTAACTAACAAAGACGTTTCAAGATTACCCAATTATGCGGTATACAACGACGATCTAATGATTTATAGTCAGACATGCAAAAAATCGTTGAAGCATCTGATGGAGTTATTCGGTCGATTTCAGGAGGCGGGTGTGCTGGTAATCCTAGCCAAAAATGTATTTGGACAAGCCCAAGTTACGTTCCTTGGCCATCCAATTAGACAGGGTCCCACGGGATATGAAAACAAACATTACTGGAGATTTTCCAATACCCTCGACATGATGGGAAATAACGTGACGTCTTGGCATGAGTGGATTTTACCGAAAATTTGTGCTAAATTATAGCAGTGCGTTTGCTGCACTGACGGAATTGTTGAAGAAACGTCGCAAATTTCTGGCGGAGTGTCAACAGGCATTTGACGGCCTGAAGGCGGTGTTAACCAGGGCTCCTGTGTTGGCCACCCCAAATTAAACAAAACCATTGAAAGTGGCTGTTGATGCGATTGATGTGGGCGTAGACGCTGTGCTCTTGCAAGAGACGAAGAACACGTACAGCGGCCAGTAGTTACTTTTCATAGAAATTCAATAATCACCAGAGGAAATATTCAACGATTGAGGGTGACTTTGAGCTTGGTGCTGCCTCGGCAACATTTCCATAATTATGCTACCAGCTATTTGTCTGAAACAATTGTGTATACCGATCATAACCCGCTGTCGTTTTTGGAGCGATTCAGGAATAACAATGCAGAATGTTTCGATGGATTTTATTGTTACAGCCATTTCATGAAAAAATAATACACATGACAGGACGAGAAAAAGTGATAGCCAATGATTTGACACTAATGTGTTAAAGAGAAGCCGGTTCGATGGTGGAAAAAGAAGTAAAATGGACTGTATTATTGTGGATGATTGCCTGTTTTGTTTTGCTCAAAAGAAAAGTAAATTATTGTCAATTTTTCTGCAAGTGCTGAAAAATGAAACCAACTTTGAAGCTGATGGTTTATTTTATTTTCTTGGGGGGGTGGGGGGGGGGTGGGAGGTGTCATGCGAGCATACCTTTAAGACATGTTTGTATTATCACATGGCTTAAGTGATGTCATTGCGTGGGTGGAGATGGGCAGTGGGTTTGGTTTTTACTTTCGTTTTGAGTTGGAAGCTGGCTGTGGCCCTGAGCTTTACTTTCGTTTCACACTGTTGGAAGCTGGATTCAGAAAAATAAGGCTTCTCCTCCCTCTCTATGTTGAAATTTGTAAATAATTCAAACCTACTGTTTTCTTAAAAGGGTTTTCCTGGATTTGTTGGATGTTATCAGGTTGAAAAAGAAAGGGAAATTATTAAGGGTTTTATACACATAGAGAGAGCTGTAGCTGTGTGGGGAATGTATGTTTAGAGTTGATTAAAATGCTTACTGTGTCTGTGTTTATAATATGTTAACTGAATTCGAAAAATAAACTTTATTTTGTTTAAAAGTGCTAAAGGTCTCTGTTAAAATAACAACTGAAAAGTAGGCACTTTGCTTCTCAAAACCAAACTCTATAAACAGTTGTACGAGAGGTGAACTCCAGGAGATACTTTGGAGTTTCCTGAACCCTGGCCCATAACAAAAGGGAAAGGGGGGTTTAGCTACAACATAAGAGGAGAATACGGGGCGAGAGAAGGTATCATGAGGGAGAGATAGCTGAAGGAATGTGGAGGGAATCAGGCTAGCTACAACAGGCCACACGTGGAGACTTGTAAGAAAATTGTGTTGCAACCACCTTGAAGGTCCTTAGACAAATGGACACCCCGGAGTGCAGGTGCTCATCCTTGTGGCGGACTAACAGTTGGCGGGCATATTGGGTACTTCATGGATAAAGGGGAACTCCGGAGTGCAGGGTCGCGACGTCACTGGGAGAACAGTGACCGTGGCTACCTTGGACAGCCCCCAAACAAAGGGAAATCCCGGAGTTCAGGCGCACGGCTAACAGGTAAGTATGGCTGATCCTGCAAGAACGTGGGGGCAGCGATCCCCCCCCGCCGCCCATCCGGTAGTAACCTGGAACGTGAGGGGACTTAAAAGCCTAATGAAAAATCCAGAGGCATTGCCCACCTGAAAGTCATAAAAGCCGACTTAATCTTCCGCCAAGAGATGCACCTCAAGCAGAAGAACCGACTGCCGGTAACGAAAGGCTGGGTGGTACAGATCTACCATTGCTGCTACGCGTCGAGTGCCAAGGGGCTAGCCATTTTGCTAAATAAGAGGACGATGTTCACGGCGACAAAGATTGTTACAGACCCAGAGGTACATCACATCATGGTCAGCAGTGTTCGCTACGGGACGCCAGTGCACTCGGTAACATATACACTCCAAAATGGGAAGACACAGTTAAAAAGAAGAGCATGGCGGATATCCCAGATATAGATACACAACGACTGATTTTGCGGAGAGGGAGTGGACTTGAACTGTGCACAGGACACAGGGACGGACAGGTCGAACCCCAAAACTGGAAAGACCTCAAATATGGCGAAAGAACCCAGCTTATTCATTGAGCAGATGGGGCGGATAGGGGCGATGGATCCATGGAGATTCACACCAAGCAGAGAGGAAAATGCTACCGATGGACTTTGAACTGCTGTCCACGAGAAATTAAGTGCACCAACTCCATCAGGCACGGGGGGGGGGGGGGGGGGGTGGCGTGGGGGGGGGGGGGGGGGTGGTACGGCATACGAGCATGGAGGCAATATCAGACATGCTGGCTCACCACCTGAGAAATTAGGCAGCCACGAGATGAATAGCAGGGATAACAGAGGCACATTGTAGCTTTTGAGACCTTCTACCAGGGGCTGTGCTCGGACGTCCCAACAGGGGGCTTGGGGATCAAGCAGTCCCTTGATTGATTGGATGTGCCAGTCGATGCGGAGGACAAGAAACAGGGCCTTGAAGCACCGCTAGAACTGGCAGAGGTCATGGAAAGTATTAGCTCTGTGGAGGCGGGGAAATCGGTGGGACCAGATGAGTTGCCTGTGGACTTCTACAAAAATCTGTCACAGGACTGCCCCCACACCTCTGGGAGAAGTTCACTGATTCGATGGCGAGGGACTCCCTACTCCCGACGCTGGCACAAGCCTAAATATCGCTTAAACCTAAAAAAGATGGACTCGACAAAATGCGGTTCCTACAGATCCATCTCGCTGCTAAACATAGGCCATGACCCTAGCCAAAGGGCAGGAAGAAGGCGGACCAGAGTAGGCAGCAGAAGACCAGACAGGCTTTCTCACAGGTAAACAGGTAACATCGAACATCAGGCGATGGCTGAACGTGACCATGACCCGACACGTGGAACAAACACCTGAGGTGATCATCACCATGTACGCCAAAAAGCCATTTGACAGTGTTGAATGGAATCGATGTGGGAGAGGAACACGGTTCACGGTCTGGTTAACACCCCTATACAACGCTCCCATGGCGAACACAAAGTGAAATACTACCAGCTTCAACTACTTCCATCCTCATAGAGGCAACAGGGAGGAATGCCCGTTATCCCCACTGCTGATCGCCCGAGCTATCGGACCACTTGCGATTGCGCTTAGGGAGCCAAACAATTGGAAATTGATCCTAGAGGACAACCTAGAACATATTGCATATCCGCGAAGCAACATGGAAGGAATGATAGCGCCCTTGAAATGGTTAGGAGCCTTCTTTGGCGACAAACATAACCTGAACAAAAGCGACATATTCCCGGTGAACCCGAAAGGGGAGGGGCAGATTTGGAGGTGCTGACACAAATTCCGCTACCTGCTGATCCAAATCGCTCACCATTGGACAGAGATCCACAAAGGTAACACGACCAGCCTGACAGAGGAAGTAAAAATCTACCTGCAGAGATGGAACACACTCCCACACTTCTTGGGGGGAGGGTGCAAGAAATCAGAATGATCGTACTGCCCAGGTTCCTTTTCTGTTTAGATCCATCCTGATGAACATCCCCAAGGCGTGTTGCATCTGATTGGACAAAATTAGATCGGCGTTTGTGTGCGGCGGAAAGAATGTGAGTATCCTAAACAGAGTACTTCAGAGAACGCGAACAAAGCGTGGCCTAGCACTCCCTAACCTGCAGTGATGGCAGAGGGAATAAACATTGAACATACAGAGCTGAAGGAGGCCATTCGCCCCATCGAATCTGCATTGGCCCACTTAATCCCTCACTTTCACCCTATACCCGTAACCCAATAACCCCTCCTAACCTTTTTGGTCACATCGAACCTAGGATCCAGGAGCTATGAAGCAAGTGTGCTATCCACTATGCTACCGTTCTGCCCTAGCAGGGGTAATAAAGGGGTAGTAAACGAGCTAGAAGGCGAATGGGTGCTTATGGAGCAGGCCTCCTGCACAGGGACCTACCTCCGGGCGATACCCACGACGTCTCTCCCATCACTACCTGATAAATATTCAACTAGACCATTGAGATAGCAACACTCCGGTCATGCACCTAAATGCGACAGCATTTCAGACTAACCTGCATGTCCGAAAAAATCCCCATCGGCAATAACTAGAGGTTCAAACCGGCGAATATTGACGCCACGTCTGAAACGTGGAGACAGGATCTGGGGACGTTGACAGTTCGGGAGCATTTTACTAATAGCACTCGACGAGCTGACAGAAAGAATGCAACTGACGGGGGAAACGAACACAGGTATTTACGAATAAAAAAAAATTACAAAGCGAAACAAGGACATACCCGCGTCCAACACACAATCACTCTGAGAGGATTATGTTAGTCGCGGACTACCATATTCTGTCTACCATGTTGAGGAACGTGCACAAGGTCATGAAGAGTGCGACTGCAAGAAAGGAAATGGAACTTTATTATCGGGAGCAATTCCACAGAAAAGCCATTAACTGTCATCAGTTCAATTTCGTAACAAGTTCAAAATTGGAACAGTAAGTGTGCCTGGCAGGGTTCATCTCGTCAAAGGGCAGTTGCTTACAAAGGGAATGGTGAGATTTGGTTCAGATATGTCTGGGCTGGCAGAACATATAGAATTGGGAAAATCAAAGGACACGCCAAACTTTATTCAGCAGAGTTGCACCTGTTCTCTGTGGAACAGCAAAATGGATACACAGGGATTTGTATGGAGCCCTAATCGAATACGATCCGGTCAGTGATGGTGTCATTGTTTACGCCTTATTGCAAAGCCGGAGCACATCAGTTTGATTGAAAACGAGTGACCAACATGAAAGCGGGGGAAGATGATGTTGTGCGTCTTCAACACAACACGCTGATGCCGATTAAACAAACTGCAAAGGAAAATAATTTTCGCATTATGATTAACGTCAATGTCAATGTTTCTGGGTGGGCTACAAATAGAATCCAGACAATGATTGACCGATTTGCTTAAGGACACGTGAATGAAAACGAGAGTGGGCTGGTTCTCTGTTGGCCAATCTCAAAACGCGATTGGTCAGATAATTGGTTCTGATGCCAAAACCACGGCGGGCGCCGGTTTGACGCCAATTCGCGATTCACTTCCACATCGACTGTGGCGCGAATGTGTTCCGGAATGCACATACAGCAAAGAGCCAACTCGACGGTAGAGCGCAGACTCTCCGATGACGATAGAATCGGCATTGGCGCTGCTGTCGCGTTGTTCAACCCCCTGCAAAGCGGCGTACTGTTTGAGTACAGCCAGCCAATTATCTACGGCCTCAGGCGATTGGGTCAGGCCCGCTCCACGGTGATCTGTCCCCGAGCGTACGAGTTCCCGATGGCATGGGAATCTCATGGTCTCACCCATCGTGAACATAGAGTGGCATTATCAGGTCTATGGCTGCCTATGTCCACGGCGGTGGCCTGCAGCCGCTGTGCTGTGCATCGTGGTAGATGCAGCACGCAAAACCGGCACGGAAAAATAGTTCCCCCTTCAGCCTGATAACGTGCGGTGGAACGTGCCCCCACAGTGCCTCCAGCCCCAAATTCTGCCATCCCTCCCCCGTATCGACCCTCCCCTTTGGACCGAGTCAGCAGCCGCCACACTGAGTTCCGGACAGATGACAGCACAGGTGTCTCACGCCGCCGGGAACTCCTCAGGAAATGATGCCGTCGATAATCGGGATGGTGTACTCCTCAAGTGTGCCACTTTTCAGGGGTCAGAGAATGCAAAAACTGTCGCGCTCCCGATATCGGTGTCAAAAACGATTCACCGAAGCATCGCTGAAAGCGATTTCGGCCTCGGGGAGTGGAGAATACAGCGCCTAGTCTCCCAAACGGGGAATCAAGCCCACCATTTTCATATTATTACCGGTTCCAACCCGGTATTCTCGGGGGCCTCCGCGATTTACCTATTCCGATCGGCCGAGTTCCTGATGGTGTGCTCACATGTGCTTTTATGAATCGTAAAACCGGCCTGGTGGCTGTTGAGGGGGCGAGAGGGCGTAAGGAAAGTGTCCAACATCGCCATACTTTGCTGACAGTTGTGCTGCGCGCCGGGGGCTTCTGCCAGGGCTGGGGGGAATAGCGGGGGGGGGGGACCTGGAGTTGGCTGTGGGTTCAAAGGACAAAGAAAAATACAGCACAGGAACAGGACCTTCGGCCCTCCGTGACTGTACCGTCAATGATGCCACCTTTGTCCAAAGCCATTAGCACTTCCTTGTGTCATATCCCTCTATACCATCTGATCCATGTACTTGTCGAGAAGCATTTTGAACGCCGTTATCCCTGGCAGCGCGTTCCAGACCCTCACCACTCTTTATTTAAAAAAACCGCCCTCGTGCATCTCCTCTAAACGTTGCCCCATGGACCTTAAATCTATGGCCCCTGGTGATTGACCCTTCCACCCTGGGAAAGAGTGCCTGCCCATCCACTCTTTCCGTGCTCCTCATAACCTTGTAGACCTTTATCAGGTCACCCCTCAACCGTCGTTGTAATGAAAACAGTCCGAGTCTATGCAGCCTCTCAGCAAAGCTAACATCCTCCAGACCCGGCAAAATCTTGGAAAACCTTCTCTTCACCTTTTCCAAAGCCACCACATCATTCTGGTAGGATGGCGAGCAGAATTGTGTGCAATATTCCTAGTGCGGCCTTACCAAGGTTCCATTGAACTGTATCATGACTTGCCAGTTTTATACTTAAAGAAGGCAAGCATTCCGTATCCTTTTTTGACTACCTTGTCCACTTGCGTTGCCACTTACAAAGATCTGCGGACCTGCACAGATCTCTCTGACATTCTATGTTCGGAAGGGTTTTGTTATTTATGGTTTATATCCCCTCTGTGTTGCACCCACCAAAATGCAACCAGAGCCATGTTGTTGGCTGCTCATTCCTCCTCCTCGAGGTCCCCACCTCCTTCAAGAAGACCACCATAATACCTGGAACCAAAGAAGAACAAAGTAGACTGCCTCAATGACAGCCGTCTGGTGGTCGTGGCTACTGTTATCAAAAAATGCTTCGAGCGGCTAGTCATGAGTCGGATCGACGCCAGCCTCCCTAATGGTCTCGATCCATTGCAGTATGCTCTCTGATTGATTTCTTTCGTCGTTCTTTTGGTATTAATTTTACTTGTCTTTGCTGACCTTTGACGTTCCCCTGATCCTTAGATTACCTCTGACAAAATAGGGCCAGAGAAGATTTGTCAAACGACAAGTTCGAACGATTATGCTGGATGCACCAAACTAAATGTTCGGATTTAGACAGCCAATCAGCTGGAAAGTATCGATATTTGCTTCGATTTTCTTTCTCTGCTTCAATCCAAGATGATGCGAAGAATAAAACTTTATTTGAATTGTTACAAACGTTGAAAATCAGAAATTGAAAGAAACCTGCGAGTATTTTAAGAGAAAAGAGATAGATGGCATGTGCGATGAATTCTCAAAAGAGAATTTGACAACTTTCCAATCAGTTCGATCAACCAAATACACTTTTCAGCTTCGGATGCATTGATTTCGATCATTTCCTGGCAGGGAACTGATGCTTCTTGGCGCCAAGTTCTGAATACCTGCATACGAATCAAAGTGAGGGGAACATCAAAGGCCAAGTTGATCCAGAGACTCTTCACTCTGAGCAGAGGTGCAACGAACAAACTATCAGCTAGCCAACCAGAGGCCCAACGATAAACCATCATATATAGATATTGGGATGAGAATCGCTAGTGAACAGCATATTGAATATGTGTGAACATACAGACATACGATGAAGGAGCAGAGTAGGCCATTTAGCCCCTCGGGCTTGCTCCGCCAATTGATGCGAGTGTGACCGTTCTCATCGTATGGCAAATCTACGTTCAGCCGACTCCCAATAAACTATCATCCCCTTCCTTACCAAGACATTTTCCACCTGTGCCTTAAGATGTTTCTTACATCACCTCTTCAGGCAGAGCATTGCAATTATTCACGACACTCTGTGAGAGAAAATCATCGCTCCATTTAAGTTTCAAATTGGTGAGCCCTTATTTTCAACAGGAACACCTGTTTTTAAGTTCTGCCACAAGAGGAAACATCTTCTTCGCATCCACCATGTCAAGATCACTCGGGATCTTAACGGTTTCGATAAAATCACTCTTATTCTTAAAGACCCAACGAACACATAACCAACTTGCCCAACCTTTCCTTATTAGGCAGCCTATCATTTCCAAATTTTCGCCTGCAAACCGTAACTGAACAGCTTCTGACACACTGACGTTCTATCTTAAAAATAAGGCCACAATTGGATACAGGGCATCACTTGCGGTCGAACCATTGCTCTGCAAAACAGAAACATAATCTCACTACCTTTGTATTAAATTTCGCTCGTAGCAAATAAATCCGTTCCTGATTATCTTCTGTCCAGGCCAACGACACAAACCCACGACGACTGTGGCAGGGCTTACACAAGATTACAGGCCAGGTGGAATATCTGGAGTGGAAGATCGCTCCCCGATGAACTGGACAAGTACGATGCCCGCTTTCAGCAGTCAGCCAATGCATCAGTGCCACTCGCCCGAACAGCAATGGACACACACAGACCAACTATTACAGCTTCAGAGGTAAAAGCTGCCTTCTTGAAAGTGAATCCACGGAAAATGACGGCCCCCGACAGAGCCCCTGGGCGAGCACTCAGCCTGCAAAGACCAGCTGGCGAGCGTATTCGCTGACATCAACTCCTCATTCCTCCTCCTCGAGGTCCCCACCTCCTTTAAGAAGACCACCATAATACCTGGAACCAAAGAAGAACAAAGTAGACTGCCTCAATGACAGTCGTCTGGTGGTCGTGGCTACTGTTATCAAAAAATGCCTCGAGCGGCTAGTCATGAGACGGATCGACGCCAGCCTCCCCAATGGTCTCGATCCATTGCAGTTCGTCTATCACCGCAAATGGCCCACAGCAGAATCTATCTCAACACTAGATCACATCGACAACAAGGACTACTACATGAGACTGATGTTCATAGACTACTGCCACACCATCAACACCATTATCCCAACAAGTCTTATAACCAAACTCTGTAATCTTGGACTTCACCCCGCCCTTCGCCGCTGTATCTTTGACTTCCTCACCAACAGACCACAATTTGTCAGGGTATGTAACAGCACCACCTCCACAATATTCGCCAACACCCAGGCACCACAAGGATGTGTGGTCAGTCCTCTACTGTACTCCCTATACACACATGACTGTGTGGCAAGATTTAACTCCTACTCAATCTATAAGTTTGCGGACGATACGCTGGTGGTGGGTCACATCTCAAAAAACGACGTATCAGCTTTCGGAAGGGAGGAAAATCACTTGGGTGCATGGTGTATCAAACATAACCTCTCCAGAAATGTAGGAAAGACCAAGGAACGGATCATCGACTTCAGGAAGCGTAGCACGCCACCTCTCCACCCCGTCTGCGTCAATGGCCCCGAAGTGGAGACGTTCGATAGCTTTTTGTTCCTGGGTGTCACCATCGCCAAAAGTCTGTCCTGGTCCACTCACGTTGATGCAACAGTCAAGAAAGCATAACAACGTTTCTACTTCCTACGGACGCTAAAGAAATTCGATTTGACTGCATCGACTCTAGCAAACTTTTACAAATGTGCTATAGAGAGCAACGGCTCGGTCCAAGATCCCCAAAAATTGCCAGAGTGTGGTGAACGTATCCCAATGCATCTCACAAGCTTTCCACCCTCCCATTTATTCTGAGTATACATTCCGCTGCCACAGGAAAGCACACAGCATTATTAGAGACCCCTCCCACCAAGGCTTTGCCTTCGTCCAGACGCTTCCATCAGGCAGAACAGACAGAAGTTTGAAGACGCTCACATCCCGATACAGGAACAGCTTCTTCCCTACAACTAATTGACTCCTCAACAACTCTCCCTCGGACTGATCTGTTCCCTGTTCAGACACTATTCACGGCGTCCGATGCTTCACTCGCTCACGTATTTTCTTTGTTTGGCTTCTTGTTCCGCACTGTAACCAAAATCACTGCTTGTCGATGTACCATTTGTCAATGTATTCTGTCTATTATTGTTTTTTTTGTGTTCTATGTACGTACTCTGTACGTTCCCTTGGCCACAGAAAAATACTTTTCAATGAACATTGGAACATGTGACAAAAAATCAAATCAAATCAAATCCCTGCATCTGATATATTCAGATTTACTCGCTAAAATATCCAGATCCATCTCAGAGCTCTGAAATCTCTCACCATTTAGATAATTTGCTTATTTTTTATTCTTCCTGCGAACATAGACACTTTCATATTTTGCAGCCTCATGGCCCATTTGCCAGAGTTTCGCCAACTCACAAATCCTATTTAAATATTTGCGCAGCCTCCTTATACGTTTTCACAACTTACTTTCCTACTTCCAAGCCATTATGTGAATTGTAAGTAGTTTATTTCTCTGCACTGATTCCTGTGGCACATTACTCGATATATTTAGCCAACCTAAAAAAAAAACACATCGACCTCTCATTTCTGCTTCCTATTAGCCAGCGAATATTCCTCCCATGCCAATATGTTACCCACTAAACCATGAACGTTTATCTTCCGCAATAACCTGTAATGTGCTGCTTTCACAAATGCCTTCTGGAAATCTAAGTGTTGTTTACTTTTCAGATTTTCCCTTGATCCAATGCATAAGTTATTCCAGCAATTAATTCATATTGATTTAACATGATTTCCAGTTCGCAAAACCATATTGACTTTGGAGTTATTGCCCCGAACCTATCCATGCGCCTTCCTATAACACATGGTTATTGTTTAATAATAGCAGCCTTGTGCTGTGAATCTGCCGACTGCCCACAAGGTTGGACTCTACATTTGCCGTGTTTCAGGAAAAAGGTGAGCTGAATTAGTGAACAAATTATCAAATAATGTCTTTCATCGACTATAATCAGAACATGATTCTCAGTACCCTTATGGATGGGCCCGCATAAACTACGAAAATTAATATCGCCAATGAACAAGCTTGATTTCGATATGCAAGAGGGACCAAATGTCTAGACACTAAAAATAGCATCATAACATGCAAAGTTACAAAAATCGGCAGCCAATATACCAGTGCTACGTTCATTTCGAGACTGCATTCTATTCGGTCTCACAAGAGAAGCACTGACTGACAAGTTTAGACAACGGGTACTCACTACATTGAATCGCCTCATTAGCTCAGCGGTATCATGAGCAACAATGTTAATTCCAGTCCTAGTTGCTGGAAGCCCCTCCGAATGGTTCACCATTAAAATCATGACAGTTGACGCCTTTCCTCTTCGTGAGGAATTGATATCAAGGAAATTGTGATCTGAATTGATATCAGGAAAGCGAATCTATTCTATACAATTTGTGGGAATAGGAGGGAAGGATGATCAAAGATGGCATGGATGGATAACATCGGAACGCCGTCAGTCATCTCTATGACACAGTTAGTGAGGGAAGCGGAGAATTGCGATTGGTGGAGAAAAGTATTCATCGTGGATCTAACACTCGGTCTGAGTGTGGAGGGAAGAAAAGACAATACACAGAAAACAAATTGCCGAATTTCATCTGGAAGATGAATTCATAGAAGGCTTCCTTGGCAGGTTCCTGGCGCAATTTATTATTGAACAAACGAAGGGTAGAACGATTTCGGATAAATATTGTACAATGAGGCAGTGCCACAAAGATAACGGAGTGGATAATAACAATGATTAACATAAAATAATCATGGAGAACCTAATATATTGGAGAACAGAATGAGATTAAAATCGCAAATTATCGGCGACTACTTCCCGACATCCTCGACTCTGAAGAATAACCTGCAGAGACTGGGTCTCTATTTCTTAATATTCCAATATTCGTCGGTTCTTGAATAGTCCTGGCATATTGGATTGGTTTGTTATTCAAGAAAACGCAAGATGAAACAAGGAATCAAATGCCAGTTAGCATGATAACAGTAATTCGGAAAATTGTGCAGTTTAGTAATTAGGAAGTATTTTCAATTCATTTAGAAGATAATATTATCATCGTTTTACTGAACACAAGAGGTATTCGTCAAATATCAAATTTGTGGTCAGTAGATGGCAAACAAATACACCACAGTAATATGCTTGGATTTCGACAAGGCAGGGAAAACATGACGCACAAAAGGTTAATGCACAAGATAAGGAAGCATGAAGGGAATTACGTGGGAGGGTTTGTTTTATTGGATGCATATATTGACAGTTGGGCTGTTGTTTGGGGTGGTGGGAGGATGGGATCGTTGTTATTGTTAAGGGGATTGATTTTATATTTGTTACCGTTTACTGTTTGTGGGTGGGGTGTAGATTGTGGAGGAAAATGTGAAAATGGAGAATAAAAACATCTATTAAAAAAATAGTAGAACGCAGAGTTCATATTAAGTAGAAATTCTCAAGTTCAATGGTTTGACCGGTGGGATAGCGCAAGGAAATTGCTGGCTCCTCAGTCATTTACAAACTATGTTACTCACGTTTTGTTTGGAAGATAACGTACACGTTTGTATTTTTTGTAAGGTACTTTGTGTACAAAAATGAGGAAACGTGCTAGAATTGTACTGGTCTTTCAAAGGACCATACCTAGAGTACTTCGCACAGTTTTGGTTTCTGTATATAAAGATGAATATGTTGGCATTGGAGGTGGGAGAGTTAAGATTCACAATATTACGATCCGTGACGATAAAGGTGTCTTCGTGAAAGGCTGTGTGAATTAGGATTAAATTCTCGGGAGTTGAGAAGAATTAAAGCTAACAGAAACGTATCTTCACATAGACACACACTGGCAGACGACGCACACACATACACACACAGGCAGACAACGGACACACACACATAAAAACAGCCCTTTTTTCGATAGTGGGGAAATGATGAAAGTATTCACAATATCAGTATTAGTTAGATGGCCACAAAGTTCTGGCGCTTAATTCGAACTCAGAACTTTTGGTATGTACGTAGCGGCTCTACCATTATGCCACAACATCTGATGGCATGATAGATACTTAAATTGCAACATTTATAATTCTCATGGGGTTCGCATTTGGTTGGTTAGTCGAGGTGGAGAATTGATTGCAAAACGGAGCATCTGATGATCATAGACCAATGCAATTTCTGCAGCAGAAGGCGGTTAATCGAGTTTGCATCTACACTCTGAAAGAGAATTCCACAAAGGTCCACCACCCAGGGCTATTCCTGCAACTCCTCGCAACCTACACAACCTTAAACACCAAGGGACAGGTTAGCACGGCCAATCCATGGCCAAACTGCAGATTTTGTCCCGTGGTAGGAAATATGAGTAGCCAGAAGAAACTCATGCATACATGGGAGACAAGTGCACGCTCCGCCCTGACAGTCCCCGAAGGTCGACATTTAACTCTCTGTAAGGCAGCAGTGCTAACCATGGTGCCGCCATGCCACTAATTACTTGAGATTGAAATCAGGAAACATATATTCATTGATTGCGCTGTGAATCTTTGAATTCTCAACTCCAGATCATAGATAATAGAATCAGAATTTACAGTGCAGAAGGACGCCCGTCGACCCATCGAGTCCGGTGTCTAATTACATATCACAGAATCAGTGCAACACCCCTTACTGTTTGTAGCATATTTAAACGAAGAAAGAAAACAATGGTTTGTGTGGAGTGGTGGTGAGGGCAGGTGGGTGATAAGTAAGTTTGCAGATGACATGAATATTATCCGGATGTTTGACAGTGCAGAAGAAGGTCTCAGGTTACAAGAGGATACAGATGGATCGGTCAGAGAAGTGGCAGATGAAATTTAACTCTGAAAAGTATGAGGTAATCCACTTTGGAAGGGGTACCAGGACAGTTATATATAGCACAGGGTAGAGATCGTTCAAATGATATAGAGTGTGCGGAACGGGATTCGGCAATGCTTTTGGATGATCATAATGAATGGTGGAGCATCATTGAAGGCATTATTGAAGGGCTGAATGGCCTCATCCTGCTCCTATTTTCTATGTTTCTTTGCAAGGGACTACGTAATGAACGGCAGGATACCAGGATGAGTATCAGGATCCCTGAAGGCGGTCGGTTTATATGATAGTGTGGACGGCATATGGGACACTCGCCTTTCTCCATCGTTGTAAAGATTAGAAGAGCAGGGACGTCAGGCTGGACCTCAACAGGTCTTTAGTTAGTACACTGCTGGAGTCCTGGGTTCAGCTCTGGTCACCGCACAATTGGAAGGATGTGGTTGCAAGAGAGAGATGGTGCAAGTTCATTCACCAGGTCGTTGCATTGATTGGAGCATTTTAGCTTGGTTGAGAAGCTGAAAAGGTCCTCGTTGGTTTCTTTGGAATAGAGCAGACTGAGAGAGGATTTGGGCGCAGAACAGTATGGTGGGCATGGACAGGGTTGGTAGTCAGCAGCTGCTGGCATTAATTGAAGCTTCGATAAAAATGGGGGCGTGATTTTAATGTGAAAGGCATGAGAATTGAAGGAGAGTTTAGGGAAACATAATTCACCGCGAGGGTGGTGGGGACATGGAGTGCACTGGCTGGGAGAGTATTTGACGTTGGAAACGTCGCACTACTTTAAAAGTATTAGGATAAGCACTTGAAATGTCATAACAGTCAATGTTTGGACCAAGTACTGGAAAGCAGTATGAGTGCAGATTAGAGCTGTTTTTTGTCATCCTGTCTGTTCAGGTTTGATCGGCCGAATAGCCTGTTATACATGAAAAATATTGTATTATTCTATGATCTAATGCCGATAGATACTGTCTTCCAAATGAATGCAAAGTTCAATCAGAACCAGACAATATTTTAGCATGTATCTTTCTCGCAGACCACTAGTAATTGATTGCAGCGCACGGATGGCAAAAACATTATGGCTCAGTGATATCTTCAGATTCATGCCAATTCGTGAAACTGTGTTGTGCATGATAAAATTGGATGCTGACGGACGCTCAAGAAATGAGTTGGCTCAACAGCACGGTGGCGCAGTGGGTTAGCACTGCTGTCTCACGGCGCCGAGGTCCCAGGTTCGATCCCCGGCTCTGGGTCACTGTCCTTGTGGAGTTTGCACATTCTCCCCCTGTCTGCGGGGGTTTCGCCCCCCACAACCCAAAGATGTGCAGGGTAGGTGGATTGGACACGCTAAATTGCCCCTTCATTGGAAAGAGTTAATTGGGTACTCTAAATTTAAATTGGCTGTTCCCGATAGTGCTGAATCAGAGAGAAAGCGAGTGACCCTCAGGGTCACGCTGATTTCAGACAATGGATTTCCCCCAGGGCTCGAGAAAAATGAAACAGAAAGTTTAAAGGGCAGCAGGGTAGCATGGTGGTTAGCATAAATGCTTCACAGCTCCAGGGTCCCAGGTTCGATTCCTGGCTGGGTCACTGTCTGTGTGGAGTCTGCACGTCCTCCCCCTGTGTGCGTGGGTTTCCTCCGGGTGCTCCGGTTTCCTCCCACAGTCCAAAGATGTGCGGGTTAGGTGGATTGGCCATGCTAAATTGCCCGTAGTGTCCTAATAAAAAAGTAAGGTTAAGGGGGGGGTTGTTGGGTTACGGGTATAGTGTGGATACATGGGTTTGAGTAGGGTGATCATGGCTCGGCACAACATTGAGGGCCGAAGGGCCTGTTCTGTGCTGTACTGTTCTATGTTCTAAGTCGTTTGTTACACAGTCAACCAAAATTTACTGTTCAAAGAGAGAGACACCATGACCCTAGGTCCGCTACTCTGCATTTTATGTCATTAAAATTAATCCTCTCATGGATAATCATTCCAGAACAGATTGGGTTATCAATAATTCCCAATGCCAATTTTAATCTTGACAGCAAGCTAGAAATGTACTCCTTGCAGATTGTCTCTGCCTCTCACTTTCCTAGTGCTGTTGTTTTATTTTCTGAATGCAATTACCTTTTGTATTGAAGGATTTGACCTTTGCTTCATCTTCACCCTCAGGTGCTTGGATAGAATTGCTTTCATCACTCGGTTCAGTGCCAATGTTGATGTATTCGTCAGCTGGTGCCGCCATTTCGAAATGTAAAAACTGTGGAAAACAAAGGCAAAATATTTTTTTTAGGTTTTTACATGATCTGTTGGTTGGAATTCCTCTTCTGCTCAACGTCTTGTAATTTATTGAATTGGCATTAAAATCACAGGTGTTTTTGTTGATAACGTCAAGTTCATCATGTTATATCAAATCCCTTTATGCAGTTTTACGACAATGTTAATTTTGAGCAATTCAAACGTGAAAATTAGAAAAAACAGTCACCCCTCCACCTTTGCTGTTGTAACGGCAATTTTGAACATACTGTTCTCGAGAAACTGACATCAATCCTGTGATTCCTTTATCATATGATCTACAGTGCAGAAGGAGGCCATTCGGCATATCGGGTCTGCACTATCTCTTGGAAAGAGCACCCGACCCAAACCCACACCTCGTAACCCTGTAACCCCACCTAATCTAAGGGCAATTTATCCACGTATCCCAGTAACCACACCTAACCTAAGGGCAATTTAGCACGGCCAATTCACCTAACATGCACGTCTTTGGCCTGCGGGAAGAAATCGGAAGAAACCCACACAGGCACAGGGAGAACTTGCAAACTCCACACAGACAGTGAGCCAAGCCGGGAATGGAAACTGGGGTTCTGCGCTAACCACTGTGCTACGTGCCGCCCGAGATAGATATATGTTATCAGAAACTGAGGATATGCATTTGTTGGCTGAAGGTAATTTCGGCATAGTCGCTTGTTTTCTTTCCTCATGCAGGATCGAGAAAGCAAAATCGTTTGGTATTTTTAATGAATGGCAGAGGTAACTTGTTTTGCAGATAATATTAATCAAGTTAGTTAATTCCATTCCATTGGAGACGATTAATTTTTGATGATGGAGGATATGTATGACAAATGGCAATATGTAGATCGTTTTCAAATCGGTTCTTTTCCATAACTATAAGGGAAATGGACTCAGTTTTTTCACAGCTTTCTTTGTTTGAATTCAATGAGTTTGCGAACTTAATTTCGATTTCCGACAATATTTTAAACAGCTGACACCCGATCAACCAGCTGATGTGCTCCCTACAGAAGCAAAGTACTGCGGATGTTGACAATCTGAAATAAAGACAAGAAGTGCTCGTAAACCTAAGCAGGTTTTTCAGCAGCTCTGGAGAGAGAAAGAAAGTTAACTTTTCGAGTCTGCATGGGTCTTCTTCAGAGAAAAATACGGGTATGTGCAGAAGCGTCATTTGGACTCGTTAACCTTGTTTCTCTTTTCACAGATATGACCAGACCTGTTGAGTTTTGCAGAGCCTTCTTTTGATATATACTACATATGACAGTTTGGTTTTGCATGAAGTCAGTAACATAGATTCCAAAAGGTAATTCCGAAGAGCTGAAGTTCGCTCACAATTGTAATATCCAATCAAACAAAGTAAAAATAATCCCGACATCATACTCAATATAAATGTTGAATGTGTTTTTGCGGTATGCGAATGATATCGCTTTTATAATCTGTTATGAATAAAACAACAATCCGATATGCATGTCTCCCAAGTTTATTAACTGTATTCACAGTTTTCGGTTATTATTTATTTTAAGCCTTAATTAATAGTAGCATTGAATCAAATTTAATCAAAGTAAATGCACCCTGATTTCAGATTTTTAGTTTTATGCATACCCTGTTTTCCGATTAGTACCGTTTGCTCTATTTGCAATAATACAAATGAATTAGACCAGACGAGCAAACGTGACTGAATCTACTAGCAGCAGTTGATCCTAAATCCTGAGTATTGGAAACACAATTTCACCGACGATGAATTCATGGCGATAGAAAAGATATCAGGCTACATCGTACAGACATTTTGATATCTGGGCTTGTCAAAATTGATGTAAAGGACACATTTCACATTATACTATATTTAAGACTGTCATTTATAGCCTTTACGTTTACGAAAATATTCTTCAAAAACATTCAGGAAAAGACCCGTGTATTTCCAAAGTACTTCAGATAAAATATTACCTGTCCGTTTCTCTCAGAAGTTTACTTTGAAATGGCTGAAATAAAAAAATGAGTTATCTCGGGTGGTTCAGCAAATTATTACTTTGTGGTGCACAACATTTCTAAACGTGCAATGCAAGCGGATTGGTTCTTTCCGGAAGGAAGATCTTGATTGTATCAAGTTACATGTGATAACATATCTGGTCACGGTGTTGCAATTGTCCCAAAAAATGCTGGCACATTTTGTCCTCCTTTATCGATTCGAAAATACCTTCGTGGTAGTTTTACTATCGGAGGAATTTAATTCATAGAATCGATAGAGTGCATAAGGAGGCCAGTCGGCCCCTCGAGTCTGCACCCACCCTCCGAAGGAGAGCCCTTCCAAGACACACACGTCCACCCTAATCCAGTAACCCTACGGACAGTTTGAACACGAAGAGGCCATTCGGTATGGCCAATCCAACTCCACGAACTCATTCTAGACTCAGGGAGAAACCGGTGCACCTGAAGGAAACCCGCGAAGAACGTGCAAACACCAGATAGTTATGACCGGAATTGAACCCGGGCCCTGACCCTGTGAGGCAGCAGTGCTAACCCCCAGCCGCTGAGCCGACCTTTTCGTACTCCCCAACATGTGCTAATATATTCTTAATCGTCAGCAACTTCACATTCGTTAAAATAAACGGTCCTTTTTGGCTTACATTTGCTATGCGCTCTAGCGTGACTATGGAACCCGATTACAGCGTTCCATAGCGCGGGACGGAAACTATTTAATTTTGCTTGGACTGCTTAGCTTTGTCTTAGCTTCTTGTTCTTTACTGTTCGAAAAAAAAACCCACCTCACCTCATTGGCTCCGAAGTATCTCAAGATGTGGAAATTCGATTTGGATTGAAAAACTATTGTGTCTATCTTCGTAGTATTTTACATCATGGCACGAGAAATAAAATCGTCTAGAAGGGTCAAAGTCGCCAATCTGTTCTGCTGTCAAGTATGGTAGTTGCATGAGTTTGGATAAAAGTTCATGGAGCAGAATATTGCTTAACCGATCATAAGATTAGCTGATACCTGTCAGCAATAACTTCAATAGTGGCCAGCCATTTTTCAATTTGAGGAACTAAATGAAAGCGCAGAAGATAATCATTTTGAAAACACACACTAACCTCCAAGATAAAATGTAAAACGAAACGTCACGAACTCATTTATTGATAATACAGTAATGTTTCTGTTGTTATTAATTGTTCACTAAATTTTTAGATGCAAAGTTCATTTTGGAATGGAATTTAATAAAAGCTTGCTATGTCATGTCGATTCTAAAAACTTAACATCATTTTCACATGTGTTGACGCTGAGAATCAGCAACAGTAAACGCAACAGTCTGTAGAAATAAAAATGCCCAGCGCAATGCGGAAAACGTTTCACTTATTTCAAAAGTTCTCGCTTTAAACGTATAGATTTTGTGCCTTAAGTTTCAATAGAAATAAAACCGTGTAAATTGTCTTGGTTTTGGTACAAACAGGCCCGGACCAACCTGTCTCTCACTTTGTCACGTTTTCTTTTGCAGGTGTGTAGCCGAGGGTATGAGAAATATAATCAATATTAATCTAAGTATTGGCTTTAAAAATCTGCAGCTTTCAGATCCAGAGCTTGAGCTGACAGCAACAGACAGCAACAGAGCGATTCGCATGTCAAGACCAAAGCTGCTGAAGGTCGATGGAAAGTCAATTGCGAAAAATGAACCAAACAAATAACGTGTCTGCAAATAATTCTGATATTATGTACCAAGTTATTTTGTGTTTGTTTTAAACAGGAAAGAAAGTGGCTGTTTGCAAAGATCTCTGTTGTCGGGCAAATTGAATCTCCCATGTTGCACAACATGACTTTTCGAATCTATGTTACCTTGCTAGGGAAAGCCTGCATTTTTGCTAAATAGCTGTTCTCTTGATGCGCTGACGACATCTAGAAAATAGTTTTGCACCGGAATTTGCAATTTGGAACGAATTCGATTGGATCATGAATGAATGAAGTAATTAATTCATTATCTTTGTTCTCATAAGTAGGCTGTCCATTAAAACTGCAATGAGTTACTGCGAAAAGCCCGTGGTCGCCAAATTCCGGCTCGTGTCCGGGTCACAGAGGGAGAACTCAGAATGTCCAAATTCACCTAACAACACATCTTTTGGGTAATCTGTGAGGAGAGCCGAGCACCCGGATGAACCTTACGCAGACACAGGGAGAACGTCTCTCTCGCAATGAAGCACAACACGCCATGTGCCTTCTTCATCACCCGATGCACGTGTAAACAAACTTTTTTGCGATTCATGCACTAGCACACCCAGGTCCCAGCAGCGTGTTTTAATATTTTATCATTAAAATATTGATGCCCTTTGCCGTTATTCCGACAAAATGGATAACCTCACATTTGCCAACATTATATTCCATCTATCAGACTCTAGTCCATCCATTCAAAGTATTAAATGCCCTCTGCAGACTTCCGGTATCCTCTGCACTTTTTGCATGACCACTCATCTTAGTGTCGTCTGCAAACTTGGACACATTGCACTTGGCCCCAACTCCAAATCATCTATGTAAATTGTGAACAATTGTGGGCCCAACACTAATCCCGAGGGACACCACTAGCTATTGATTGCCACCAGAGAAACACCCATTTATCCCCACTCTTAGCTTTCTATTAATTAACCATCCTATATCCACACTACTACGTTACCCTTAATGCCATGCATCTTTATCTTATGCACAAACCCTTTGTGTGTCACCTTGTCAAAGGCTTTCGGGAAATCCAGATATATCACATTCATTGGCTCCCCGTTATCTACCGCACTGGTAATGTCCTCAAAAATTCCACTAAATTGTTAGGCACGACCTGCCCTTTATGAACCTATGCTGCGTCTGCCCAATGGGACAATGTCCATCCAGATGCCTCTCTATTTCTTCCTTGATGATATATTCCAGCATCTTCCCTACTTACCGAAGCTCACTGGCCTATAATTACCCTCTCTGCCTACCTCCTTTGTTAAACAGTGGTGCTAATTTCCAATCCGCCGGACCACCCCAGAGTCTTGTGAATTTTGGTAATTATCACTGGTGCATTTGCAATTTCCCGAGCCATCTCTTATGGCACTCTAGGATGCATTCCATCGGGGCCAGGAGACCTGTATACCTTTAGCCCCATTAGCTGCCCATCACTACCACCTCAGTGATCACAAGCATCTCAAGGTCCTCACCCGTCATAGCTTCATTCCCATCAGTCACTGGAATGTTATTTGTGTTTTCCACGGTGAAGTCTGAACCCAAATTCCTGTTCAGTTCCTCAGCCATTTCCTCATCTCCCATTCTTACATCTCATCCTCTCAAGGACCAATATTTACTCCAGCCACTCTTTTTGTTTTATATATTTGTAGAAACTTTCACTATCTGTTTTTATATTCTGAGCAAGTTTATACTCATAATCTTTCTTACTCTTCTTTATAGCTTTTTTAGGAGCTTTCCGTTCCGCCTATAGATTTCCCAGTCCTCCTCTACTAATCGTTACCACTCTGTATGCTTTTTCCTTCAATTTGATACTGTCCATAATTTGCTTAGATATCCACGGTTGATTTTCCCTCTTTCTACCGTCCTTCCTTTTTGTTGGTATAAACCTTTGCTGAGCACTGTGAACATCTCTTGGAAGGTTCCCCACTGTTCCTCAACTGTTTCACCATAAAGTATTTGCGCCAATCAACCTGAGCGTGCTCTTCTCTCATCCCATTGTGATCTCCTTTGTTTAAGCACAAAACACTAGTGTTTGATTTTACTTTCTCATCCTCCATCTGTACTTTAAATTCCGCAATATTGTGATCACCCCTTCTGAGAGGATGCCTAACTATCAGATCATTACTCAATCCTGTCTCATTACACAGGACAGGATCTAGGACCCGCTTGTTACCCTCGTAAGTTCCATTACATACTCTTCCAGAAAACTATCGCATATACATTCTATAAACTCCTCCTCAAGGCTGCATTGATGATCTGGTTAAACCAATCGACAGGTAGATTAATATCCCCCATGATAACTGCTGTATCATTTCTACATGCATCAGTTATTTATTGGTTTATTGCCTGCCTAACCATAACGTTACTATTTGGTGGTCTACAGACTACTCCTATCAGTGACTTTTTCGCTTTACTATTCCTGATTTCCACCCAAATGGATTCAACCTTATCCTCCATCGCACGGCTATCATCCCTTACTATAGCCCGGATGTCACCCTGAAATAACAGAGCTACACCCCCCCCCCCTTACAATCCACTCTGTCGTTCCGAATAGTTTGATACTCTTGGATATTTAACTCCCAGTTGTGACCATCCTTTCGCCATGTTTCAGTATTGTCCACTAAATCATAGTCATTCACGATGATTTGCACCATCAACTCATTTACCTAATTCCGAACAATACGAGCATTCAGGTAAGTACACTTATGTTGGCTATATACGTCTGTTTTGAATCTTAACACCTTGATCAGTTGTCACCTCTCCTAAGTTATTTTCCCTCTTACTGTACTCCTAATTTTCCTTGCCGTGGATCCCATATCTTCCTGTAACAACCCTGCCACTTCGCTTCCCATTTATGTTGTACTTATCGTTTTTTTTCCGTTTAGTATTCCTGGGCCTGCTCACTGAGCTCCCCTCAGTCACTGCACCTTGTACTGTCTTTTTTTTTGGTTTTGCCCATAGCTTCTCTGCCTTACACTCCCCCTCTTACTGCCTTTTGTTCCTGTCCCTGCGTTACTACATTCCGACTTCCTGCATCAGTTCCCATGATCCTGCCACATTAGTTTATACACTCCCAAACTGCTCTGGCACATAGCGCCCCTTGGACATCAGTGCCATTCCTGCCCAAATGTAACGCATCCAGTTTGTACAGTTCCCACCTCTCCAAGAACCGGTCCCAATGCCCCAGGAATCTGAAACCCTTCCCCACACACCATCCCTTCAGCCACGTATTCGTCCTATACCCTGTAATTTCTACTCTGACTAGCACGTCGCACCGGTAGCTATCCTGAGATCACTGCCTTCGTGGTCCTATTTCTTAACTTCCTTCCTAGCTCCCTGTATTCTGTTTTTATGACCTCATCCATTTTTCTTTCTACCTATGTTGTTTGTACCGATGTGTACCACGACCACTGGCTGATTACCCTCCCCCGCCAGCATGTCCTGTACCCGCTCCGAGTTCCTTGACCCCAGCACCTGGGAGGCAACATACCATCCTGGAGTCTCGTTTGCGCCCACAGAGAATATACGGTCTACACCCCTTACAATTCAATTTGCTATAACTATTGCACTGTCACACTTATCACCCCTCCACTCTGCAGCAGAACCAACCGTGGTGCCACGAGTTTGGATTTTGCTGTTTTCCCCTGAGAGGCCATTCCCCTCAACAGTTTCTAAACCGTATATCGGTTCTAGCAGGGCAATGGCTACAGGAGATTCCTGAACTACCTGCTTCACTCTCTTGCTCAGTCTGGTGGGTACCCATTCCCTTCGTTTCCTGCGGTGTGACAACCTCTCTATACGTGCTATCCACGATGTGCTCCGACACGCTGATGCTCCACAGTGTCTTCAGCCGCCGCTCCAGCTCTGAAAACTCGAGTTTCCAGGAGCAGTAACTTGAGTCACTTCCTGCAGACATGCTGACCCTGGGACTGAAATTGTCCCCAGCCTGCCACATGGAGCAAAAGGAGCAGAAACGCCTTGGAGCTGTGCAGCCATGAGTTATTCCTTTGAAGTGACGAACAATATGACTGGTGGGCAGCACTCTGAGGCGAGACTTCTGGCGTGTAAAGTTGAAATCCCGCCTTCAGCCAGTTAAGCTGCAGGAGCAAAATGAGCGGCTATACATTTTGAATGGAGACAAATAAAAGGCACCTTCCACTTTTCCCATTCGAAGATGCCCCCGTATCGAAAGCCGCTGACTTCTAAGTCCGAGGTATTATGTGAATTTACGTTGTACTCGTGGTCATTTCTGTATTAGTCTTCTCGAGCAACATGAGACAATTTGTCAGAGTAACTTAGGAAATCTTCAATATCTTTAACATTTATACTGTTCAAATACTGGTTTGAGACTGGCGCATGTACGACGGCTCTTGTGCAAAGGCTGACACTCGATATCTGTTCGCTCCCCGTCACCTGTGCTTCTCTCTGGAAAGCAGGTGGTACATACAAACCGCAGGTCCAAATTGCATGCGAAATTGCTAACTGAAGCTTCGGATCATGAACACTTTCCAAACCACTACGCAGAGGGTGGTCAGCGAAGTTTTGCATTCCATTTGGAATTATGAGGAGACGCGAATGCATCATTGGCTAAATGGGTTCTTATCAATCTGGGATAGGCATTGATGTGCATGATCAGTATCTTATAAGATTACTTGAAGGCAATGGTCATCATGTGAAGCAATTTTACATTGTCCCTGACTATCTCCATGAAGATTTAATTACTTATTGGACCATGCCTCTCATTAGTGTTTGATTCTGTTACTTGTTGCTGAGATAAAATAATGTTTTGATGTCTTCCTTCCCATTGGTTCAAAATATGCTGTGATGCCCTACTGATTTATCCAAACGGTTGAGGCCTGCATAATTGCCACAGGATCTTTATTAAATCATACCCTATTCGTGTCTGCGGTCAGAGGCCAGTTTGAATGTTTTTATGCTTCCTCTGGGAATGAGACCCGATTTTTAAAACAAAGAATACTATGATAAAGTTGCTATTAACCTTAAAAACAGTAACAGAGTTTACAAATTACTGAATAACTATATACGGCTGGATTCTCCGTTCCTGAAAAAAGTGTTGGCACCGGGATAGAATTCTTAGATTTTCATGACAGTGAACTGGCACCACAGTTCGACAGGTTAAGCAACTGTTATAGGGCTAGCCCCAGCGCTACGGTGCAGCACAATGAATTCCTCTGAGAAACTGTGCCGGATTTTATCGCATTGGCGATTGGCACTCAGGAGACTGGCAAGCAGCAGCGGCAGATAGACAGTTTACCTCCACACACAGATGATTCCAGTCAACAGGATGGCAGCAAGGAGACGGGGCCCCAGGCTTAATCGACGCCGACTTGGAGACCCTCCTGTTCGCCGCAGAGGAGAGGCGCGCAACCATCTACCCGTTCATAGGAAGTGAGGCTGACAAGGCCACCATTTGCCCTGCCACACACATGTGAGAGTGGCGGTCAGCGCCACCAGCAACACCATCCCGGCCGGCCTTCAGTGGTGTAAAAAACTGTATGACCTCTTTAGGGCGGTCAGGGTCAGTCGCCAACACTATGCACCCGCCAGCACCCGTCCCCCCACACTGACTCACACCCGTACCACACCCACAACAATGATTGCAAATATTCCACCCTAGAACACGTACCGGCACCCATGCCAGCCACCATGAACAGATGCCCTTGTAACAGAAGCGACCAATTACGCACCCTCAGGGCGGCATAAATAGGACTGTCTAACACTAGGTTTTCTGTTTAGCGCTCCACTCCTCTCCCCAACTCCCCGGGAAAGGCCGCCCCTACTGCAGGGAGCAGACGCAATATGGAGGGGTACTGCAGGTACTGCGGTCCCTCACCGCAGCAGATGAGCGGGTCCTGGAAGCTGTTGGCGGGCAGTGAGACCCTGCTGAGTTGTGGTTCCCCGTGATAGGTGTGGCAACCTCTCTAACACTACTCTCACTCCGATAACACCCTCAGCTCCAGCACCCTTACACCCACACCACCCTCATCCCACACAACCCTCACACCACCCTCGTCCCCAGTACCCTTCGTCGACAACCACCCACACACCACACTCACTCCAGCCCCACACCCTCAACACCTCCTCAACTTCCCAGGCGATGGTGTATTACATGTCTTATATTGTGCTGTGCAATATACGCTGGTGATGGGGCGGGTCCTCATGGTGTTCCGTCCCCTAGCCTAAATCTGAACCCTGGCAGCCAAACAGTGACAATGACATGACACGGAGGTGACCCATTTGCCCGATACCTTGATCTCGAGTCATATTTTGAAACCGATTTCCCGTCACAACTGTCTCCAGCACCGCCACCATCCCAGAACGCTCAGCTCGGTCGTGCACCTTAATGAGGAGGCTCCTGAGACACTCCCTGGTGCTCCGTATAACGATGCTCTTGTACATCATGTGCAGGTTGGAACATCACTCGAGGGGCGGATGGTCGGGGGCAGGCTGACTTCGGGAACTAGCTGTCGTCGAAATGGGTTTAGAGCTTCTTGAACGGACAGTCCCATCGATTGTGGAGATGCAGTCGCAGAGCCAGGGTCTACATAAATTGTCGACTGCGAGCAAACAACCACTTGCAACACAGATGGAGGAGTCCAACCGCGTGCAGGAGCAGAACAAGTACCTGACATGCTTACCATCCAGGCCAACGCCACACAGGTGGAGTCCCCGATGAAAGCATTGGGGGCAAGTGTTGCGTTGATGAATCAGCATGCCCAAGGGCTGGGGCATTCTGTGCAGGCGAAGGCCGAGGCCCAGGACAGGACTGCCCTCTCACTAGGACATGTGTATTGGAGCCATGTATATTGGAGTCAGGTGTCATGACTGACAACAGCTTTACCCAGGCTCCCGCCACCATGGCAGTGACACAAAGGGAGTGTGTCAGTTGTAGGAGATGAGGCAGTCACCGGTTGATGTGGCACAATCAGAGGTGGTGTCACTGACAATGCGTGGTGGTGCAGTCCTTGGCGGATTTATCCACTCTCTGCTCCATGGCCGAAAGCATAAGGATCCTGGATGACGCGTCAGCGTGCCTACAGGATCGGCAGCGCCAGATGCAGGGGGAAACCTCAGGGGGATCTCTCTCGTTCACCCTGGTCCCATGGAGTAGTAATTATGAGACCCTCTCGCAGGAGAGGTGCCAAAACAGCAGCAGCACTTCGATACCCACTCCTGCCCCTAGTGAATCGGATGAGTATCGGGCCAGAACACGGCAGCACCACGCCACCTTGTCACTCGAGCAGCAGGCGGGCCCATCCAGGTTCAGTCGCCCCAGAAGACGGCCGTGTAAGGGAAACCCGGGTCACAGCGCATAATTTGTAGGCAGGCCGCCTCAACTCAGATGTAACCAACTGGTGATCAATGTTAACATAGCATAATGACCTGAAACGCCAGAAAAGTAAACACCAGTTAAACTGGCAAAAGTGCAGGGCACAGTTTAGTTACATGGGCTGGGTAACATATCTGTATACATGGTTTTACATTGAACCCCTTTACATGTTGTTAGATCCAACCTATGTTCTCTGGCAGATTGATGTGAGGAGTGGGCAGGTCGTTTCCGGCAGCCCAGGCGAGGGGTGTAATGGAAATTGCGGACGTTGTCAGCAGAGCTCAGTGACCAGTGGTCCCAGTTCATCCCATCCCCCACCAACGTTACCTACGCCAGGAATTCGATGGAACAGTCTGATGGCAATGGCCACTGACATAGAGAGATCAGGTGGACAGTTCCAATCTCTACTGTGTGGCAGGATTCATGCCGGTATCAAACAACAAGGAGCACCGCAGCTCATCGCGGGCGGGTTGTCATCATCCTCCTTTCTATGATGCAGACCGCTGTTACTGCCATGCAGTGCAGCGAGTATGTATGTCAGAAGGGTTGCAGGCAGCATCTGAACCGCATCTTCAAGAGGCCGAAGCACCTCTCGATTACACCTCCGGTTGCTGCGTGGTCGTCATTGTAGCGGCTTCCACGTTGGACAATGACGAGGTGTCATTAGCAATTACCGGAGTGGATAATCCCCGCCCAGGAGCCAAGCCTTAAGCCGGAGGTGCGAAGTCACCGCTAGTGCAAGATTCTACAATTTTTGATTAAAAAATTATGTGCTACTTCAGTGTTCCTATACAGTAGAAGCATGTTGTAAGAAGAGGCAGTTTGTTCCCTCAACACTAGAGTTGGATCATCCAGCTTGTTTGTTAAACTGTCTCCCTGCAGCTGAATAAACGATCGTAAACCTGCTTTGAGACTCATGCGAATCGTTCTTTTGTGGAATCAGCAATATCCAACTGACCAGCTATAACAGATTTAACATAAAATACGTGTGTAATCAGAGAATGCACAGTGCAGAAGGAGGCCATTCGGCCTACCGAATCTGCCCTGGCACTTGGAAGTGGGACCCAAGCCCACGCCTCTGCGATATCCCCATAACCCAGTCATTCCACCTCACCTTTTTTGGACACCAAGGGAAATTTATCATTGCCAACCGACATAATCTGCACATCTTTGGACTGTGGGAGCAAACCGGAGCACACGTATACCCACGAAGACATGGGGAAAACTTACTGACTCTGCACAGATAGTGGCCCAGCCTGGAATCAAACCTGGGACGCTGGCGCTGTGAAGCAACTGTGATAACCACTCTGCTACCGTGCCGGCCATATCAATGTAATTTATATTACTGTGCTTTCCACCCAAGTTGAAAGTTCTTTTATTCTGTGAAATTGAAATTATGTTTTTTTAAAAAACTATTTGGCGTGAACAAATATTTGTTTTTCGTGTATGTTTTGTGAAAGTAAGAAATAATCGCATACAACGGCGTTACCACTTAATATATACAAGGAATGTAATCACAACGTCAAACATTACCATTCAATCTGATTTTCCTATAGAAGGATGTGGAGATGCCTGCTTTGGACTTGAGTGAGGGCAGTAAGAAGTCTTACAACACCAGGTTAAAGTCCAACAGGTGTGTTTCGAATCACGATCTTTCGGAGCACTGCTCCTTCCTCAGGTGAATGAAGAGGTGGGTTCCAGGAAAGTCAAAGATTCAAGACGATACTTTGAATTCAAGTCTTTGCAGGTAATTAAGTCCACAAGTTACAGACAGAACAACTGGAGAGAGGGATAATCACCGTTTAAAGAGGTGTGAATTGTCTCAAGCCAGGCCAGACAAGGGGGGTGAATATAATGCGACTTGAATCCAACGTCCTAGTTTAGCCGTGCTAATGTGTGCGAAATTTGGCTATCAGTTTCTGCTCGGTGATTCTGTGTTGCCGCACATCCTGAAGGCCGCCTTGGAGAACGCTTACGCGACGATCAAAATTTGAATGCCTTTGACTGCTGTCGTGTTCCCCAACTGGAAGGGAACATTTCTGCCTGGTGATTGCCGCGCGATTTACATTCATCTGTTGTCGAAGCGTCTGCATGTTCCGAGATTCCAGAACCACGTTCCAGAACAAGGAACTGATTCAAATTAAGTGATCACCCACTAAAGACAGGGTCGAGGAGATATGCTTTCTCTCAAAGGGTGGTGTGCTTATTCAAAAGGCAGTGGAGACAATAACGTTAAATATTGTTGAAGGCAGAGGTAGACAAATTCATGATAAAAACGGTGGTGAAAGGTTATCCAGGTTAAGCAGGAGATGCCAATCTGTTCATTCATTACCTTACTGAAAGGTGGATCCCGGTGAAGTGCCCAAGTAGTCTACTTCTCCAAAGTTGCAGGCCGTGTGTTTGCATGTCAGACAAACTATAGTCTTTAACCTATGCCAAGTGGATTTCAATTGAGATTCCTTCCTTCTTGCTTTCATTGCAGATAACTCGTGGACATTCAGAGTGCTTCAAAGTATCCTCCCAGTGTATCTGAAGAAGCATACTTAATGTAATGCGGCGGCAGATGCTCACCTCTCGAAATCTCCCTTTGCAACAAGTCATGAGACGGATCAACGTCAGCTTCCCAGAAGGTCTGGATATATTGCAGGTCGCCTATCGCTGAAACCGGTCCACAGCACATTCTAACTTCCCTAAATCAATCCTTGAACACTTCGAAAACAAGGATACCTACGTCAGACTGTTGTTCATAGACTGCAACTCCGCCTACAACATCATTATCCCGACACGACTAAAAACCAAACTGTGGAATGTTGGACTTGACCCCTCCCTGTGCAGCTGGATCCTTGAATTCCTAACCAACAGTCAACAATCTGTCAGGATAGGTTACAACACCTCTTCCACAATAGTCCTCATGACCGGTGCCTCCAGAAGGATATTTGCTCAGTCCTCTACTGTCCATACATCTGACCCACTCCTGACCGCGTGGCAAGATTTAACTCCAAATCAAACGGGGAGTTTGCTGATGATACGACCGTAGTGGGTTGTCCCCCAAACAACGACTAATCATCCCACAGAAGGGAGATAGATCATTTGGTTGCATGACGCACAGAAAATATCCTCTCTCTAATTGTCAGCAAAACTAAGGATCTGACCATCGACTTCAAAATGCGGAGCACGGCTCACCGCCCCCGCTCCCTGTCTACATCACTGCCTCCGAAGCGAGATAGTAGATAGCTTTAAGCTCCTGTGGGTCACCATCACCAAGCAGTCTGTCCCAGGCCACTCACGTTGATGAAAAACTCAGGAAAGCCCAACAACGTCTCTACTTACTACAGAAACAAAATCAATTCGGCATGTCTGCGTCGACGCTCACAAACTTGTGCAGGTAAGCCAGAGAGAGCATCGTATCCGGCTTCGTCATAGCTTGGGATGGCAACTACTCGGCCTAAGTACCCAAGAAACTGCAGAGTGTGGTGAAATCCGAGCAATGCATCTCACAAGCCTGCCATTCTACCACAATTCTGTGTGCACCTCCAGCTGCCTCGCGAGGGCAGACAGCATTGTTGGTGACCCCTGACAAACACGCTGTGCCCTCATCCATGCCCTTCCATTCGGTAGAAGATACATAATTTTGGAGATCTGCACATTTAGAAATCGCAGCAGCTTCTTCCCTACAGCGACTAGACTCTCAAATGATTCTCCGCCGGTCTGACCTGTTCCCTGGAAGAACTATTCAGGACGCCATCTGCTGCTCGTTCTCGTGTATTTGCGTACTTTGGCCCTTTATCCGCACTGTAACTAATCACTATTTGTTTATGTACTTTGTCAATTATGCTTGTCTACTTTTACGTACTCTGCAGGTTTCCTTGGCCGTCCCATGACAATAAACCAATCAATCGATCAACACCGATTTACTTTGCAGAGAGGTTTACAGAACAATGGTACTGCCCCTACCACCGGGTCCGAAATTCGGGTTCAAAGCCCACTTCAGGTCTTGTTGAATACGGAAGAAATCGTTCATTACACGATTTAGCGTGTTACTATCAAGTCGGCAATCATTCTGCTCTGGTCTGGAAGAAAATGTGTGAAGATACCTCCCGGGTGCTCGGGTCAGGGATGTCTCCGATCGGCTGCAGGACATACTAATGGGGAGGGTGAACAGCCAGTTGACGTGGTGCATATAGGCACCAACGATATAGGTAAAAGAAAGGGATGAGGTCCTACAGTCAGGGCAGGACTGGCAACTGAATATCCCAGAGTATAGATGCTTCAGGAGGGATAGCGAGGGAGGTAGAAGGGGTGGAAGAGTTGCATTACTCGTCAGATATGATATCACATCTGTGATTAAGGAGGGCACGATGGAGGATTCGAGCACTGAGGCAATATGGGTGGAGCTTAGAAATTGGAAAGGTGCAGTAACATTGTTGGGACTTTACTACAGACCTCCCAAAAGCGAGCTTGAATTAGAGGTACTAATATGCAGACAGATTATAGAAAAATGTAGGAGCAATAGGGTGGTTGTGATGGGAGATTTTAACTTCCCCAACATTGAATGGGATTCGTGTAGTGTTGGAGGCGTAGATGGAGCAGAGTTTGTAAGGAGCATCCAGGAGAGTTTTTTTTAGAGCAGTATGTAAATAGTCCAACTCGGGAAGGGGCCATACTGGACGTGGCATTGCGGAATGATCCCAGACAGGTGATTGATGTTTCAGTGGGTGATTACTTTGGGAATAGCGATCACAATTCCGTTAGTTTTAGAATACTCATGGACAAGGACAAGAGTGGTCCGAAAGGAAGAGTACTAAATTGGGGAAAGGCAGAGTATAACAAAATTCGGCAGGATCTAGGGAACGTGGATTGGGAGCAGCTGTTTAAGGGTAAATCCATATTTGAAATTTCTGAGTCTTTTAAGGAAAGGTTGAATAGAGTGCTGGACAGACATGTTGCTGTGAAAAGGCAAGATTAGGGAACCATGGATGATGGGTGAAATTGTGAGACTAGCTAAGATGAAAAAGGAAGCGTACATAGGATCCAGGCAACTCAATACTGATGAAGCTTTGGAGGAATATCGGGAATGTAGGACGAATCTCAAACGTGCAATAAACAGGGCTAAACGGGGTCATGAAATATCTTTGGCTAACAGGGTTAAGGAAAATCCCAACGCCTTTTTTTCGTATGTAAGGAGCAAGAGGGTAACTAGAGAAAGGATTGGCCCACTCAAAGACAAAAGAGGGAATTTATGCGTGGACTTAGAGGAAATGGGTGAGATTCTTAATGAGTACTTTGCATCGGTATTCACAAAGGAGAGGGACAAGACGGATGTTGAGGCTAGGGATGGATGTTTAAATACTGTAGATCAAGTCGTCATACAGAAGGGGGAAGGTTTGGGTATTCTAAAAGACATTAAGGTGGACAAGTCCCCAGGACCGGATGGGATCTATCCCAGGTTACTGAGGGAAGCGAGGGTTGAAATAGCTGGGGTCTTAACAGACATCTTTGCAGCATCCTTGAGCACGGGTGAGGTCCCGGAGGACTGGAGAATTGCTAATGTTGTCCCTTTGTTTAAGAAGGGTAGCAGGGATGATCCAGGGAATTATAGACCTGTGAGCTTGACGTCAGTGGTAGACAAACTGTTGGAGAAGATACTGAGCGATAGGGTCTCTTCACATCTGGAAGAATATAGACTTATCAGTGATAGGCAGCATGGTTTTGTGCAGGGAAGGTCATGTCTTACAAACCTAGTAGAATTATTTGAGGAAGTGACAAAGTTAATTGATGAGGGAAGGGCTGTAGATGTCATATACATGGACTTTAGTAAGGCGTTTGAAAAGGTTTCCCATGGCAGGTTGATGGAAAAAGTGAAGTCGTATGGAGTTCAGGGTGTAATAGCTAGATGGATAAAGAGCTGAATGGGCAACAGGAGACAGAAAGTAGTGGTGGAATGGAGTGTCTCAAAATGGAGAAGGGCGACTAGTGGTGTTCCCCAGGAATCCGTGCTCGGACCACTGCTGTTTGTGATCTACATAAATGACCGGGAGGAAGGTATATGTGGTCTGATTCGCAAGTTTGCAGTTTATACTAAGATTGGTGGAGTTACAGATAGCGAGGAGGACTATCAGAGAAGACAACAAAATATAGATAGATTGGAGAGTTGGGCAGAGAAATGGCAGATGGAGTTCAATCCAGGCAAATGCGAGGTGATGCATTTTGGAAGATCAAATTCAAGAGCTGACTATCTGGTCAATGGAAGGATCTTGGGGAAAATTGATGTACAGAGAGATCTAGGAGTTCAGGTCCATTGTACCCTGAAGGTGGCAACGCAGGTTAATAGAGGTCAAGAAGGCATACAGCATGCTTGCCTTCATCGGACGGGGTATTGAGTACAAGAGTTGGCAGGTCATGTTACAGTGGTATAGGACTTTGGTTCGGCCACATTTGGAATACTGCGTGCAGTTCTGGTCGCCACATTACCAGAAGGATGTGGATGCTTTGGAGAGGGCGCAGAGGAGGTTCACCGGGATGTTGCCTGGTATGGAGGGTGCTAGCTATGAAGAAAGGTTGAGTAGATTAGGATTGTTTTCGTTGGAAAGACGGAGGTTGAGGGGGGACCTGATTGATGTCTACAAAATCATGAGTGGTATGGACAGGGTGGATAGCAACGAGCTTTTCCCAAAGTGGGGGTGTCAGTTACAAGGGGTCACGATTTCAAGGTGAGAGGGGGAAAGTTTAAGGGAGATGTGCGTGGAAAGTTTTTTACGCAGAGGGTGTTGGGTGCCTGGAAAGCTTTACCAGCGGAGGTGGTAGAGGCGGGCACGATAGCATTATTTAAGAGGCATCTAGACAGGTATATGAACGGGCGGGATCAGAGGGAAGTAGACCTTGGAAAATAGGAGACAGGTTAAGATAAAGGACCTGGATCTGCGCAGGCTGGGAGGGCCGAAGGGCCTGTTCTTGTGCTGTAATTTTCTTTGTTCTTTGTTGTTTGATACCCTGCAACTGTTTGTCAACACTCCATCTTCGTAATGTTTTTTTCTATTTACAAATGAATACGTTTAATATTTCTTTGAAGTGAGACGATTGCAAGCCTCTACAACTTGAACTTATTAACACTCAAAGAACAAGGAAAAATTAGTGCACAGGAACAGGCCCTCGGCCCTCCTGGCCTGCGCCGCACCAGATCCTCTATCTAAAACTTTCGCCTATTTTCTAAGGTCTGTATCCATCTCCCCTGCCCATTCATGTGCTTGTCTAGATACATCTTAAATGACGCGATCGTGCCCGCCACTAACACCTCTGCCGGAAATGCGTTCCAGGCCTCCTCTGTATAAAGAACTTTCCACGCATATCTCCCTTAAACCTTTCCCCTCTCACCTTGAACTCGTGACCCCTGGTAATTGAGTCCCCCCCAATCTGGGAACAAGCTTCTGCTATCCATGCTGTCTATACTTCTTATGATTTTGTAGACATCAATGAGGTCCCCCATCAACCTCCGTCTTTCTAATGAAAATAATCCTTATCTACTCAACGTCTCTTCATAGCTAGCGCCCTCCATACCAGACAACATCCTGGTGAACATCCTGTGCACCTTCTCCAAAGCATCCACATTCGTTTGGTAATGTGGTGACCAGAACTGTTCGCAGTATTCCAAATGTGTCCGAACCAAAGTCTTATACAACTGTAACATGACCAGCCAGCGCTTGAACTCAATACCAGTTCCGATTAAGGAAAGGATGCTGTATGTCGTCTTGACCACTCCATCGACCTGCACAGCCACCTTAAGGGTACAATGGACCTGAACTCTCAGATCTCACTGTACATCAATTTCCCCCTGGGCTTTTCCATTTACCGTATAGTCGCTCTGGAATTGGATCTTACAAAATGCATCACCTCGGATTTGCCCGGATTCAACTCCATCCTCCATTTCTCCACCCAACTCTCCAATCTATCTATATTCTGCTGTATTCTCTGGCAGTCCCCTTCACTATCAGCTACTCCACCAATCTTAGTGTTATCGGCAAACTTGCTAATCAGACCACCTATACCTTCATTCAGATCATTTGTGTATATCACAAACAACCGTGGTACCAGCACGGATCCATGTGGAAAACCACTGGTCACAGTTATCCATTTTGAGAAACTCCCTTCCACTACTACTCTCTGTCTCCTGCTGCCCAGCCAGTTCTTTATCCATCTAGCTAGTACACCCTGGACCCCATGAGACTTCACTTTCTCCATGAGCCTACCATGGGGGACCTTATCAAATGCCTTACTGAAGTCCATGTAAATGACATCTACAGCCCTTCCCTCATCAATTAACTTTGTCACTTCCTCAAAGAATTCTATTAATTTGGTAAGACATGACCTTCCCTGCACAAAACCGTGTTGCCTGTCACTGATAAGCCCATTTCCGTCCAAATGGAAATAGATCCAATCCCTCAGTAACTTCTCCAGCAGCTTCCCTACCACTAATGTCAGCCTCACTGATCTATAATTATCTGAATTATCCCTGCTACCCTTCTTTAACAAAGGGACAACATTAGCAACTCTCCAGTCCTTCAGTACCTCACCCGTGTTCAAGTATGCTGTAAAGATATCTGTTAAGGCCCCAGCTACTTCCTTTCTCACTTCCCTCATCAAACTGGGACAGATACCATCCGGATCTGGGGACTTGTCCACCTTACTGCCTTTTAGAATACCCAACACATCCTCCCTTACTTATGCCGACTTGACCTAGAGTCATCAAACATCTATCCCTAACCGCAACATCCGTCATGTCCCTCTCCTCGGTGAATACCGATGCAAAGTACTCGTCAAGAATCTCACCCATTTTCTCTGACTCCAAGCATAACTTTCCTCCGTTGTCCTTAAGTGGGCAAACCCTTCTCTAGTTACCCTCTAGCTACTTAGACATGAATAAAAGGCTTTGGGATTTTCCATAAACCTGTTTGCTAAAGATATTTCATGACCACTTTTAGCCGCCTTGATTCCTCGTCTTAGATTGGTCCTACATTCCCGATATTCTTCCAAAGCTTCTTCTGCCTTCAGTCGCCTAGACCTAATGTATGCTTCCTTTTTACTCTTAGCTAGTCTCACAATTTCACCTGTCATCCATGGTTCCCTAATCTTGCCATTTCTGTCCCTCATTTTCACAGGGACATGTCTGTCCTGCACTCTAATCAACCTCTCTTTAAAAGCTTCCGACATATCAAATGTGGATTTACCTTCATACAGATGCTCCAAATCACATTCCCCAGCTCCTACCGAATGTGGGTATAGTGGGCCATCCCCCAATTTAGCACTCTTCTTTTAGGACCGCTCTCGTTTTTGTCCATGTGTGTTCTAAAACTTACGGAATTGTGATCAATACTCCCAAAGTAATCCCCGACTGAAACTCCAACCACCTGGCCAGGCTCATTCCCCAATACCAGGTCCAATATGGCCCCTTCCGAGTTGGGCTATTTACATTGCTCTAGAAAACCCTCATGGATGCTTCTTACTAATTCTGCTCCATATCGACCTCTGACACTCAGTCTCTCCCAGTCAATGTTGGGCAAATCTAAATCTATCACTCCTCCTGCTGCTTCCCTTCATTCCCTCCCCTCTACCTGTGACATTTCCTCGAACTCCATCCCTTTCTGGCTACTCATGACACATCCTGATCTCCCGTTCTTTGGATTTAAATGCTCTGCCGTCAGTTTCATCTCCTGAAGTCCGCACCTCGACGATTTTCGCGACCAAATTGAAGAGAGGCCTGCTTCAATTACATACACTTCTATGCTCAATTATTTTTTCAGCAACTTTCCCCCACTTTCCAATCTTCTTCGTCAGGTGGAGTCTTCCCCCTCTCTCCTTAAACTCTGTAGATCGTTTTCTTGACACGTTTTCGTGTGACATTGGTTTTCTGCATTTCTCTCATCCTGTAGTCACTCGAAGCTAAGATCTTCTGAACATGCAATAGCCCTCTCTTTCAGTTTGAACCCAAACAGGTTCTGCAGCTTGTTGAAATGGTAGCACAAATGTTTTTTTCTACTCTATTCAATCTAACACATAAGAACATAAGAACTAGGAGCAGGAGTAGGCCATCTGGCCCCTCGAGCCTGCTCCGCCATTCAATTAGATCATGGCTGATCTTTTGTGGACTCAGCTCCACTTTCCGGCCCGAACACCATAACCCTTAATCCCTTTATTCTTCAAAAAACTATCTATCTTTACCTTAAAAACATGTAATGAAGGAGCCTCAACTGTTTCACTGGGCAAGGAATTCCATAGATTCACAACCCTTTGGGTGAAGAAGTTCCTCCTAAACTCAGTCCTAAATCTACTTCCCCTTATTTTGAGGCTATGCCCCCTAGTTCTGCTGTCACCCGCCAGTGGAAACAACCTGCCCGCATCTATCCTATCTATTCCCTTCATAATTTTGAATGTTTCTATAAGATCCCCCCTCATCCTTCTAAATTCCAACGAGTACAGTCCCAGTCTACTCAACCTCTCCTCTTAATCCAACCCCTTCAGCTCTGGGATTAACCTAGTGAATCTCCTCTGCACACCCTCCAGCGCCAGTACGTCCTTTCTCAAGTAAGGAGACCAAAACTGAACACAATACTCCAGGTGTGGCCGCACTAACACCTTATACAATTGCAGCACAACCTCCCTAGTCTTAAACTCTATCCCTCTAGCATTGAAGGACAAAATTCCATTTGCCTTCTTAATCACCTGTTGCACTTGTAAACCAACCTTCTGTGACTCATGCACTAGCACACCCAAGTCTCTCTGAACAGCGGCATGCTTTAATATTTTATCGTTTAAATAATAATCCCGTTTGCTGTTATTCCTACCAAAATGGATAACCTCACATTTGTCAACATTGCATTCCATCTGCCAGACCCGAGCCCATTCACTTAACCTATCCAAATCCCTCTGCAGACTTCCAGTATCCTCTGCACTTTTCGCTTTACCACTCATCTTAGTGTCATCTGCAAACTTGGACACATTGCCCTTGGTCCCCAACTCCAAATCATCTATGTAAATTGTGAACAATTGTGGGCCCAACACGGATCCCAGAGGGACACCACTAGCTACTGATTGCCAACCAGAGAAACACCCATTTATCCCAACTCTTTGCTTTCTATTAATTAACCAATCCTCTATCCATGCTACTACTTTACCCTTAATGCCATGCATCCTTATCTTATGCAGCAACCTTTTGTGTGGCACCTTGTCAAAGGCTTTCTGGAAATCCAGATATACCACATCCATCGGCTCCCCGTTATCTACTGCACTGCTAATGTCCTCAAAAAATTCCACTAAATTAGTTAGGCATGACCTGCCTTTTACGAGCCCATGCTGCGTCTGCCCAATGGGACAATTTCTATCCAGATGCCTCGCAATTTCTTCCTTGATGATAGATTCCAACATCTTCCCTACTACCGAAGTTAAGCTCACTGGCCTATAATTTCCTGCTTTCTGCCTACCTCCTTTTTTAAACAGTGGCGTCACGTTTGCTAATTTCCAATCCACCGGGACCACACCAGAGTCTAGTGAATTTCGGTAAATTATCACTAGTGCATCTGCAATTTCCCTAGCCATCTCTTTTAGCACTCTGGGATGCATTCCATCAGGGCCAGGAGACTTGTCTACCTTTAGCCCCAGTGGCTTGCCCATCACTCCCTCCTTAGTGATAACAATCCTCTCAATGTCCTCACCTGTCATAGCCTCATTTCTATCAGTCGCTGGCATGTTATTTGTGTCTTCCACTGTGAAGAACGACCCAAAAAACCTGTTCAGTTCCTCAGCCATTTCCTCATCTCCCATTATTAAAACTCCCTTCTCATCCTCTAAAGGACCAATATTTACCTTAGCCACTCTTTTTTGTCTTATATATTTGTAAAAACTTTTACTGTCTATTTTTATATTCTGAGCAAGTTTACTCTCATACTCTATCTTACTCTTCTTTATAGCTTTTTTAGTAGCTTTCTGTTGCCCCCTAAAGATTTCCCAGTTCTCTAATCTCCCAGCAATCTTTGCCACTTTATATGCTTTTTCCTTCAATTTGATACTCTCCCTTATTTCCTTAGATATCCACGGTCGATTTTCCCTCTTTCTTCCGTCCTTCCTTTTTGTTGGTATAAACCTTTGCTGAGCACTGTGAAAAATCGCTTGGAAGGTTCTACACTGTTCCTCAACTGTTCCACCATAAAGTCTTAGCTCCCAGTCTATCTTAGCTAGTTCATCACTCATCCCCTTGTAATCTCCTTTGTTTAAACACAAAACGCTAGTATTTGATTTTACTTTCTCACCCTCCATCTGTATTTTAAATTCCTCCATATTGCGATCGCTCCTTCCGAGAGAATCACTAACTATGAGATCATGAATCAATCCTGTCTCATTACACAGGACAAGATCTAGGACCGCTTGTTCCCTCGTAGGTTCCATTACATACTGCTCTAGGAAACTATTGCGGATACATTCTATAAACTCCTCCTCAAGGTTGCCTTGACCGACCTGGTTAAACCAATCGACATGTAGATTAAAATCCCCCATGATAACTGCTGTACCATTTCGACATGCATCAGTTATTTCTTTGTTTATTGCCTGCCCCACCATATCGTTACTATTTGTTGGCCGATAGACTACTCCTATCAGTGACATTTTCGCATTACTATTCCTGATTTCCACCCAAGTGGATTCAACCTTATCCTCCATAGCACCGATGTCATCCCTTACTATTGCCCGGATGTCATCCTTAAATAACAGAGCAACACCACCTCCCTTACCATCCACTCTGTCCTTCCGAATGGTTTGATACCCTCGGATATTTAACTCCCAGTCGTGTCCATCCTTTAACCATGTTTCAGTAATGGCCACTAAATCATAGTCATTTACGATGATTTGTGCCATCAACTCATTTACTTTATTCCGAATACTACGAGCATTCAGGTAAAGTACACTTATGTTGGTTTTTTTTACCTCTGTTATGAATCTTAACATCTCCAGTTTTATTCCTTTTGTTATTACTGGGCCTATTCAGTGCTGCCCTCAGTCACTGTACCTTGTACTGTCGCCCTTTTAGATTTCTGACTATGTCTTCTCTGCCTTGCACTTTTCCCCTTACTTCCTTTTGCTTCTGTCCCTGATTTACTATCTTCCAATTTCCTGCATTGGTTCCCATACTCCTGCCTCATTAGTTTAAACCCTCCCCAACAGCATGAGCAAATATTTCCCCAAGGACATTGGTTGCAGCCCTGCCCAGGTGAAGACCGTCCGGTTTGTACTGGTCCCACCTCCCCCAGAACCGGTCCCAATGCCCCAGGAATTTGAATCCCTCCCTCTTGCACCATCTCACGAGCCACGCATTCATCCTATCTATCCTGACATTCCTACTCTGACTAGCTCGTGGCACTGGTAGCAATCCTGAGATTACTACCTTTGAGGTCCTACTTTTTAGTTTAACTCCTAACTCCCTGAATTCCGCTACTAGGACCTCATCCCGTTTTTTACCTATATCGTTGGTGCCTATGTGCACCACGACAGCTGGCTGTTCACCCTTCCCCCAGAATGTCCTGTAGCCGCTCCGAGACATCCTTGACCCTTGCACCAGGGAGGCAACATACCATCCTGGAGCCTCGATTGCGTCCACAGAACCGCCTGTCTATTCCCCTTACGATCGAGTCCCCTATCACTCTAGCCCTGCCATTTTTCTTCCTGCCTTGTTGTGCAGCAGAGCCAGCCACCGTGCCATGAACCTGGCTGCTGCTGCCTTCCCCTGGTGAGCCATCTCCCTCAACAGTATCCAAAGCTGTATATCTGTTTTGCAGGGAGATGACCGCAGGGGACACCTGCACTGCCTTCCTATTCTTGCTCTTTCTTTTGGTCACCCATTTTCTGTCTCCCTCAGTAACCTTCACCTGCGGTGTGACCAACTCTCTTAACGTGCTATCCACGACCTCCTCAGCATCGCGGATGCTCCAAAGTGAGTCCATCCGCAGCTCCAGAGCCGTCAAGCGGTCTAACAAGTGCTGCAACTGAACACACTTCTTGCACGTGAAGGAGCCAGGGACAGTGGACGTGTCCCTGAGCTCCCACATCGCACACGAGGAGCATGACACGGGTCTGGGATCTCCTGCCATGTCTTAAACCCTTGGTAAACTTAAACAACAAGAATTTCAAAATAAAAATAAATAAATTAGACAATGAAAAGAAAAAGAGAGACTACTTACCAGTCACTTACCAGGGTTAAATAGCACCTCCTCACACCCTGGACCGAATTACCTCACTGCACCAAATTACCAAGTTTCAATCCCCCACTCTGGATGAGTCTCGTGGAAAAGTGCTCGCTTACTGTGTGCGCTGTCGGTCTGTCTTTTATACAGACCTCAGCTAACCAATGACTCAAAAAATACCTTAACTTCAAAGAGAAGAATACAATGTGCCCCTAAACAGGCCTCAGGTGATTGACAGATAACTGCCTCTCAGCAATTAGGGTGGGGGCAGATTCAACCAATCAGACACTAAGCTCCACACTGCACATTTAACTGAAAAACAGCAGAATTAGATTTTTCCACTTACCTTTGCTGATTTACCTCACTGCACCAAATTACCAAGTTTCAATCCCCCACTCTGGATGAGTCTCACTCCGGATGAGTCTCCTGGAAAAGTGCTCGCTTACTGTGTGCGCTGTCTGTCTGTCTTTTATACAGACCTCAGCTAACTAATGACTCAAAAAATACCTTAACTTCAAAGAGAAGAATACAATGTGCCCCTAAACAGGCCTCAGGTGATTGACAGATAACTGCCTCTCAGCAATTAGGGTGCCAACTAATGCCAACTCCGCAACACTTCCTCCTTCTTCTCTGCTGGCCATGAAGCAAAGTACCAAACAGCCAGCCATTGTATCTAACACTGGCACTGGTCATGATCTCCGACGGAGGTCCTCCCTCTACAGTCTCAAATCTGAGCATCTCCAATAATGCAGCAATTCTACCTCGTTCAAAATATGCATAAAGATGCCTATCAAGTAGACCATTGTTTCAGCCTGTATCGTTTTTTTATTTCGACACTGTTCATCCACCCTTGTCCAGTTTATTCCTAGCAATATCTCTGACTCTGGCGGCCTTATGCCAATTCCCCGATCTCCTGTTTCCAAACAGCTGCCTCGTCATCGTGAATGTAGAATCCTCTACATTTATTTTCCTCTCCGTGTTAATATTTCAGAAGGAGAAGAAGAGATCTGCTTGAAATTAATATATTTTAACAGGGTTGGCAAAGCTCAATGCAATATGATTGTTTTTCCTGTGTGTGGAATCTAGAACCAGGATATACAGCCCCAGGATATGCAGCAGACCAATTCGGACTTCGATCAGGGAAAAAGTATTTAGTCAAAGCATGTACTCATAAACATATGAAAAAATGTATCCTTCAACTCTGAGCTGCATGAGTCCTGAAGGACCTGGTAGAATGAGGGAGGCAGTAACAGAGCGGAAAGTCAAAATTGTCCCCACAAATGTACTTCTTCCAGATGCATCAGTGTATGGAAACTGGTGGCTGTGAACACCACACGAAGCTTGTGGAAACTATGTCCCGTTTTCACATTGAGTGTAAAAGTGACCGTTCTGGGTTCCATGATCACTGCACTAAATACGATAGATTCAGAACAGATATAACAGCTGAAAATCGTTATGCATGGGTTATTATGGGCTCTTAACATCATCAGAATTGTGGAAAACCACCATTTTCTACCTGAATGCTCGGCATATCAATCACTCAACTAATCAACGATGAGTCAACAAGGCGAGAGAGAGAGAGATATGCAATGAGCAGTACCAGGCACATCTGAATTGGAGCGTGGACCTGTTGATGTTGCATTACAGGACTTGTTGCATGCCAACGAGCGTAAAAGAGCATGTGACAGAGAAAGGTTCTCCAGCAACCCCAAAGGCTCAGATCATGTTTCTACAGGTTTACTGCATCCAGTCCTGCATGCTGATTCACAATTAAGCAGGCGCAAGAGGGTACGCGCATAATCCTCATCCTCAATAATATGGAGGTTAACTCAATCGTTCAAAAAGGAAGGCTGATACATTTGAAAACATCTTCAGCGATACGTGCCGAGTGGATCATTCTTCTCGGCCTCCTCCTGAAGACCCGATCACCGCAAAATGCCGGTCCTCAGATCATTTAGTTCACTGGAAACGACATTAGAAAGCATTTGAAGAGCTTGTGTATTGAACAAAGGCTAATTCTCATGGCAACATTTGTGCGATAGAACTGACGCTCCAGTGCTAGGATTCACACCGAGTAAACCTTTTCCAGTGCAACTGGAAAAAATAACCTCTGTTCGACATAGTGGCAATTTGCCAATGGCGCCCTGTCCATAAATAGGCAACAGGACGAACGACACCCATTGGATTTCTGCCACATCCGTCCACTGCTGATCATCAGAAAAGCGACGACTGTGCCACTTACAGTGTAATCGAGCGGTACTTACAACAGCAATCATCTGCTAGTTAATGCCTAGTTTGGGTACCGCCAGGATCACTCAGATCCATTCCTCATTGGGAGAAGAGGAAAAACGATCGAAGGCAAGAGTGTCAGGTGAGAAGTAACCACTGCAGCGTTTTAGTAATTGAGTGTGACACCAAATATTTCTGGGGAAATTGAAGTCAATTGTAATCCGGGGATAAAAATATCCATGTAGGATATTGCGTTTGTTGAAAGTTCAATTAGCTGAATCACAGGATATGGCTGCAGGAGTTCCCCACGGGGCTGTGCTCGTCGCAACTATCTTCAGCTGCTCCACATGAAAATTCCATACTCACAGACGTTCTTGCGTGGTGTTGTTCGTGACAATTCTCAGCAACAATCGTGAATCCCCAGCTATGGAAACATTCGGGACCGCAGAACTAGAACGCAGACCGTTGAACGCGTTCAGAATTTCCCCAGACAACTCCCAAGCGATTCGTTCTCCAACAAGTTAAATCTAACCGTGTCTCCTTGACATTTAATGGAATTAGTACTGCTGGATGATCCGCTGTCTACATCCTGGCAGCGTATTACCGTAATTTTACTGTGTTTCAACCACATAAATAGTTTGCTGAGATGTTAGAAGGTCAGACGCCGGGAATTCCGTTGCATCTAAGTAACCCGCTGACTCCCAAAATTCTGCAAACATCTTAAAAGGAACAAATGAAGATTAGATGCCTAATGTCCACTTGCCTCTATAAGTGCATCTGCAACAGAACGTAGGAGCCCTAGAGCATCCAGACAAAACGCTGGAACTCTCGCAGTCTATAACATTAATCATTCAGCCACTCCACAGTGCACACTCACAGTGTGTAGCAAATACAAGATGCAAGGCTTCACTCGTCAAGCCTCCTTCGGCAATACCTCCAAACCGCAAAAAGGATTTTATTCGTTCATTGATGTGGGCGTCGCTGGCCTGGCGAGTATTTTTTGTTCATCCTTCAGAGCATTTACCAGTCAACCACATTGCTGGTGGATCTGGGGGCAAAGATGTCGCCCTAAGGAGGGACAGTGAGTGAACATTTTTACGAATATCGACAATGCTTTCACGGTCACATTGTAGAAATGTAATTACCGAATTTTATATAATTCTAATTTCGCCATTTGCGGTATTCGAAAACTGAGACCCGCGAACCCATATTTCCCTGTTTAACTGGTCCAGTGACAATGCCACTAGACCGCTATCAGTTAGAAGGGCAAGTGGTAGCAGACATAACTGACACCAGCACCTGCTCGTTTCCCTCCAAGACGCACACAATATCGTCTTGGAATTATATCGCTGTCGTTCTTCGGTCAAAATCTTGTAACCTTCTCCCTAACAGCATCGTGGACAGAGCTGAACTACGTGTCCTGCAGCAGTAATAGAAGCCGGTTCACCACCATTGTCTCAATGGCAATTAGTGTTGAAAATAATGCTGGCCTATTAAACAACGTAAATTCCGTAAAATAAGAATGATAATTACAGGAATAATAGTTCACATAACACTTTTTCTCTTCTTACCGCTGGTCCGTATCGATGCTTCAATGTTCGTTTGTTTTATCTGGAACACCCTTGACTTATTAGCCTCTCTTGCTTTCCTTGTAGCTTCCAGCTACATTGATGACGACACCTACGCAACACTCTCGCAATGAATTGAAATCTTTCAGTGTACCCCCTCTTCCCAATTTCCACAGCTCTCTCACAGGCATCCAAATATCGACTCTTGCTCTTTTGTCCTGTTGCTTCTATGTCTCCATATTTGGAGTTTGGGTGAACGATTAATATTAACGACAAGCCTCCGCCCCGCCCATTCTACCGTCTCCCAGAGCTAGCTTAACATCCCTAAAATTCACATGTACACTCCACTCCACACTTCCAGCTTCTCCGATTTAGCACGTATATTCAGACCGTTAAATCATCATCGAGCATTACAATATGTTTTCCTTTTCTTCAAACATTATTCAGCTGCCCACACTGGTTGATATACCATTCCATCACGTTCAGTTATTTTACCCATTTCTGCTCCAACCTCTTCCCCTCCTACCAGAATCATGACAACGTTTCGCTTGTTTTCATTTCCTACCAATCAGGTTTCTGCACTGAATGGATTATGATCTACCATTGTTGCCATCTACCAACGTAATTACATCACCAAAGTCATCTTCCTCTACTGTTCTTTCTGGAAATCCTGAAAGACCGTTCCTATTTTGTGCTGGGGAACCATTCCTTTCCATCTTATTCCTCGCTCACATTTTCCTTGCTAGTTCAAGAGAGGCAGCACCATCATTTTATCTTCTTCCTTATTGCGATCCAATGGCTGTTCTAAGTGAAACAGCGATTTTCTTCCACTCCCATCAATTCATGGAAATCTTCGGTTACTTACTATGTGACCTCCTGTATTAAAAGTACAGAGTTAGATTTATTGTCATGTGTACCGAGGATCATGAAAAGCAGTTCTGCAAATAGTTGCAGCAGACCGCTTCCCATGAAGAAATATAGGATCGACGCTAAATAAGCAATTCAAACACAGACACATAGGGAGCAGGGGTTGCAACTGGACTATAGTTCTACAACAGTGGAGAATAAATGGAGCGAGATCAGTTCGATCCATTTTGAGCCTTCGGGAGTCTCGCAACAGCGGGAAGAGGCTGTTTTTGAATCATTTATGTTTGTTTTTCGACTTTTGTAACTTCTGCCAATAGAAGAGGTTAGAAGAGAGAATGACCCTGGAGGGACGGTCTCTGATTGTACTGCCCGATTTCCGAAGTAGGCGGGGAGTTATAGGTAGAGTCACTGGATGTTCGGCGGGTTTGCATCATGTACTGGGCCGTATTCATGATTCTCTGGAGTTTCATTTTGACTTGGCCCGAGAAGATGTCGCACCATGCTGTCCCGCAACTTGATAGGATGCTTTTTATGGTGCCTTTGTAAAAAAAAAGATAGAGACAATGTGGATATGCCGAATTTCCGTGCAGTCAAATCTGAGGTTGTGGAGTTTGGGTATGAGCTTGGATGCGATTATACTTTTACCAGAGACTGCAATACGTTTTTGTAAACAGTCTCCTTCGTCGGCAAGTTGAACTTCCTGTTTCTGGTTCTTTCAAGTTTCCGCATTGCTCCCACTGCGACATTCTTGTCCGTAGCTGCTTCTCTTATTAAATTCAAGGCCAGGTAGAGTACCACATCTTTCGGCGAGGTAATTTAAAGACTTCTGGACACAACAACAGTAACAATTTTAGACCATGAGTTCTGTTTCCATATTTGTATTTTTTATATTTCCGTCATTACTTAATTTTCCTTTTAGTCATTCACGTTGCGTTCAGATTGTTGCTATGCAACTCTTCACACCTAAGCCAGACACATATTTCGTTTATTGTACCCATTAACGCTCTCTTTGACCTTTTTAAACATGAAACTTTGTCATTTAATCTACCCATCCCGCCATTTTTGGTAGATTATCTTTTTTGTTCTTCATCCTACTGAATTCGTTTTATATTTCTGCTTTTCCGTCAGTTCTGCTGAAAGTCAATGACGCGGATCATTAACTTTTTGGTGTCCTAATACCCTGCCAATCTGCTGATCTTTCCTAGCATTCTCTTTTGATGATTTGTTCTTATTTTTTCGCAGGTGATGCCTTGGAATTTCATATTGAACATTTGAACTTCGGGTGTTAAATTTGTTTTTCCAGTCCTGCTCTGATATAAATTACAGTATATTCGTTCAGGAAAAAATGTGAACTCTAACTCTCTGTCCAAGTAATTAAGGGTGTTCACATCCGTCAGGGATTTTAATGCTGCTGTTTATACCACGATCTTGCTGGTTCCATGTTTGTGATTCTGAAGTTTACATTTTCAGTATGCACTTGAGAAGAAACCATTGGAGGAGGGTACTGTGGCACAATGGTTAGCACGCCTCACCATGCCAGGTACCCAGGTTCAATTACGGCCTAGGCTGATTGTGTTTGTGAAGTTTACACGTTCTCCCCCTGTTTGCGTGGGATTCCTTCGGATCCTCTGGTTTCCTCACACAACCGAAAGATGTGCAGATTAGATGGATTTGGCATGCTTAATTGCCGCTCAGTGTGTAAATATGAGCATGTGAGGTGGGGCTATGGGGTTGCAGGGATATTACGGAGGAGTGGGCCTGGGCAGCGTGCTCTTTCAAGGGTCACCAACGACTCAATGGGTCCAATAACCTTCTTGTTCCCTACAGAAATTATTTGGTTCGACGTTGGTACAGTAAACCGTACCCTCAGGAAATCGATGATGGAGTATGCGTGCTTCAGTGGTAAACAATACATTTTTCCCTAAAGAGTTGAGTTTTATTTGTATTGTGGACTGGAATCATGGAAATGGACATTATTCAGTCACGTGTCTCTTTTGTTCCTTTAAAATGGTAGACAGGATTGAGAGGCAATCGAGCGACGGGCCTTCGAAGATATAAATGCTGCCTTCTCCAGTGATCACCCTAGTCATGGAGCTCGAGGGGTTATATTTAAGGTCAACAGAGATTAGAGGTTGTTGCTATCGAGCAACTCTTCACTGAGGATGCCAGATGATATCGAAGGGACATAATATTTTTGTACGATCGGATCATGTCACGCTTTTGCTATACACTGTTACATCTCACATATTAGCCCTGGCTTCGTTAGCATTCACATCATGCTGCACGAGGCTGCTTAAGTACTGATGATATTAAACAAGCGAATGGAATTTAAAAATGTTGTTATTACAGAAGAAGAAATATCCCAGAATTTATGGCAAGCTTATGAAGTAAGTCTTTAATCTTTCATGGCATATGGGTGTGCCTGCTTGGACCAGCATTAATCAACTGGCTCTAATTGCCTTTGAGGGAGAGTTAAGAGTCAACCACATCTAGGGCGTTACATCTAGGGCAGACCAGGTAAGGATGGCAGATTGCCTTCCCTAACGGTTATTCATGAATCAGATGAGTATTTATGACAAACGAAAATTGTGTCATGGTTATGACAGAATCATAGGAAAGTTGCAGCACAGAAGGAGGCCATTTTGTCCATCCTGTCCACGCCAGTGCGTGAACACCCTGGCATCCTTTCTAATCCCGCCTTACTGCATTCGGTCCCCAGCGCTGTAGCCTGAAGCACGTACGTTGCATGTTTAGGTACTTTTAAAAAGGGTTTAGGGTATCTGGCTTTATCACCAACTCGGACAGAGAATTCCAACTTCCCCTGCATATAAAACGTCTTCCTCATGTCCCTCGACATCTTCTGCCTCTTATCCTGAATCTATGTTCCCTGGCTCTAGAATCCTTCACCAAGGGGAACAATTTAATTCTCTCCACGCTATCTCCCCCCTCATCATTTTGTACGTCTTCAATAAGTAACCCTTCAGGCTTCTTTGTTCCAACGGAAGTAACCTAACCCCATCTAATCTGTCCTCCTAGCTACAGTGTTATAGCCGTGGCAACATTCTTGGAAACCTCCTCTGTACTCTCCCGACAGCAAATATTTACTTCCTGCAACGTGGTTCCAGAACTACAGATAATAATCCTGTGTCTATACTAATGTAAAATTGTATCCTTACTTTTATATTCTCTACCTCTGACAAGTGAGGAGACCATTCTATATGCTTTCTTAGCAACGTTGTCTTCTTGATCTGCCGTCATTAGGGACCTACGTACTTGTATGTCAAGATCTCTAAGTTAATCTATCCCAATTTAGGCTGTTCCCATTTATTGTTTACTCCCTGTAACCGGGCTGCACGGTAACACAGCGGATAGCACTGTTGTTTCACAGCGCCAGGGATCCGGGTTCGATTCCCGGTTCGGGTCACTGCCTGTATGAGTCTGCACTTTCTGCCCGTTCCTGCATGTGTTTTCTCTGGGTGCTCCGGTTTCCTCCCACAAGGATAAAAATACGTGATGTCATGTAATTTGGACATAGGGTAGCACGGTGGCGCAGCAGTTACACTGCGAAAACGGTGAGGACCAGGGTCCGAAGCCCGGCCCAGGCTCACTGGCCGTGTTGAGTTTGTACATTCTCCCCGTGCCTGCGTGTTTTTCCTTCGGGTGCTCCGATTTCCTACTACAGTCCAAAGATTCGCTGGTTACGTCGGTTGGTCATGTTAAATTGTCCTTAGTGTCCAAAAAGGTAAGGTGAAGTTATTGGAATATAGGAATGGGTTGTAAGCATAGCTTATGTAGGGGGCTCTTTCCAAGGGCCTATGCAGACTCTATGGGCCGAATGGCCTCCTTCTGCACTGCAAAATGTATGATTCTATGATTTTATGAACTCTTCTTGTGACTTCCCGAAATATATCAAACTAATTTGTGAGGCAACACCTTCCTTGAACAAACCCGTGTTAACTGTCCCTTACAAGTCCGTGCCTTTATATGTGGCACTTAATCCTATCTCTCAGCATTGATTCCTCTAATTTGCCCACTACTGTCTTAAGAATAGTTGGCCTATCATTGTTTAGGATATGCTTAGTTCCCTTAATAAACAATGGAACCACGTTTCCATTTCTCTCGTCCGCCAGTACATTCCCTGTACTTAGTGAGAATTGGAAATTCAGTAGCCTCGGAAACAATCAATTCGGCCCTAAGGGCTTACCTGCTTTCAAGAATTCCAATCTTTCGAGTATTTCCCCTCTTTTTATGCTTATCGCATTCAATATCTCACAGTGTTCCTCTTGGAGTGCAATACCTGCATCATCTATTTCCTTTGTAAACATGAGACAAAACATTTAAAACCCTTACTACAGCCTCTTTATCCATACATAAGTTCCCTTCTCATCTCGAATAGGTCCCACTTTTCCCTTAACTAACAGATACCATTAGTAAATTGAGAAAACACATTTGTGGTTTATTTAAATTTACTGGCTCATCTTTTCCCATGCCTTCTCTTTGATTTTCTTATTTCCTTTTCACTTCGTCCCTGCACTTCCTATATCCGTCTCGGCTATCTGCTTTGTTGTTTGTGCCTCTTATGCGCATTATTTGTCTGTTTGTCCTTCTACATTCCTCTAGATAAGCAGAGCGGTCTGGACTTGGCAGCATCACTCTTATTTTTTGAGTGGATATGTCAACTTTGCACACGTAGGATATCTGAAATTAGTATTCCCACAGGTTTCCCACGAACTTATCCTTTTGCAATGCTGGCCAGTTCACCAAGTTCCTTCTCATTTCTGCAAAAAATGCCAACCCAGTTCAAAGTCTTTCGCCCGGCTTTCCCATTGTCCTTTCCCATGACAATACTGAATCCAACTGAATTGTGATTACTATCCCCGATATGATGCACAACAGTCTCTTCAATCACTTGCCCTCTTTTGTTCTCCAGTAATATGTAGAATTGCATCTCACCTCGGATTTGTCACTCATTAGTTGGGAGTATTTTCCTGGACACATTGCATTAATATTTCTTTATCAATACGTATATTGTTTAAATCTCGTTTTGAATTGGGATAGTTAAAGTCCCTTACTATTATTGTCCCCTTGTTCTTACTGGCAGAATGCTCCCCCATATTTTATCTTCTATTTTCCTTTCACTATTTGGGAGTCTGTAGTATATTTCCAGTAGCGTGACTGCCTCTACTATTTCAACCATAGTGGCTCGTTGTTGACCCGTTTAGTATACCATTTATTTTTACAACTGTAATTGCTAGTTCTTTAAGCTTTCCCGTAACAGCCTCCCCGAACAGGCGCCGGAATGTGGCGACTACGGCCTTTTCACAGTAACTTGATTGAAGCCTACTCGTGACAATAAGCGATTTTCATTTTCAACCATTCGTGCTACTTCCCATCTGTTTTCTCTCTCACTCTGTAATTCTTCAAAACTCTGTTTCGAGGGCTATTGTGTTGCCAATGCCCCCCCCCCTTAGCCAGGCTTCCGTTATAAAAAACGACATCCTGTTTCCATGTCTCTACCTATGCCCTTAACTCGTCTACCCTGTTTGTAATACTGCTTGCATTGAAGTATACACAATTCAACCCCACCATTTTCCCCTGCTGGAGAATTTTTGAACTTTCCTTTCCTGTAATTACAAATATGTCACAACATCTACCTGACGAGCTAATTATTCTCTCTCCATTTTCCTATTTTTGACGTATCTGATCATATCCCGAGGATCCCATCCCACTGCCATACTATTTTAGTTACTCCCCAAGAGAACTAGGGAAAGCCGTGGAAGGTCATTGGTCCCAGACCTTAGTGATGTAACATCTGTGTGTTGTACAAGTCTCACCTGCCTCAGGACGGTTCCTACTGTCTGATGAATTTGAACCCCTCCCGAAACACCATCTCACTGGCCACGAATTCATCGAATCTATCCCCCTGTTTCTGCTCTGTTCCAGATTTTTACTGAATTCAAATTTCGCTATCTATCGTGGGTCTCTGCGTTATAATTTCTTTGTAATGACCTACTAGGCCACTGCCGTAGATCATACATCGTAGAATGTACAGTGCAGAAGGAAGTCATTCGATCGTCGAGTCTTCACCGGCCCCTGAAATAGCACCATACCGAAGCCCACAACTCCTCTCTATCCCCGTTACCCAACCTCACCTTTGGACACTATGGGGCAATTTAACGTGACCAATTCACCTAACCCGCATACCTGTGGACTGCAGGAGGGAACTGGATTACTCATAGAAGATCCATGCAAATACGGGGAGAACGTGCAGACTACGCACAGGCAGTGAACCAACCAGGGTCTCTGGCGCTGTGAAGCAACATGCTAACCATTGTGCTACCGTGGCGTCCCATGAAATTTTTGAAGATATTTGAAATGCTAACGTCTGGCAGCAAGGCCTCTTTTTCATTTATTGGCACTGTGCTGTGTTTATTTAGTTTTTCATGAGATACAAAGACTATTTAGAATGGCGGAAAAGTTCCGTAATGACCCTAACAAGGCGATGGTCTGTCAGTTTATCAATTCATCCATCCATCCATCCGTCCATCCAACCATTCATTCATCCATCTATTGTACACCTATCCATCTTATGTTTCTCACTTTCTGTTTGGTCATCCATATAAATATTTTTGACAGTTCAAGTTAATATTTCAAGGGGCAGTTTATCACTCTCAGAACAGTTACAATGCAAATTAGTTGAAAACGATGATGTGTACAGTGTCAGCATATTTCTTTCCTCTATCATTGATATTTCGAGCACAGGCATGTTGAATTTTGGATGTTGATTCAATAATTTAGAAAAGTTGCCGAAATAAGCTCTAAAGTTGTCTGCCACAGGTCATCCGTCTTTTGAATTTGGACTTCAGACCGTATTGAGAATTTGGACCGAAGTAATAATATCTCACAGTCATTTATGGAATTCACACCTCCCCTTGTTTACGGATCTGTCAACACTGTATAAGTTTCACGCTGCTCCGTCCATATTTCAAACTGGTCAAAATGGAAGATGAAACTCAGTTGCCATCATCAACTTTCAATTCTATCAAAATGTCTTTCCTCATCCAAACCAGACTCGGTGGGCCTCAGATGAGTGAACCCAGAAGATCCATCTCATCCATCATGGAGCAGCCAATCTGAGAACGATCCTCGGAAACTATCTCCAAGTCATCAATCAGTCGAAGCACTTTGCTTGTTTAACTTCCAAAGTTCACCTGAGTACCAGACTTCCATATATGTTCGTTTACAAGAAACCTCATAGCGTGCTTCACTTTACAAGACGCTCATTTAAATGTAAATTTGTCGAAGCAACTCAAGGAAACATAGACTTGTAAGTAGGCGACGTGAAAGATTTCCTCTCAGACTGAGTAAAATAAAATGTGCATGTGTGTGTGTATGGATGCGTGAGGGCTGCTGTGTGGCGTGGTATTATTTCATGTAAGGGCGAAAGACCATAAGTCCTTCTCTACTTTAATTTGTGAAATATTACTGGTGAAATATTTAATTGGTGTACAGTACAGTTGAAGTGTAAGGAAAGTCATAACTGTTTCCACACACATAATACTTTTACTGTCAATAAGGGAACACCTTTATTCAGTCCATGACATTGCACCTTTGTGATTGAAATAATTTTAGTTTTATCTGACACACATATTTTCCAATGATTACATTTTTTTTACCGATTTCGACATTTTTCATATGTTTCACTGACTTGAAAGTTGTGCTCACAAAAAGAAGCTCAAAAGATTTTTTCATTCAAGACAACACGATTTTGCTCTTTATCAATGATCTTACCGATAACGTTTCATTTGATAAGCTTTTAAATTTGCGGATACAATGTTGCGAGAGCGTGACAGCATACAGTATTGTGGAAATTGGCTCCAAAGGAATCGGAGCAGACAGCAGAAACATATTTAGCAGTGTAGTCGCATATTTCCATTGGCGAGCGCTTAATCTAATGTGGTAGGAAGGTGGAAGCCAATGCATGAAGTCAGAGGGTGGTACAGAGGGGGCAGAAAAAAAGCTAGTGAGGAGAATGTTGGAAGTCAGAGAAACAGATTGACCCGCCGAGTCAGCGGGAGGTTGGGAAACAGAGCAGCTGGTCATTAGGAGAAATGTTTGAGGGAGAGCTATAGACTAAGGCCTGTACGATTAAGTGGGAAGAGCTGACAGGCAGTGATTGTTCTACGCAGCGTGGCTCGTTGGTTAAAGTGCATTTGTTTCAATGCAAAGATAATTTCAGATAGAACATAGAACAGTACAGCACAGAACAGGCCCTTCAGCCCTCGATGTTGTGCCAAGCATTGTCCGAAACCAAGATCAAGTTATCACACTCCCGTTAATTCTGGTGTGCTCCATGTGCCTATCCAATAACCGCTTGAAAGTGTCCGACTCCACTATCACAGCAGGCAGTCCATTCCACACCCTAACCACTCTGAGTAAAGAACATACCTCTGACACCCCTCCTATATTTTCCACCCTGAAGCGTATAGTTATGCCCCCTTGTAACAGCTACATCCCCCCGAGGAAATAGTCTCTGAACGTCCACTCTATCTATCCCCCTCATCATCTTGTAAACCTCTATTAAGTCACCTCTCATCCTCTTCCGCTCCAAAGAGAAACGCCCGAGCTCCCTCAACCTTTCCTCATAAGACCGATCCTCCAAACCAGGAATCATCCTGGTAAATCTCTTTAACACCCTCTAATGCATCCACATCCTTCCTATTGTGAGGTGACCAGACTGCACACAATACTCCAAATGTGGTCTCACCAGCGTCATGTACATTTGCAGCGTAACCCCGCAGCTCTTAAATTCAAGCCCCCTGTTAATAAACGCAAACACACGATCGGCTTTCTGCACGGCTCTATCCACTTGTGTGGCAACCTTCAGAGATCTGTGGACATGACCCCCAAGATCTTTCCCTTCCTCCACATTCCTCAAACTCTGCCGTTGACCCTGTCATCCTCATTCAAATTATTCCTACCAAAATGAATCACAATCAGATCACGGCTGATCTCCTGGTTTTAAATCCACCTCCCTACATGTCCTCTATATCCCTTTAACCCTTTTTTAAAAATCAGAAGTGTATCTATCTCCTTCTTGAAACCATTTAATGACTCAGATTATATTGCACTATGGCAGCGAGTTCCAAAAATTCACCATCCTCTGCGAGAAGTTGTTCCTCCTCATCCCAGTTCTAAATCTACCATCTCTCAACCTATATCTGTGACAGGTGAACTACAAGCTTGGATTAATATGTGGAATTATGATGCTGTTGCTATTACGGAAACTTGGTTGAAAGAGATACAAGATTGGCAATTAAACATTCCAGGATTTAGATACTTCAGGCAGTGAAGTGGGGTATGCTAAAGGGATGGGGAAGTTGCATTTTCGTTCAGGAGAAAATCACAACTATGGTGAGGGAGGACACCTTGGGCAGGCAGCGAGGCACTATGGGTAGAGCTATGGAATAGGAAGGATGCTGTCACACTGTTGGGGGTCTACTGCTGACATAACAACTAGCGGGATATGGAGGAGCAGATATGCAGACAGATATTGGAAAGATGCATAAATAGCATTGTTGTTGTGGTCGTGATTTTAACTTTCCCTATATTGAATGAGACACACATACTGCTAGAGATATGTACGGAGAAGAATAAGCAAGGAGCGACCTGGAGGGTTTCTTGAAACAACTCGTAATTATCCCAACTCTGGAGCGGGCCACATTAGGCCTAGTGCTGGGGAATGAGCCCGGCCAGTCGATCGAAGTTTCAGTTGGAGGTCATTTCGGGAGCAGTGATCATAATTTTTTTAAAGTTTTACGCTGTTTATGGAGAAGGACACGAGTGGTGCTCAGGTGAATATGTTAGACTGGGGGAAGGCTAATTACAACGGCATTAGGCATCATCTGGAGGTTGTTTTGGGGAAGATGAACATCCAGCATGTGGCAGGCTTTCAATTGTCAGTTGATTAGAAATATAGACCGGCATGTACCTGTGAGGACGGCAGATATCTTCGTCAAATATAGGGAACCCTGGACAACGAGGGACATTATGAACCTTGTCAGAAAGAAAAAGGTCTAAAATGCTTAGGACAGATGAAGCCCTTGAAAAATATAAAGAAAATAGGAAGGAACTTAATGTCGGAGTTAGGAAGGCTAATAGGTGTCAGAGAATGTCGTTGGCAGACAGGATTAAGGAAAGTCCGAAGACCTTTTTTGCATACGTAAATACAAGAGGATAGCGCGAGAAAGGATTAGTCCATTCAAGGATATTGGAGGGAATCTATGTCAGGAAGCAGAGGAAAAGGGCAATATACTAAATGAATACTTTACCTCAGTATTCGCCAAAGAGAAGGATTTATGGACGAGGAGTATAGGGTAGAATGTGTAGATATTCTGAGTCATGTTGTTATTAATCAAGAGGAGGTGCTGGACATCTTAAAAATCATTAAAGTAGATAAGTCCCTTGTGCCTGATGGGATCCAACCCAGAATAATGAGGTAGGCAAGGGAGGAAATTGCTGGGGCCTTATAATCTTTGAAAACTCATTGGCTACATGTGAAGATCCAAGGGACTGCAGAGTAGCCAATGCTGTTCCATTGGTTAAGAAGGGCAGCAGCGATAATCCAGGAAATTATATTCTGGTGAGCGATACATCAGTGGCGGGCAAATTATTGGAAAAGAATCATGGAGATAGGATTTACTCGCATTTGGAAACAAATCAAGTTATTAGTGATGGACACCATGTTTTTGTGAAGAGGAGGTTCTGCCTCATTTTTTGTTCGAGTGCTTTGAGAAAATTACAAAGATGATAGATGAGGGAAAGGCAGCCGATGTTCCATACATGGACTCCAGTAAAGGTTTTGACAAGGTACCCCTTGGTGGACTGGTACAAAAGGTGAAGTCACATGGGATCAGAGGAGAGCTGCCAAATTGGATACAGAACTGGTTTGGGCACAAAAGACAGAGGGTATCAGTAGAAGGGAGCTTTTCTGCATGGATGTCGGTGACTAGCCGCGTTCCAGACCGATCAGCTCTGGAATTTGTTGTTCGTAGTGTATATAAATGATTTGGAAGAACACGTGGCTGCTCTGATTGAGATTTTTCACAGTAACTTCATTAGAACAGAGAACATAGAACAGTACAGCATAGAACAGGCCCTTCGGCCCTCAATGTTGTGCCGAGCCATGATCACCCTACTCAACCCACGTATCCACCCCACACCCGTAACCCAACAACCCCCCCTTAACCTTACTTTTATTAGGACACTACGGGCAATTTAGCATGGCCAATCCACCTAACCCGCACATCTTTGGAGTGTGGGAGGAACCCGGAGCACCCGGAGGAAACCCACGCACACAGGGGGAGGACGTGCAGACTCCACACAGACAGTGACCCAGCCGGGAATCGAACCTGGGATCCTGGAGCTGTGAAGCATTTATGCTAACCACCATGATACCCTGCTGCCCCACATTGCAATGCGAATGTGAGTCTACTTGTGACAATAAAGATTATTATTAGAAGTTTTCAGACGACACACAAATTGGTAGACAGTGAAGAGGATTGTCAGAGGATACAGCAAGTTATAAACTGGTTGGATTCTCGGTTGGAGAAATTACAGATAGAGTTTTTTCCGGGCAAGTGTGAGGTAATGCACTTATCACTGGAACAACGGAGATTGAGAGACGTCCTGATAGAGGTACAAGATTATGAGTGGCATGGACGCAATGGATAGTAAGTTATTATTTCCTAAGGTAGCAGAGTCAAGTACTGGGGGACATAGCTTTAAAGTGTGTGGTGAAAAGTTTAGAAAAGAGGTGCGAGGCAAGTTTTTTACGTAGAGGGTGGTAAATATATGGAAAGCGCTGCCGGGGGAGGATGTGGAAGCAGGTAAGATAGTGGCATTTCAGGGGCATCTAGACAAATATACAAATAGGGATGGAATGTAAGGATACGGGCTCTGGAAGTGAATACGGTTTTTGTTTTGGCAGCTACTGTGGACGGTGCAGGTTTGGAGAGCCGAACGGCCTGTTCCTGTGCCGTATTGTTCTTTGCTGTTTGTTCTATTTTTTGATTCAATTTCGTTAATTAAAATCAGAAGTCGCATTGCCGGGATTTCAGTTTTTATCAATATATTGCATATATTGTTTAAGATTAAAAAAAAAATATGAACCTGGTTTTAATGTTTGAAGGCACATAGTACATTCGTAGTCAAATATCCTTCAGCGTTAAATATGTCTGCATTTGCTTCATATTTATTTTATGAAGGAAAAAACAATCAATCAATCTGTGGTGTTCAACATTTTAATGCTTTGAATATTATGGCATGTTTGTTTAACGGTACATTAGAACATAAACGATCGCAAAATCACTCCCTGAAATGCGAACAAAAATCACACTGTGGCTATGTTCCTGCGCACATCTACTATTATTAAGAAGTGAGGAATTAGCAAACAAAGGTACGATAAGCGTCAAAATGCATGCCATTGCATTGTCCCCGCTCATTATGTCTCCGTAGTCCGTGTAGCCAATTATGAACTGGTTCATGTGAAGCATAAACATGTGAAAGCAGGGTATCTACTTTAGCATCCAACATTTTGACTCAGGAGGCGGTAGAGCAGCTGCACGTGATGCTCATCCATAAGTACATAGTATGTAGGAGCAGAAGTAAGCCATGCAGCCTATCGAATCTAAACTGGCCTTAATTGAGATCATCACTTATCTGATGTGATAATCCTCAACTTCACTTTCGTGCACCTTATCTCGTAAACATTTATTCCATAACTGATTAAAAATCTGTCTATCTCAGCCTTGACCAGACGTCCTGAGTCAACCTCTAGAGCGCTCGGCATTAAAGAGTTTCAAAAAGTGAAGATCCTCTGAAGGAAGACATTTCTCCTCATCTTTGTCTTAAATGGACATCAACGTACTGTCAGATCATGCCCTCTGGTCCGAGCATCACGCACAAGGGGAAGCACCATCTCAGTAGATAGCGGTAAAACCTCCTTGAAATCCCATAGGTCTCAATCAAGGCGCCTCTTAATCTTATGAACTTCACATATTTGCATATCATGAGGGAGGCACCAAAATCGCTCTCTGTGTTGCAGCTTTCTGCAGTCTATTTCTGTTTGAGTAATATTCAATTCCGTAGTTCTTTGTACAAATTGCAACATTAACAGTTTCGCCCATTATATTTCATCTGCCAAGTTTTTGCACGCTCACTTAACCTTGCTATATCTACAATTGTCGGCTCTTTCTGCCGTCCACACTTGCATTCCCACCTATTTTGGCGTCACCCACTAACTTTGTAATGGTACATTAACAACCGTCGTCCAAATCACTAAAATATATTTTCAACAATTGTGACCCTAATTCTGATCCCTGTGGAACCCCACCAGTTTCAGGTTGCCATCCTGAGAACACCTCACTTATCCTTACTCTGTCTTCTATCAGTTAGCCAATCCTCTTTGCGTACTAATATCCAACCCGTACACCATGGGCTCTGAGCTTATTAAGTAGATTTGAGCGGAACATTATAAACCACAGCATCAGTTGCGATCACTTGTCTTCACATCTATCTTCACCCAGACGAATTAGGAAGTAGATCTGGAACTCAGGGAGATACACTGTTTGGCACTTGAGCAACATTATATCGGGGGGTGAAAAGGTATTCGTCGTGTTGGCAGGCTTAAAAATTGAAAAATCTCGAGGTCTGGATGAATCATATGCCTGCCTGCTGTGGAAGGTGAGTGAAGAGATTGCAGGGGCTCTGGCCTATATTTATAGTTCATCCCTGGCCACAAGAGAGGACTGGAGAATAGCAATGTGGTCACACTATTTAAGAAAGCATGTAGAGGTATACCAGGGAACTGCAGATCAGTGAGTCTCAAGTCAGTGGTATGGAAATGATTGGTAAAAATCTCCACTTGGAGCGGCAAGGTTTAATCCGGACAAGCCATCATGACTGTATCAGAATGAGGTTATGCCGAATAAATTTGATTGAAATATTTGACCCTGTGAAGTTCTGCACATGAAGGCAGTGCGGTTGATGCAGTTAATATGGATATAAGAACAGTCTTTCACTAGTTTTCACATGGAAAATTTATAAAGAAGGCAAATGCACATGAGATACAACGTAAATTGATAAGGTAGATTTAAAATTGGCTTTGTTGTAGGAGTCATAGTGTGATGACAGACGGTTATTTTAGTGACTGAAAACCAGTGCCCAGTGGCATACCACAGGGATCATTCCTGGGTACCCGATTATTCGCCCTTGATATAAACGGCATACATGACTATGTGGGGGTGGGATTAGTAAATTTGCGGATGACAGCGGGTTGAGTATCTTGGGTTAAAGGAAGATATAGACGGGCTGGTCAAATTGGCATAAAAGTGGCAGTTTAAATTTAACCTTACAAAGTCTGAACTGATACAGTTTGGAAACTGTAGTTTCACAAGGCAGTATTTAATGAATGCCCCGACAGTGGGAAGTTCCGAGGGCAGGTTAGTAGGGTGGTGACAAAGGCAAATGAGACACTTTCCTTTATCAATTGATTACAAAAGTGGAAAGGTGATATGGTGTTGTATACAAAGTTGGAAGGCCTCAGCTTGAGTGCTGTGCACAATTCTGATCGCCATATTATAGGAATGATGTGATTGCACGAACGGGTGGAGAGGCAATTCTCCAGGATGTTGATTGGAATGGAAGACTTAAGTAATGAAGTGACATCCGGTTGTTTTCGCGACAGTAGAGGACACCAAGGGACGAGCTAAAGGAAGTTTGCAAGATTCTGAGAGTCATGGGCATCGTGGATAGGTACCAGTTGCTCTCCTGATTTCAGAGACAGTCACGAGTGGCACAGTTTCAAGGTGAGGGCAAGAGGTTGAGAGGAGCGTTGAGGAAACAAAAATTATTTACCAAGAGGATGGTGATAGTCCGCAATACAATGCCTGGGAGGGTAGTAGAGGCAGGTTGCCTTTAGGAAAAACCTTGATGAGGACTTGGCGCAACATAGGCTATGGGTCAAAGGACTGGAAAATAGGATTAAGCAGGCAAGTCAAGTACTTTTCATTCGTCATTGTTGACTTGATGGGCCGAATGACCTCCTGAACTGTATTATTCTGCGATTTTGTGTGATTCAGTGATTCCTTCGGTAAACGTGTTGATAACATAAAATGAAACAATCTGATTTACAACTATTATTCTTCTCTGAATTTTTTTCTGGTGTTGGTTCTCAAAACGGCGTCCACACATGAGAAGACGTACTGGAATGTACAATCGTGATATGGCATCATCAATCACTTTTTCCTTCGCTCACGTTTGCGTTAGCTTTGTCAATTTATTCCGAGTATTATGAGACCAAATCATAGCCTCGGTGATAGTCTCTATACGTTTAGACAACAAACTTTCATCAAGAATTCAGTTCGATGAAGTTTACTGGCATTCCAGCGGTTTTTTCACGTCATTGCTTGACAGATGGTTGATCGTTGTTGCAGCGATCATCATCAGTTTGTTACATTTATAAATGGTTTAGTGAGTGGGCAAACAAATGGCAGTTGAAGTATAATTTGGAGAAATGCGAGGTGATCCACTTTTGTAGCAATAACTTTTTTAAATTTAAAGCGCCCATTAATTTTTTTCGAATTGTGGTGCAAATATAGAGTGGCCAATCCACCGAACATGCACATCTTTGGCTTCTGTAGATGAACAGACGAAGACATGGGGAGAATGTAAAAACTCCACACAGACAGTGACTTGGGGGATCGAACTGGGGTCATCAAAGCCGTAGGCAGCAGTGCTATCTACTGCGCTACCGTGCTGCCCAACATTTTCGTAGCAAAAAAGAAAGTCTAAATGACCATAAGTTCAGAAAATGGGAATGCAACGATACCTGGCTGTCGCCGCTCACAAATCACTGAAGGTAAGCATACAGATACAGCAGTCGAATAAGAAGGCAAAGGTGTTCTTCGTCTTGATAGTCCGGGATGCTTCGAGATTAAGAGCAGGAATTTTTTGCACGAATTATACAGAGCCTTGGTAAGGCCACGCAATGAATATTGTGTGCACTGTTCGTCTTTTTTTTAATCAGAGGTAGAATATTCTGGATCTAGAGGTTGAGCAGCGAAGATTTACCAAACGGATTCCTGAAGCGGATGGGATTGGATTTATTTATGGTCACGTGCACCGAGGTACAGTGAAAAGTATTGTTCCACATACAGCCCAGCGATCCATTCAATACGTGAAAAAAATAGTAGCGCATACATAAGCACACAGTGTAAATACATAGACACAGGCATCGGGTGAAACATACAGGAGTGCAATACAACTCAGTACTGAAGATGTGTGAAGAGATCAAATCAGTCCGTAAGACAGGAAAGAACCTGTTTTCGAATTTGTTAGTGCGTGTTTTCGGGCTTCTGTATTTTCTGCTCGATGAGAGACGTTGGAAGAGTGGGTAAACAGGATGAATGGAGACTTTGATTATGCTTCCCACTTTTCCAAGGCAGCGGGAGTTGTCGACAGGGTGAATGGATGGGAAACAGGTTTGTATGATGGACTGGGCTGTCCTCACGACTCTGCAGTTTTGTACGGTCTTGGGCCGAACAGTTGCAATACCAGACTGAGATGCAGCCAGAGAGGATGTATTCTGTGGTGCATCTGCTAAAGTTTGTCAGAGTAAATGTGGACATACCCAAAGTCCTTAGTTTCCTGAGGAAGTATAGGCGCTTTGGGGTTTATTGGTCATAGCATCTACGTGGTTGGTCCAAGACAGATTGTTGATGATGTGCACACCTCGTAAATTGAAGTGTTCACCCATCTCCACATCAGCATCATTGATACAGACAGGTATGTGTTTGACACTTTCACTCCCAAAGCCAAGGAACAGTACTTTAGTTTTACAGACATAGAAGTAGAGATTGTTGTTGTTTCACCATTCCACTAGGTTCTCTATCTCCCTCTGTATTGTGACTCATGGTTGTTCGCAATACCACCCACTACTGTCGAATCGTGAACAAAATAGTAGATGGAGTTGGAGCCAAACTTTGCCACACAGTCATGTGTTTCTCGGGAATATAGTAGGAGGGTAAGTCCGCAGCCTTGTAGCACCGGCATTGGGGACTATCAGGTGGGATTGTTGTTTATCCTCACTGCTTGCGGCGTATGGGATAGGAAGTCGAGGATCCAGTTCCAAAGGGAGGAACCAAGTCCTCAGTTTTGGAGTTTTGATATGATTTTGCAGGGATTTTAGTGTTGAAGGCGAAACTGTAGTCAAGAAATAGGACTCTAGTGTACGAGTCTTTGTTGTTGAGATGCTCCAGGGATGAATGTAGGGTGAAGGAGATAGATTCACTGTGGACCAGTTGTGATGGTATACGCATTGCATTATATCAGGGCTATCTGGAAGTATGAAGTTGATGCGTCTCATGGCCAACTCTCTAAGCAGTTGATAATAATCGATATCAAGGCCACTGGATGGTAGCAGTTGAGGCACGTCGCCTGGCACTTATTTGGCACCGGTATAATGGTGGTCTTCTTGAAACAACTGTGAACCTTGGGACGGAGCAGGGAGAGGTTGAAGATGTTCGCAAACACATCCACCATCTGATTCGTGCATGATTTGAGTGCATGTCCAGGGAGCCCGTCAGGACCCGCCGCTTTGCAAGGCGTCACTTTCAAGAAGGCTGATATGACTTTACAAGCTGTGATGGAGGTATGGATGTGTCCTTAGCTCTTGGGAAGTTGGCAATGGTTTGACGGTTTAGTGCTTGAACCGAGCATCGAATGAATTGCGTTCATCGAGGAGGGTGCTCTACAGCGCATATTCTATGGTGAGGCAGGAGTGAGACTTTAAACCGTGTTGTTTTGGGCTCACATGCAGACTGCTGCCTTCCCTTGTTTCCTCTATTACCGGCTGCTTATTGATGGTCCCGGGATCCGATCGCAGACGTCTGACCTTGTTCAGGGTACATGGTTGCGTCTGGCGGGGTTCACAGCGCTGGGTTGGAACACGACCCGCGTCTAGTCAGGGTCTCATGCGCTGGTGACGATTTTATGGTTGCCGGGGTGGCGTGTTTGCAATCCGGTCCTGTCGCGGCCATCTGTGAGTACGGGTCTACCTATCTGTGGTTTCTGGTCCTCGCGTGGGGTCGCCGTCGCTTTGAGGGTATTGATTCCTAGATTTGGTTCGTCGGCAGGGTCTTCCTGTGTCAGGTTCTGTTCCATCGTTGGTTGTCCGGTCGGTCGCTCCTGGATTTGGGCCTTGGAGTAGGCATGGCAGTGCCTCCACATGGACTCTTGTTCCCTCCATCAGCTGGTAAATTGGGGCGCTAGACATACCTCCCAAGGCCGGGTCGCTGGACGGGCATCTCCCGTCGGATCGGGCCGGAGCTCATGGGCGCGGGTGTTCCTGAGGCTGCATCGGGAAGACGTATCATCTCAGGGCGGATCGTGCGCTCCGAGGGCTACGTCGGGTCCTGCGCGATATCTCTGTCGTGGGATGCGTATGAGGAGAGACTGAATCAATTAGGATTGTATTCGCTGGAGTTCAGAAAGATGAGGGGGCTCTCATAGAAACCGACAAAATTGTAAAGGGAAAACACAGGGTTGATGCAGGAGGATGTTCCCGATGGTGGATGTTTCCAGATCCAATGGTCACATTCTGAGGATATGGGGTAGGCCAGATAGGATAGTGATCAGGATAAATTTCTTCTTCCAGAGAATGGTCGGACACAGTAATTCGTTACCACTGGAAGTAGCTGAGATCAGAACATTGCATATTTTTGAGAAGTTGGATATAACAGTTGGGCGAAGGCGATCGAACGTTATGGGAGAAAGCAGAATTAGGTTCCTGATTTGGATGATCAGTCATAATCACAGTAGAACATAGAACATAGAACAAAGAACGATACAGCGCAGTACGGGCCCTTTGGCCCACGATGTTGCACCGACATGGGAAGTCAAAAACTAAAGGCCATCTAACCTACACTATGCCATTATCATCCATATGCTTATCCAATAAACTTTTAAATGCCCTCAATGTTGGCGAGTTCACTACTGTTGCACGTAGTGCATTCCACGGCCTCACCACTCTTTGCGCAAAAAACCTACCTCTGATCTCTCTCCTATATCTATTACCCCTCAATTTAAGGCTATGTCCCCTCGTGCTAGCCACCTCCATCCGCGGGAAAGGCTCTCACTGTCCACCCTATCTAACCCTCTGATCATTTTGTATGCCTCTATTAAGTCACCTCTTAACCTTCTTCTCTCTAACGAAAACAACCTCAAGTCCATCAGCCTTTCTTCATAAGATTTTCCCTCATACCAGGCAACATCCTGGTATATCTCCTCTGCACCCGTTCCAAAGCTTCCGCGTCTTTCCTATAATGAGGCGACCAGAACTGTACGCAATACTCCAAATGCGGCATGACCAGAGTCTTGTACAGCTCCAACATGACCTCATGGCTCCGGGAATCAATCCCTCTACCAATAAAGGCCACCACACCATAGGCCTTCTTCACTACCCTATCAACCTGGGTGGCAACTTTCAGGGATCTATGTACATGGACACCGAGATCCCTCTGCTCATCCACACTACCAAGAATTTTACCATTAGGCAGATATTCCGCTTTCCTGTTATTCTTTCCAAAGTGAATCACCTCACACTTCTCTACATTAAACTTCATTTGCCACCTCTCAGACAAGCTCTGAAGCTTATCTATGTCCCTCTGTAACCAGCAACGTCCTTCCACGCTGTCTACAACTCCACCGACTTTAGTGTCGTCTGCAAATTTACTCACCCAACCTTCTGCGCCCTCCTCGAGGTCCTTTATAAAAATGAGAAACAGCAACGGCCCCAGAACAGATCCTTGTGGTACGCCACTCGTAACTGAACTCCATTCTGAACATTTGCCATCAACCACCACCTTCTGTCTTCTTTCAACTAGCCAATTTCTGATCCACATCTCTAAATCACCCTCAATCCCTAGCCTCCGTATTTTCTGCAATAGCCGACCGTGGGCAACCTTATCAAACGCTTTACTGAAATCCATATACACCACATCAACTGCTCTACCCTCGTCTACCTGTTCAGTCACCTTCTCAAAGAACTCGATAAGGTTTGTGAGGCATGACCTGCCCTTCACAAAACCATGCTGACTATCCCTAATTATATTATTCCTATCTAGATGATTATAAATCGTATCTCTTATAATCCTCTCCAAGACTTTACCCACAACAGGTGAGGCTCACCGGCCTATAGTTACCGGGGTTATCTCTACTCCCCTTCTTGAACAAAGGGACCACATTTGCTATCCTCCAGTCCTCTGGCACTATTCCTGTAGCAAATGATGACATAGAAATCAAAGCCAAAGTCCCATCAGGCCCCGGGGACTTATCTATTTTCACCTTGTCCAGAATTGCCAACACTTCTTCCCTACGCACCTCAATGCCATCTATTCTAATAGCCTGGGTCTCAGCATTCTCCTCCACAAAATTATATTTTTCTTGAGTGAATACTGACGAAAAGTATTCATTTAGTATCTCCTCAGCCTCCACACACAACTTCCCACCACTGTCCTTGACTGGCCCTACTCTTACTCTAGTCATTCTTTTATTCCTGACATACCTATAGAAAGCTTTTGGGTTTTCCTTGATCCTACCTGCCAAAGACTTCTCGTGTCCTATCCTTGCTCGTCTTAGCTCTCTCTTTAGATCTTTCCTCGCTTCCTTGTAACTATGAAGCGCCCCAACTGAAACTTCACGCCTCATCTTCACATCGGCCTCCTTCTTCCTCTGAACAAGAGATTCCACTTATTTGGTAAAACACGGTTCCCTCGCTCTGCCCCTTCCTCCCTGCCTGACTGGTACGTACTTATCAAGAACACGCAATAGCTGTTCCTTGAACAAGCTCCACATATCCAGTGTGCCCAACCCTTGCAGCCTACTTCTCCAACCTACATATCCTAAGTCATGTCTAATGGCATCATAATTGCCCTTCCCCCAGCTATAACTCTTGCCCTGCGGGGTATACTTATCCCCTTCCATCACTAACGTAAAGGTCACCGAATTGTGGTCACTGTCTCCAAAGTGCTCACCTACCTCCAGATCTAACACCTGGCCTGGTTCATTACCCAAAACCAAATCCAATGTGGCGTCGCCTCTTGTTGGCCTGTCAACATATTGTGTCAGGAAACCCTCCTGCACACATTGTACAAAGGACGACCCATCTAATGTACTCGAACTATATATTTTCCAGTCAATATTTGGAAAGTTAAAGTCTCCCATAACAACTACCCTGTTACTTTCGCTCTTTTCCAGAATCATCTTCGCCATCCTTTCCTCTACATCCCTAGAACTATTAGGTGGCCTATAGAAAACTCCCAACAGGGTGACCTCTCATTTCCTGTTTCTAACCTCAGCCCATACTACCTCGGAAGAAGAGCCCATCTAGCATCCTTTCCGCCACCATAATACGGCCCTTGACTAGCAGCGCCACACCTCCCCCTCTTTTGCCCCCTTCTCTGATCTTACTAAAACACCTAAACCCCGGAACCTGCAACAACCATTCCTGTCCCTGCTTTATCCATGGTAATGGTGGATCAGGCACGAAGGGCAGAATGAACTTCTCCAGCTTCTATTTTCGATGTTTCTATATTTTGGCTCCTGCTTCCTTTGCTGTCTGTTGAGGAGACCCAAAGATTATTGCTGACGACTGGTACATTGGGACAGTGGCAAACACAAATCATTGCATGCTGAAAGGTTGGGTGACTATTCTGCCTAACCTGTCAACAAGCTCTTCAGCCACCAGAGTCTGTGCTCCACCACGAACGGCGTTCTCTATGAGCTGGTGAGATTTTAGATCTTCATCTGTCCCTCCTGATCAGATCCAAGTATCATCACTTCCTATGTCACCAGTAAGATGGGGATTTGACTGATCGTGGAGGTCCAATATTGCTACAGTTTGTTTCATTGATACCTACTGCCGTGTGAGTAACTATCTTCCTTATTGTGGTTGTTGTTGCGCCTCTTCGACCTCATGCAGATGATTGCTCGTATCCTGAAGTTATTATGCAAAATGATGTTGGATCTCAGCTTTCTTTTGAATCTCTATTTCCAGATGAGCTTTCTCTTCCACGAAACCATCACTGATGCCTGCGGCTAGATGACGTACCAATGCCAGCTGCCTCGTTCCCATCCTTTCCCCTTCCCTATCAATGAGTTCGATTGTCCATTTCAGTAAATCAATCATTTATGTTTGTATCTGTGATGTCATTAGCTCACTGATCATGCACTGGACGCAAAGGGGTCGCGGGTTGAGGTGGGATGGGAGAACGTTGGGGGTGGGCATTGCTCATAGACCGCAGTTAAGCCAGTGCTCATCGCTTCTTTGGCCCACCCCATCACATCACCCCCAACCATTCCCCCATTCCCCAGCCCACTTGCCCCCTCAGTCTTCTGAACACCAGCGAATGCAACCTTAACCGATTCAACCTCTCTTGTTACGTCAGGCTTACCATCCCAGGAATCAGACCAGCAAGCATTCGCTGCACTCCTTCTCTAACTAGAAGATCCTGCCTCAGATAAGAAGACGAAAACTGGACACAATATGCCAATTATGTCCTCATCAAGGCCCTCTATGATTGCAGCAAATGATCACTGCTCCTGTACATGAATCCTCTCGCAAGGAAGACCAGCGTACCATCTGCGTTCTTCACTGCGTGCTGCACTTGCACGCTTACCTTCAGTGACTGGTGTACAACGACACCCAGGCCTCGTTGCACGTTCCCCTCTCCTAATTTATTCAGATAATAGTCAGCCTTCTTGGTTTTGCTACCAAAGTGGATACGCTCGCAATTATCCAAATTATGCTGCGCCTGCCATCATTTGCCCACTCGGTCAAATCACACTAAAGACTCTGTGAATCTTCCTCACGACTCAGCCTCCCACCCAACCTGATGTGATTGCAAAGTTGGAGATATGACATTTCGTTCCCTCATCTAAGTGATGAATATACACTGTGAATCGCTGGGGCCCAAGCACCGATCCCTACACTACCCCGCTTGTCACTGGTTACCAAATTGAAAATGAACGGTTAATTCCTACTCTGTGCCTCCTGTCTGGCAACCAATTTTCTAATACTCTCAATGCACCATCTCCGACCACATGCTCTTTAATTTTAAACTCTCATCCCTTCTGCAGGACTTTGGCAAAATCCTTCTGAAAGTCCAGATGCACCACATCCCCTGGCTCCACTTCGTTAATTATACTAATTACATCCTCGCAGAATTCTAGTTGATTTATCAAGTATGAAATGAAATGAAAATCGCTTATTGTCACATGTAGGCTTCAAATGAAGTTACTGTGAAAAGCCCTTTGTCGCCACATTCCGGCGCTTGTTCGCGGAGGCTGGTGTGGGAATTGAACCGTGCTGCTGTCCTGCCTTGGTCTGCTTTCAAAGCCAGCGATTTAGCCTTGTGGTAAACAGCCCCTATGATTTCCCCTTCATAAATACATGATTTCCCCTTCATACATGCTGAATCTGTCCAATTCTGCCATTGGTTTCTCGGGGCTCTGCTATAATATATTCGATAATGGATTCTAGAATTTTTCCCACCACCGACGCCAGATCTACTCGTCTATAATTGCCTGCTTTCTCACGACCTACTTTTTAAATTAGCCGTCTTTCAATTCACAGGAACTGTTCCGCAGCCTATAGAATCCTGGAAGATGACTACAATTGCATCCACTGTCTCGAGCCACAACCTTCAATGCCCCAGGATGCATATTATCAGGCCGTGGGGATTTATCAGACTTCAAAACCCATCAATTTCACCAGCATCATGTCTCTATTGATATTGATCACCTTCAGTGTCTGAAGACAGAACCAAAGTATGTGTTCTATTGCTCAGCCATTTCTTTGTCCCCTGTAAACTTACCCCTGTTTCTGACAATTGTGTTTACCAATCGTTTTTTGTTCACGTACCTATGGAAACCTGTCCAGTCAGTTGTTATGTTCCCTGGAAGCTCTCTTTCGTATTATAGTTTCCTTTCTTAATCAATCCCTGGTCTTTCGTTGCTGAATTTTGAACAGCTCCCAATCTTCAGACTTGCTGTTTTTCTAGGCCAATCCTGCTACTTCCTTACTATCTTTGATTTCCCTTGTAAGCCACGGATTGGCTAGGTTGTCCATTTTACTTGTATGCCAGAAAGGAATAAACATTTTTTGCTCTTCGTCCATGCGCTCTTCGAATACTTGCCATTGCCAATTCACTGTCATCGCTTTAAGTAGCATTCCTAAACCGATTGCAGCTAACTCAAGCCTCATTTTATCATCGTTTCCTTTGATAGGATTCAGGAATCTCGTCTGAGAATCAACCACTCCACTCTCGATGAAAAATTCCAGGATAGTATGGTCACTTCTACCCAAGGGGTCGATCAGAACTAGATTGCAATGATTTCGTTCTAATCACACAGCATCGGATTTCGGATGGACTGGCCTCCAGTTGGCTCCACATATTAATCCGGAAAGTTATCCCGAATACACTCCAGGAATTCCTGCTCTATGGTATTGTGGCTAATCTTATTTTTCCAATCTATTTGCAGATTAAAATTGCCCAAAACTACATTTGTTCCTTTATCACGTGCGTCTTTAATTTCCTGTTAAATACCATCCCCAAAAATATGGCTGTAGTTTAGCGGTCTATAGGTGACGCCCAGTAACATTATTTTGCCTCTTGCTGTTTCTCAGCTATGCCCTATACTGATTCCGTACTGTCAGAGCTAATATCCTCCCTCACTGCTGTGTTTATTTCCTCCTTAACCAGCAATACAATCCCACCGACTTTCCTTTTTGTTCTGTCTTTCCAAAATATTAAGTAGCCCTGGACATTCATTTCCTATTCAATGTCACCCGCAGCCATTTCTCCGTAATGTCGACTACATGATACCCGTTCACGTCTCATTTATGCGATCAGTTCATGCACTATATAACGAATGCTCCGTGCGTTAAGGCACAAATCATTGAAGCTTGACTTTTTGATATTAATATTCCCTCTCCCAATCTGGCTCACTATGGCCCTGTTTGAATCTGTCTCTTGGTTTATCTGCCTATCACTTTTCTTTTTCTCCTTTCTTTTTCTTTTGATGGCAGTACGGTAGCACAGTGAATAGTATTGTGGCTTGACAGCGCCAGGGACCCAGGTTCGATTCCGTGCTGGGTCACTGTTTGTGCAGAGTCTGCACGTTCTCCACGTGTTTGAGTGGGATGCCTCCGGGTGCTTAGGTTTCCTCCCACAGTCCAAAGGCGTGCAGGGTAGGTGGTTGGCCATCCTAAATTATCTCTTGTGTGCAGAAAAGTTTAGGATGCGTTATTATGAATGAGACAAAGAGAACCTCAGTAGTGGAAATCTGTCGGACTCATAAATCCCAAGTCATCGTATTTGTTGAAGGAACTTGAATTATAAATCTAATAATGCGTTTGGATGCCGGGGATAGGGTGGAGGTGAGGGCTGATGTGCGTTGGTGCAGACGCGATGGACCGAATGGCCTCCTTCTGCACTGTATGTTCTATGCCCTTTCAAGCTTTTGTTTTTCTCCTTATTGCCTCTTCGCATATATTCCCGCCCCCTGCTATATTAGTTTAAACCCTCCACAACCACTCTAGCCTGTCAAATACTCCTACTGCCTCACTCCTGGTCCGTCCCAGGAATGTAACCCGACAGTTTGGACTGGTCCCGCCTACCCCAAAATTGGTCCCAATGCCACAGGAATCTGTAACGCTCCTCATCGCACCATCTCTACAGCCAGGTAGTTATTTCTCAACTGGCTCTCTCGCGGCACTGGTCGTAATCCCTTTTTCAAATAAATTTAAAATACTCAATGAATATTTCCAATTAAAGGTCAATTTAGCGTGACTACTCCATCTATCCTGCACATCTTTGGGTGGTGGGGGCGAACTCCACGCAGACACGAGGAGAATGAGGAAACTCCACATGGACAGTGACCCAGAGCCCGGTTTCGAACTCCGTTCCTCAGCATTGTAGGTAGCAATTCTAACCACTGTGCCACAGTGCTGCCTCACGAGTAATAATCCTGAGATCACTTCCTTCTCAGTCCGGCCACTCAACTTTCTTCGTGACTCCCTATATTAAGCTTTTGACACATTATCTTTATTTTTCCCAGTGGCGATGGTACCGATATGTACCAGGAACAGTGGCTGTTCACGCTTCCACACCAGAAAACCTGTAAACTACTCCGACATCATTGGCCCGAAAACAAGGGAGGCAACATACCATTCTGCACTGCAGTTTCTGGCCACAGAAACTCCTATCTATTCCTTTTGCAATTGAATCGCCTGTAACTATTGCTTTTTCTCCGTTTTTATTTCTTTCATTTGTGTTTTCTTCGAACAAAGGTCGGATTTTTCTTGCTATGTTCAGGAATGAGACAAAGAGAACCTCAGTAGTGGAAATCTGTCGGATGCATACATCCCAAGTCATCGTATTTGTCGAAGGAACTTGAATTATAAATCTAATAATGCGTTTGGAATAGTTCCTGGTTTAGAATGAATTGATAAAATGCACAAACATTAACGAAACAAGAATGAAACTGGAAATATTGGATTACAACGCCTGATTTGTTGACACCTATGGGCGTGTTTATTAATGGGGGCAGCGCGGCAGCGGTCTGATGCACTTAAATGGGGTTGGCGTCTAGTCCACCAAATTTCTGTTCACACCAAACCTCAACCCCACGGGCTGAATTTCACGTTCCACTATCGGCTGCTTTTAGTTTCGTGAAGTGGGACGGTAAACTGAACGGAACCGTTTTCTCTGGGGTTCTCGCCACCTTGCTTCAACTGATACTCTGAAGTGATACACTTCGGGCTATTTCGCACCTCAATTCTTAGGTTGGTAGAGAACATCGAGGGGTGGAGAAAGCAAGAATTATTTCAGGCTAAGACATCCGGCAGGAACGGGTGTATTGCCACCTTCAGGCGGGCCCAAAAATCGACAGTCTGCTTGTCATATAAAGTGACTGTTTAACCCTAAGACCTTGTTTCCCACGCCATCATACATTTGGAAGGGACAGGTGTGTGGGAAGGAAAGCCCGCTGGTTAACCTTACATGATTAAAGACCGAGAAGTAAGCATATTCGGTATTTTTGGGATGCGCTTCGTTGATCCGGAGCTGCCCCACTGAGATTCAACCACACCCTACCTTCTTCCTACCCATTCATATCTTTTCAGCTAATATGATAACTCTGATTACGACTTTAAAGGGTTGACTTGATAAAAAGTCTAACGAATTGTTTAAATTGACCCAGAACAGTAGAATCTCGCCTTGAAAGCTAGTAAGTCTATGACAAGTTTATGGACAACAATACTCTCACTGGAAGACGACCTTGATGAACTGAAATGGATAATACAATTTAGCTTATTAAAATATTTTACGGCATATTTTGTCTCTTTGAGTCAAGTCGCATTCAATTCCTTGCAAGGTCCAGATAAATATGGACTGATGATTCGCTACGTTTCCCACACTCTGCTTCGCCTCAATTCAAATTTTCCGTTAGAAATTAAGAGCCCTATTATTATTGAATAACGAACGTGAAAGGATAGTGCTGGCAAAGGCACAAGAACCCTATCGTTTTCATTTTAGCAATTCTTGCGTGTTTATGTACGGCCCAGCAGATATGATTATTTAATTGGAAGATAGATTTAATACGAGACAAAATTGTTTTTGTTTGCTCTTCAAATGAACACAAATCATATAAATTACCCATTGTCCCTCTCACTGTCCTAAGTGGAAAACGAACAGCAGAAGTGGGTGCATTATGTGCGGCTAATTCGTTACCAGCCGATTTAGATCATGAACAAAAGTTGAAGTATCTCCGTAATTAAATTGATAATCTCTGCTCTGTGAGCAGGGGAACGCATGTCAGATTGAATAAGGAGAATTGTGTGGTGCGGACAATGCATTTCCTGCAATGCATATAAGTCTGTTATCATATCGGAGACCTGTTATAGGTCTCCAACATTAACAGGGCTTGAAGGGGATGTATCTGGTTCGTGGGCAGGGGGCATATTCAAAATGACGTCACTAGATGTACTTACTGTTCCTCAGATAAAATGTTAAAATCGTTATTTATGGAGGATCGACAATCATAAAATACTTTTCTTCCCATTGAAACGTAGAAAAGTTAATGCACAGAACGTGGTCATTCGGCCCATGTTGCCAATGCCATGCGGAGGACACCCAGGTACCCTTTCTAATCCCATTTTTCTGCAGCTGGCCATAGCCCAGTAGCTCACAGCACGTGCGGTGCAAACAAACCTGTTGGACTTTAACCTGGTGTTGTAAGACTTCTTACTGTGCTCACCCCAGTCCAACGCCGGCATCTCCACATCAAAGTTAATTTCTAACCTCCCTAAATGCATTATCTCTCACGTCTCTGTGGGAAAATCCGTCTTTCCCTTTATCGTCGACTCCACTGACCAATCTCTCTCATCTTTGAGATTATAGTGTCATGGGAGTGTCCCATTAGAAATGTTCTATATTATCACATTGCTTCAGTGATGTCATTGTTTGTGGAGCTGGGATGTCGCGCTGGGTTTTACTTTCGTTTTGAGCTGCGAGTTGGCTGTGGCTCTGAGTTTTACCATCGGATTACACAGTTCGAAGCTGGATTCAGACAAAGTAGGTTACTCCTCTCTGTCTCTCTCTCTCTCTTTGCACCCCAGGGGGTTGATGGATTTTGCAGTACCCTCGTCTTTTTGGAGTCGTCATGCCAAGTTTGTACATTTAAGATCTCGCTTTTTAACGCCTCCACTGGTTCTTGAATTGTTTATCCTCGAGCAGGGACATCCAGTCAACTTCAGCCAATTTCCTTCTCATTCCTACAAAATGTCCTGGTACAAAACATTTCTCCTGCTTTTTCTCTGTTCGTTTCCATGTAGTACTAAATCCAACGGCACTGTGAAAACTTTCCCCGATATGGTCATCAACTGTCACTTCACCAATTTGCCTTTCTTTGTTCGCCAAGATTGGGGCTAGTATTACATATCCTCCCGTTGGCTTTTCAACGTACTGTCTATTTTTATTGGACACGCTGCATTTATTGTTCTCCCTCAGTGCCCCTTATATTGTTTGAATCATCAAAGATGACATTGCAAAGTTAAAGTCTCCTACTAGTTTGGCCATATTATTCTTACAGGGAGGAATGTACCTACATATTTGTTTCTATCCTATTCTCCAGGTATTGTGCAATCCACTCGTGCATTGCCAAGATTAATCCATAGAACCTTGTTTGTTGATACGTTTTGCATATCATTCCTTCTCACAACTGGAATTATTTATTTTCCAATTAGCGCAACTCCACCTCCTTTTTCATCTGCCACTCTGTCGTGCCTGATGTCTCTCAACTAGGGATATTGAGCTGCCACTTATTGCCCTCCTGTAGCCAAGTATCCCTTTTAGCAATCATATCCCGCTGCCAACAGTAGAATTGTGCCATTAATTCAGCTACCCTATTCGTAAAACTCCTTGCATTGAAATTTAAACAGTTTATCTCCTTCAACATACCTTGTTGAACATTTTTGAAACGTTGCTTCTCTTGTTATTCCAGGTTTACCAATATCTTCTAGATCACTAGGTAATGTTGTGCGTCCATTTCCTGTCTATAATTTACCAGATCTGATCTTACTTCGGGAGCCCACACCACGCCACACTAGTTTAATTCCTCCTGAACAGAACTAGAAAAACCTCCGACTAGGACATTGGTCCCATCTCTGCCTTGGTGCAATCCGTCCGGTTTGTACCAGTAGCAATCTTCCTGCCAGTTGTCGCTGTGTGACGATCGACTCATCAATATTTATAGAAGTAGATCTTGGTAGATACGGTAATGAATATGTATAAAATACAGATTCAAGGCATCCCATTCTAGTTAAATGGAAAGAAGCATTATTGCATGGCTGGGGAATCGACGAATTGACGGACACAAGCAATGTAATCAACACCCTAGGAGATACCGTTCACCAGAGAAATAATTGGACTTCCTAAAAAAGTACCATCGATACGGAAGGTAGTCAGATGGTAGGAGGTAATCGCCTTCTGAGTCCGCAAGCCCGACCGTCATCTGTGAGGCACAAGTATGAAGGGTGCCCAAAAGCAGTAGTGTGTACCACGATACACTGTAGGAACTGAGCACAGTTGTCTTTGAATTTAATGTTTGAAAGCACACTCTACATATCACAGGATCCCTACAATCCCTACAATCAGAAGGCGGCTATTCGGCCCATCGGTTCTGCGCTGACTTTCTGAAAGTGCACCCTACAAATGCACCCTTCTATTATATCTTGATTTCAATATACCATGAATTGCTTCAAGTTGAATTTCTTTGTTACCAGAGGAACATACGTCCTGCAAATTGGTGTATTTGAAATTAAGTTGGATTCCTCTCCTCACACCCCAACTAACATGAATATGGTTGGATTTTGGGTGGAAACTGAAGCACACGGAGTAAACCCACGTTTGCACGAGGAGCATTGTGCGAAAACTACACAGACACCCAAGTTCGGAATCGAATCTTGATCTCAGTCTTTTTGAGGAAATCACTGTGCGAGCGTGCCGCTGACAGCGTAGGCCACCAACTTGATTTCAAAAATACACCAATCTTTAGGATCTATGTTCCTCTTGTATAAAAGAAATTGAACTTGAAACAATTCATGGTTTTATTGAAATCAAGATATAATAGAATTTAGAATTGGCTCATAGGCAGGATTAAATGTTGAATTGTTTCGCACATATTGGACAGTACATTTCAGATGGTGAAATTTCCTGCCCACCAGGAAGTGCGCCCATTTAATATTCTGACTGCGTTAGTTGGATAACGGCATGATTGCCGCTCACATCTGGTTAAGAATGGCTGCCATGAGAGCTGCTGTCATTCGGATAGCCAGAAGCCCTACAGCTCCCGCAGCAGCAAGTCCGACAGTGGCCACTATTTTGCCGAGACCAAGTAGAAAAATAAGAAAAACTTGTTGATGTTGGCTGAGAGTAATTCCATGTACCCCTGGGGCCTGACTGAAGGCCACAGAAATTAGTTGTGGAAGTTGGAGTTTTATCCATTTTTCACAATAGATTCAGAAGAGGTAACCCCCACTTTCCGGATTCTAGTTCCAACTCAAACACTGCTGCTGAGTTATCCGTTTCGTTTTGACCTCCCTAATCATGGATGAAAGAACGATGGAAAGGTGAGTTGTTTCTTTTCCACATAAGTGCTGTGGTAAGACTAGGGATGCCGAACGTATACAGACTGACTGGTATTTTATTAGTTAATCCAATTATTTTAGGTAGTCCAAGCGGTAGACAGGCCAGGCATTGATTTTGGCACACCGCGATGTCCCGTTTTAAAATCCATAGAATTTAATCCCGCGGTCTGTTTGTCCAAGGCTGGTTTGTTTCTCCTCAACACGTTTGCCGCTAGTTTTCTTTCTGGCAACATTCATTAAATTAGTCTGTGGCGGGCGTTGCATCCGCGACTGCCCCTTGGTGGTGCGTGGAAATTGGAGGCCAGTATTCAACTCGACGACAGCACTGGCAGAGGCGATGGCCATCGCCTTTACACGAGGAAGGATATCTGTGATGGACCTCAAATTCCAGCACTTCGGAAATCTCGTTGGTACCAGGGCTTGAATTGGAAATGAAAGAGCGTCGATCTGTTGATGGAAAACGGTTCGTTTATGTGCGGAAAACTTTGTCAATTTTAATTGTCGGTAGGTCATTGTATTTATGTGTATTTGTTTGACTTGGAGGTAGACCCTAAGTCAATGGTAAATTGCCAAAGCAGAATTCTAATAACGTCATATCGTGGGCACGATTCTTGACATTGTTTGAAGTAACAAGGAAACCAAACCATGAATCATTATACTAATATAAAGGAGAAAATTATTTGTGAAAATCAGTGCATTCTGTTTGTAGCAGTCAATAAGTTAGGTACGTCACAGCACAATCGAAACATTTATCTAAGTCATTAATTGACTTTCAACACTATCAATCGACTTCCTCACTAATACCCTTCTTTTTGAGTGCGTAGGCTTTTTGAGAAAATAAGTGAAACATCAAAGCTGTACAGCATAAGTCACAGGATGCTGCCAATAATCATGTGATTTTGCTAGATAGCTAGTAGGCCTATTTTGCATTTAGAACGATGTAAAGCGATGCACACCGGGGCAAAAATAGGGATATCTGTCCTTACAATAATCAATTGGTAGTACGCAGGTTTTGTGTTGCTGAAAAAAGGGACAGCTCTCAAAACTGTCCATCTTGCACTCATCAGGACAGATTCGCAAGTGTGCAAATTGAAAACGGAACAAATACGTGGGAATTGAGTACTTTATTTCAATGTTCACAGTCGACATGGCTAGGTTGAATTTAAAAGACATTTGGTGGTCAAATATTCCCTGTTGCACTCCCCTTTCTGTCAATAAAAGTCAACATTCGCTGGCTTTGAAAGCAGACCAACGCAGGCCAGCAGCACGGTTCAATTTCCGTACCAGCTTCCCCGATCAGGCGCCGGAATGTGGTGACGAGAGGCTTTTCACAGTAACTTTATTTGAAGCCTCCTTGTGACAATACGCAACGTGCATATCATTTCATTTTCATTTTATTCCGAATAATTAGCATTCTACTCTATTCTTATACTCTTGGTTACAAGTTCTGCCCTGTTTCCCTGTTGCAGCGGTTGAAATTTTGACTGAGGAACAGCGGGCATGACAATGCTACTTATTATGTTGAAATAAGCATAACGTGCAGGATTAAATAAAACAATTCCGAGCAAGCCATTCGTGCTGGAAGGAACGGTCGTTCAGTGGAAATATTATTGTTAGAGTAATGCACTGCTTTAACTCGTTGTCTTCTCATTTGGTCCTGAAAAATATCATTAAAAAAATAGTGAGTCATTATACGGCAGTCAACTGGAAGCAATAATTGCTGAGCACCAATTTTATTTGTCCATTTTCAAACTCTAAAACAAAGCCACGTTCGAGTGAATCTAGGCACATGGACGGCAACGTTTGCGAGTGGCGTGTTCTGAGATAGCAAATTATTTCATGTCCCTTCATAATGTTTTATGTACACTTGCATATGTCTGGCACACGGTGTAATGTTTTCCAGATATCGTAAATGTTCAGGAAAGGTGCCTGCGTTGTCTCAATTTCGAGGTATAATAGAGATACAAATATCGAATGCTATCGACATTATTTTGCTGTTTCGTTGATAAATTGCGTACCGGTTTCCCATGCAGCTTGATACCGGATAAAAATGAATCATAATCATGGGCTCTGTTCCTTTCTGAACAACCAACCCAAAAGAACGGATATTATGGCAGGCATCTACTTTTCATGTCAAAGTATTTAGTTTTAGAATATTTATTTATTATTTTTGATTTTTCTGATTCAGTTCTTCTACTTCGGTGTCGTCTATTTATGTCAGTTATTCATCCCTTTCTCCATCTAAATGGGAAGGAACAGGCGACTTTTGTTTTGTTGCCAATGCTTTGTACCAGCAGGGTTTTCCTTTCCGGAAGAATGGGTCTCTTATAACATTATAAATCGGGATTGTTTATTACAATTTCCAACGACTTGAGAATTGCTCGACCATGTGAAAGTATGTTGGAGAAACGTTATCACGAAGTCATGCAATTATCTCAAAGTCATTGCAATTCTTGGAACTTGCACCAGACGTAAAGGTGTTCTGAACTTCATCATAGCGGACAATGTTGGGTATTTTTTAGTTATTAAGTACATTTTTGATAATGCACAGAGCAAGAGGAACGCATTTCGAAAATGTTGTCCCAATTTGATAGACATATATACAGCAATGACTTACTTTTTCATTTCCTTATTATTTCCCCTTCCTTTGCTTCTGAAAGAAATATATTTGCAGAGTAAACTGTCTTTAGAATTACAATAAACTACAAAACCATAATTATTAAATTTGATCTACTTGTTGAATGAGAACCTTATCACACTGATCGATTTGATTGTTCTTGTTTTTGCATTTAAATGAAGATGTTAATAGGGAATGATTAGGGCCCATTAGAGACCAAGGGCGTGAAGTCGCAGTGAATTGCTACAGTATTAAATGAATACTTGTCATCAGTATTCACTATTAAGAAGGGGGACGTAGGTACAGAAATTCAACAAATTCAGTATCTCGACAAATTGGGCCGATGAATAGCAGATGGAGTTTAATTTGGATAAATGTGAGGTGATGCATTTTTGTAGATGAAATCAGCGCAGGACATACTCAGCTGATAGTAGGGAGTGGGGGAGAGTTACAGAACAAAGAGATCGAGAGGTACATGTTCATAGCTCCTTGAAGGCGGAGTCGCAGGTGGATAGAGCGGCGAAGAAGGCATTTAGCATGCCATGTTTTATTGTTAATAATATTGAATACAGGAGTGGGTACGTCCTTCTGAAGTTGTACAAGGCATTAGTCAAAACACACATGGAATACTGTGATCATTACTGGTCACCCTATTCCCGGAAGGAAATTGTTAATCCGGAAAGAGTTCAGTCGAGATGGACGAGGATGCTACCAGAATTTATGGCCTGAGCTATCAGGAGAGGCTGGAGTGGCTGGGACTTTTTCCATGTAGCGCAGAAGGCTTCGGGCTGATCTTATAGAGGTTTGTAAAATAATGAAGAGCATAGACAAGGTAGAATAGATAGTCAACATATTTTCCAAAACGTAGAGGAGTCTAGAAATAGAGGGCATAGTTTTAAGGTGAGAGCGGAAAGATACAAAAGGTACCAGAGGGAAATTTCTTCACACAGAGGGTGGTGATCATCTGGAATGAGCTGTCAGAGGCAGTGGTAGAGGCGCGTGCTTTTTTTCCTTTAATAAAAGTTAGACAGTCACATAGGCAGGGTGGGTATAGAGGGATATTGTCCAAACCCAGGCAAGTGGGACTAGCTTTGCGATAGAAACTGGGCGGCATGAGAAAGCTGGGCCAATGGGTCTGTTTCCATGCAGTAAACGTCTAAGACTCTCTGGCACTACGTTTGACTTTCAGGCCATTGAGCGGTCTGACAGAGGTAGTGAAGAGCTATTGAAGGGTTTGACAAATATAAAAATGGCCAAATCCCCAGGCCTGGATGAATTGCATCGCAGGCTGCTGTGGGAGACGAAGAAACTGCAGGGGCCTGTTCACATGTTTTGAATTCCTCTCTGGCCACGGCAGAAGTGCCAGAGTACTGGAGAACAGCTAATGCAGTTCCACTATACAAGAAGGGTGGTCGAGATAAACCAAAGAATTACAGTGAGTCTCACGTCAGCGGAAGGGAATCAATTAGAGATAAACTTGAAGGTGAGAATTAATTCCAATTTGCAAAGGCATCGGTTGATTAGGGATAGTCAGTATCACCTTCAGAGGAAGGTCGTGGCTCACAAATATTTGGTAGGGTGGTGGACAGTAACAATGGAAAAGAGGTCGTAGGTTACAGGACAATTTGGATGGGTGAGGCAGATGGGAAGAGCATCGGAAGATGACATTTAACTCCGATAAATGCGAGGTGATGCACGTTGTCAGGAAAAGGAAGTATATATTGGGTGGCAGCTGACTAGAAAACTCAGAAGGATGGGTGGGTCTTTGGGTATTTGTTCCCAAATCTCTGAAATCGGCAGTGCAGGTGAACAGGTTAGTTACGGAGATATATGTGATATTTGTCTTTATAAATCGTTGCATAAAGATAAGAACATTAATTTATGTTATGATGGAGCTCTACTGAACGTTGCTGAGACCTCAGTAGCGTACTGTATGCAGTTCTGTTTACCATAATATGGAAAGGAGGTGATTGCACGGAACTGAGTACAGATGAAATTCACCACGATTTTGCCGGGATGGAGCATCTGAGCAACAAAGAGAGACTCGGTTTTCTTTAGAGTAGAGACGATTGAGTGGTGCACGAAAATTAGGGGTTCGGACAGGGGGAATAGGAAGCAGCTGTTCTCCTTGCTTGAGTGGTCAATCATAATGGTGCATGATGTTACGGAGAGCGGGAGGACATTGCGAAGGAATTGAGAAAAAGTAATTTCATTCAAGGGGTGGTGAGGATCTGGATGCACTCCCTGGGCGGATAGTGGATATTGGAAACCTGAAGACCATTAAAAATAACTTCGATGTACATTGGAAACACCGCAGCATTCAAGAATATGGAACCATTGCCGGTAGGTGGGATTAGCACGAGATTAGTGGTCGTTATTGCTGGCGCAGTCCTGAAGGGCAATATGAGACTGTGACTCTATGGCATCCAAGGGAAACACAGGAGCGATTAATCTAAACGTTTACGAAAAACATTCTGACATAAAAATGTGACTTGGGTTCTAGCATTAAGAATATATCACTAATATCACGGCACTTATCGTAAACCTATCATTGACGCCAGTCAGATTCGAAATCAATCTGCCTGAAATTAGTGCAGTTATATCACAGATTACCCCATCTTTACACAGCCTGCACATCACCCGAGAAGGACCTTAAGTGTCAGGCAAAACTTCATCGAGTTTGACGCTGGTGAAAATAATGGAAAACAAATGCATAGCAGTTCAATAGAGCATCGTTCGATAGTTCTATAGTCCAATTTACAACTAAGGAACATTCGACTCATCGAGAGGACAGACACAATAAATAGGCTGACCATAACTCTGTAAATACTGAAGGAATACACACAAATCAATTGTGGTATTACGATTTGATAGAAAGCCCGACTGATAAAAGAAAATGCACATTGCGAGGAAAATCACATAATCTTACTTTTTGGCAAGCAATCTTGTTCTGAAAACATATTATTCAGGCAATATTGTTGCATTAGATTGTTACTTAGACTGCGAGTTACGAAATAAACGTTTACAAGTTCTGATATTACTTGTATGGTGACAATTGTCATAAGTGAAAAACAGGAGGCTGGATTCTCCATTGGCGGGTTCCTCCGCAGCGCACTCATGGCCACGGATTACCCGATGGTGTGGCATACCCAGTGGCAAACCGCGCTGAATTCACTGGTTCCCGAAGCCGAAATCGCACCATAATCCTTCGGGAACAGCGTGGCGGCTGCGGACTTAGTCCAGCGCCGCCACAATCGAGAGATTGCCGATCCTGGGAAGGGGGACATTTTTCGGGGCTGGGGAACTTTGGGGGTCATAGGTGTGGGGTGCGCGAGCCGGCCGAAGTGGGGGGTTTTCGCCATGTAGCACAGTGCGGCCTGGCAATTTTCCGGTGTTTATCAGAAGCTAGCGCCGGTTGCTGCACGCTGCCATCCTGCCAGCTCCCAGTAAAACGGGGAATGTTGGCCGTTTTGCGTCAGTGACTCTGGCGTAAAACGCCACGGTTCCCACGGGGCAACATAGCCCCAGAATTGGAGAATCCAGCCCCCATTGGCTTGTTACCAGAACAGAAAAATCTCATTGCTGGTGGGGCCACGTCGCACGATAGAACATAGAACATAGAACAGTACAGCACAGAACAGGCCCTTCAGCCCTCGATGTTGTGCCGAGCAATGATCGGTGGAAGATCCCACCTACCAGTCTTCAATTGTAATGTTCACAGAACATCTTAGGACTATTCTATGACAATTTGTGTTGATTATCTATTCAACTAATTGAGTAGGGAAAACAAATTCAGAAGATCATGACAGCGAATTCTTCAGTCATTCGAATTCTCCCGGCTGGATTCTCTGATCCACAATGTTGAAATTGCATTCAGGGAGTCGGAGGAAAATCTCCGATGACAACAGAATCAGTGTGGCGCCCCTTCCGTGCTGCTCTGCCCCCTGAATAGCAGTGTACTCTAGGACGGCGTCAACTTGGCCTCAGGAGCAGCGTTTCTGACCCCTATAGGGCACCAGCACTGGAGCGACCCGAGCTGCCAGTCCCCGGCGTTAGATACGAGCCGTAAGTCTGCGGATGCGCAGTGGGACCAGTGGCAATGCATGCATGTGCAGTGGTACTGGCGCCAATGCGCGCACATGCAGTGGCTCCATTCTCTGTGGCGGCCCCGACGCAACATGCCGTAGAGTTACAGTGGCCGGCGCAAAAGAAAAAAGGCCCCCAGCCTAAGTGGCAGACCTGCAGATCGGTTGGCGCCAATCGCGGGCCAGGCCACAGCGGAGGCCGCCCCAGGGTCGGACCGTCTTCCGTCCCACACCAGGCCTCCCCCGGATGAATGCACGCTGAGGTCCCACCGTGTAAGAACAGGTATAAATGGTGCCGGCGGGACTTGGGTATTTTTGCGTGTACGCTTGGCCCATACGGAGCGGAGAATCGCAGAAGGGGGGAAGGGGGAGGGTGGGGGGCGTGTAGCGGACCCCGACCGTCCGCTGCGCCAACTGTACAATCTCCAATGGCGCCAATTCTCCGCTCTCTGGAGAATCGGCAGACTGGTGTCGGGGTAGCGTGGATCGGCACGTGCCCGTTCCGGTGATTCTCTGGCCCAGCCTGGGGTGACGGAATCCTGCGCGCTGTATCCATGGCCTCAGGCCATTTCCTGAGACCCACCCCACGATGCTCCATCCCCCATAGGCCGCGTTCCCGATGGCGTGGGACAAATATGTTCTCATCGTTCTGGATCTCAGCATGTCAGTTGCAGTCTCAGTCGAGTTCCCTGTGGGGTAGCAGCTCTACATTAGCGCCACACAAGTGCCAGATAACCACCTTCTCCTGCAAGAGAGGATCTCCAACCATCACACATTCATATTCAATGGCATTACAATCGCTGAGTCCCTCACCAACATCCTGGGGATTACCATTGACCTTAAACTGAATTGGACTAGCCACATTAATACTGTGGCTACCCAGGGCACGGCAAAGGCTGGAATTGCTACGGCGGGTAACGCACGTCCTGTTTCCCCAAAGCCTGTCCACCATCTTTAAGGCACACTCAGAAGTGTAATGCAATATTTTCCACTTACCTGAATGAGTGCAGCTACAACCACGCTCAAAGAGCATGGCACCATCCAGTCCAAATCAATCCGCTTGATTAGTCCATCTTCCAGAAAACATCAAACCCTCCACCACTGACGAACAGTTGCAACCTTGTGTAGCATCTACAAGATGCACTGCAGTAACTCCCCGTAGGTTCCTCAGGCATCATCTTCCAAACCCACGACCACTACCATCCAGAAGGACAAGAGCAGCAGATATCTCGGAACCCCACCACCCGGAAATTCCTCTCTAAGTTTCTCACCACCCTGACTTGTAAATACATTGCCGTTCCTCTGGGTTAAAATTCTGGAAATCTCACCCAAAGAGCGTAATGAATGTTCCTGTACATTAATGACTGCAACGGTTCAAGAAGGCAACTCGCCACCACCTTGTGAAGGAACATTTGGGGTGGGCTATGAATACTGGTCAAACCAGTGACGCCCACATTCCCTAATTGAATTAAAAAAACACTGAAACAGTGCGTTGCTCTCTATTGGTAAACAGATCTACAAAGCATCCATATATTGCAGGCTTCACATAATTCTGAATGACTGATGCAATTGCTGCATTCATCAAGCGCTGATATATGCTTTGTGTGAATAACAGTAAAAGTAGAGATGCATAATCGTCCTCATTACTTACTGCAAATTTCTCTAAGAGTGTAAATTTCTATAAAAAAGAACAATTTAAACTCGTTCAAAACAGCTAAAATGTGACAATGTTTGTAACCTACATTGCATTGTAAGGAAGAGCGTGTGGATAGCTCGATTAGTTTCTCACCGCAATATTACCTGTACTACGATTGACATAGATGGTAAATTTAATTGGTGAGAAAAACATTAAAATGAGATAAGTCGCGAATGTAGACCGAATTGTTGCATCATAGCTTCACCACAAGTTAAGAGGCAAGTTACCAAAATAAATTCTAAATTACTTTTTATGTTTCTGATTTCATTATTATTTCTGAGGATAATTTTATAATTTGAACTTAAATTAAAAACAAATCTTCATTCAATGTAGATTTTCATCTAAACACAGCATGGATATTTCATAGGCGCGTGTCAAGCTGTTGAATTTTTTATCACTATGGGTGCAACACAAAGGAAGAAAACATTTATGTTGAGTGATTTCACCTGAATCCTTTCCACGCAATATTTCATCTATTAAAATACAACACAGCAATTGATTCAGCATTGCCTGAACGCAATCCCTTTAAGAGGCCTAGTTTTATGAATTTTCGTCAGGAATAATAGAGAAATTGCTAAAAATCGGGATCATCCGAGAGTTTTGCTGTGCTTATTCTTGCATGGAAAAGCTAGAGTACCGTACAGATATATAGGTATCCGATTCCGTAGGAATTTTGTCATTGGGCAGAGAATGCAGAGAACGAGAAGGCGTAGGTTAGAATCACACCATGGGAAATGGTGAAATTTGAATTCACTAAAACTCTAGAATTAAACGTCCAACGATGAACATTGTTAATCGGCATAATAAAAGATCTGGTTAATTAAGTTTTCTCAAGGAAGGAAATTTGTCGTCTGGCCAATGTGTGAATTGAGGTCGACAGAAATGTATTTGGCCGTTAAATCCAGCAAGCCAGTTAATTGAAGATCAATGAGGAATGAACAATACGTTTTGATCAAGCCAGCAATGCCATGAGGGATGAAACTACGTTCAGATTTAACTTTGCTTGCATAGGTTTCAGTTCCGTTAACAATCCCACAAGTGGTGAAGCCGTCTACGCCCACTCTGATTACGAGTTGGAAAACGTGGCTTCTTGGACTGACAAGTGATGGCTTCCGCCACACAGCTACGGGGCAATGGCATTCTACAATGAGACGGAACGTAATCAACTGTCCTTGACTTTCAACGGAACGATTATTGTCTAAACCTTTACTGATCAGCAAATAAACGTGAACCAGGCAAATACACAGAGCAGCTACAAAACAATTGCTGCTTCAAATTTATTATCTCCTGAGACCCTAAGGCATGTCCACCAGAAGAATACTCAGGAGTACTCTATACCAAGCCACTTTCCACAGTCAATTCAGGGGCATATCATTCTGGTCTTATCAGGGACGCTCAGTTTCGGGCAATTGTGCGGAGCTTGTATGTTCTCCCCGTCTCTGCGTCACGTTCTTCTGGGTGCTTCGGTTTCCTCCTACCGTTCAAAGATATGCAGACGTGGATTGGCCATTCTGAATTTCCCGTAGTGTCCAAAAGGTTAGTTGGGGTGGCAAGAATAGGGTGGGTGAATGAGCCTTGCTGGGGTGCTCGACGGAAGTTCTAGTCTCCATCAGCCGAATGGCCTACTTTTGCACTGTAGGGATTCTATGATTCTATGAATAACAACAAAGAAATAAAACAACGAGATAATAAATATGAACCAGAGATATGAATGAAATAGATTAGCCCACCAGAACACTTCTGACTTCAACCTCACTGTATTCAACCAATACTTTTCATCCATCCAAATTAAAGATCCATTGAATAGACATAATTTGATTATGATGTCGACAAATTTAAGTCTCAGTCAATGAAATTGGAACAAACATCTTATGCACATGCAATCATGATGTTAACACGTGACTTTATGGCCTGACGAATTTAACCAACAACTTTAAATATATTCAGTGACGGTTGAGTCCACAGGTTTCCACATTGAAATCACGATATCGCTTTGAAAAAGTTGCAGGAATAGCAACTATCTTTCGGGGAATGTATTTCGGGATATGTACACAAAGAATCGCAGACCTATATGACTTTATGACCATATAATCTGTTTTGCTGCGACTAGGTCAGTGGTAGGTTTTTTGCTGAGGGGAACTGCACTGTTACTCTTTGCATGATGCAAGTAGATGTTTTGGTTTTTTCCTCAGCTGCCAATTTATGTGAACAAAAACGTAAATGCAGCTCCTCCACATTCAAACATTAATGTTTCACTCTTGCACAGTGCTCTGTCCGTTGCTGTGGCCCTGGACTGTGCACTTCAGCTCCACCAGATACACTGGGCGCAATGTTCTCACCTTCGCTGCTGCAGCGTGAACATATGATAGGGAAGGATGAAAATCCCAAATTATTCATCAATTATCGTCTGAGAATTGTCATGGTGTTAAAAGCCCCCACCAGTATCTAAAATTGCCAACGTAATGATCATTCAACGGCATTAATGAAATGCGTCCAAAGCATATATTTAGGTATGAATGGATACCGATGCGACCTCCGTGCAACGACAATTTCATGATCTTACCTTTCCCAACACTGCTTCACCAATACCCGCACCCAAGGTAGAGGCTGTTTGTCTGGCTTCATGCCCGGTTGTGTGAGATGATCTTAACAGCCATTCTTTGTGGTTATGTGCCGAAAGTATTCAGACCTGATAACGTTCCACCGCACAGGGGCATGCGCGCCATATTTGGCTTCAACTGCTTAAAGAAATGAGGTCACGTCCAGCATGGCAGATTGGCAGTGCTCCGTTCAAATGCGAAGATCTCACGACCGTCGATGGATTGTTGAAAGTCGGGGCACAATGCTCCAGGCGAGTCCCGCCACGCCGCCCCGGCACGCGATTCTCCCCCCCCCCCAAAAAAAACGGCAAGGCGAGATTTACGACTGACCGCTCGGAGAATCGCCGCTCAACGTTTTTAACGGGCGAGCGGCGATACTCTGTCCCGGATAGGCGGCGTTCCCGCCGGTGCCGACCACACCTGGTCGTTGCCGGCGTGAACAGCAAAGGAACGCTTGGGGGGTGGCAGCCTATGGGGGGGCATCCAGTAGCGGGGAGGGTGGGGGGTGTGCGCTCAAAAGGGGTCTGGCCCGCGATCGGTGCCCACCGATCGGCAGGCCGGCCTCTCTGAAGTAGGCACACCTTTCCTCACTCCAACATTTCTTGCGGGGCGCCCGCAGGGAGGACGGCAACCGTGTATACCCGAGACGTCATTTTCGTGGTGCCGGGTGCGTAATCAATGCGGCGCCTCTTTTACGGGGCGCCAAAGCCAGGCGCACGTAAATGACGCGGCACCGCTCCTAGACCCCCGGGGTGTGAGAGAATAGGGGGCCAGGAGATGCCTCCGACGCTGGAGTGAAACACCAGTTTTCACTCCGGCATCGGCACAGTCTCCCGATGGGAGAATCTCGCCCGATTGGTTCGCGATGGCCCATTCCTGAATAGATGAGAATATGGGGCACCAGGAAACATATCGAGGCACTCTTTTTGCGTTGTCACAGTTCAGAGGAGCTCATGGCCTCCTCAAAAAACAGCTACCAGCATGTATGCATCAGGCACATCGTGTTGCGCTGGACCTGTTCTCATTTGCAATTGCTTCCTTTTTGTTGTTTGCAGAAACTTATGTTCAGCAGAGGGCGTAGAATATGGCTAGTACCCACTGTCATGGATCTCGGCTGTGAAATTCTCAAATCCGAACGACGAAATGTCTGTCATGTACTCAACAAATTATGCCGCAGTGCGTCTTTGAAATCCCATATCCACTAAGGTACACCTCTCTGTTTTGGGGGATGGTGAGAAGCAATAATGTGATGGTGCAAACCCTGTCAGGACTTCACATCATGAGCCTGAGGTTAACTTCGAACTTCTGTTTCAACATTATGTGAGTTTCAGCAATGGAGAATAGAAATACATAGGTAACGACGATGCACAGTCACTGATCTCATTAATGTATCACGTTATTCTCCCATATACTCAGATGCCAATTCAGACTGATGCATCCAGATTCGGGTTTCGTTCAGTTCCGGACTTCGCAGGATTTTCCGGCTTCTTCCCCGGCCAGTTCCAAACCCACTTCCACGCAGTGAATATTCTGATGATAGGCACACCTCCACCCGTGTATGTTTGCTCAATTTATGAGTTCCTTTGTCCTGGAAGGAGAAGTAAGTGGTGTGTATCATATAATTGGGTGCATATTCGTTACTTGATAAAGCATGTTTATTCCAGTCTCAGTGTCCTCCAAAGTCCTCCACAATCACTGTAGTGCAATTAATTCAATTCTAAAAATACCAACACTCTTCCATGTATTCAGTCACGTGCTCCATCTGATGTCCACGTCTGCAACCCAAACTCCTTACTGGCTTCTAACGACACTAGCGCAGTATAAGAATACATTTGCAGTGACAACGTTTGTGAAGCGCATGAGGTCGTTCATTCATTTCCTGCATTGTAGACATTGACACTTTTGAATCCCAACCTCCCTCCAGGCAGACGTGGTCATGCAAGAGAGGTACAGTTACCATTACTCTGAAACCGGATCTCCAGCAGTTCCTGGAAGAGATTGACCATCGACGCACTGTTGAACCATGGGACCATAGCTTCCCTGCGCTTGGAGGTTCGATGATAAGATGAATTACATCAAAGCAGGCGATTGTTTTTGGCAGTCTATTGCTTGGTCGGTGCGGGGGTACGGGGTGAGGGTGCGTTCTGGTCCGACGTTGACCATCAGGAGTTCCAGGGATTCAATGTGACAAAGAACAAAGAAAAGTACAGCACATGAACTGGCCCTTCGGATCTCCAAGCCTGAGCCGACCACGCTGCCCGTCAAAACTAAAATCTTCTGCTCTCCCGACGTCCGGATCCCTCTATTCCCATCCTATTCATTTATTCGTCAAGATGTCCCTTTACGTCACTATCGTCCCTGCTTCCACCACCACCTCCGGCAGCGAGATCCATGCACAACCCTCTGTGTAAAAAACTTGCATCGTACATCTCCTCTAAACCATGCCCCTCGCAACTTAAACCTATGCCCCAGAGTAATTGACCCCTCTACCCTGGGAAAAACCATCTGGCTATCCACTCTGTTTATGCCCCTCATAATTCTGTAGACATCTATCAGGTCGCCCTCAACCTCCGTCATTCCAGTGAGAACAAACGAAGTTTATTCAACCTCTCCTCATAGCTAATGCCCTCCATACCAGGACACATCCTGTTAAATCTCTTCTGCAGCCTCTCTAGAGCCTCGACATCCTTCTGGTAGTGTGGCGACCAGAATTGAACACTTTTCGCCAAGTGTGGCCTAACTAAGGTTCTATACAGCTCCAACATGACTTGAAAATTGTTATACTCAATGCCCCGGCCAATTAAGGCAAGCATGCCATATGCCTTCTTGACTGCCTTCTCCACCTGTGTTGCCCCTTTCAGTGAAATGTGGACCTGTATACTTCGATCTCCCTGACCGTCAATACACTTGATGGTTCTACCACTCACTGGGTATTCTCTTCCTGCATTAAACTTTCCAAAATGCATTACCTACCATTTGTCCGGATTGACTTCCATCTGCCATCTCTCCGCCCATGTCTCCAAAACGATCTACATCCTGCTGCAGCATCTGCCTGTCCTCATCACTATCCTAAATACTACCAACATTTTTTGTCGTCAACTTACTGGAAACTTACTCCTCAGACTAGTTACTTTTTCCTCCAAATAATTTATATATACTACGAACAGCAATGGTCCCAGCACTGATCCCTGTGTAATACCAGTCATCACTACCCTCAAATCAGAAAAGCACTCTTCCATTGGTGCACTCTGCCTCTACGACCTTGCCAGTTCTGTATCCATCTTGCCAGCTCACCCCTGATCCCGCTTGACTTTAACTTTTGTACCAGTCTGCCTTGTGGGACCTTGTCAAAGGCCTTACTGAAGTCCATATAGACAACATCCACTGCCCTGCCTGCATCAATTATCTCTATGACCTCCTCGAAAAACTCTATCAAGTTAGTGAGACACGACCTCCCCTTCACAAAACAATGCTGCCACTCGCTAATACTATAGTAATCGTTTTTTGTCAGAAGTATGAAGTGACTGTAAAGACACATTCCAGCACGTGTTCTAGTAAGCTGGTACAGGAATGGAACCCGTGCTGCTGGTCTTGCTCTGCATCACGTCTAACCCATTGAGCTAAACCAGCCACAGTTCTGTGTGGGCTCTAGGTGTTGATCAGGGGTACAAACATTTCAATTCTTAAAAACTGCTCAGTATCGCGAAGACTAATGTTGTTTTCGCGCAACCCTTACATCTATCATTTGGTGTCCGGAATCTCCACCCTTTCATGTATCGTGCTTTACTGCCCATCACCGCATGAGGATTGAACAGGCTTAGTTATTAATTGACAACAGCTGGGCGTCACAGGCTCAAGCAGCATACATTGCCCATCACTGGAAAAATGATGATGAGCAGTCTTCTTGAACTACGTGAGCCCCAGAAGATTTTCTACACCAACAGTGCTATCCGGAAGGAACCTCCAGGAGCTACACCTAGCGACAGTGAAGGAAAGGTGATATGAGGCCAGCGCGGTAGCGTAGTGGTTAGCCCTGTGGCTTCAGAGTCTCAGGTTCCATTCCTAGATCTGCGCAGTGTCTGCACGTTCCCCCCGTGCCTGTGATGGTAAACTCCGGGTTTACTTCCTCAGGGAAGTCCCAAAAGACTGCTAATAGGCAATTTTGACATCTTTAATTCTCCCTCTGTGTATCCGAACAGGCGCAGGAATGTGGCGACTCGTGCCGCAATAAAATCATTGTAGTGTTAATGTCAGACTCCATTTGACAATAAAGATTATTACTATATTATATTTCCAAGTCAGTATGATGAGTGCATTTGAGGCGGTTGTGTTCCCAGTTCTATGCTCCCCATACCTTTCAGGATGGAAGTGGTTGTTGGTTTGGAAGGTGCTGTCGAAGAACCGTTGGCGTCTGCTGCTGCCAGTGCTGTCAGCGGTGGAAGGATTTAATGTTTTTGGAAAGAGCAATAATCAAGTGAGCTCCTCTGTCGTTTATGTTGTCGAGAACATTTCATCACACTCCTGTCTCGCGCCTTGTAGATGGTGGAGAGACTTTGGGGAGTCAGGAGATGGGTTACTCACTGGAAGATTCGTATATTCTGACATGCTCTTCGAGCCACAGCGTTTACCTTGTTAGCCCAGTTCAGTTTGTAATTGAACAACCAGGATGTTGCGGGGGGGAGGGGGAATTCAGTAAGTGGTGAACAGTCTTTCGGGAGTCAGGACGTGAGTTACTATTGGATGGATTCATTACGTTCGACATGCTTTTCTAGCCACAGTGCGTATCGTGTTAGTCCAGTCCTCGTTAGTGGTCGAAGCCAGAATGTCGAGACTGCAGGATTCAGCGATGTTCATGCCATTGAAGTTCAAAGGCAATGGTTAGATCTTCTGTTACTGGAGATCGCCATTTCCAGGCATTCAGGTGGTAGTAATGTTACTTGAGATTTGTAAACCCATGCCTAGATATTGTCCAGGTCTTGCTGCATGTGCACATGGACTGCTTCATTGTCTGACTGCCGTGAATGTGGCTGATCATTCTGTAGCGAATATTACCATTGCTGTGCTTATGGAAGGCAGGCCTTACAATGGGAGAAAACCGCTGAAAATATTTGAACCTCGGGCCGATGAATAACTATTTTGCTGACCGCCGTGTTAATTTACTTTGTGGATAGAAATTTACATCACGGAGCAGACCTTTGGGCCCAACTCGTCGATGCCACCCAGTTATTACCACGAAGCTAGTCTCAATTGCCCATATTTGGGACTAGCGTAATGGTTGTATCCGCCTCTTCTACTGCCTCTCGCAGCTCATTCCAGACAATCACCACGCTCTTGTGAAAAAAAGCCATTCAGGACCCTTTTGTATCTGTCGCCTCCCACCTTAAATCTAAGCCCCTAGTTCAATAATCCCATTCCTTTGGGAAAAGATGTTGGATATCTACCTCATATACGCCCCTGATTATCTGATAGACATTTATAATCTCACCCGTAAGGCTCTTATGCTCCAGGAAAAATAACCCTATCCTTGGAAGATCGCCGACCATCTCATCGCCAAAGATTCATTTCCCTCTATTTTAATCCCTGTTATTTTTGAACTTCCTACCCACCAGGTGCCTGTCTTTCGTGTGCCTGGGTGTAAGGTGGGACGCGGTATTGGGAATAAGTAAATTAACAGACCAGTTTTCTATAATTTCCTTTCATGTTTATCCCTATTCTTGTTAAAAATAATCCATTTTTAATGTTTTGTTTTCAAGTATGGCGCCTGTAAGTCATGGGAGCAATCAAGGGTCAAAGATGTCAGCATAATATACAAATGATTGGCTAATTGACGTTTGTTGGGACTCTGGGGTCTGTCCGGCTGGAATTTACTGCACACTAACCCAAGGTGTCGTAACTCCTGAGGGTCCTGATAAGACCATAAGACCATAAGACATAGGAGTGGAAGTAAGGCCATTCAGCCCATCGAGTCCACTCCGCCATTCAATCATGGCTGATGGGCATTTCAACTCCACCTACCAGCATTCTCCCCATAGCCCTTAATTCCTCGCGACATCAAGAATTTATCTATCTCTGCCTTGAAGCCATTTAACGTCCCGGCCTCCACTGCACTCCGCGGCAATGAATTCCACAGGCCCACCACTCTCTGGCTGAAGAAATGTCTCCGCATTTCTGTTCTGAATTTACCCCCTCTAATTTTAAGGCTGTGCCCACGGGTCCTCGTCTCCTCGCCTAACGGAAACAGTTTCTTTGCGTCCACCCTTTCTAAGCCATGCATTATCTTGTAAGTTTCTATTAGATCTCCCCTTAACCTTCTAAACTCCAATGAATACAATCCCAGGATCCTCAGCCGATCATCATATGTTAGACCCGCCATTCCAGGGATCATCCGTGTGAATCTCCGCTGGACACGCTCCAGTGCCAGTATGTCCTTCCTGAGACGTGGGGCCCAAAACTGGACACAGTACTCCAAATGGGGCCTAACCAGAGCCTTATAAAGGCTCAGTTGCACATCGCTGCTTTTATATTCCAACCCTCTTGAGATAAATGATAACATTGCATTCGCTTTCTTAATCACAGATTCAATCTGCATGTTTACCTTTAGGGAATCCTCGACTAGCACTCCCAGATCCCTTTGTACTTTGGCATTATGAGTTTTCTCACCGTTTCGAAAGTAGTCTATGCTTGGATTCTTTTTTACAAAGTGCAAGACCTCACATTTTCTCACGTTGAATTGCATCAGCCATTTCCTGCACCACTCTCCCAAACTGTCTAGATCCTTCTGCAGCCTCCCCACTTCCTCAGCACTACCTGCCTGACCACCTAACTTTGTATCATCAGCAAACTTCGCTAGAATGCCCCCAGTCCCTTCATCCAGATCATTAATATATATGGTGAACAGCTGCGGCCCCAACACTGAACCCTGTGGGACACCGCTGGTCACCGGCTGCCATTCTGAAAAAGAACCTTTTATCCCAACTCTCTGCCTTCTGTCAGACAGCCAATCCTCAACCCATGCCAGTAGCTCACCTCGAACACCATGGGCCCTCACCTTACTCAGCAGCCTCCTGTGTGGCACCTTATCAAAGGCCTTTTGAAAATCCAGATAGACCACATCCACTGGGTTTCCCTGGTCTAACCTACTTGTCGCCTCCTCAAAGAATTCTAACAGGTTCGTCAGGCACGACCTCCCCTTACTAAATCCATGTTGACTTGTTCCAATCCGACCCTGCTCTTCCAAGAATTTAGAAATCTCATCCTTAACGATCGATTCTAGAATTTTACCAACAACCGAGGTTAGGCTAATTGGCCTATAATTTTCCATCTTTTGTCTTGATCCTTTCTTGAACAAGGGGGTTACAACAGCGATCTTGCAATCGTTCGGGAATTTCCCTGACTCCAGTGATTTTTGAAAGATCTCAACCAACGCTTCCGCTATTTCTTCAGCCACCTCCCTCAGAACTCTAATGTGTAGCCCATCGGGGCCAGGAGATTTGTCAATTTTAAGACCTTTTAGCTTTTTTTTAGCACCATCTCTTTTGTAATGGCAACCATACTCAACTCAGCCCCCTGACCCTCTATAATTTTTGGGATATTACTCATGTCTTCCACTGTGAAGACAGACGCAAAGTACTTATTAAGTTCTCCAGCCATTATCTCGTCTCCCATCACTAGCCTTCCGGAATCAGTTTGAATTGGCCCAATGTCTACTTTGGCCTGTTGTTTGTTTCTTATGTATTGAAATAAACGTTTACTATCATTTCTTATATTACTGGCTAGCCTGCCTTCATATTTGATCCTCTCCTTCCTTATTTGTCTCTTTGTTAACCTCTGTTTGTTTTTGTAGCCTTCCCAATCTTCTGATTTCCCAGTGCTTTTGGCCACTTTATAGGATCTCTCTTTTTCTTTGATACATTTCCTGACCTCCTTTGTCAGCCATGGCTGTCTAATCCCTCCCCGGATAATCTTTCTTTTCTTGGGGATGAACCTCTGTACAGTGCCCTCAATTATGCATACAAACTCCTGCCATTTTTGCTCTGTTGTCTTCCCCACTAGGGTCTGCTTCCAGTCGATGTTCGCCAGTTCCTCTCTCATGCCCTCGTAATTACCTTTATTTAACTGTAACACCATTACATCCGATTTTGCCTTCTCTCTTTCAAACTGCAGACTGAACTCAACCATATTATGATCACTGCTTCCTAAGTGTTCCCTTACTTTAAGATTTTTTATAAAGTCTGGTTCATTACATAGCACTAGGTCCAGAATAGCCTGCTCCCTTGTGGGCTCCATGACAAGCTGTTCCAAAAAGCCATCTTGCAAGCATTCCATGAATTCCTTTTCTTTGGATCCACTGGCTACGTTATTTACCCAATCCACCTGCATATTGAAGTCCCCCATGATCACCGTGACCTTGCCTTTCTGACATGCCTTTTCTATTTGCCGGTACATGTTGCGCCCCTGGTCCTGACCACTGTTAGGAGGTCTGTACATAACTCCCATTATGGTTTTTTTGCCTTTGTGGTTCCTCAATTCTGCCCACAGACTCCACATCATCCAACCCTATGTCGTTTAGTGCCATAGATTTAATTTTGTTCTTAACTAACAAGACAACCCCACCCCCTCGGCCCACCTCCCTGTCAATAATATTTAATAATCACTTATTGTCACAAGTAGGCTTCAATGAAGTACTGTGGAAAAGCCCCTAGTCACCAGATTCCGGTGCATGTTCGGGGAGGCTGGAATGGGAATTGAACCTCTGCTGCTGGTCTTGTTCTATATCACAAGCCAACTGTCTTAGCCCACTGTGCTAAATCAGTCTCTGAGGCATGTATCTCCGCTTGTTAGAGGGTGCATGTGGACACAGTGACGGCAGTATATTCAGTGAATTCTGAGGACACTGATATGTGTCTCTGCGCTGATGGCGGTTGGAGGTGAACTCTAATTGCTGTTAAATTCAATGGACCATCTGGATCCTGACATGTGTCTCTGCGCTGATTGAGAGTGCAGGTGAACACAGTGATGGCTGTACATTCAGCGAATCCTCAGGATCCTGATCCAAGATATTTGCCATTGCGCTTTGGAGGGTGCATGGAAACGCAGTGATGACTGTACATTCAGTGGATTCTCACGGTATTCACGTTTATATCTGCGCTGGAAGAGTGTGCAGGTGAAAACAGTGACGGCTGTACATTCAGTGGATCCTCAGGTTCCCGATGGGTGTCTCTCCGCTGATGGCGGGTGCAGATGAATACACCGCTGGCTGGACATTCAATGGATCATCAGGTGCTTGATGAGTGCCTCTGAGCTCATAGAGGGTGCAGGTGAACACGTCGATGGCTATACCTTCAGTGGATCCTCAAGATCCTCTGCCGGGAGCTCGATCTAATATGCCGGCTGTTGGTGGAACCGCTTCCTATTCGGACTGCCCCCTTTTCTGAATGCCCCTCTGAGAGCGAGGAGGTATAGTTAGCGATCAATTTCGCAGTTACCAATCGTGAATAGCACGCAGTCTCAGCTGGTGTTTGAGCAGCTGTTATTGCATCCTCGCCGACCTATGAGTTGGTGATCTTAGCATATCCGCAGGCATGGCGTCTTTCCTCGCTGACTGGTTCTTCTGACTTCTCCTAAAAATGGGTGAGTGCCCTGAGCTCCGATCTGGGATCTCACTCAAATGTTCTGGGTAACTATATCCTGCATACAATCTCACTGTGAGCAGAACAGATGGCAAACTAAACTATGCATGGCATCTTCTGTGTGTGCAAAGGGGATCTATTTAAGGGTTGACGATTCAGGATTTGAGAACTCATGAATATGTGTATGTGTGAGAGAATAAGTGATGATGTCCATTGTGCAGATAGTATGCGAGATCTTGTAGACTGCAATTTTCCGCATATCTGCTGATCTTGTGAGACTTTGGGTTGAGAGTAAGGATAATTTGAGCAACCCGAGCGCAGCCAGGTATTGTTTGGATGGACCTCCACCTCCCATCAAGGGGCAACAGCATCTCCACGCCGATGTGCTGCCAATGCATTTTCGCTGACTGTTGGGGCTGTCTAATTCTTTAGTTTGCGGGCCATTCTGGTGTTTGACACAAGCAATCCTGGATGTAGTTTAAACATGGCATCGTGAAGGAAGGACATTTGAGGTAAAATAAAGTGGGGCGGATGAATCACAGACTGCTTTGCCACGAAATACAATATGTAACAGCTTCATCCCTTTACAATGAAGCGAAGTCAAAAGTGGATGACCTCTCGTGGAACCCTGCCATAATCCATAATCCAGTAGCAAAATCACTGCCTTTCCCTCGTACCTCCGACTAGTCTCTGGAGTAGAAAATTCCATTCAATGCGTCTTGGACATGATTTTTCATCTTTCCGTGACAACAGAATTGAATTAAATAATAAATGGAGTGTGACAGGAATTTGACGAGGGTGGAAATTCACTCTTCATATTGGGTGCATAGAAAAGTGCGGTGGAACCCAGCTCTCCATAGTGGAGGCAGTTAACAGTGAATCAGCGTGAAGTGACTTTTTATTGTGTTCGCAATTTGACGAACCGGTTTTTAGAAAGTACGTTTCTGGAAAGTTTATAGGGGGGATATCTGATGCACAGAAGTGAGTAAACCTACCACATGAGTGGCATAAAGGATTTGGTAGAAATAGAAGCTTGAGTGTAGAGGGAAAGAGATTCTTATAACATAACTCCGGGACAACGGGAAGTGTATAATTAATCAGAGATATGAATGAACCCTGAGTGTGGAAAATTAGAATTGCATGAGGAGAAAATGCCACCAGTAAATGAATCAAAATTGCACAAAGTAAAACTATAGGGTATGTCAATCAGAGCATAATTATTAGATGCAATAGGGAATAGGAATGCACGTCTGGAAATAAAGCTGCTGTGCAATTGTCAAAGGCAGGTATGGTTGTGTGAGTCGGGTACCACAGAACATATGGGACAGCACATCGGCACCGTGACGTAGTGGCACAGTGGTTAGCATTGCTTCCTCAGAGGTCCAGAGACTCCGCTTAAATTACGGCCTTGCTTGACTGTCTGTGGAGTTTGCACCTTCTCCCTATATCTGCGTGGATTTCATGCGGGTGCTTCGGTTTCCTCTCAAAATCCAACAATGTGCTGGTTAGGTGGATTGCCCATGCTACATTACCCCTTAGTGTCCAAACAATTAGGTGGGGTTATTGGATCACAGGGTCGAGGTGTGGCCTTTGGTAGGGTGCTCTTTCCAAGGGCCGAATCGCCTACTACTGCACTGTAAATTCCATTATTCTCAACGCACTTACCCTGGGCTTCAACAAGACAATTGTCTTTTTTGAAAACAATCATGCCCGGGAAGCGTCGTCAATGAAAATCACTTCTGAAAAGCCATGGTCCTCCGTTTTTAAATTGTTTAATAAAGATAACCGGTCTTCGTATTAAAAATCTCCAGGGCTTGAAATATGCATTAATTTCTGGAACATCATAAATGTTGACAAACTGCAGAATCCTCCAAACATGAATTTTGCTGAGGTATTGCCAGATTGCCATTAGATATCCATTCCCATTTACTCACACCACGGCAGAGGAACCTACAATACTCTTTCGTATGACAGTATGCAACATATTTCATGTCCTGTAAGAATGTAATTAGTTCGGCGTAATCGTACTCTTTATTATGATATTTTGAGACATGGTGTCGTACCTTATAAGAAAGTAATTAGTTAGGAACAATCAAAGGACCATGAATTAGAGGAGTAGAATTAGGCCATTTTGTCCCTCGAGTCTGCTACACCATTCGATCATGGCCGATGTGTCCCTGAGCCCCATTTTCCTCCCTCCTTCCCTAACCCCTGATCCCTTAAAAATCAAATTATCCCCTTATTAATCAAGAAAACCAGATTTGTGCTTGAGTGCTGTTAGCTACAGGGTTACAGAGCAGGAGCTGAAAGGTAGAATTAGGCAGAATAGTTATTTCTTAGAACATGCGATCAAGGAGCAGGAATAGACAGTTGTGCTTCTCAAGGCTGCTCCACCGTTCAATACCACATGGCTGATCTCATCATGGCCTCCACTCTGCCACACTGCCTATTCACCGTAACCTTTCCACCATTAGGAATTAAAGATCTGTCCAACTCCTCCTTACATTTACTGCCTGATCCAGCATTCACCGCACTCTGGTGCAGAGTACTCCACAGATTCAGAACTCTTTGGGAGAAGATGGGTTGGATTCTCTGATGAACCCATCTCCGAAATCGCAAAATGCGTTTGGGTGGAGAATAGATCCCGATGCTAAAATCAGGGCGAGCGCTGAATGAATGCCAAATTGCGATTCTCTGTCACCCTAGACAATGGCGTCAATGCGGTACAGTAAACACCGGTTGCATAACATTAGCGGGAACGACCCAGTATGCCATGATTCCTCCCTGAATCTCCTCCAATGATGGGTCGGATTCCCGACAGCGTGGTTCACTTGTACTTTTAAAAATTGTGTAACCGGCGTCGTGGCTGATGAAGGAGAGAGAGGATGTAGGACACACGGAGTAGCGACGGTGGTCTGCTGGGCCGGATACTGGGCGTGCAGGATGGGGAAGTTGGCTCCCGGTCAGGGCTGGAGAACATTAAGGCCCAACAGCAGGGATGAGCCCCCGCGGGACTGGATGATGTAAGCTCCGGACAGACATTCCCACAGTCATCGTGCTGACGACCCACTGTGACCCCTAATTCTTCTGCGGTGTTCTGGAACCTCCCCTGTGGGAGTCGCCGGCACAGGCCCCATCACCTACTACACCCTCGCGGGGACCTGCAGGCCGGCCCACATGGTGTTTCCCTCTGCGCTGATGGCCTCTGCCACTTGTGCCAAGGCAATGCAAATGGTGGCCGCTGGCAGCCTCCTTTCCGCACCGGGGCAGAGGGTCATCAGCCTCTCCTACACCCTGTCCAAGAGGTTCTCCAGCTGGGCATCGGTAAACCACGGGGATGCTCTTTTCGCTGCCAACTTGTTGGCTGGGATGCTGTGTGTGGGGAGTGAATTGTGACTATGCGGCTGCACTTGTCAGCTGTCTGTCAATCGCGGAACCGGCTAATCCGGCTCCATTTCCATTGGAATCAATTGTCTTTCACATGGCGCCAGTGCCGACCCCTTAACTGCAGCAGAATCGGTCCAGGTGGGGCGTCAGATTATCTGTCGTCAATGTTCATGAAATCAGTGTTGGCATCAATACTTAGGGTTGGATTCACCAAATATGCGTCTATGTCCTCAGGATCCGCCTGGTCATACGACAAATAAGTCGGCGCTATCCAGCTCTGGTGCTCCGCCGGTGGGGGGGGGGGGGGTATAGGAGCCGTGCCACTGGTCGGATTGTATTTATGGACGCAGAATTGCCTGGTCCATGGCGGCGGCGGTCTGCAGTGGGTATGCCGTATAAATTAGTGCCGGCCAATTGCAGACCCTGCCTGCCACAGAATTCCCCACTGTATCCTCGCTCGATACCCAGACCACCCCGCATCAGTTCCCCAGCCCCCTACACCCGACTCGGGGGCGCTGGACACAGTCCAAAGCATCCAGGTGAGATAGACAAAAAGTGAGAGGGCACGTGGCCCACGCCTTCCTCGACTCGACCCATTGGGGGCGGAGGATCGGGGGAGGGCCTCAGGTGATGTCCTGAAACCGTCACGACAACGTGCAATGTTCTCCTCGAGTATGCTGTTTTTGAGGGGGCGGAGCATCAGAAAGATAGTGCCGCCCCCGATTCCAGCAAAAAATGGATTCTCCAGCCGATCGCCGAACGCGATTTCGGAATTGGCGATAGGAGAATCCCGCCCTCAGTGTCAGAAATGGAGAATCAATCCCGTAGTTCTCATCTACTCTGTTTTGTATTTACAGTCCCTTATTCATGTGAATATGACTACGTTTAGAATGCCCCACAAGAGGAAACATCTTCTCCACGTCTACTTTATGCATACATGTTACCATCTTATATGCCACATCATGATCTCCCTTAATTCTTCTGAACTGTATAGCGTATAGGCCTAAACTGCTCAATCTGTCTTTTGCTTTAATTAGACCATGGAATGTGGGATTCTCTGGTGGGGCTAGCATTTGTTGCCCATCCCTAAGAGCGTTGATGAATCAACCACATTGCTGTGGATCTAGAGTCACATGTAAGCCTGCCTAGGTACTTCAGATGGCAGATTTCCTGCCCTGAAGAACATTAATAAACCACGTAGGGTTTTACGACAATTGACAATATTTTAATGGTCATCCTTTTATTAGACTTTTCTATGGAATTTAAATTGTACCATTTGCCATGGCGGAACTCTAACTATGGTACCCAGGGCATAATTATGGGTCTCTGGATTAATATAGCGAAAATACCACTGCACCACTCCCTCCCCAGAATCTGCCCAACAGGCTATGGTCTGTCCACTAAATTGTGATGATTGGATCATACCCCAATGAAATGTTTCAGAGTCACGAGCGTTCCATTTTCGCTTCAGTTTTGATTTTCGGAGCATGGATGAAGAGATCTAACTAACTCTCTCCAATAGGATCTAACCAATCCTCTTTAAAAGGTCACTGTGATGGTTTACTTTCTCTCCATCAAGTCTTAATGCCATTTTCTTGAAATGTCAGAGGGCTGAAATCTAACCACGAGCTGTCCCTCCAGAAATATATAAGCCTGAATGTGAATCTCGAGCAGAAAACCCAGCTAAAATAAGAAATAAAGCGTTTTTCCAAAACGCCTGCTGCATTTGAGCACTGAATTCTTTTTGTACACTACAAAGACCCCGAATGAATGACTGTACTAGGGATACAATTACTGCTGTACACCAGAGAGTTGAAGCCAAAAATATGCTGCAGAAACACAATTTGTTGCAAATACCCTTCTCTTCTTAACTTCATCCTTATTATTTATACCCCCTCCCCGTGTTGCCTAACATCTCTGTGTGGGTAGAGGACGGTCAGTTAAAATGGTTATCAGATATTAGATTGTTGTTTCCAGTTGAATTTTCTGCATATTAATTGTTACCGAATAGATATCTAACTAACTAAGCAATTCTTTCAAATCTTGGAAAGAGGACAGCAAATTAGAAGAAAGTGATTTGGCTTTTCTGAGAGCAATTTGTTGCTTCCACTTTCGGTAAACCCATTACCATTCACTGTCAGTGCAAATATTTTCCACGGCATACCTGTTTTGAAGGAAAGTATACATTATGGCATGAAATCAGCAGGTCAGGACGAGGATTCTGAAGTGCTAGAAAGCAAATGACTGATTAGCCCACATTTTTCTAAAGGTCTACAGTACCACTTCATGATAAAGGAAACAAACTGCAAAGGAGATGAACTAATCAGCAAATAATTTCGTTGAAACATTAAGAGGAAGGTAGATGGAGAACAATGAGGTTAATTGCATCTGTGAACAAAAAACAAAGTTCATTGTAACGATAACGTGCCATCTTCTGATTTTGAAAGTAAAGAACTGTCAAAATCTGGAAAGGACAAAGTGTTTGAGTCTGTATTCCCAAATGTGGATAAGGGCTCTGATTACGAAAGCTCCCATGAGAAGGTAAAAATGTTAACACAAAGAATGGATTCAATCAAAGTCAACAAACTCTGAGAGTACTAAACCCTCATTGAAACTTGCTGAAGGTAGCCATGTGAAGGACAAGAGAAAATGCAAAGCTGCAGGGGCTGAAGAGTGTTTATTTGTTAACATTGAACCAAATATTTTCCAATGCATTGACAATACTGATGATAGGTTGCCTCACGAATATCTCCTAAATTTGGTTAAATATCCATTGGACAGTTAGAAAAGTCTGATTGCATTGCGTGGGAGACAGAACGAGTAAAGACAGAGAAGAAGAGACACCTAAGGTCGAACCAAACATGATGCAGACATAAGAAATGCTGAACCCCTAAAGCCACACGCGTCTCTACTAAAACTCCAGAGACTGGCTCAGTTAGAGACAGAAATACAATGCATGCTGGATATGGTGCAGAAATAAGTGAAAGCGTTGTTGTCCCCAGAACGCCAAGTGAAGAATTGGAGATTGACGGCCATGTTAGTGGACGAACCACTGAAGTAAACACCGGACTTTCCAGACTATTTGAAATAACCGCAGATGACACTGACCTGGGTGCAGGGACAGTGCTTCTATAAGACGGTGATGGAGCAATAAAGAGGCCTCCGTAAGACTAAATCCGTATCAGAGAAAATATCCTACCATTGAAAAGGAAGCCTTGCCCTTGCTTCAACCCTGTAGCACTGATGCATCTGTCTGACATGACCATAAACAAAGCTTAGCTCACAGAGAGCATAACCCACTTGCGTTTAAATAGAAGTTTAAAACCTGGAACGTAAGTTTCTTCTACATGAGTTTATTATTACCGCAGTTCAATGTTCAAATTGTACATATTCGTGGAAAGGGTGCCGTGATTGTGGATGCTTTATCAAGCGCTTTAAGGGCTGACTAGTAACCAATGTGGAGTCTGCGAAGGAACTGGTAATCCGGGAATGAGGATGTGTTTGCGATTTGTGTCTTGGACCACCTCATAATGAAACGTCTGCCCCCTGAAGTTTCATTGTTTTTCGAGGCGGTCGGGAGGGAGGGGGAGGGGGTGCGGGGGGGGGGGGGGGGGGGGGGGGTGGGGGGTGGGGTGCGGGTTGCGGGAAGGGTTATGTCAGGGTCCTTCCTGCTTATTCACTTTTGTTTAGTTTTCCGTTGTGTTTTGATCCATGGCTGAAGTATGGACGTGTCTTTAAGGCAGCGTGTATCATTAATACACGGAGAAGAAATCGGTGGCCTGTGCCTTTAATTCAAACAAAATATTGCAGAAGACTGTCCTTTTCTAGGCTGCTGATTGCAAGACTTGCCAGCTTCGGTAATAATCCGGTTCGATTTATTTGAAAACGCCCACGATATCACCGTGTTCTGCCCGGTAACAGGGAGTGACTGCATCTGATTCCACTGGAATGTCCCAGAATCACTTGGGGTTCCAGTGCCAATTTAACTTTGATTCTAGGGGCCTGGATGATGAAATTTAACTAACTGTCTCGTAAAAGATTGAACTAATCTCCTTCAAATTGCCACTGTGAGGGCTCACTCTCACTCCAGAGAATCTGGGCGCGGCTCACTTGAGACAGCAAAGTGATTCTCCAGAAAGTTATAGTGCTGAATGTGAACATCAAGCTGAAAGCAGTGTGATGAGAACTGAAAAGATTTTTCAGGAAGTCTACTGCCTGTGAGCACTGAATTATTTTTCAAAACTACAAGGTCCCCGAATGAATGACTCTGCAACGGAGACCATCACTGCTGCAAACCAAATACTTTAATAAGAAAACATGTCCAAGAGCCAAACATTTGAAGCACAAATTCAACTCTTTTGAATTTCATGCTCATTATTTTTACCCCTTCTCCAGTTTGTCTATCTTGTGTGTGGGCCAGTTATGTGAGTCAGTTATGAGGGTAATAGGTTTCAACTTGTTGTCCAATTGCATTTAGTCCCATATATCATGGTGATTCCCGTCATAAACAAACATGACTGTGCTCCAACCGACAAACCTCGTGACTGTAAGCAACGGACAGTCACGGGCCAAAGAACCCAGGAACGCCCTCCTGATTCATTGGCCAATTCACACGTGCTGCGACGTCGAGGTACGACGGGTTGGAATTTACGGTGCATATGCTCAGGTGACGAAAACGATATGCATCCAGAGGAGCCTATTTTACTTCGTTATAATTTTAAGATATCCCCTCAGACGGGGGAAGCATAAACTTCCGATGCCCGCCCTGTCAATTTAATTTGCTTGGGGTAATCTCCACTTTGCTTATGGCTATCCCATTTGGATTTATTTTTTTAACAAAAGCTCGAAAAATGTTTCGACCATCCTTCTCTTAGAATTTAGGTGAACTGTTTAAATTGAAACATATCATCATTGGGTTACGTTCTGGGGTTAAGTTCCCCTCTTGTTCCTCGCAACGCCCCTTTTAATTTCGAATTCCATAATCTGGAGCTCTTCCTCTGACATGTCTTCCCTCTCTCTTTAATTCAAACCTCCTAATTTCAATTTCCATGTGAAATCTTTTATTTTGCTGCATTACCACTTAGTTCTCTATAATTCTATCTCATGCTCAAACTACAACTAAATTTACTCCATTTCATTTCCCGGCCAGAAATGTCTTTGATGCCAAACGACTTCATGGCCTCGTTTGTGTTTCTAACGTGCCCAATTCAACTAATATACATATATCTTTGCCAGCTTCATCTGGCACTTCTATTTTATTTTGGCTTGTCTTTAAGAATCCTTTTTTTAGTCAGTCAAAGGCAAGGCGTTCATTCAGAGAAAAATCTTATCATTATCTTTGCCAGCTTCATCTGGCACTTCTATTTTTATTTTGGCTTGTCTTTAAGAATCCTTTTTTTAGTCAGTCAAAGGCAAGGCGTTCATTCAGAGAAAAATCTTATCAGCTTCCACAGCCTTCCTGACATATTGTAACAAAACTGATGTCGCTATTTAACTTTATAATGTAAGCCAAACGTCGCCGTCTACGGTTCCTGAGACCCCGGCTGAGCCCCAAAATTATGTTGCGACAGATTGGGATGGGACGCGGTCAATTTCAGCCCCTCTAGAATCGGAGTCCCCACACACTCGAATCAACCAAATATTCCAATAATAATATGCGATGTCCTTGGCTATTCGCTGCCCACAACCACAGTCACCAGGCTGACAATAAAAACACAATCTCTCCCTATTCACAACAAGATCTATAATAAAATGTGCAATAAATGCAACTGATAAACTAATCGTTCCTAATCCCTCACTTTAACTTGTTACCGCCTTATATATATATATACACACATACACACACACAAGACCAACACAAAAGAGAAAGAGAGGAGCGAAAATAATAAGTGAAAGAATAAAGAAACTTTGTTTCAGATGACTGTCTTTCAGCACAACTTCCTTCACCAGGCTCTCTGAGCTGTTTTGCTTGAAAACTAGCACCATATGCTGGGTTTCATCTTTTTGAATTCATCATTTTCTCTCCTGCTTGACAGAAAGATACACATGTCATCGACCAGAATAATAACAGCAGAAAAAATAAAGAATGGACAAATAAGGGAATCAACAGAAACAATCCGTACATTGTGCACACTCGTTTTGCCTTTTCGTGGTTGACATTGTCTATGTAATTTGCCAAGAATAGTTTCTCAGTGTTTCAGCTATAGTTGAGATCAAAGGCTTTAATTACATTGATTCAAGGCTGTTGCAAGAATTTGGGATGAGGCCCTGTCTTTTGTGACTCAGCTGCCTTTGGGAGCATTACAGACCTGATAGAATGAGGTTTACCGGCGGAATATTGCCGCTAATGATGAAGTGACTCTATCTGAATGGCTGGACTCTGCAATGTGAGACGTCAAAATCCAGTTTCAGGAATTGCGAGTTGCCTTTAGGAAGACATGAGGAGATTCGTGGGGCATGAATTGTGGAAGCCGACCTCTGCATGGTTCAGGTCCTGTTGTATGGCCTGTCATCCATTCTTGCAGGGGGATTTGAGGACGGGAGGGGGAACTGTTGAGGAGATCTGTTGAACCTAGTTTCCCCGGTGAGGTGACATAATGTTTCCTGGCTGAGTTTCAGGACTGGCTTCCAGGTTTCAGGAATCTCGGTCCTAAAGGCAGGCAGTTCAAATTCGATGGAGGACGTTTAATCCTGGCCTCAAAGCCTGTGGTTGTGCAGCTTCTCACCAAGTTTCAATATGGTCTAGGTGTCGGCCAAGCCTGTCCATCAGGTTGTCCGCCGGGCCCGGTCAGGACTGCAGGCTGGAAGCATTGATGTTCGTGTTCCAATTCTCGGTTGCAGGGACCCCAGTGAAATGAGTTTCAGGAACGGAGATTCAAAAAAGATTCCAATTCAGTTGAAGCTACTACCCAGGAAAAGGCAAACCGCTGTGAAGCAAAAGGAAAAAATTATTTTGCATTGTAGACCAGGAGGCCTCTTGTGTCATACCTAAAACAGGGACACGGAAGGGAGGAACTTTAGTCAAAGAAAACACCCTCAGAACCGTTGTCTGAAATCAACTATTAATTCTTAGAAAATACCCAAACCCCTTGGCTGCCCATTACCTACAGTCACCAGGTTTGTAAACTTGAATACAATCATTTTTTTATTAATGAATATACCTGTAATTTTATGGGAAGCAGATTAAGACTTCCAGTTGCGGCTTAAACGTAGTGGCGCACACAAAGCTCATCGGGGAAAACAAGGTACTCATCTCGTTATTGGTTGAGATGCCTCCGGGCATTTAGTGGAGGAATTCGGAAAGCAATGGCAGACTGTCTCCAAGGCTCTCCATCATTCAATCGAGGAAGCTCTGGTTCCTATTCAATGGACGCTGGGAGCGATAGAGGAAACGGTAAAGGTGCGTGGTGCAGTTTTGTAGGGCCAGGAGGCGGCACTTTCGAGTGGATTGTCTCTTTTGTGGCTGAGATGGCAATGGTGGGCCATAATAATAAATGTATGCGTGCCAAAATAGACGACAGAGAACATTTCTCCAGGAGCCAAAATCTAAGAGTCGTGGGCTGCCGAATGGAATTCAGACCTGCAGACTACTAAATGCATGTCAAAATGGTTTGGGAGATGGTGTAGGAGGTGGCCAGTTATGCTCTCAGGCCCATCACGGGAGAGCCATGCGGACCTGGCCACAAAAAAATGGTGGCACTGAACAAGGCCAAGGCTGCATTTTCAAAAGTGGAGTTCGGTTTGGGGTGGTTCACCTTGCAAGTCTCTGAGACTTATAACTCTATAGACTATGGACGGGATTCTCCGTTTCCGAGTTTAAGTGTTGACACCAATGGAGAATCCGTCAACATTCACAACAGAAAATTATGCCACCGATGCATTGACGGATAGGGCAGCAGTGCAGAAAGAAATCCACCACCTCAGGATGGCCAGGCTGAGTAGGCAGCGCTGAGCCCCTGGCACTAACTCCGCACGCCCGACACCCACAAACCTACCCCCCCCCCCCCAGAGGACACCCGAACCACCACACTGTCCTAACATGCAGGCAACTATACTGGCAACCATGATCGGGTACCCTCGTCAATGAGGCCACAGCCACTGACCCCGGGGCTGCATGAGTCGGATTGTTTGACACTGTTGCCTTCTGTGTCCGCCCCCAAGGACAGAGCCTCACAGAAGCACCGGTAGCGGGCGAAGACAGGAGGGGGAACCACCAGAGCTGCTGTCCCTCACCATATCAGAGGGCCTTGGAAGTGGTCGGCAGTCTGGACGAAATGGAGGACACCGAGGTGGAGCTCGGTAACAGGCGAGTAAGTGAGAATCCACTGAGTAGCGGTTCCCCATGACAGGTATGGTAGCATCTTCTCAACATCATCCCACACCTCCCCGCACCCACACCACCGTCAACCCCATCTAAGCCATCACCCTACACCATCCCCACACCCACTCCACCCACACACCAATCCTCACCTTACTCCACCACTCCTCACGCCCTCACCCACCAGCCCTCGCCCCATGGCCTAATAATACTTTTTTCATGCGTCGAGAAGGGACTTCTGGAGATGGGGTGCGTCCATCTGGCGTCCTCTGCCCATAGACAGTGCGACAGCCGGGCGCCCCTCCCGCATCCCCGTGAGCCGAACAGTGATGGGAGCAGATCCGACTTCAGACCTTCATCCGAGACTCAGGAAACCCCAGAGCTCGTGTCTGAGGAGACACTGATGTGGCATCACAGTTATCTCCGAAACCCTCCACCATTCCACAGACGCTCATCTCGATTGGGCATGTTTGTGAAGAGGCTCCTGTGTCACACTCTGGTGAGCACCAGATAGTTGACCCGGTACAGCTGGTGGAGGTAGGATCACCCGTGTGGGCGGACACTCGGAAGTCAGGCGGATGCCAGAGACTAGCTGCCATCCTGACCGGTCTCCCGCTTCTGGAACAGTGAGTCCCATCTGGATGGCGTTTGCGGTTGAAGAATTGGTGCTGACGGTTTTGGCTATGTATCTGTCTGTTCAAGACGTCGGAAATTTTGATAAGGCACTGGCCGAAATCCAGAACAGGGTTGCCGCCTCACAGACGACCGTGTCATAGAGCCACGTGGAAATTACAGCGGCGCTCGTCAGCGCGGCCCAGTCACAGCAGATCATGCCTGGGAACATCGGCTGCCCAACGTGGCAAAGACAAAGAGGGAGGTGGCCCAGTCCCAGAGTGGGGTGGAGCAGTCACTGGATGATGTGACACAAACCGAGAATGTGGTGGCACAATCGCAGCATGATGTGATGCAGTCCCAGATGGAGATGGTCCACTGCCTGTGCTCCCTTGCCGACAGCCTGCAGACCTGGTGGGACCAGAACGGACCTCCAGGACTGGTGGTGACATGTACCGGGGCAGATTCAGGCGGTAGCTACCGTTTAATCCCCTCACAATAGAGTAGCCGAGGGGCCATTGGACACAAGTGAGGAGAGGGTGATGGGGCCTGTGCCAACTTACCTGCAGGGGAGGGGTCGGAACACCGCAGTACCTCAGAAGCATTCCCTCCAGTTCCTTGCGCATCTGATGGTCATCGGGATGACCAGGTGCCACCACAGTGCTTGTGACTCTGAGCAGCCGCCAGGCCCATCCAGGCCGTGTCGCCTGAGAAGACGCCCGCCAACCGAGATGTAGCCTCAGGGCTCATAAGGCCAAAAAACATGTGCTTGCCAATTGGCCAAATGCGTGCTGTTCCTACAATTATAACGGGAAATAAGAACTACTTCGGTTTTCCTTCAATTGCCCATATGAGTACTGATTAAATTTGATGTTTCAGCAACATGAATGGAAAACACGTGCGGTTTAGCTCTGAAGGATGATTTCCATTGGTGAAAAACGCCATCAGCGAATACTGTAGTATCTAAGCTTCCTGGTAAAATAAGGAGGCTGTGCGTCACTGCGAGAACACTGCAGTGCTGTTGAGTACGAAAAAAGAAAACTACTACGGATCATCTTGAACCGCTGTGGTCCCTGTAGTGTAGGTACATTCAGTGTGCTGTTCGGGAGGGAGTTTCAGGATGCTTCCCCAAGTCAGTGTGGTGAGTGACTTGGAGTGGAACCTGAGGTAGTGGGGTTCCCAGGTGTCTGCTGCTCTTCTCCTTCTCAGTAGTAGGGGTCGTGGGGTTGGAAGTTGCTGTCTGAGAAACATTGATGAATTAGTGATGCGCATCTTGGAGATGGTACACACTGCTCCCACTGTTCGTCGGTGGTGGAGGGTTTGAGTGTTTGTGGAAGGGAGAGCAATCACACGGGCTGTTTTGTCCTGGATGGTATCGAGGTTTTTCAGTGATGTTGGAGCTGCAGTCATCCAGGCAAGTGGAGAGTATTCCCTTGTGCTCCTGACTTGTGCCTTGCAGATTGTGTTCACGCTTCCGGGGGTCAGATGGGATACCCGTCATAGGATTCCAAGACTTTTACATGCCCTGGCAGCAACAGCACTAATGTGGCATGTCCAGTTCAGTTTTTAAAAAATTTTAACCACCGAGGATGTTGATTGTGAGGTTTCATTGATGGTAATGCCATTGGATGTCAAAGGGCGGTGGTTCTATCTTCTCTTGTAGCAGATGCTCATTGCCTTGTCCTTTAGTGGCACGAATATATCTTGCGATTTTTCAGCCCAAGCGTCAATATTATCCAGGTCTTGCTGCATTTGGTCATGAACTGCTACATTATCTGAAGCGTTACGAATGGTGCTGAGCAGTGTCTAGTTGGCCGTAAACATCCCCACTTCTGCCCTTATGATGGACGGGAGTTCATTGATGTTTGGGCCGAGGACACGATCCTATGGAACTCCTGTAGTGATGTCCTGGAGTTGAGATCGTGGACCTCCATGCACCACAACCATCTTTCTTTGTGCCAGGTATGACATAAACTAGCGGAATGTTTTCCCCCTGATTCGATTTGACTCCATTTTAGGTTGGGCACCATGGTAGTATATTCGGTCAAATCCTGTCTTAATGTCAATGGCAGATACTCTCACCACACCTCAGGCATTCAGCTCTTTTGCCCAGGTTTGGACGAAGGATGTAATGAGGTTAGCAGCTGAGTGATCCTGGCGGAACCTAAACAGAGTCTGTGAGCAGGTTATTGCTGAGCAAGTGCCGTTTGATTGCACTGTTGATGAGTCCTCACATCACTGTACGGATGATGTAGAGCAGATTGATAGGGCGGTTATTCGCTGGGTTCAATTTGAGCTGTTTCTTATGCATAGGACACAGCTGGGCAATTTTTCACATTGTCTGGTAGGTGCCAGTGGTGTAGTTGTACTGGGGCAGCTTTGCTCGGGGTCTGGCAACGTCTGGAGCACAAGTCTTTAGTACTATTGCCGAAATATTATCAGGACCCATAGCCGATGCAGTATCAATTGTCTTCAGCCGTTGACTGATATCACGTGGAACGAATCGTTTTGGCTGAAGACTGACAGCTGTGATACTGGGAATCTGAGGAAGAGAGAGGGCTCATTCATTCCGGACGTCTGGCTGAATATTGCTGCAAATGACTCAGCCATGTCTTTTGCATATCTGTCCTGGGTTCCTCCAATAATGAGGATGGGAATATATGTGGAGCGTCCAATGAGTTATTTCACTGTCCGCCACCATCCACGGCCGGACAGCAGAGGACTACGGAGCTTAGATCTGATCCGTTGGTTGTGTTATCGCTTAGATCTGACGATTATTTCCTGCTTTTGCTTTTTGGTATACACGTAATCCTGTATTGTAGCATCACCATGTCGACAACTCGTTTTTCTGTATGCTTTGAGTTGTTCCTTCCGTGTACTCCTGCTATCTTAATTGAAGTACATTGGATTGGGGGGTATTTGTAGAGTGGGGGATATGCTGCGCCAAGAGTTTGCAGATTGTTGTTGAATACAAATCTGCTGCTGCTAATCGCCACAGCGCCTCATAGGTACACGTCTTGAGTTGCAAGATTTCTACGAAGTCTATTCAATTTACTACGGTCGTGGTGCCACACAACTCGATGGAGTGTGTTCTCGATGTGAAGACGGAACTTCTACAAGGACTGTACAGGTGTCACTTCTACTGGTATTATCATCGACAGATGCATCTGCAGCAGGCAAATTGATGCTCATGAGGTAAAGCATGATTTCATTCTCATTGGTTCCCTCACCACCTGCTGTAGTCCCAGTCGAGTCCTGATTTTACCGATTCGGCCAAGCAAATTGGTGTTTGTTTTGTGGGGATAGGGGAGTTTATCGTGCAGACTTGCGTCCAGTGATGTCTGGGGAATCCCGTGAAAGGTTGATGGGACGGGGAGCGGCTTTATCGGTGGTGGGGAACTCCAATTAAAATGGTATACTCGCATGGTTCTGAGTGCAGCTCAACTGCCCTTTGGAAAATAATACTCTGGGATAATTGTGGTGCCACCGTTACCTGAGAACCTTCCGGTGGGGATTCCACCCGAGTATCCTTGGCATCCTAAATCCAATGCTGTGGAGCTGCGGAGTTACAGGCATGAGCTTTACTACTCCCCTGGATATCGGTAAAATCAAACTTTCACACAGTGCAACATTAAGTCATATGTTTCCCATTCCTGCGGCCTCGAAAACAAATTGTTGGATACGAATTTTGAAAAACAATCTCACCTTGAGCTTGACATTTATCTTTCAGTTCCTTAATTTCTGCAACGAACGTACATTTTAGTAATTTACCGTTCATCATCCCTTTATTTAGGTCGTTTAAAATTGATTAAACATAATTTTCGAATCTGAATTTAGACGCGTACATCACACTTCACAGAATTATATTAGTATTATATGTTGAATGTGGAGTCATTTTAAGAAAAGCTATAGCGTCAGAAGGAAGGGACAATTAACTTATTGCTTGAACTCCACTTTTCCACACTCTCTGAGTATCCCTTGATTTCCTGTGAGGCCGAATATATGTCTCTCACTGGCATAATTGCACTCAACTATGCAGCACCAACCATTCCAGGTACATAACCCCGTCATGTACTCGGATAGCGATTTACAATGATTTACAAACTTTTCAGTTAAGATGTTGGCCGGAATTCTCTGGTCGTTGGGATTCACTGGGCTGGATTGTCTAATCCACCAACCACGTTTCGGCACCCGTTCTCTTGCAACGGGATTCTATCTTCCTGCACCTTATCAATAGGATTTTAAATTGAAGCCAACCCTCCACGCTGCCGGCTGAATGAGTGAATAGACTATTTTGGCGAGCAAGGCCCGCGGTTTGCGAGCAGCGGGGGTGACGTCGAAGAAAAGTCTCAGTGACAAGCGGCGGGATAAGATAGAGTCCCAAGGAGCTCCTCCAACAAACACGCGAAAGGATACCGGAGAATTTTGTTTTTACCATCGCAACTGTCTCCTCGCAGGGGGCTCACTGGGAACATGGGTGCAGCTGAAGCCTCTTCACTGGTGAAAGGTGAATCATTCCACCAAACGTAGCTCGAAATCTGGTTGTCTTCGTTTGTTTTGAAGTGTAAAAGTATCAGTGACATGACTTAAATAATACACCGGCGTTCTTTTTCACGGGGCGAGGACAACACGGTGGCGCAGTAGTCAGCACTGCTGCCTCACAGCGCCGAGTACCGGGTTGGATCAAGGTCCCCGGGTCACTGTCCGTCTGGCCTTTGCAAATTATCTCCGTGTCTGCGTGGGTCTCACCCCTACACCCCAAAGATGTGCAGGTTAGGTGAAATGGCCTCTCTAAATTGCCCATTAATTAGAAACAAATAGTTGGGTTCTCTAAATTGATCAAAAAATATATCTCTTTCAGAAAGCTTTGTGTGGCAGCCTGTGAAGTGCAGAATAATCCATGCCACCTCTGGCATAGTAATTCATCACGGCTCATAATTTAGAAGGCTATTGATGTAGCGTCACCGCCGAATCCACGAGATTAGGGACCTTCAAACGGCTATTGGATAGGTACATGGATTACGGTAGAATGATCGGGTATAGATTAATTTGTTCTTAATCTAGGACAAAAGTTTGGCACAACATCATGAGCCGAAGGGCCTGTTCTGTGCTGTATTTTCTCTTTTCTATGTTCTATTTACGTCTTGATACCTCAGTGACCATTTGTTGGGCCAATTTCATGAAAATCCTCCAGACGGTAAGGGCACACGTCCGAGGACCAGACGGCTGGCGGACCAGAGAATCCTTTTTGACATCGGGAGTTAATTTGTCCTTGTCTAACATTACGTTTGTAGAATCGGAAGGTAGGCTTTCCGATGGATGCATTGTCTGCGAGTACCAAACTTTTCTATATGTTTGCATGCACACAAGTCTGTCCCTCCAGTGCATCCTAATCAATGATTCTCTGTTGCAGATTTTAAGCCTGTGTTTCCTCTTCCCACACTCAGAGCACGCCATGTTTAAAAAAAACATATTATCATAAATTCTCTCCCTGAGCTAAACTTCCTCACTCACCAATTATCCAGCAGCACTGGCCAGAAGTTCCGTCAATATCAAAGAACAAACAACAAATTTGCATATAGCTTGCCCTCAGCATCTTCTCCAAAAGCTTCCCCACAACCGATATCAGGCCCACTGGCCTATAATTTGCTCGATTTTCCCTGCTTCCATTCTTAAACAGCGAAACAGATTGAATATTTTCCAGTGCTCAAGAACCAAACCTTGGGCAAAGAGGATGTGAAGATATATGTTAAAGCCTCAGCTATGTCCCCCGTCCCGCCCTCAGGAACCTGGGTTACATTCAGAAAGCTTCCTTCTTTAATATATTGACGTTCTCAATGGCTTTCGCATATCTATCCTCGACTTCCAGAAACGCAATATCCATCTGCCTGATACAAATTACTCATTCATGATTTTACCCACTGCCTTTGTTTCTACGTATAACTTCCCTCCATTGTCCCTGCGTGGGCCTACTATTTCACTTGCTGCACTTGTTCTCCTTATACGTGCATAGAACGCCTTGGGATGTTCCTTGACCATGTTTGTTGAAGACATTTCATGGTCACTTTCACCTCCTAATTCCATGTTTAAGTTCCTTCCTACTTTCACTCTACTCTAGGGCTGCGTCAGTTTTTAGATGCCTAGATCTATCATGTACTTCCTTTTTTCATTTGAATAAGATTACAATTTCCATTGTCATTCATGGTTCCAGATACTGTCATTTCTATGTTCATTTTTGCGAGTGTTGCCTGTCCTGCATTTCAATAAATTACTTTAATCCTTCATGACGAATGAACAGATATATATTTTTGGCACGTATATATTTTGTCAATTTATCTGATGCGTACGAACGTCCTGGCATATACACAGCTTTTTCTACTTGAAATGTAGTCCATTCGATTCGTACATGCTGTTCAGCAACCAGTAAATTATGCGCTGATTTTCTTTATATGTGCACTGTTATTTGCTGATTAGCTGTCCTTTAATAATCGCTACTGAGATATTTCTGTTGGTTCACTCTGGCATATTTTACATTGCTTCAAATATGTGTAAAACATAATTTTCAGTAATCTGACCAATTACTTACTGGTAAAAAATATACAACGAATACCGGTCAAACAGTTAGGGCCTCAAATTAAAGCTACATATTAAATCTCCAAGGAATTCTCTTCTTGACGATTAGAACGGCATACAAAAGGGCACTTTAAAAATCGAGATTCAACAATCTGTTATCTTGAAATTTTATTTAGTGAAATTCATAAAACTGCGTTTTGGACTTTGTTGGCAATGAGATTAAATTCAAATGCCAGATGTAAGTATTTGAAGGTTAGAACCAAATAGCATTATCGGAGATATATTAATTTTTAAACAACGATATACATATGGAATAAGCGATGGTTAGCGGCCTGGAAGTGTGCCATAAAGTGAGAGTGTATGCATCTTGCAGTATGTGTTCAATTATAGAACGTACGTACTGTGAAAGCGATATGGTGCTGAGTACTGTTTAAACAGGTAAACGATTTTCAGACTCAAGGGCCGTTCCTTGTCAATAATAGTCGCATGTTCTCCAAATAGGTTTCTTAAATGTTTTGTCGAGGCAAAGGTTATCTGGGTGTATATGAAAGTCCTAAGATGTATTCCTGAACTTGTTTTAACTTAATCAAATTGTGAATGTTATCCAAAGATTATTATAATTAACTGTAATTATATTTTACCACCCATCGGAAAGAATTAACAGTTACTTACCATTATGTTCAGCTAGGCCCTACATCTTTAGAATAACTGAATTCGTGGCTGGTACGCAATTTTGCTTCCATGTTGCCAGTTAATTGCTCCGGTGGATTCCATAAAGGCACGGGATGCAGTTGAAATCAGACATTTAAAACATTGTTCAAGTAAATTTGTTTTCACTAGTTTACCTAAATCTTTCTGGAGTAGTTTTCTTTCTATTTAGGATAATGGAAAAACATCCAGTTGAGCTGTTGGATAAATTAATACATTACAAGTACAATTTCTTCAGATTATGATTGCTATTTTAGTGTTGTGCAGAGGTTTTAATTCTTATAATCGACGTTGCACTGCCTTATCATGGTTATGGAATTGATATTTAAACCCATTACTTAAAACTTGTGTTCACATGAAAAAATAACTATCTCAATGTTTTTAAAAATTAATTGGTTCACTAATGTACTTCAGGAAAGTAACGTCACTATCTTACAGGATCTGTCCCAATGTATGTCAATATGCACACAGGAATTGTGTAGAAGTGCTTTCGGAGAAAATAAACCAATCTCTTCAGGTTACCGAAACAATTTTTTCGGCAGCCCAACACGTATCGCAGGAATTGACTGCAAATTCCTTGTCTCGTTTCAGGGTCCTCTCCATCGCTCATGTACAACCAAAGGTTAGCAGGCTGTCTCACAGCTCCCCACACACACTTCCAAGTTATATGGGACATTTGTCAAGTGAGATTACCGAGCTTTCTCTTCTTTCCTTGCAGATTTGCAGCAACCAGACTAATTGACATGTCTCCTTGCTTTCCAATATATTACTGCAATTTCAGCGCGTTAAATGCATCTGGAATTCCCTCCAAAAGTTCTTCTGTGTTGCCATCTGTACCCCACAGTCCAAAGATGTGCAGGTTAGGTGGATTGGCCATGTGAAATTTCCCCTTAGTTTTCAAAATTTTAGATCGGGTTACTCGGCTATGGGAATATGGTGTAGGCGTGGGCTTGTGTAGGATGCTCGTTGCAGGGTTCGGTGAAGACCCGATTGGCTGAATGCCCTCTTACTGCACTGTAAATTCTATGATTCTATGCTTATGGATATTTTCTCGAAACGTCTTGGCCTTCACCATTCTATATTTCCGATGGCCTGCCTAATTTTGGGCTCATTTTCCTGTAAACTGTTGACATTTTACCTGAACTATGTGGAAAAGTAATACATTAAACCATGGAAAGTTTTAACATTATTTAGATTGTTCCAAAAGTGGCATTTATAAATCACGTTAACATGCTCCATCTTTCAAGAAGTTAGCTCAGTCGACAATTAAGCTTTGTTGTGAATTGGGTGATTTCTTGAAGGACCGGCACACCATTTAATAGAGGGTTGGATGACTAAACAAATTACAGGTTTTGCTCAACTCTATCACTAAATAGTTCATTACTCAGTCATGAAAGAAACAATAATTTGACAATTTCATATCATAACATATTAAATCTCAAATAATTAACGGAAACTCAATGGATAACTAAGTTATGGCGATGTAATAAACTGCGTACATATCAAGTGAAGTTCATGTTAAGGGACACCATAGATAATAAATCTGTGATACCAAAGGGAACAAATAATATATCACCAATTTATCAAATGAGCAATAATCCCTTATAATTCCTGCAAAATGTTTTATGTCACTAGTCCCGAGAAAGATGACCAATTACCGTCTGCGTCAGCGTTCGACCATAGTGTTCATAAGTGCATACGATATAGGAACATAATTAGGTAATTCCGCCCATCGAGTCTGATCTGCCATTCTGTCATTGCTCGTATGTTTCTCATCTTTAATCTACAATACAGCAGACCTAGAGCTGGATTGCAAAATCAGCCACATCATTTCCTCCATAGAACACATGATCTACGACCAGGACTAGGAAATTTAACCACCCGAGCATAAGCAGCTTCAGCGTGATCATGGGTGATCCCATCATGGCCTGAATAACTGTCCTGCCCGTTCTCTATCACCCTGAAATCCATTGCAAATTAAATGCCTGCCTTCCTGCTCCTTTAATTTACTCTCTCTCCCTGAATCCACCGCACCCTCGGGTAGCGAAGTCAGAGCACCCAGAAGATTCTCTCTATTTTGATATTAAGTTGCCTTTCCATGTTTTGGACCAAAATGCATGACCTCACGTTTATCCACGGTAATCACCTGTCGCATTTTGCACCACTCACCTAACCTATTTATATCTATTTGCAAAGGTCTTGTTACCTCATCGCGGCTTACTGTCCCACCTATGTTTGTGTCATCTGCGGGTTTGGCTGTAGAGCATTCTATCCCTGCATCCATGCAATTAATGTAGCTTGTAAATAGCTGATACCCAAGGACCGAACTCTATGGCACCCACAATTTACATTTTGCCAACAAGGAAAAGACCCATTAATTGACTCTGACTCCTGCCGATCATCCAATTGAAGCCAGTACGTTATCCCTAATCACACGTGGTATCACCTTCTGAATTAACCTTCTGTGCGTTACCTTGTCAAATGTCTTTCGAAATTCCAGATACACTCCATCTACAGGGCTTCCGTAATCTACTTTGTTTGTTACATCTTCTCAGACCTGGTGTTAATTAGTCAAACATGACTTGCCCTTCCTAAAACCACGCTGACTCTGATGGATAGCGCGCTATGTTTTTCCAAATGTCCTAACATTACCACATTATTAATTAATTACAACAGTATTCCAACAACAGATGTCCAACTTACTGACCTGTAATTTCCTACATTCTGCATACCTTCCTTTATGGATAAAGGCGTTACCTTAGCATTTTCCGAATCCACTGGAACCTTTTCCATGTTCATGCAACTTTGGAATATTGGAACGAATGGATTCACTATATCTGCTGCCACTTTCTGTAACACCCGAGGATGCAGTGCATCATGCCCGGGGGACTTGTCTCCCCTCAAGAGTTTGTTGAATACAGTTTCATGTTGATGCTGATTGTCCCAAGGTCCACCCTTCTATTGCCTCTGAATTTCCCGTTCCTCTAGGAATGGTACTAGTGTCTTCCACCGTGGAAGCTGAGACAATCGATTGGTTCAGCGTCCTTGCTATTTCTATGTTCCCCACGATTACCTCATCGGTTTCATCATCCAAGGAACCAACATTCACCTGAGCGACTCTCTTCCCTTTTATGTACCTGCAGAAACTTTTGCAATCCTTTTTTGATATTCTGCCCTTGTTCTTTTTGTAATTTACCATAGTTCTTTATACTACTTTTTTTTAGCGTCCCTTTGATTATGTTTGAAAGTTTCCCAATTTTTCTGCCTGACACGCCTTTGCAATATCATATACGTTACTTTTTGTCTTTATAATGTCCATCGAATCTTGTTTCGACATGCATATTTTTCTGACCTTTCTTACCATTTTTATTCTGCACTGGGATATAACTTAGGAGCGAGGAATTGACTATGTCCTCAAACAACTGCCACTACTCATCAGCTGACCGACATTTTCGCCATCCTGCCCAATCTACTAGGGCCAAATCTATCCTCATGCCTATTCATTTTTTTTGTTTATTTGAGAGCACGAATGTGGGACACCCAAGATTCCAAACTGAATCTTGAATTTTACCATACTATGGTCACTACTCCCCAGTGGATCCTTACAAGTATAATGCTGTCTTTGTACTGTTCTCATTCCTACCGATAGTTTGCAGAGATTTCGTCATTTCTTTCGTCTCTGGAAATTAATAAAATAATTGAGTTTCGTGTAACCATTGACCGCGGGGTTCCCTTCGAACTATATGTTTATCTCTCCTCTAAAATTCTGCTTGAATTATTTATTTTGATTTTCTTATATTCTCGCACAGCAAAACAGATTTGACCATGTTTTGTAAATGCGTCATCTGTTAATAAGATTACGGCAAATTATTTGTCTGTCGACCTCAATACCTAACTGATCTTGTCAAACTCTCCGAAAAATGTTTCGTTCTGTATCGCTGCGGAACCACCTTCCCTTGTTACACCTAAATCAGAAAAAAGGGTTGATGGGAATCCAATGTTCTTATACCATAGCACAAAACAGATAGTAATGCACTGATATGACATTTACTATGTTGTGTGAAATTATTTTCCAACAAGCATCATTTCATATATTTATGCATTTGATTGATGATTGCGCTGTGCCCCTTTCCATGTAACGCTAGCTTCCGTATTCGGAAGTATGATGAAATGGTCCAAGTTTACAGATTTTATGGCACTGATACATCGTGGCCATGAATGAATTTCACTCGGATCAATACAGCTGATTAACCTATCGCACGTACCACTGCTGTGGGACAGGATTCGACGTTTTGCGTCAAATAAAAGTCCTTTATGACGCGAATCCTGATGCAATGCATTTTCCCTTTCCTGACAGGGCGTAATGTTCGTAACACGTAGAATCAACCGGTGAGCAAATCAACCCGGCGGCACAATCGCACAGTGGTTAGCACTGCAGCCTCACAGCTCCAGGGTCACGGGTTCAACGCCAGCCTCGGGTGACTGTCGGTGTGTAGCTTGCACTTTCTCCCCCTATCTGCGTGGGTAATCCCCCGGGTGCGCCGGTGTTCTCCCACAATCCAAAGATACACTGGCTATGTGGCTTGCCCTTCGTGTCCAAAAAGGTTTGGTGGTTTTACTGGGATGGAGGTGTGGTCTTAAATGTGATGTGTTCACCGGAATTCTAGCTAGTCTGCTAACATCACTTGTACGTGCGTGTCAAGAACAGTTGCAAAATCTTCATAGAATTCCACCGGGAACTCATTGCCTCCACCCCCCCCTCCCCGGCTGATTCCCACTTGCAAACACTTGATACCCTCCATGCCATCACCCAGTCTTATTGGTGCTTTCAGCTTTTTCTGTGTATCGACCCCCATGACAGGTACATCCTGTCCGTCAAATAACTATTTCAAACCGGCGTCCCCGTTGGGGGCTCGGAGATGTGCAGTCCCTAGTACAATATCTGAAATGCTTGCTTCACCTTTTTTAGTTCGACTACAGTCCGCCTCTGTTGTCTTTTACATGAGATATCTCGCTTGTGGCCGTCGGCTTTCTCAGCTGGTGAGCCAGAAGGTTGTAGCCTTCTCTCAGTGTTTATAAAAGGTCCTGAGGCATTGCAGATGAAAGGCTTGTAAATGTATACGTAATACTGCAGTATGCAATGCACAGACCTATCCTGACCCAATTTTCCAATGTTAAACACCGTCAGAGTCTTCAGGAGACATAGTCTTTCTTATACCATCTGGCATTTTGTTTTTCCTCAATTGCTACAAAAAATGCCATCCACTTTGCATTCACAGTGTAGTGGACAATTTCAGAAGCCTCTTGCACATCGTGTGAATAATCAAAACGTCAGTAGTTCATACATGAAGCAGAAATCTATTGACTCATCCGAAACCGTGTTCGTCCCTGTCGTAAAACAACCTCTGCAACGTCTTCGCAATTCAACCTAATTTATTTGTACCAATTTCATTCAAAAATAAATACAACTGACATTTTGATACTTTAATGATAAATGAGCGAATTACACATATATTTACAGATTGCTTCCACGGCGTGACAATTTTTCTGAATTTAAAGTGGCGATAATGTACAACTACGTGGAGGGGCTGGTTTAACTCACTAGGGGCTGGTTTAGCTTGCTAGGGGCTGGTTTCGGTCACTCGCCTAAATCGCTGGCTTTTAAAGCAGACAAAGCAGGTCAACAGCGCGGTTCGATTCCTGTACCAGCCTCCCCGGACAGGCGCTGGAATGTGGCGACCAGGCTACATTGAAGCCTACTCGTGACAATAAGCATTTTTCAGTCTGCTTGTGCTCTGATTCTAGACAAAGAGGAAAGTAATGACAATACAAAAAGGAGACTTTTTTGTACCACGTGCTCCAGAACATTAATGAAGAATTGGTGTTAATTTCATTTGACTCGTGCATTGGATAACTCACAGGAACTTCTGACAATATTCAGAAGGGGCAGCACGGTATCGCAGTGGCTTAGCACTGCTGCCTCACGGCGTCCAGGCGCCAGGTTCAATCCTTGCCCTGGGTCACTGTCCAGGTGGAGTTTGCACATTCTCCCCGTGTTTGCGTGGGTTTTGCCCCCAGAACCCAAAGGTGTGGAGGCTAGGTGGATTAGCCTCGCTAAATTGTCCCTTAATTGGAAAAAAATGAATTGGGTACTCTAAATTTGCAAAAGAAAATCTGAATGTCAATATATTGCAATACCAATTTATTTGTGGTATGTCCACATCACACAGTTTAAATGTCTGTACAATCGCCCAACATAGTTTTTCCATACATTATGTGAAATTTTGTTGATAAAGTAATGCATTCAGGTTAATTAGTACATCGATGGACTGAGATAGGAATCACACCCCGGTCACCATTACTTCCCCCTCCCCCCTATCCACCGTTAAATTTAGAGGAAGTTGTGAAAAACTGAAGATGGAAATCTGTCCTATTATTAGTGGCATTCGTATATTATACTATTATATGTTTTAAATTAATTTCCCTCAAAAGGTCCACGTTAAAAATAAACTGGAAAGAGCACTAGAATGTAACGGTGATATGTCTGGCACAGGTTCCACCTGTTTTCATCAGAATGCATTAATTTTCATCTGTCTCAGCTTTGCAGCAAAGTGCAGCAGTATATTGAATGCTCGGTTTCATAGAATTTGCAATGCAGAAGGAGGCCATTCAGCCCATTAAATCTGGAGCTGCTCTTGGAAAGACCACCCCATTTAAGGTTTAAGGTCTTGCACGTTTCTTTCCGGTTAGAATGAACCAACTATTCCCCTGCAGTTTTTCTTTTCTTGGCGAAAATGCTTTATGAATGTTTGTCAAGATGAAAGCAATTTTGAAATATTAGGTGACAGTCCGATTGACACACATGTTTTTTTTCTATTTCGGGAATTGCTTTTTTTTAGTTATACTTTAACTTGCACCAAGAATGCGGTTCACCTGCTTCTGTTTCTTCCTTCTGTTCTTCTATAAACGGAACATACAACATTAATTGACCGAATACATTGCAACCGCTGCATCTCCGAAGATACTATACGTGTTGCCTTCATCATCTGATGCATTGTTTCATGTTGTTATAATTTCCGGCAAAGTTCTATGAAGGTTTGTGACAACTCGTCAAAATCATTATTTGCGCTCTGTGCTGCCCATTGCGGGAGGGAAAATCTCAGAGTGCAACTTGACGGAGTACAGCTTTGGCAGCTGACTAAACAAAGGGATTTGGTGCAGCGAGGGAGGAATTTGTCCTCGCTGGTGCTTCATTGAACATGGAGTACCGGGTAAACAGAAGAAATTGTTTCTGAACCTTTCTTTCTAAATGTGGCTGTTCAAAAACAAAAACACTGAAGAAGCTGGTTCAATAATTGTTTTCCTTCTTACTGGGGACACAGATCAGAATAGTTGATCATGATAACATAATGTTCCCTATGATATGCGTCTGCTAAGTTGGAATTCTACAGTGCGAATGCATGCTGCAAGATATGTGGATTATTTAATTGTGCACTGGTAAAGTGTGAAACGACAAGCAACTCGCAACGACCATCTCTTCTTTTTCGTATCATTTAACCTGTTGGGGGAATTTCCTACTAGGAAAGCATTTATTGCCATCTATGATTGCCCTTTAAGAAGTGGTGCTGCGGTCCTTTGAACAGCTGTAATTCTTGTGGTGTTAGCACACTCATCTTAAAATAAAACCCTCAGCCACTACCAGTTCCCAGTGTTAATAGTGTGTTCGATCGCCGAGATGTCCGTCAGGAACTCTGTAGTTCACTTCGATCAAATCCTTTAATAAGCCACCACCTTTCAAAGGCCGTACAATTCTATCCAGTGCACAGGAAGAAACTTTGACGATTAATCTGTTGCAACATTGTGGGTGTGTTATATCATGTGGCAGCAGAAGTTCAAGAATATTGGACACCACACCAGTCTCATTCGTAAGAAGTAATGTACACCACATGCTTGTATTTCTAAGGGCTCTCAGTTTGTTCCACGTGGTTTTGCGCCCTTGTCTTCGACGGGACAGGGGTATCAAGGCATGTGCTAAATTCTTGGCTTCTTTACAATGTAATATTTCGTCGCTCGCTAATTCTGAAAAAGCACTTGAAAGCATTTCAGGATCATGCAATGTATCGACACAAGTGGTACCATCAATTACTGTGTTGTTTCAGGTGCAGTCCCGGACATCTCATTATTAGAATTAGAATTAGAACAGTACAGCACAGAACAGGCCCTCAGGCCCTCGATGTTGTGCCGAGCAATGATCACCCTACTCTAGCCCACGTGTCCACCCTATACCAGTAACCCAACAACCCCCATTAACCTTATTTTTTTTTAGGACACTAAGGGCAATTTAGCCTGGCCAATCCACCTAACCCGCACATCTTTGGACTGTGGGAGGAAACCGGAGCACCCGGAGGAAACCCACGCACACACGGGGAGGACGTGCAGACTCCGCACAGACAGTGACCCAGCCGGGAATCGAACCTGGGACCCTGGAGCTGTGAAGCATTGATGCTAACCACCATGCTACCGTGCTGCCCTGTCTTTTTGAAAAAATACATTTAGAGTACACAATTCAGTGTATCCAAGTAAGGGACAATTTAGCGAGGCCAATCCACCTCGCCTTCAAATCTTTGGCCTTTGGAGGCAAAACCAACGCAAACATGGAGAGAATTTGCAAACTCCACATGGACAGTGACCCAGAGCTGCTATCGAACCTGGGACCTCGGCACCGTGAGGCAACAGGGCTGTGTCACAGTGCCATAGTTCTGTTGGTCATCTCATTGTCGAAGAGATGTATCTGCACGAGAGAGTGCACGGTGGATGTTTATGACCATGCCGCAGGAGCAGGAAAATATAGCTTTGGGGTATTATTGGATCGACTGCAACGGTTCTCCTCGCAATAGAAGAAGCTATGTGTGTGTGTGTGGGGGGGGGGGGGGGGGGGGGGGGTGTTGAGTGAGAGGTATACAATTGTGAGGGAGGAGGCAGAATTAATCTGAAGGCGCTATTCGCCGGAGATATCCGTGATAAGATTGATGGGGAGGCGACGGCATAGTGGGATTGACGTGGTTGGCAGTGGGCAATTAAGTATCTGGACGGAGAAGGTGGCTCCACAAATAACCCAACCTCAATGCTGGAGGAGTGCAGCACATATGTGCAAAAGTGACAACTGAGACTGTAGTAACAATCTACCGGCTGAAGAACCGCGTTGTTCATGCCTCTCGGTCAACCACAGAGGACCCCAGCATCACAGGGGACAGTCTCCAACCAATGCGATTCACTCCAGGTGATATCAAGAACGGTTGAAGCAATGGATACTTCAAAGGCCAGGGCCCTGAAAATATTCTGGCAATATTACGGATCATCTTTGCTCCAGAATATGCGGCACCCCTAACCAAGCTGTTCCAGTACATCTGCAACATTGACATCTACCCGACAATGTGAAAAATTGTCCTGGTGTGTCCGGTACACAAGAAACAGGAGAAATACAACCTAGGCAATTATCGCCCGATTAGTCTACTCTCCATCATCAGCAAAGTGATGCAAGGAGCCATCAACTGCTATAAAGCGGCATTACTTCAGTAATAGCCTGCTCAACGGGCGATCAGTTTGGTTCAGCCATGGTCACTCAGTTCTTGACCTCAGCACAGCTTTGCATCAGAATGGACAAAATAACTGAATGCCAACGTGGATGAGAGTGACAGCTTTGATAGCAAGTCAGCATTTGACTGAATATGACTTAAAGGAGTCTAAGCTGTACTGGAGTCAATTTGTGTCCGATAAATATCTCCTCTGCTTGGACTCACACCTGCACGGTGGAAGATAGTTCTGGTGCTTGGAGGTCAATCATCTCAGCTCCAGGAAATCATTGCAGGAGCTCCTCAGGGTTGTGTCCTGTGCCCAAACATATTCAGCTGCTTCATCAATGACGTGCCTTCCATCCCAGGCCAGAAGTGGGGATGTATGCAAATGACTGAACAATGTTCAGCACCATTTGTGGCTTCTCAGATAATAAAGCAGTCCATGTCCAAATGCAGCAAGGGGGAGATGGTGGCAAAGTGATAATGTCACTGGGCTAATATTCCAGGCTTGTACTCTGGAACGCAGGTTCAAGTCCCACCACAGTTCAATAAATAAAACCTGGAATTAGAAGATAGTCTCAATTATGGTGACCAGTCCAAAGATGTGCGGGTTGGGTGGATCGGCCACGATAAATTGCCCCTTAGTGTCCAGGGATGTGCAGCTTAGTTGATAAGGGGCAGCACGGTAGCATGGTGGTTAGCATAAATGCTTCACAGCTCCAGGGTCCCAGGTTCGATTCCCGGCTGGGTCACTGTCTGTGCGGGGTCTGCACGTCCTCCCCGTGTGTGCATGGGTTTCCTCCGGGTGCTCCGGTTTCCTCCCACAGTCCAAAGATGTGCGGGTTAGGTGGATTGGCCATGCTAAATTGCCCGTAGTGTCCTAATAAAGTAAGGTTAAGGGGGGGTTATTGGGTTACGGGTATAGGGTGGTTACGTGGGTTTGAGTAGGGTGATCATGGCTCGGCACAACATCGAGGGCCGAAGGGCCTGTTCTGTGCTGTACTGTTCTATGTTCGATGACCTGAACAATATACAAATTTTGTCCGACAAGTGGCACGTTACATTCACGCCAAAGGAATGGCAGGCAATGACAATCTCCGACAACGGGGTATTTAACTATCACCCCTTGACATCCAATGGCATTACCATCACTGAATACCCCACAATCAACAACCTGACGTTACCATGGACATTGTGGCTACCAGGTCAGGTGAAAGGCTAGGAATCGTACGGCGAGTATCACATCTCTTGAACCCCTCCCACCCAGCCAAAGCCTGTCCACCATCCGCAAGGCACAAGTCATGCGTGCAATGGAATACTCTCCATTTGCCTGGATGAGTGCAACTTCAATAACACTCAACAATCTCGAGATGATGAAGGGCAAAAAGCCCGTTTGATTGCTCACCATCCACAAACATAAATGCGCTCCAGCACCAATGAACAGTGACAACCATGTGTAGATCCTACAGGATGTACTGCAGTAACTCACCAAGGTTCCTTAGACATGACCTTCCTAACCCGCGATTACAAACAAATCTAGAAGGACAAGCGCAGAATATACCTGGGAACCGCACTACCTGGAAGTTCCCCTCCATATCATTCACAACACTGACTTGGAAACATATCGCCGTTGCTTCAGTATCGGTGGGGCAAAATGCTGGAACTCCCACCCTTACAGCAGAATACGTGTGCCTACACTTCAAGGGCTGCAGCGGTACAAACAGACAATTCACCACCTCCTTCTGTAGGGCACTTAGGGGTGGGCAATAAATGCTGCCCTAGCAAGGGATGCCCACATCCCGTAAATGTGTATGTAGAAGGGAGGTTTAAACAGAACAATCAGAGGCCCATGCGGGTTGGAACACACTGCCTGAAAATATAGTAGACAGAACAATACTCTAAAGATACAAACGTTTTCTAGGTATGATGTTCAAGTGCTGGTAATCAATTTGTGGAAGGGAAATTAATGAGTTGTCAATTTGGAAGCAATCTGGCAAATGCTTGAGTACACAGTTTAACACTGCTTTGGAACGAAAATAAGTATGTCAGGAAAGGTAAACAAAATACTGCTTAATATTTCCTTAAATCGAACCTCGAAGAATTTGTCTTTATTATAATGTCTACGACAAATTGTCGTAGTCGTTGCAGTTTCCCTAATTTAACAGGACCTGAACACCGAAAGGTCTCTATAAATAGGCCTCTCTCAGCTGGAAGTGGGGGGGGGGGGGGGGGGGAGGCGTGGGGGGGGGGGAGGCGTGGGGGGGGGGGCAGCTCTCGGCAGCCTTAATCACTGGCAGGTGACTCATGCTAGGATGAGTTATCTTAATTAATCAATTAACGATAGCTGCATGGGAAGAAAACAGGTGTCTTAGATATCAAAATTTAAAAAATGACTTCGAGATTCATGAAAGGATAAACACGGGTGTACGCTCCCTGTAGTATTTGTAAATGAGTTCCGCGGTCGTTGTTATTGTTAGATATATGTTCTGAAGTATTTTGCAGAAGGAACGATGAGCAATAATCTCGACGCTACCTCACAGGTTATTCCGAAGCCTCGGTAGAGACATCGGGAGAGAGAAAGAAGGTGAACTCCGAAAATAAGACAGATAACAGAGTCAACATGTTTAAGAAAATGAAAGGAAACTATCGCAAAGCAACGGAATTCAGTCGGAAAACCGATACGTCCCCCATAGAAATCTAATGAAGCAGACCTCGTCTCGAGAAAAAAAGGGGAGTAAAAGTAAATGGAAGATTAAAGTAACAACGTCACACACGGGTTGCAGTCTGAACGGGAAATCAGATTTCAATGTAGCCGTGAGATAAAGCTAACGGTTAACGGTTATTTTTGCGAGCTCTGAGAATTTGTGTGTTTTGTTTAACCAATGAATTTTAGTCAACGCATGAAGTGCTAAGTGGGTTGTATTTTTTGGCATATGGTATTGTGAGTCCGAGGTTATAATTTAAGTGATTTGTGTTGAGATTTAGCCAATGCACTGAAACACTGGAATCTGTTTAAAAGAAACAAAATGAATTTACGCATAAAAGTAATTGACTTTGATGACGTTTTTAGATTACGTGAAAAGATGCAAATGGCATCATTCCACGTTCTCCGCCCCTTTAGGTTCTGCAGGAAATATTAACCATTTCAGAAGACAGTTTACCTTTTCAGAAGACAGCACTGAGTGCTGAGCTTGTGGCATTTGAGTGCTACAGTGAGAGTTTGGTGACTGAGGGAGTATAAGGGTTATTTAAAGTCTAGTATTTCTTTTATTTAGTTAATTAACTTAAAAGTTGCTGTTTGGTCTATAAGAAGGTGAATTTTGAATCAGCTTTAAACAAGGTTCTACTTGGACTTACTTGCAGCTGGAGCTTGTTAATTAGTTAATTGCATTAGGCCAGTTTTTAGAAGCTAGAGTCACAGTATAAATAGGGGCTAGATACAGTGCAGACTTTGTTTGCACTGAGTGCTGAGCTTGTGGCATTTGAGTGCTACAGTGAGAGTTTGGTGACTGAGGGAGTATAAGGGTTATTTAAAGTCTAGTATTTCTTTTATTTAGTTAATTAACTTAAAAGTTGCTGTTTGGTCTATAAGAAGGTGAATTTTGAATCAGCTTTAAACAAGGTTCTACTTGGACTTACTTGCAGCTGGAGCTTGTTAATTAGTTAATTGCATTAGGCCAGTTTTTAGAAGCGAGAGTCACAGTATAAATAGGGGCTAGATACAGTGCAGACTTTGTTTGCACTGAGTGCTGAGCTTGTGGCATTTGAGTGCTACAGTGAGAGTTTGGTGACTGAGGGAGTTAGGTGAGGAGGGAGTAAGGTGCTCCTGACATTTAATTTCATATATTTATCAAAGAGCGTGAAGGGAGCCAGGAGTTTAGAGTACAGCTGACTGGAAGTAGAGTCGGAGGGCGGAGGTCCAGTTGGTCCACGGGGCAGCTAATTCTGTAAAGTAAGAGGGGATGGAGGCTAGGGCAGTTGCATGCTCCTCCTGTAGGATGTGGGTGGTGAGGGATACCACCGGTGTCCCCGCTGACTATACCTGCGGGAAGTGCACCCAACTCCAGCTCCTCAGAGACCGTGTTAAGGTACTGGAGCTGGAGCTGGATGAACTTCGGATCATCCGGGAGGCAGAGGGGGTCATAGAGAAGAGTTACAGGGAGGTAGCCACACCAAAGGTACTGGACAAGAGTAGTTGGGTTACAGTCAGGGGAAAGAAAACTAACATGCAGACAGTGCAGGGATCCCTCGTGGCCATTCCCCTTTAAAACAAGTATACCGTTTTGGATGCTGTTGGGGGGATGACCTACCGGGGGAAGGCCCCAGCGGCCAGGTCTCTGGCACTGAGTCTGGCTCTGGGGCTCAGAAGGGAAGGGGGGAGCATAGAAAAGCAATAGTAATAGGAGATTCAATGGTTAGGGGAATAGATAGGAGATTCTGTGGTCGCGAGCGAGACTCCCGAAAGGTATGTTGCCTCCCGGGTGCCAGGGCCAGGGATGTCTCTGATCGTGTCTTCAGGATCCTGAAGGGGGAGGGTGAGCAGCCAGAAGTCGTGGTGCACATTGGTACCAACGATGTAGGTAGGAAAAAGGGTGTGGAGGTAATAAACAAGTTTAGGGAGTTAGGCTGGAAGTTAAGGGCCAGGACAGACAGAGTTGTCATCTCTGGTTTGTTGCCGGTGCCACGTGATAGCGAGGCTAGGAATAGGGAGAGAGTGCAGTTGAACACGTGGCTGCAGGAATGGTGTAGGAGGGAGGGCTTCAGGTATTTGGATAATTGGAGCGCATTCTGGGGAAGGTGGGACCTGTACAAGCAGGACGGGTTGCATCTGAACCAGAGGGGCACCAATATCCTGGGGGGGAGGTTTTCTAGTACTCTTCGGGAGGGTTTAAACTAATTTGGCAGGGGAATGGGAACCGGATCTGTAGTCCAGCAACTAAGGTAGACGATAGTCAGGACGCCAAAGCACGTAGTGATGCAGTGGGGAAGGTAACAATGACAAAGGAGAGTACTTGCAGGCAAGGAGATGGGTTGAAGTGTGTATACTTTAATGCAAGAAGCATCAGGAATAAGGTGGGTTAACTTAATGCATGGATCGGTACTTGGGACTACGATGTGGTGGCCATCACGGAAACTTGGATAGAAGAGGGGCAGAAATGGTTGTTGGAGGTCCCTGGTTATAGATGTTTCAACAAGATTAGGGAGGATGGTAAAAGAGGTGGGGGGGGGTGGCATTGTTAATTAGAGATAGTATAACAGCTGCAGAAAGACAGTTCGAGGGGGATCTGCCTACTGAGGTAATATGGGTTAAAGTTAGAAATAGGAAAGGAGCAGTCACCTTGTTGGGAGTGTTCTATAGGCCCCCCAATAGCAGCAGAGATGTGGAGGAACAGATTGGGAAACAGATTCTGGAAAGGTGCAGAAGTCACAGGGTAGTAGTCATGGGCGACTTCAACTTCCCAAACATTGAGTGGAAACTCTTTAGATCAAATAGTTTGGATGGGGTAGTGTTTGTGCAGTGTGTCCAGGAAGCTTTTCTAACAGTATGTAGATTGTCCGACCAGAGGGGAGGCCATATTGGATTTAGTACTTGGTAATGAACCAGGGCAGGTGATAGATTTGTTAGTGGGGGAGCATTTTGGAGGTAGTGACCACAATTCTATGACCTTCACTTTAGTAATGGAGAGGGATAGGTGCGAGCAACAGGGCAAGGTTTATAATTGGGGGAAGGGTAAATACAATGCTGTCAGACAAGAATTGAAGTGTAGAAGTTGGGAACATAGGCTGTCAGGGAAGGACACAAGTGAAATGTGGAACTTGTTCAAGGATCAGGTACTGCGTGTCTTTGATATGTATGTCCCTGTCAGGCAGGGAAGAGATGGTCGAGTGAGGGAACCATGGTTGACAAGAGAGGTTGAATGTCTTGTTAAGAGGAAGAAGGAGACTTATGTAAGGCTGAAGAAACAAGGTTCAGACAGGGCGCTGGAGGGATACAAGATAGCCAGGAGGGAACTGAAGAAAGGGATTAGGAGAGCTAAGAGAGGGCATGAAAAATCTTTCGCGGGTAGGATCAAGGAAAACCCCAAGGCCTTTTACACATACGTGAGAAATATGAGAATGACTAGAGTGAGAGTAGGTCCGATTAAGGACAGTAGCGGGAGATTGTGTATTGAGTCTGAAGAGATAGGAGAGGTCTTGAACAAGTATTTTTCTTCAGTATTTACAAATGAGAGGGGCCATATTGTTGGAGAGGACAGCGTGAAGCAGACTGATAAGCTTGAGGAGATACTTGTCAGGAAGGAAGATGTGTTGCGCGTTTTGAAAAACTTGAGGATAGACAAGTCCCCCGGGCCTGACGGGATATATCCAAGGATTCTATGGGAAGCAAGAAATGAAATTGCAGAGCCGTTGGCAATGATCTTTTCGTCCTCGCTGTCAACAGGGGTGGTACCAGAGGATTGGAGAGTGGCGAATGTCGTGCCCCTGTTCAAAAAAGGGAATAGGGATAACCCTGGGAATTACAGGCCAGTTAGTCTTACTTCGGTGGTAGGCAAAGTAATGGAAAGGGTACTGAGGGATAGGATTTCTGAGCATCTGGAAAGGCATTGCTTGATTAGGGATAGTCAGCACGGATTTGTGAGGGGTAGGTCTTGCCTTACAAGTCTTATTGAATTCTTTGAGGAGGTGACCAAGCATGTGGATGAAGGTAAAGCAGTGGATGTAGTGTACATGGATTTTAGTAAGGCATTTGATAAGGTTCCCCATGGTAGGCTTATGCAGAAAGTAAGGAGGCATGGGATAGTGGGAAATTTGGCCAGTTGGATAACAAACTGGCTAACCGATAGAAGACAGAGAGTTGTGGTGGATGGCAAATATTCAGCCTGGAGCCCAGTTATCAGTGGCGTACCGCAGGGATCAGTTCTGGGTCCTCTGCTGTTTGTGATTTTCATTAACGACTTGGATGAGGGAGTTGAAGGGTGGGTCAGTAAATTTGCAGATGATACGAAGATTGGTGGAATTGTGGATAGTGAGGAGGGCTGTTGTCGGCTTCAAAGAGACATAGATAGAATGCAGAGCTGGGCTGAGAAGTGGCAGATGGAGTTTAACCCTGACAAGTGTGAGGTTGGCCATTTTGGAAGGACAAATCTGAATGCGGAATACAGGGTTAATGGTAGGGTTCTTGGCAATGTGGAGGAGCAGAGAGATCTTGGGGTCTATGTTCATTGTTCTCGAAAGTTACCACTCAAGTGGATAGAGCTGTGAAGAAGGCCTATGGTGTGCTAGCGTTCATTAGCAGAGGGATTGAATTTAAGAGCCGTGAGGTGATGATGCAGCTGTACAAAACCTTGGTCAGGCCACATTTGGAGTACTGTGTGCAGTTCTGGTCACCTCATTTTAGGAAGGATGTGGAAGCTTTGGAAAAGGTGCAGAGGAGATTTACCAGGATGTTGCCTGGAATGGAGAGTAGGTCATACGAGGAAAGATTGAGGGTGCTGGGCCTTTTCTCATTGGAACGGAGAAGGATGAGGGGCGACTTGATAGAGGTTTATAAGATGATCAGGGGAATAGATAGAGTAGATAGTCAGAGACTTTTTCCCCGGGTGGAACACACCATTACAAGGGGACATAAATTTAAGATAAATGGTGGAAGATATAGAGGGGATGTCAGAGGTAGGTTCTTTACCCAGAGAGTAGTGGGGGCATGGAATGCACTGCCTGTGGTAGTAGTTGAGTCGGAAAATTTATGGACCTTCAAACGGCTATTGGATAGGTACTTGGATTAGGGTAGAATAAGGGAGTGTAGGTTAACTTCTTAAGGGCAGCACGGTAGCATTGTGGATAGCACAATTGCTTCACAGCTCCAGGGTCCCAAGTTCGATTTCGACTTGGGTCACTGTCTGTGTGGAGTCTGCACATCCTCCCCGTGACTGCGTGGGTTTCCTCCGGGTACTCCGGTTTCCTCCCACAGTCCAAAGATGTGCAGGTTGGGTGGCTTGGCCATGACAAATTGTCCAAAATTCTATGATTAACCTAGGACAAAAGTTCGGCGCAACATCGTGGGCCGAAGGGCCTGTTCTGTGCTGTATTTCTCTATCTCTATCTCTTTTCTGAATTGACAAAGAAAAATATACGTCTCTAAGAATAGCTAATTCCGATAAAAGAAATCATTTGAAATTGACTTAAGTGTGTGGCATTTAGAGCCCCCTCCCCTGAATGTTTTGCTGCTTCTATAATACGCTTAGGGTGCATCTTGGCCAGCTTTGAAGTACGGGATTGCAGTCACGCCCGGCATAAATAGTGGCTGGGTTCCAAAGAATGTAATCATTTGAATGACGGAAGTGAGTCCCACGAACTCTGATTAGCAAGTAGAGGGAAACAGGCTGTCATGGAAAGAGCCAAGAAACACCTAACCCCCAGGAAGGATGTACCGCACTTGGCGACATCTTCCCCTATTAGGCAGAGAGACACTCTGCAAATTAGGAGCGGGAATGTATTAATTCAAATTAGATTGCATTGATAATGGAATGTTTATAGACCTGCCTCAAATACGAGCTCACCGGCTTCAAAATTTAATAAATTCTGAGCCTGCGCCTGATTGCTCAGTGTCTGTGTTGTATGCTGGCAGCTGAACATTAATCCTTACAGTCCCACTGCTAAAAGAAATTGCAGGAAGTCTGAAAAAAGGTTAATGAACCTTGGGCACAAGTGTTAAAATACCTGATAGATTCCAGACGAGAGAATATAGTGACCCATTGCACGGCTTGGTATGCTCGTGAGGATGAGAACGCATACAATTTACACGCACCATGTCACTTTGGAAAGCAGATATCATTACATGTCACTCCTTTTCCTTTTTCGTTATTCTGCGATGAGGAATGTTAGTACAGTTTACCCATCGGCAGAAGGACCTTATTAGTATGGATTTAACTTCAGAACACCATTTAACATTGGCCGTGAGACATCCCGCTAAGGCAAAGGAAATAGGTGGCCAAAGAAAAAAAAATACGCGGATTTGATATTGAAATGGACGGACGAAATTGTCTCATAGAAATTTATAGCAAACAGGAGGGCAGAGTGACCTGGAAAGAGGAGCAATGACCCGCTACATTTGAAAGACAGCAGCCTTCCCGAGAGAGCCATCATTTACTCCCTTTAATCCTGGCCCGGGTACTGGCACATCTATGTGCCCAAAATAAAAATCATGTTGGAGCCGTACATTCTGCCCCAGCGCATAGGGTGCAGTTACAGAAGAACGATGGCCTGCCCTGCTAAAACCATTCTGGTTGGTGCCGCAAGTACAAAAAGCTACAGAGGGAGTGACCAATGTATAATTACAGCAAGGGGTGCTGAAAAGAACACAAAGCCCATGTAACACCCCTATACTCGCCATTTCAAAGGTAGGAAGACCCAACGAATGGTGGTTTGGGCAAGCTCACAGATCCATCAATAAAATTGTTATCATTATTTCTCCAGTGGTGCCCGACACAAATGTCATTTTGTCCTCTATACCACCAACAACGGATACTTTCTCAGCGTTTTTCTCCATACCATTGCACCTGGAATGTCAATATCTATTTGCTATACGTACTGGAATCAAGAGTAGTAAAAGACACTCGGACTAGTGCCAGTTATCTGCAGGCTCAACATTCCCTTAATATGATGACGATTTATTAGCAGCCTGAGGGGGAGGGCTAGTTTTGCAACAGAATAGCCTTTTGTCATTATCACATCTGGTAGAAAGAGGGCATAGGGTTTCAATGGACAAACTCCAATTCTGTCAGGAGGCAGTTCAGTATTTGGTATTACAGCTGCAGCAATCTCTGCCTTGGGACTTCCTAGTTGCAGCAATCCCTTTACACTTTATGTGAATGAAGCAGGGGATTTGCAACAGTTGTCCTGGTGCAAGACCATGGAGGAGGGGAAAGACCCCTTGGCAATTAGCCGGTGGCCCTATCTGCTGTGGCAAAGGTTTCCACTGAGTGCTGAATTCGGGTGCATTTGAGTGTTCGAGTGAGAGTTTGGTGACTGAGGGATGTCAAGGGTTTATTTTTTATGTTTTATCTAAAGTCTAGTCTTTCTTTTATTCAGTTAATTAAATTAAAATTTGCTGTTTGGTTGAGAAGAAGGTAATTTTTCAATCAGCTTTAAACAAACGTTCGACTTGTAGCTACTTGCAGCTGGAGCTTGATAATTAGTTCATTGGATTATGTCAGTTTTCAGAGGCTAGAGTCACAGTATAAATCTGACCTAGTTACAGTGCGGACATTGTTTGCACTGAGTGCTGAATTTGGGTGCATTTGTGTGCGATTGTGAGAGTTTGGTGACTGAGGGAGAATTATCAATCAGCTTCAAACACAGATTCTACTTGTAGCTATTTGCAGCTAGAGCTTGTTAATTAGTTAATTGGATTAGGCCAGTTTTTCTAGGCGGGAGTCACAGTCTAAATCTGAGCTAGTTACAGTGCAGACTTTGTTTGCACCGAGTGCTGAATTTGGGTGCATTTGAGTACAACAGTGAGAGTTTGGTAACTGAGGGAGTTAGGTGAGGAGGGAGTAAAGTGCTCCTTTAATTTCATTTCCTATATTGCATCAAAGAGCGAGAAGGGAATCCGGAGTTTACAGAGACTGTAGCTGACTGGGAGCAGAGTCGGAGGGCGGAGTACCAGTTGCTCCACAGTGCAGCTATATTCTGTAAGGTAAGAGGGGATGGAGGCTAGGGCAGTTGCATGCTCCTCCTGAAGGATGTGGGTGGTGAGGGATAACATTGGTGTCCCGGCTGACGATACATGCGGGAAATGCACCCAAAACCACCTCCTCGGAGACCGTGTTCGGGAACTGAAGTGGCCAGCTCTCTAGCACTGAGTCTGGTTCTGTGGCTCAGAAGGGATGTGGGAGAATACCAAAGCAATATTGATGGGAGACATGGTTAGGGCAATAGATAGGAGATTCTGTGGTCGCGAGCGAGACTCCCTGAAAGTATGTTGCCTCCCGGATGCCAGGGCCTGGGGTGTCTCGGATCGTGTCTCCAGGATCCTTATGGGTGAGGGTGAGCAGCCAGAAGTCGTGGTGCACATCGGTACCAACGACGTAGGTAGGAAAAGGGGTATAGATGTAATAGACGAATTTATGGAGTTAGGCTGGAAGTTAAATGCAAGGACAGAGTTGTCATATCTGGGTTGTTGCCGGTGCCACGTGAAAGCGAGGCTAGGAAAAGGGAGAGAGTGCAGTTGAACACGTGGCTGCAGGGATGGTGTAGGAGGGAGGGCTTTAGGTATTTGGATAATTGGAGCGCATTCTGTGGAAGGTGGGACCTTTAGAAGCAGGACGGGTAGCATCCGAACCAGAGGGGCACCAATATCCTGCGAGGGATGTTTTCTAGCACTCTTCAGGAGGGTTTCAACTAATTTCGCAAGGGAATGGGAACCCGATTTGTAACTAAGGTAGCCGATGTTCAGGACGTCACAGCTTGTAAAGAAGCAGTGGGGAAGGTAACAGTGATAAAGTAGAGTACTTGCAGGCAGGGAGATTGGTTGAAGTGTGTATACTTCAAGCAAGAAGCATCAGGAATAAGGTGGGTGAACTTAAGGCATGGATCGCTACTTGGGACAACGATGTGGTGGCCATCACGGAAACTTGGATAGAACAGGGGCAGAAATGATTGTTGGAGGTTCCTGGTTGTAGATGTTTCAATACGATTAGGGATGGTGGTAGAAGAGGTGTGTGTGTGTGTGTGAGAGGGGGTGGGGGGGGCGGGTTGGCTTGCATTGTTAAGTAGAGATAGTATAACAGCTGCAGAAAGCCAGTTCGAGAAGGATCTGCCTACTGAGGTAGTATGGGTTGAAGTCAGAAATAGGAAAGGAGCAGTCACCTTGTTGGGAGTTTTCTATAGGCCCCTCAATAGCAGCACAGATGTGGAGGAACTGATTGGGAAGCAGATTTTGGAAAGGTGAAGAAGATACAGGGTAATAGTTATGGCTGATTTCAACATCCCAAATATTGAGTGGAAACTCTTTGGATCAAACACTTTAGTTTGCATGGGGTGGTGTTTCTGCAGTTTGTCCAGGAGGCTTTTCTAACACAGTATGTAGATTGTCCGACTAGAGGGGAGGCCATATTGGATTTGATACTTGGTAATGAACCGGGGCAGTGATACATTTGTCAGTGAGGGAACATTTTGGACATAGTGACCACAATTCTATGACTGTCACTTTAATAATGGAGGGGGATAGTTGCGTGCAACAGGGCAACTTTACAATTGGTGAAGGATAAACATTATGCTGTCAGACAAGAACTGAATTGCTTAAGTTCGGAACATAGGCTGTCAGGGAAGGACACAATTGAAATTTGGAACTTGTTCATGGAACAGATACTCCGTGTCCTTGATATGCATGTCCCTGTCAGGCAGGGGAGAGATGGTCGAGTGAGGGAACCATGGTTGACAAGAGAGGATGAATGTCTTGCTAAGAGGAAGAAGGATTCTTATGTAAGGCTGGGGATACAAGGATCAGGCAGGGTGCTGGAGGGATAGAAGATAGCCAAGAGGGAACTGAAGGAAGGGATTAGCAGAGCTAAGAGAGGGCATGAAAAACCTTTGGCGGGTAGAATCAAGGAAAACCCCAAGGCCTTTTACACATATGTGAGAAATATGAGAATAACGAGAGCGAGGGTGGGTCCGATGAATGACAGTAGCGGGAGATTGTGTGTTCAATCTGAAGAGATGTGAGAGGTCGTGAACGAGTACATTTCTTCAATGTTTACGAATGTGAGAAGCCATATTGTTGGAGAGGACATTGTGAAACACTGCTGAGCTCGAGGAGATACATATTATGAAGAAAGATGTGTTGGGTATTTTGAAAAACTTGAGGATAGACAATTCCCCCGGGCCTGACGGGATATATCCAAGGATTCTATGGGAAACAAGGTATGAAATTTTAGAGCAGTTGGCAATGATCTTTTCTTCCTCACTGTCAAGAAGGGTGGCACCAGGCGATTGGAGAGTGGCGAATGTCAAGCCCCTGTTTAAAAAAGAATATGGATAAATCTGGGAATTATAAGCCAGTTAGCCTTACTTCGGTGGTAGGCAAAAATATGGAAAGGGTACTGAGGGATAGGATTTTTGAGCATCTGGAAAGGCACTGCTTGATTAGGGATAGTCAGCACGGATCTGTAAGGGGTAGGTCTTGCCTTACACGTCTTATTGACTTATTTGAGGAGGTGACCAAGCATGTAGATGAAGGTAAAGCGGTGGATGTAGTGTACATGGATTTTAGTGAGGCATTTGACAAGGTTCCCCTTGGTAGGCTTATGCAGAAAGTAAGGAGGTATGGGTGGGATAGTGGGAAATCTGGCCAGTTGGATAACGAACTGGGTAACCGATAGAAGTAAGAGAGTGGTAGTGGATGGAAAATATTCAGCCTGGAGCCCAGTTACCAGTGGCGTACCGCAGGGATCAGTTCTGGGTCCTCTGCTCTTTGTGATTTTCATTAATAATTTGGAAGAGGGAGTTGAAGGGTGTGTCAGTAAATTTGGAGACTATACGAAGATGGGTAGAGTTGTGCATAGTGAGGAGGTCTATTGTTCGCTGCAAATATACGTAGATATGATGCAAAGCTGGGCTGAGAAGTGGCAGATGGAGTTTAACCCTGAAAAGTGCGAGATTGTCCATTTTGGAAGAACAAATATGAATGAGGAATACAGGGTTAGCGGTACGTTCTTGGCAATGTGGAGGAGAAGAGAGATCTTGGGGTCTATGTTGATAGACCTTTGAAATTTGCCACTCAAGTGGGGTAGAGCTGTGAAGAACGCCTATGGTGTTCTCGCGTTCATTAGCAGAGGGATTTAATTTAAGAGCCGTGAGGTGATGATGCAGCTGTACAAAACCTTGGTAAGGCCACATTTGGAGTACAGTGTGCAGTTCTGGTCGCCTCATTTTAGGAAGGAAGTGGAAGCTCTGGAAAAGGTGCAAAGGAGATGTACCAGGATGTTGCCTGGTATGGAGAGTAACTCTTACGAGGCAAGGTTGAGGGTACTAGGCCTTTTCTCATTAGAACGGAGAAGGATGAGGGGCGACTTGATAGAGATTTAGATGATCAGGGGAATAGATAGAGTAGACAGTCAGAGACATTTTTCCCTCATGGAACAATCCATTAAAATACAACATAATCTTAAGGTGAATGGTGGAAGGATAGGGGGAATTTCAGAGGTAGATTGTTTACCCAGAGATTAGTGGGGGCATGGAATGCACTGCCTGTGGCAGTAGTTGAGTCGGAAACATTAGGGACCTTCAAGCGGCTATTGGATAGGTACATGGATTACGGTAGAATGATGGGGTGTAGATTAATTTGTTCTTAATCGACGACAAAAGTCGGCACAATATGGTGGGCTGAAGGGCCAGTTCTGTGCTGTATTTTTCTATGTTCTATATTTCAGGTTATATGTATGCCAAGTTGCTTAAGAGCAGTTGCAGCCACGGCAGCCATAGTAGGAAACTCAGTCCTCCTTGTATTCCTCATTTATATTTGTTCTTCCAGAATGGACAATCTCGCACTTTTCAGGGTTAAACTCCATCTACCACTTCTCAGCCCAGCTTTGCATCATATCTACGTATATTTGCAGTTCCTCACTCTGTTTTGCTGCTGATTTATTAATCACAGCATTTTACTCCGGCTCGACCCATCGGGTGCGAAGTAATCCTCTCTAAAACTAACTTTTCCTACAAGCGAGCACCAGCTCTCAATCCTGCTGCACTCTTGCCCGCGCCCTCGGAAGCAGATCATCGGTATGATCATGACTCTTCACAATTTGTTGAAGCCACCACAACCCCGCGACCTGATTTATTGAGTCACCCACTAGAAATTCCAGGCATCAACTTTTTTGCCGATGGATCAGCAAACAGACCAAATGAGATGAACATCCTGGCCGGCTATGCAATAGTAACTCCATTCAAGATAGTGGGAGCTTTTGTTCTGCCTTCGGGAATGACTGCTCAAGTGGCCGCATAGTTTGCATTTATTCTATCTAAAAATAAAACAGTCAATATATATACTGATTCCCGGTCCTCCTTGGGGATTTGGGTTCAATTATGGTAAAACAGGGGATTCATAACTTCTTCCGACAAACCTATTAAACATGCCAAATTTGTTTTAAATTTACTAGCTGCTGTCCTGCTGCCCAGCAAAATAGCTGTTTTAAAGTGTGAAGCGCATTCTACCACACATGAAGTCTCATGAGGCAATAGATTTGCTGATAAAAAAGCAAAGGAAGTGGCTCTTAAACAGCAGCCATAACTGCAAGCGGCTGCAGTTGAACATACATCCACCGTAACAGAACCAAAGTTAAAACAGGCACAGGAGCAAGCGTCCCTAAAGGAACATCTCTTATGGCTAAAAGCGGGCTGCTATCAAGCCATTTATCAAATCTGGATCCACCCAGATCCCCGCGCAGTATGCCTCAAAAGTCTGTTTTTGCCACTATGTCACCTTGCCCATGGCCAGTCTCATGGTGGCAAAGGAGAAATGACGCATGCCATATGTTAACAATGGTATGCTCGAGGTATTACGGTAACAATTGAAAAAGTATCTCGCACATGTATGATTTGTCAGAGGAATAATCTGAGATAGTGGACATGTTTTCATGGTGGGTAGAGGCTTTTCCAACCAAAAGAGACAATGCTAGAATAGTGGTAAATATTCTGTTGAAGGAAGTAATACCTCGATTTGGGATACCAACGGGTATTAGCAGTGTCAGTGGAACTCATTTCTCTATGAAATTGATCAAAGCCCCAACAGAAGCCTTGGGATTTGATTGGAAATTGCATACCATATCAGCCACAATCCTCAGGAATGGTGGAAAGGGTGGATGGAATAATTAAAACTGCAGTTACAAAAGTGTGTCAACAAAATGGGCTGTTGTGCCTAGATTCCATACCCATAGTAATGTATGACCTGAGAAATCATAGAAATCGTAATCCGGGTATAGCCCCGCGTGAGATCTTAATGGAATGTCCCATGATAACATGAACAAAACCACCAATGACTCCAGCTGCAGTAGCCTTAATATGGACAACGAGGATTCACTAAAATATGCCCAGGCCCTGTGTGAAACCGCTGAAAGAAATCCATGAATGTGTGCAACAGGCTCAGATGCACCAAAAAGAGAGAAATACACACCCATTAAACCTGGAGATCAAGTACCTGCGAAAGCACTAAACAAGGATTCTCGTCTCCCAGGTGGAAAGGACTCTACCAAGTGCCGCTAAAAACACGAATAGCCGTTAAAGTAAAAGAAAAGCCAAATGTATCCGCGCAACTCGATGTAAACTACATCATAAGGAACTTTGAGTATACTCATGAAACGCTGACCTGAAGGGAATGACGGCGCTAGTTCTTATGCATTATCATATTAATGCAACACCATGAACAGGGTAAACTGCATACTAACACCTTAATAGACATGTCTCACTCAAATGCAGAGAGGGTAAACAAATTCAGTTGTTGGGTTTGTACACAAGTTCCCAGATGCTCGGGGGAGGGCTACCCTGTGCGACCTATCCCATTCACCAGTGAAGAAATAGCAGAATGGGCTCTCAGACGAAATAGTACAGGATGTGGCGATGATACACATAATATGTTAGATTGGAGATTAGCTGGATACAATATGAATAGGTTTGAGAAATAGTGGGGACCGAGGTTTAATGTAACATGTCAACCGGATGATCCTTCCCAATAACACTGGAGTCCGAAAAGGAAGTATATGTTTTAAGAATCATAAAACATATGGGAACCACTCAGTAGGCACGAGTCAGTGTGATTCGACCTTGAATTGGCAATTCCCTATGTTCCACCTTGCAGCTAAATGAATATTCAGCTTTGATTGGGCAGGAGTTGAAAATCAAACTAGTGGAGGGTCCAGGGAAGGAGATCCGATTCGACTAATGATGACTGATAGCAAAGGAATCTTGACCGCATATAACGGCACGTATTTTATCTATGGCCATAAGGATACCAGAAAATTGGGAAAGCTCCTGCTATTTGGGCTACGTAGCCCCTTATGTTCATCACGTTCAGCAATGGCAGGACCATCCCCATCACAGGACGACAGAACGTATTATGACATGGGCTCAAAATGCTGGAAATAATGATACCACCATTGAGAATAGCCAGTAAAGCATACGAACTACGCGAGCTACGAGACACCCTTGAGCAGATAGATAATGCCACTGCAGAAGCGGTTCACCAAATAGAAACTCAGATACTTGATATAAGGGCAGTTGCCCTGCAGAATAGAATGGCCCTTGATTTCTTGTTAGCTGAAAAGGGTGGCACTTGTGCCCTGATTGGAAGTGACTGTTGCACATCCTTCCCTGATAATTCAGAGAAAATTGATAATCTGTTGGATCACATTCGTTGAGCGATAACAAGATTCCATGAAAATGGATGGGAATTTGGCTTGGATGGTGTGGATCGTTAGGACAGAGGATTGTGTTCTGTATTATAATCGCCAATGTAATCTTGATTGACGCATGGTTACTGTTTTAGTATTGTGCAATATATTTTTATTGTACGATCACGGAAAGAGCCCTCGCCGCCTGGCGTCCTTGCTACCAGGCTCCGATCACGCAGGGAACTGTCATACGTCCGTTCCACCAACATTATAAAACACCCTTCTCTACGGAGGACACAATAATGTACTAAAATGTGTTGATCAAAAGATCAAAAAGGACGGAATTGTGTAAGGGAAATTAATGAGTTCACAACTCAGAACCATTTTGGGAAATGCTTGACTACATAGTTTAACACTGCTTTTGAACGAAAATTAGTAGGTCAGGTAACGTAAACAAAATATTTCTTAATATTTTGGTCTCGACCTTATTATGATAACACGTTGACCTCCGAAAGATAGCGAAATGTGTACTCGAGTTGTTTTTAGCCAAGGGAAAGAACATATGTTCTACGTATTTCATTTTACATACTTTCCAAGGTCTATTTAATATAAACATGGCTGTTCACTTCAAGCTGTTATTTCAGACTATAAAGATATGCTTTCTTCGCTCGAATCTGAGAGTGCCGTGGACTGGCTATGCAGCTAGAACACTTTCTCTCAGAAAATATTTGTGTAAATAAATTTGCTTTAATCGAACCTCGAAACATTTGTCTTTATTATAATTTCCAGGACACAAATGCTGGAAAGTGCCATTCACCTGCGTGGTTTGTTATCAGCTTGGTGGTGTTGTTTCGTTATATGCCATATATATAACGATTATGTGAGTTGATCAATCCTTTAAATAGACTGAGTCGTACATAAATTTACAGAGTAAATAGAGAGATACATGTGCGGACAAAATTAGTGTGGGAATATAGAGAATGAAGTAGTGTAAATGCAAAGTAGAAAGAAAATACATGAATATATCTGTAAAAGTTTTCTCAAGTATATAAATGTATAAAGAGCAACAAAACGAGGATGTAAGTGTAAAGCGTGGAAACTTGGAGTATGAGACTATTTAAGGAAATAACACTACAGAGTCATTAAACAACTGTTTTGTATTTATCACCACAGAGGAAGAAATGCAACCAAACTACAGCAGGAAAACAAGTGTACAGAGGGAGAAATATGAAACAAATATTACTGGAATACTGTCAACAAATAGCTTTAGCTTCCGGCATTTCTACTACCCTGTGCTGTGAATCAAATTAGCTAGAGATTGGCATCTCTGGTGTTTGTGTTATTCAGATAAGCCGCGATTGATCACGCACTTGACAATTTAGCTATTGATTGCTACATGTAAGTCAGCCATTCTTTTTTATTCGTATTCTTAGCTGTCCCCTAATTTAGGATTCGGTATGTGAGGAGACATCTCCTCCAGTTAGTTATTGCATTGTCCACTGAAAATCATCGATGTTGGATCGCTCATCTCTGGCAGTTGAATGCTGATAACGTGTCTGGCATACCATTCGTCCTGTGTTGCAGCTTCACATAATTGACACAGATTCATAGATGTGCCTGGGACTGTTCTTATTTCAATCACTACCGCTGTCTGCCTGGAACCAGACTTAGCCTCGGTCTGATGGTAATAGTAGAATGGCTCATTTGCTGGTACATGAGCTGATGTAATGTGTGGGAGTACGTTTATCCTGCTGCCTATGATAGACAGTGCCTCATCCATAGACAAATTTGAGTTCCCGGATTTTTATGAAATGCATCCCAATGCACAAGAAGCGGGTCTTCGGTGTGACCTCGAGACTCCAACTCCATAAAGAATATGAGGTGGTCACGAATACCAAAATTGTCATGGTCAGATACATATATGACTGGTGTTTGTTAGCTCACTACAGGGCCCATATCCATCCGTGCAGCGATGTTCTTTAGGGTTCTGCTAGATCAGAAAGTCGTGTTGTTAACGAGCTATTTTTCCTAATGAACATTGGAGTCACGCACCCAGTCACGCACCCAGATTACACTTCATGCCGTTGCCACCCTCAATAATTCTTCTAAATATTGTTCGGCATGTAGAGTACTGATACAATAGCTGATACAATAGCTGAGGGCCAGGGATGGTAGATGTTAACTGGCAGCAGCATTTCTTGTCCATCTTTGACATAATGACACGATACTTCATGATGTCGTGAATTAATTCTCCAAGAGCTGCAGATTACAGACTGTGTACTGCTGTACCACCGACAGACACAGGTACATTGATCATGGTACCTGGCACATTGTCCGCTAGGCATGATTCTGCAAGTATACCTATAGCAGGCTGTTGTTTTGCTAGTCTAAGGACAGCCTTTCCTATTTACGCACAATTCTCCAGTTAATATCAAGGACGGATAGAGCTGGATCTATCATTATTTTTCCGTTGCCTCGGCAGAAGCTGGGTGGTACTTCCATTCACTTTCGTTCTAGACATTGCAGCCGTTTGGTGAAACAAACTGGCATGTTCGGCAATTTCAAAGGGCATTATTGAGTTAACCATATTGCTTTAAATCTGGAATCATATTTAGGTCAGATAAAGTAATGGCGACAAGTATCTTATCCGAAAGGAAATTTGTGAACCAGCTGGATTTCACGACAAAAGATAATGGTTTTAAAGGCATGAGCACGAACCTGGCCTTCACGAATGATTTGGTGAATTTAAGTTGAATCCGTGTCCCCAGTGTTCAACCTGGGACTTTTAATGAATGTTGACGTTACCATTATTCGGTCACCACCTGCCACAACAATTAGTCGAAGAGCTTAATAGCTCTCATGGCTTACGGCAGCTCATATTTTTAAGTTGCTCTGACTAATTTGTATTTGGAGAAAAATGGGCCATTTTATATTAGTTTTAATTGCTTTTTCAGCTATTTCTTTTTCCCGCGACTTCAATGAAAAGTTTTTAAAGTCACAGACATGCTGCCCATTAACGGCCACCATTCACTTCATTATGTACCGATGTGGAAATATATTTGTTATCAACGTCTTATTGCTTATTTATTCCACAGTAACAAAGCAGTCGGTTACGGAAATGCGATTACATATGTCACATTTTACTTACTGCACTTCCAATGAAGTTTGTCCTGTTCCATCGAAGTGACAATCCGTTCTGCATTGTAGAAAACATGTTTATATGTACGTCTATTTATTACTTAATAATAGAAATTCTCCTTCGGCAAGTTATTCACCTCCCAACTCTACAAAAGATTATTAATTTTGGGGAGGTGTCTATGCAACTTCTAAGGGGATTCTATTGAATTGTCTTGAAAATTGAAGCACCAATAATACTATAAAAATCTCGCAACCGGCAAGGCAGAGCAATTGGCTTGATCAATATCCCATCACGTTGTGCATCAGTTACCTCCTTTATTGGCGCACAGCTGCAGCAGTGTATCATCAAAAACGTAAGTGGCATAAGCTCCACAGGTCTGTTTCCAAAATTTCAAACTACTATTTAGATAGGTAGCAGCCGCCGATACGTGCGAACACTAGCAGCTGTATGCTTAGCTGCTTCCCACATATAACGTTGTTCACGAACTATATCAACATTCATTCACTGTTTCTGCGTTAAAAACGTATAAGTTCCTTCAGAACAGGACTGCCTGTGCGACTAATACCAGATGAGATTTGGCGCTACTGTTAGGCACTCAAAAAATCCTCTTCAATGCCAATTAGTGATTTGCACCGTCAGTCCCATTTTAACTTCAAAGTTGATTCAAACTCCAACGCTTAAGTAATTAGTTGGACCAGAATTGAACACTTTCGAAAGAATGAACGGCAAGATCGTATGCGGGCCCATAAGTTTTTGGGAACATGATTAGACAGGAAATCATAGATCCATGCGATAAACGGACATCTGTGATTATGTGTGACATTAATCTGCGTACAGATTTCGTGAGTCATATTCGTCACAGGAAAAAAGAGGAGGAAATTCCAGAGTGTGCAGAGATGGTTTTGTGGACTAATACATTAAGGAACCACTTAAGAAACAGGCCACCTTGGACTGGGAAGTGTGCAATGAGAAATGAATAGTTGGCAAACTCATTGTGAGTAAACCTTGCGAATCAGTGACCATAACATGATAAAATTAATTATCAAGTTGTAAAGTAAGGTTAATATTGTGAAACCAGAATCAACAAAGATGACGTTAAGAGAAAATGTTGTAAACTCTCAGCAGATTTTGCAGCATCTGTAGGGACAAAAACTAGCGCACATTCTGAGTCCAGATGGCCTTTTGTCAAAGCTGAACGGCATAGAAAGCGGGGGATATTTATACTGTAGGGTGAGGGAATGAAAAATGAGTCATAGCCACAGACAACCAAGGGGAAAGTGTGCTAATACCCATAGAAACCACGGGAAAACAGTTCGAATGGCAGTCCCCAGAGATATTAAAATGTGCGAAAGGCTAAACAACAGAGAAACTAAAATCAGAGTGTAAGCAGTGACAGATGTAGATATGGGCGGAGGTGGAATGTGTGAGAGAGATATTAAGTGACAAAAATGGGTGGAAAGGAAGCAAAGGGGAGAAACGGTAAGAAAATGGGGATAAGAGGGGATTAAATGTATATAGAATGACACACAAGAACGAAATAAATGGTAAGAGACAGTTCAAATTAAATTGAAGGAAAATAAAGGCGTCAATGTGGGGGAGAGCTAATCATCTGAAGTTGTTGAATTCGACGTTGAGACCGGAAGGCTGCAGTGTGCCTAGCCGGATGATGAAATTTTGGGTGAAGCGTTAAGCTTCACTGGGACATTATAGCAGACCAAGGACAGATGTGTGTGCGTGGGAGTAGGACCTTGTGTTAAAATGGAAAGCAACGGGAAGTTCAGAGTCCCGAATGCGCACAGATCAAAGGTACTCAGCAAAGCGAGCAGCCAGTCGACGTTTGGTCGCTCCAATATAGAGCAGACCACATTAGGAGCAGCGAATACAATAGACCAAGTTGAAAGAGGTACACGTGAAACGCTGTTTAACGTGGAATTAATGTTTTGGTCCTGCGTCTTTAAAAATGGGATGAGGTAAAGGGGCAGGTGTTACACCTTCTGGGATTGCATGGGGAGGTTCCATGGTTGATGGGAGAGCTGTTGGGTATGTTGGAGGAGCGGACTAGATTATCTCAGAGGAACCGTCTCTCCGGAATGCGGCCCACAGGGAGTGAAGGAAAGATGCATAATTCTTTCAGCCATTGAGTGGCCCTCTGAAATGGGTTCTCCATATTATTAAGCCAGTGTTTCGGCATTAAAGTTTTAATTCACGACTTCCACTATTCTCTGCACCTCCTTTAACCCCAAGTGGGAGAAGGAAGCAAGAAGGAAATCTCCAGAGAAATTCGAAAATGTTGTTTAACAGGCAATACTTTGAATATGGGACATACACTATGAAACAATTGGTAACTGAAAAATCAATTAATGTTATTGGATCCACTTTGTTCTTATAAATAGATGATACTTTGAAATTGTAAAATAAGAATCAAATTGCCACGTAAACATAAGTGTAATCTTTTATCTGCTGGTTATCTGCCAATGTTCAAATAGAATTCTTGGACTGCAAAGCAGTTAATTTGTTGGACCTGATTTTTTCCACACCGTTTTATATTCTCATCGCTGGGTATTTTCTTAACTTCAGATATGAAGTTAACTGAACGGATTGACAATCCTCGCAAGAGCTTATGTAATGCATAAAGTGCACCGTCCAGATAATACATGGCATGAGTTCCACAAGTCTACTTCTCAACATTCAAACTCTACAGTTGACAAAGGTAGCGGCAGCAGATGTGTGCGCACATCATCAACTGTATTTTACCCTCTTTCCAACACACCTGTACAGGAATTATATCTTCTTCGTATAATTATGCTCTGGGGAATATTAGACCATATAGAAAGAAGAAACAATGAAACTCCGAGGACACAATGCGTGAAAACCATATATAGACGGCATGTACCTAATGAGAAAATATTTGAGACGAACATTATTCAACATGTGCGTGCTTCAGGAATAGCAGTGGCGTTGTTTGCAACAAAGTGATACTTTAATGATAAAGTTAACCTTGCATATTTACGCAAACTGCGGCGGCAACCTTACTCCCAACTCTAATCTCCTGTGCATGTTCAAGCGAAAATATGGAACTTAAGCCATGCCACTGTATTGTCCATAATTTTTCCATAACACTCAGACAAACCTTTTACTACAATTACTTACTATAAGACCATAAGACATAGGTGCAGAATTAGCCCACTCGGTCCATAGAGTTTGCTCCGCCATTCAATCATGGCTAATATTTTTCTAATTCCCTTCTCGTGCCTTCTCCCCATAACCTCTGATCCCCTTATAAATCAAGAACCTGTCTATCCCTGTCTTCAAGACACTCAGTGATTTGGCCTCCACAGCATTCTGCGGCAAAGAGTTCCACAGATTCACCACCCTCTGGCTGAAAAAGTCCGCCTAATCTCTGTTTCAAAGGATCATCCCTTTAGTCTGAGATTGTGACCTCTGCTAGTTTTTCTGACAAGTGGAAAAATCCTCTTCACGTTCACTATGTCCAGGCCTCACAGTATCCTACAGGCTTCAATAAGATCCCACAGCATCCTTCTAAGCTCTATGGAGTACAGACCCAGTGTTCTCAACCTTTCCTCACAGGACAAGCTCGTCATTCCAGGGATCATTCTGGTGAACCTCTTCTGGACCCTTTCCAAGGCCAGTACATCGTTTCTTTGATACGGCACCCAAAACTATTCACTACTCCAAATATAGCCTCAGAAGTACATCCCTGGTCTTCTAGCCCTCTCGACATGAATGCTAATATTACATTTGCCTTCCTAACTGCCGAAAGAACCTGCACGTTAACCTTAAGGGAATCGTGAACAATGACTCCCAAGTCCCTTGTGCTTCTGAGTTCTGAAGCATTTCCCCATTGAGAATATAGTCTATGCCTCCGTTCCTCATTACGAAGTGCATAACCGCAAACATTTCCAAATGCTATTCCATCTGCCACTTCTTTGCCCAGTCCCCTAGCCTGTTTAAGTCCGTCTGCAGTCCGCCTGTGGAATATTGCCTGTCCCTCTGCAGATCTTTGTATCATCTGCAAACTTAGCAACAGTACCTTCAGTTCCTTATTCCAGATCATTAATTTATATTGTGAAATGTTATGGGCAGAGCACCGACCCCTAAGGCACACCACTAGTCACTGACTTCCATCGTGAAAAAGATTCCTTTATCCCCACTCTCCTTATGCCAGTCAACCAATCCTCTATCCATGCCAGTACTTACCCTTTACACCATGGATTCTTAACTTATTTAACATTCCCTCACGCGGCACCATGTCAAAGGCCTTCTGGAAATCGAAATAACTCATTATACTTGAACATGAATGGTGCAAGCAAAACATATTTTAGAGTTATTTCTTATGGTCAATAATCGCACTGAGGCAAAAGTGTTCAACGATTGTGAAGATGATGGAATCAATGAAAAGATTAATGAGATGCAGACACGGTACTTAAACTGCTACCATATTTTATACCCATTAAAGATAACTTTCATGTTCATCTAAAGTTTGAAACAATTGCGTTCAGTAGTTCGAAAAAGTGGCACAGAATAAATATGTCTCGTCTTACCAAGATCAGTTTGGGCATGTCCACGTTTCTCAACTCCTGCAGAAAACGCATGTTGGTTTGACATGTTGATATCTGGTGCTTATATCTTTTGGGATCAAGTGATTTCAATTCAAGGCAGATTAGTTTAATGCGGAAAGTAAAACTGATATCAAAAAAGTGAAACATCCAGTGCTATTTGTTTTACCACCCGGGAACGGATAAAACGGATAGTACCATTGTATCATTTTTCAAAGATGTTCTTCCAAATATTCTTACTGTTCTTAGCTTTGCACGCAACATGGAGCAATTCAATTATTTTCCCACCCCATACCAGAATAGCAAAAATGAATCAACAACAAAAGCTGTCAGAGAAACTCAAGAAGTCTGAAGGCAGAGAGAAACAGTGAAGGCCGGAATATTACTATATTTGTCAGACGATAAGTCTCTGGATAAAAACTGCGCATGTCTCTTCAGATGCTCAAACGAGTTTTCTGTTTTCTGTCAGGAAAATCTGTGGGAGTGGCTTACTCCATCAGCAGAACGGGACCTGTCAAAGCTGGCACGGCGGAGATCGGCGCCAGATTCAAGCACTTATTTTCCCGCAAAGACACGCCTTTCCTCGCCACATCCATCGCCGTCAGCTCCCCCCCCCCTCCCCACCACTAAGGAGGCCAAGGGATTCTCCCCATCTTCACTCCCAGAGCACAAGAAGGTTCGGGGCTCTCATCCTCCCAACAAGGCAGTAGTACAAAAAACATAAGAATATAAGAACTAGGAGCAGGAGTAGGCCGTCTGGCCCCTCGCGCCTGCTCCGCCATTCAATGAGATCATGGCTGATCTTTTGTGGATTCAGCTCCACTTTCCGGCCCGAACACCATAACCCTTAATCCCTTCATTCTTTATTCTTCAAAAACGATTTATCTTTATCTTAAAAACATTTAATGACGGAGCCTCAACTTCTTCACTTGGCTAGGAATTCCATAGATTCAAAACCGTTTGGGTGAACAAGTTCCTCCTCAACTTAGGGCAAAATCTACTTCCCCTTATTTTGAGGCTAGTTCTGCTTTCACTCGCCAGCGGAAACAACCTGCCCGCATCTATCCTATCTATTCCCTTCAGTAGTTTGGGTTCTGCACCCTCCCCGCCATTGCATCAATATCGCGGGCACATCTCCTCAGAGCCTTCACACTCTCATTAACACCTCCCTCGCACCAATCGCCACACAAACCTGCCACAACAAATGACGAGAGCTTCATGGGTGTGTCCCACCTTCACATGGAACCAAACAATTCACAGGGAAGTAATCCTCCTTTACAGGCAAGGCTCCCGTTCACTCAATTCACAAAGCACCCAACATTGAAAGGCACGTGCCCCCGCCCCCCCCCCCCCCCAACAACACAAGTGGAGAATAGCGCAATGGTGCTCCTGTTAGGGCCTGCCGCGGCATTGCTCGCTGGCACAAAGTTGTACTACCAGTTTGGCATTGCCAACCTGTGTCGGGGCATTGTGGGGAGCAGTGCCTCTCCCCCAGGTCTACACCTACCTCGAATTCTCTCGTCTGAATACTATTCTTATAATGGTGCTCTCTACCTCAGCTCAATGCCTTATGATTATTCAGCTGAGGGGGTGATGTGGTCGAGACGCCTGTTATTCATACTGAACCATATTAAAATGATTGAAATGGGGGTTACGAGAACAGCAAGGGGAGCGGACAATTAGGAAAGAACCCTTCAGTGACAATGTCGCTTTTTGACCCTTGCAGATTGTGCGTCCACGTCGCCAGATGACGCGGGCTCACTTCTCCATCTGTTGTTTCTCGTCAGTTTGGTTCTTATTCAGAGCTCAATTAAGCCATCAACTGCAAGATTTTGTATTCAATGGCATAAGACATGTTTAGGTAACCTTACAGCTTAGGTTAATGAACAAGTAATATTTTTGTATTCTTATTATCCAAGACGTGCAGAAGCATTTCGACAGAATTCATACAAAAACCGCGTGTAAAGGAAAAAACAGGCAGTTTCACCACTCATCACTGCACATATCTCCAGATTTGTATTTATCCTTTTTTTCAAACAAAGTAACATAAACAGACGTGTATAATGACTTGGTTTCTCGCATCTTGCATTGTTGGCAACAGAGAACATACCATAAACGAATAACACACTTTGGCAATGTTTCATTTATTTCATTTTAAAGTTCTGTAGTGTGAACGATCATGCTTCACGCGAGCAGAGTACTGCTAGTAAGAGGCGAGCCCGATTGCAAATCTTCCCTTTTTTCACCACTGCAGTAAAAAAATATAAGAAAGCTTTCTATAGGTATGTCAGGAATAAAAGAATGACTAGAGTAAGAGTAGGACCAGTCAAGGACAGTGGTGGGAAGTTGTGTGTGGAGGCTGAGGAGATAAGCGAGATACTAAATGAATACTTTTCGTCAGTATTCACTCAGGAAAAAGATAATTTTGTGGAGGAGAATGCTGAGACCCAGGCTATTAGAATAGATGGCATTGAGGTGCGTAGGGAAGAAGTGTTGGCAATTCTGGACAAGGTGAAATTAGATACGTCCCCGGGGCCTGATGGGATTTATCCTAGGATTCTCTGGGAAGCCAGGGAAGAGATTGCTGAGCCTTTGGCTTTGATTTCTATGTCATCATTTGCTACAGGAATAGTGCCAGAGGACTGGAGGATAGCAAATGTGGTCCCTTTGTTCAAGAAGGGGAGTAGAGATAACCCCGGTAACTATAGGCCGGTGAGCCTCACGTCTGTTGTGGGTAAAGTCTTGGTGAGGATTATAAGAGATACGATTTATAATCATCTAGATAGGAATAATATGATTAGGGATAGTCAGCATGGTTTTGTGAAGGGCAGGTCATGCCTCACAAACCTTATCGAGTTCTTTGAGAAGGTGACTGAACAGGTAGACGAGGGTAGAGCAGTTGATGTGGTGTATATGGATTTCAGTAAAGCGTTTGATAAGGTTCCCCACGGTCGGCTATTGCAGAAAATACGGAGGCTGGGGATTGAGGGTGATTTAGAGACGTGGATCAGAAATTGGCTAGTTGAAAGAAGACAGAGGGTGGTGGTTGATGGCAAATGTTCAGAATGGAGTTCAGTTACGAGTGGCATACCACAAGGATCTGTTCTGGGGCCGTTGCTGTTTGTCATTTTTATAAATGACCTAGGGGAGGGCGCAGAAGGTTGGGTGAGTAAATTTGCAGACGACACTAAAGTCGGTGGAGTTGTAGACAGTGCGGAAGGATGTTGCAGGTTACAGAGGGACATAGATAAGCTGCAGAGCTGGGTTGAGAGGTGGCAAATGGAGTTTAATGTGGAGAAGTGTGAGGTGATTCACTTTGGAAAGAATAACAGGAATGCGGAATATTTGGCTAATGGTAAAATTCTTGGTAGTGTGGATGAGCAGAGGGATCTCGGTGTCCATGTACATAGATCCCTGAAAGTTGCCACCCAGGTTGATAGGGTTGTGAAGAAGGCCTATGCTGTGTTGGCCTTTATTGGTAGAGGGATTGAGTTCCAGAGCCATGAGGTCATGTTGCAGTTGTACAAAACTCTAGTACGGCCGCATTTGGAGTATTGCGTACAGTTCTGTTCGCCTCATTATAGGAAGGACGTGGAAGCTTTGGAACGGGTGCAGAGGAGATTTACCAGGATGTTGCCTGGTATGGAGGGAAAATCTTATAAGGAAAGGCTGATGGACTTGAGGTTGTTTTCGTTAGAGAGAAGGTTAAGAGGTGACTTAATAGAGGCATACAAAATGATCAGAGGGTTAGATAGGTTGGACAGCGAGGTCCTTCTCCCGTGGATGGAGGTGGCTAGCACGAGGGGACATAGCCTTAAATTGAGGGGTAATAGATATAGGACAGAGGTCAGAGGTGGGTTTTTTACGCAAAGAGTGGTGAGGCCGTGGAATGCCCTACCTGCAACAGTAGTGAACTCGCCAACATTGAGGGCTTAAAAATTTATTGGATAAGCATATGGATGATAAGGGCATAGTGTAGGTTAGATGGCCTTTAGTTTTTTTTTCCATGTCGGTGCAACATGGAGGGCCGAAGGGCCTGTACTGTGCTGTATCGTTCTATGTTCTATGTTCTATGTCTAGCTGAATTGATCCTCGGCCGACTTTCCTGCCGATAATATTTGTTTTCTCTCAGGGCTGACCACTTTAAAGGGTGCGATAGAAAGACTGCCAGATAATGGATAGTTAATTACGACAGTCTTCAAACTAATGCTCTAACGGGGAATGTATATCAAGGCCTCCCCCTGAATTTATTGATCAGGAAAGGACTGCTGTGCTTATAGTTGCACGTTCCAGAATGGATGATTGGGCAAGGTAAGGTCGAAAAAAAAATGCGGCCGTGAAGTGAAAAAAATAATAACATTGATCCAAAGATGTGCGGGTTAGGTGGATTGGCCATGCTAAATTGCCCCGTAGTGTCTTAATAGTAAGGTTAAGGGGGGGGGGGGGTTGTTGGGTTACGGGTATAGGGTGGTTACGTGGGTTTGAGTAGGGTGATCATGGCTCGGCACAACATTGAGGACCGAAGGGCCTGTTCTGTGCTGTACTCTTCTATGTTCTATTGTTTTAAAGATGGCAGAGATCAATCGGATTCGTGGCGCTTCCAAGAGTCAGCAACTTCTGCACCTGGAAGTGCTTTATTGGACCGAAGGCACAGAATTGTATATACCAAATCAACTGATTCCTTGCTGCCAAATTAGTTCACATCACAACTCAGCGGTATCGGGCCCAGTCTCGATAAAGGGGGCATTTAGAATATTGCGCAGAGATGCTTCCATATCTTTAGTGTGAGATCCCGGATTAGGAACTGTACATGAGCGGACAGGAATGTCAAATATTGATGTCAAATAGTAAGGCTGAGCAGAAGATGCGATAGCTTAGCATTTATTCACTTTCATGCAAATGTTGGCAAGGTACACAACTTTGGAGAAAGTAAATTGAAAGGAAATAATTCTGATAAGAAATGGTATATTTTGAATACAGAACACTTCTGTTGACGGAGGGTCATAAAACACAAAACATGTTGTCAATTTGTTCAGCAGAGCATGTACTGAGATGAACGTTGCAATGGAAAGATGTTCGGGAATGAGATTATCCGTGTCCCTCGGGTTCTGGTATTTTGAAACATAAATTAAAGAACCTATTTTCAGAAATATACATTTAAACTCATACAGGTTGCCATTGTGCACAATGTATGGGGCATATAAGAATAACATTGCGAGAGCTGGTTAGGGGACGAATTGTTGTTCCATCCTCCGCCTATTTTTCATTACATCTAGACATTGCCAACGGTGAAGGAGTAGTAATAGTATGAACTTGTTTCCCAATCTCGGTTTTTCTACGTAATTAAAGAACAAATTAATATCAAACTGTTATCCTAGACAAATATAATTTGCTTAAAGTTGATACGTTTACAAATTTAGAACAATGCCTATATCTTTACCAATATGCACGGACGTAAACGAATAATACAAGATCATCAAGATTAGCTGAGGTCAAAAATGCTTCATTGAATTGCTGATCATCGTTTCTTTACAAATACATCGGTTTATTTCGAGAAAACAATCAAAATAACAAGAGAATCGATCCACTTATGGAGAGGCTCTATCGTCTTTGACTGAAATAGACTAGAGTTTCAAATCAAAAGACACCAGTATCCAACCAAAAGTGGAACAGAACTGGAAAAACGAACCGCGGACGATAAAAACCAGTTGAATGTCCACCTCCTGAAGCAATTGCCGTCTTTGAGGGATGATAGACGTTGTGCGTAAAAGGGTTCAGTTTTGGGTCTCTACATTTCAGAACGTAGACTTCCGGTGGCGACCAGGAAAATGAATGGTTGTATGGTAAGTGGCTCGTGCACGAGGTGGGATTAGTTTGGTCCTTTTGATCTTTTAGCAGGGAGCAACGCAGGTGGAAAGTATAGGAGTATTGAGAACTCAGAATTCGCCTTCGTTAGGGAAAGCATAGGACTTAAAAAAAAACAGGAATGCAGCAAATAAGGGAGAGTAGTCGGGAAATCATAAAGAGTGGAGCAAAGGTTCGAGGCACAGAATACGTCGCTCGAGAAGGTAGATGAGTCGATAGCTTATCATGAAATCGGTTGGCCTCACTAGAGGTGGAGATAGTGTTGGTTGGGGAGGACCGGAAGAAGCTCAGGTGCATTATCACTTCATCTGATCGAATCTCAACGTCCATGGATTTCCTGAGGGGATCTGGTGAGCGCAGGCCACAGCATATGTGGTAATGGTGTTTGAGAAGGTGTTGCGGCAGGAACCTTCTACAGATCCCCTGAAATGAATTAGGTACTCAATCGCTGAAGCAGCCAAAAATTGAAAACCACAGAGGGTGAACATTGTGCGGTTGCTCGACTATCTGGATAAGGAACAGATACTGCGGAGGACAATGGAGACAAGAGAATGCACCTCGGAGGGCCATGCGGTGTATATTTATTAGGATCTGGGAAGGTAATTAGCGAAGCGACGCCATGGTCAATGGGGTCAAACCGGCCATTCAGGAACAACGTGAGGGTCGGGGTGCAGTTTCCTACTCATTTGTGGGTCACGTTGTAGGATCGTGAGCATTATCTTGAGAGCGTAAGAGGCGAATCAGTTTATTAGAAAGCATGGATTTTGGGACCTACGAGCACATTGGACTTTGGGTGGTTACACCTGTGGATGAATTGTTTGCGTTTATGCGGGTTTCAATGATTGCTGATTGCGCTTTATGCACTCTGTTTTGGTAGTTACGACTTATATTTGTTAAATTGAATATGTCGTGTATTACTTTACCCTCTCAACGGTGGGAGTTGATTTATTTATTTTTTTAAATGGCAGTCATTCGTTGTTTTGTGTGGGTCAGGGGAGAAAGAGAAGTGGAGTCTGAGCAACTAGGGAGGGCAGCGGAGCTGGACTTGTCAGAAGGCCAGGAAGAAAGCTTTAGGATGGTAATGGTGGTTGCCTCGTGTGTGGTCACCACGCTAGAAGGTTGACTAGGTAACTGAGCGAAGTGGGAGGGTGGAGCTTAGATTTGTGGATGGAGAAGTGGTGGTTTGGTCGGGATGGCTCTCTTTGTTTGTGTCTGGCGGGGGAGGGGCGTGGGTTTGCATTGGCGATCTGCTTGGCGCTGGGTTTGGGGAGGGCCTGGGGAGTGGTTTGCTGACGTCGATGGATTTGCTGTTTCTGCAGTTCGTTCACCATAATCGTGGTTTTTTAATAATAATCCTTATTGGTGGCACAAGCAGTCTTTAGTTAACACTGCAATGCCGTTTATGTGAAAATCCCCCAGTGGCCACCTTTCGACACCTGTTCGGGTACATGGAGGGGGAATTCCAAATGTCAAAATTACCTAACAACTCATCTTTCAGAACATGTGGGAAAAAAGCGGAGCACCTGGAGGAATCTCACAATGAAAAAGGGAGATGGCGGCGTCCATCTTGGGAAGGCCCTGGAGTGGTGCGATTTTTATAAGCAGTTTGGTACGGATTTCTTCGTCGAGATGTATGTCTTCCATTTCGCCCATTTGAAAATAAAGAACAATGACATGGAGCAATGTGATAGAGTCCGAGATATTCACAGCATGGAAACAGGAGCTTAGGCCCAGTTTGTCCATGCCGCACAGTTTCTATCACTGAGCTCGTCCCACTTGCCCGCATTTGGCCCGTTCTGTCTGTACCGGACCTGTGCATGTAACTCACTAAGTTTTTTTATAAAGGAAAACATTGTTCCTGCCTCTACCATTGCCTCGGGCAGCTCGTTCCAGATGCTCACCACCCTCTGTGTGAAACAAAATCCCTTCCCTTTTGTATCTCTATCTCTCACCTTAAACCTATCCCTTCTTGTTCTAGACACCTCTATCTTTTGGAAAAGATGTTGACTATCTACCTTACGATGCTCCTCATTATTTTATAGACCTTTGAAAGGTAACACCTAAGCGTTCTAAGCTCCAGGGAAAATTGTCGCAGCCAATGCTGCCTCTCTTTATAACTCAGGTCATCAACCCCTTGTAGCATGTCCGTAACTCTCTCCTGCACTCTTTCTAATTTAACAATACCCTTCCGGTAATAGGGTGACCAGAACTGAACAGTGCATTCCATGTGTGGTCTTCCCAATGTCTTGTACAACTTCAATAAGACGTCCCTCGTGCTGGATTCAATATTCTGACCAATAAAACGTAGCATGCTGAATCATCATTGCCGAAGGTACTGCCAGCTCAAATAAATGACCGTGTGCTGGGGATGATTTGGGAGGACCAAGAGGGGTTTTTTGGGGCTAATTTCCAGAGATTATTAAATTTAGTTATAAATTTGGGCAGGGGGCGCAGGAAATGGAGGAAGCCGTGTCAATTGATCTGGAAAGAGTGTTCGACCAGGTCCAATGCCTGTCTGTATTCAAGATGCTAGGACGGTTTTGATTTTGGTCAGCGATTTGTAGATTGGGTGACGTTGCTGTATTTGGATACTAAGGTGCGTGTCCGGACTATTAATGTTAGTTTGAAATATTTTGGCATACAGCAGGGGATGAGACAGTGGTCCCCGCTATCCCGTTGCTCTTTGCTTTTGCTATTGCACCGTTCGCAGTGACACATGCTTCCGGGGTGGGAATAGGAGGCGGCTGGGGCTGAGCTGGAGGAGTATTAGGAGAGGGGAATGAAGCATCGATTGTTCCTGGACGCAGACGATATCTTGCTGTATATCTAGATCCCTATAAACAGCTTTGATACGATTATGGGAATATTACGGGAAAAGGGTATTGTTCTGGATATTAATTCAGCATAGACTGTGGTATATTCGCTCAACGAGTGAGGACGGGCGGCGAAGGTGTTTGGGGAGGCAGCCATTTGAATCAGACGGTGCTAGATTTCGATGTCTGCAATCGAGGTAGCGCAGAGGTGGGCCCAGCTGCAAAATTTAAACTTGACAAATATGCTGAAGAGAATGAAGGAAGATTTTAAAAGGTGTAGAATGTTGCCTTTGTCGTTAGCTGAAATAGTCCAAAGGGTCTATGCCGAAATCCTTTTTTAGAAATGACAATGAAATTAACTCGGAGTTTATATGGGCGTGGAAGGTACCTCGAAAAAGACTAGTGTTCTTGGAGGGGGATGTACGGTGAAGGGAAGCAACATTCCAAAACTTGCTGAACTATTCCGGGGCCGTAAAGATCGCAAAAGTTTGGAAATGTGTGGTGGATTGAAAATCGGTGTGGGGACGACTGGATGAGGGCTCGTGCAGAGGATTGTGTTTGAGAACTTTATTTCAGGTGCCTTTTTCGGTCTCGCCAGCCAGGTACCCCACGAACCTAGTTAGAGTTTCAACGTTGAGGGTGTAAAACAGTGCCGACACCACTTTGGAATTGGGGGCTTGTCATTGGGCGCGCCTATTTGTGGTAATCATAGCTTTATTTGGGCAGGACTGGATTCGATATTCAGGCCGTGGGAGCAAGCGGGGTTAGAATCTCTCACGGACCTTTCTGCAGTGCGGAGGTATGCGGAGTTACAGGATTTGGAGGTGAAGAACAAGTTCCAAAGGGAAGTTAGTTTCACTCTCTGCAAATTAGATAATATCTGAGGAACGGGCTGGTCTTGTTTTCTGAGTAGCCATCCCCGGTGCTACAACATACAATTATATCGGAATAAGGTGGGTGAACTTCAGGCATGGATCGCAGAGGGTAAAATTGACATTATATATGGGGAGCTGATGGATGAGAGATCTTCAGTGGAGTATGTAAGGCAGAAGTCGGAGGAAGAGCTTGGGCGAGGGATTTGTTGGCGCTGGAGTGAAGCAATGCGATGGTAAAATCGTCGTCACGATCATTAATCATGTGCGAGGCAGAGGCTCCTACAGTTTAACGGTGTGCATACGCCGTTGACGGTGTTTACGATGAGTCCGTTATTTCCCGGAGTAAAGAATCGACACGTGAGCTATGCAGGGCGGCAAGCGAATCACCTCCACAAATTCATGGTATATCCGAAGCTGGAGGGATTCGGAAAATCTTCTCAGAAACAATGTCAAAGATTCTCGGAGTAAAGCTGTTCCAATGGTGGCAATATTTGGCGTTTCGGAGGATCTCGGAGTGCCGATGGAGAGAGATAGAGATAGAGATAGAGAAATTCAGCACAGAACAGGCCCTTCGGCCCACGATGTTGCGCCGAACTTTTGTCCGAGGTTAATCATTGAATTTTGGACAATTTTTCATGACCAATCCACCCAACCTGCACATCTTTGGACTGTGGGAGGAAACCGGAGTACCCGGAGGAAACCCACACAGTCACAGGGAAGATGTGCAGACTCCACACAGACAGTGACCCAAGTCGAAATCGAACTTGGGACCCTGGAGCTGTGAAGCAATTGTGCTATCTACAATGCTACCGTGCTGCCCTTAAGAAGTTAACCTACACTCCATTATTCTACCCTAATCCATGTACCTATCCAATAGCCGCTTGAAGGTCCCTAACGTTTCCGACTCAACTACTTCCACAGGCAGTGCATTCCATGCCCCCACTACTCTCTGGGTAAAGAACCTACCTCTGACATCCCCTCTATATCTTCCACCATTTATCTTAAATTTATGTCCCCTTGTAATGGTGTGTTCCACCCTGGGAAAACGTCTCTGACTGTCTACTCTACCTATTCCCCAATCATCTTATAAACCTCCTTCAAGTCGCCCCTCATCCTTCTCCGTTCTAATGAGAAAAGGCCTAGCACCCTCAACCGTTCCTCGTATGACCTACTCTCCATTCCTTTGCACCTTTTTGAAAGCTTCCACATCCTTCCTAAAATGAGGCGACCAGAACTGCACACAGTACTCCAAATGTGGCCTGACCAAGTTTTTGTACAGCTGCATCATCACCTCACGGCTCTTAAATTCAATCCCTCTGTTAATGAACGCTAGAACACCATAGGCCTTCTTCACAGCTCTATCCACTTGAGTGGCAACTTTCAAAGATCTATGAACATAGACCCCAAGATCTCTCTGCTCCTCCACATTGCCAAGAACCCTACCATTAACCCTGAATTCCGCATTCATATTTGTCCTTCCAAAATGGACAACCTCACACTTGTCAGGGTTTAACTCCATCTGCCACTTCTCAGCCCAGCTCTGCATTCTATCAATGTCTCTTTGAAGCCGACAACAGCCCTCCTCACTATCCAGAACTCCACCAATCTTCGTTTAATCTGCAAATTTACTGACCTACCCTTCAACTCCCTCATCCAAGTCGTTAATGAAAATCACAAACAGCAGAGGACCCAGAACTGATTCCTGCGGTACACCACTGATAACTGGGCTCCAGGCTGACTATTTGCCATCCGCCACCACTGTCTTCTATCGGTTAGCCAGTTTGTTATCCAACTGGCCAAATTTCCCACTATCCCATGCCTCCTTACTTTCTGCACAAGCCTACAATGGGGAACCTTATCAAATGCCTTACTAAAATCCATGTACACTACATCCACTGCTTTACCTTCATCTACATGTTTGGTCACCTCCTCAAATAAGTCAATAAGACTTGTAAGGCAAGACCTACCCCTCACAAATCCGTGCTGACTATCCCTAATCAAGCAGTGCCTTTCCAGATGCTCAGAAATCCTTTCCTTCAGTACCCTTTCCATTACTTTACCTACCACTGAAGTAAGACTAACTGGCCTGTAATTCCCAGGGTTATCCCTATTCCCTTTTTTGATCAGGGGCACGACATTCGCCACTCTCCAATCCTCTGGAACACCCCTGTTGACAGCGAGGACAAAAAGATCATTGTCAACGGCTCTGCAATTTCATTTCTTGCTTCCCATAGAATCCTTGGATATATCCCGTCAGGCCGGGGGACTTCTCTATCCTCAAGTTTTTCAAAATGTGCAACACATCTTCCTTCCTGATAAGTATCTCCTCGAGCTTATCAGTCTGTTTCACACTGTCCTCTCCAACAATATGGCCGCTCTCGTTTGTAAATGCTGAAGAAAAATACTTGTTCAAGACCTCTCCTATCTCTTCAGAGTCAATACACAATCTCCCGCTACTGTCCTTGATCAGACCTACCCTCGCTCTAGTCCTTCTCATATTTCTCACATATGTGTAAAATGCCTTGGGGTTTTCCTTGATCCTACCTGCCAAAGATAATTCATGCCCTCTCTTAGCTCTCCTAATCCCTTTCTTCAGTTCCCTCCTGGCTATCTTGTATCCCTCCAGCGCCCTGTCTGAACCTTGTTTCTTCAGCCTTACATAAGTCTCCTCCTTCCTCTTAACAAGACATTCAACCTCTCTTGTCAACCATGGTTCCCGCACTCGACCATCTCTTCCCTGCCTGAGAGGGACATACATATCAAAGACACGCAGTACCTGTTCCTTGAACAAGTTCCACATTTCACTTGTGTCCTTCCCTGACAGTCTATGTTCCCAACTTCTGCACTTCAATTCTTGTCTGACAGCATTGTCTTTACCCTTCCCCCAATTATAAACCCTTCCCTGTTGCACGCACCTATCCCTCTCCATAACTAAAGTGAAAGTCACAGAATTGTGGTCACTACCTCCAAAATGCTCCCCCACTAACAAATCTATCACCTGCCCTTGTTGGTTACCAAGTAGTAAATCCAATATGTCCTCCCCTCTGGTCGGACAATCTACATACTGTGTTAGAAAAGCTTCCTGGACGTACTGCACAAACACTACCCCAACCAAACTATTTGATCTAAAGAGTTTCCACTCAATGTTTGGTAAGTTGAAGTCACCCATGACTACTACCCTGTGACTTCTGCACCTTTCCAAAATCTGTTTCCCAATCTGTTCCTCCACATCTCTGCTGCTATTGGGGGGCCTATAGAAAACTCCTAACAAGGTGACTGCTCCTTTCATATTTCTGACTTCAATCCATATTACCTCAGTAGGCAGATCCCCCTCGAAATGCCTTTCTTCAGCTATTATACTATCTCTAATTAACAATGCCACCCCCCACCTCTTTTACCATCCTCCCTAATCTTGTTGAGACATCTATAACCAGGGACCTCCAACAACCATTTCTTCCCCTCTGTTATCCAAGTTTCCGTGATGGCCACCACATCGTAGTCCCAAGTACGGATCCATGCCTTAAGTTCACCCACCTTATTCCTGATGCTTCTTACATTAAAGTATACACACCAACCCAGCTCCTTGCCTGCAAGTACTCTCCTTTGTCAGTGTTACCTTCCCCACTTCATCACTACGTGCTTTGGCATCCTGAATATCGGCTTCCTTAGTTGCTGGACTACAGATCCGGTTCCCATTCCCCTGCCAAATTAGTATAAACCCTCCCGAAGAGTACTAGAAACCCCCCCCCCCCAGGATATTGGTGCCCCTCTGGTTCAGATGCAACCCGTCCTGCTTGTACAGGTCCCACCTTCCCCAGAATGCGCTCCAATTATCCAAATACCTGAAGCCATCCCTTGTACACCATTCCTGCAGCCACGTGTTCAACTGCACTCTCTCCCTATTCCTAGCCTCGCTATCACGTGGCACCGGCAACAAACCAGAGATGAGGCCTGTTTAGGGGCACATTGTATTATTCTCTTTGAAGGTAAGGTTTTTTTTGAGTCATCGGTTAGCTGAGGTCTGTATAAAAGACAGACAGAGAGCGCACACAGTAAGCGAGCACTTTTCCAGGATACACACACGGAGTGAGACTCATCCAGAGTGGGGGATTTAAACTTGGTAATTTGGTGCAGTGAGGTAATTCGGTGCAGAGTGTGAGGAGGTGCTTTTTAACCCTGGTAAATGACTGGTAAGTAGTCTCTCTTTTTCTTTTCATTGTCTAATTTATTTATTTTTATTTTGAAATTCTAGTTGTTTAAGTTTACCAAGGGTTTAAGACATGGCAGGAGATCCCAGACCCGTGTCATGCTCCTCGTGTGCGATGTGGGAGCTCAGGGACACGTCCACTGTCCCTGGCTCCTTCACGTGCAAGAAGTGTGTTCAGTTGCAGCTCTTGTTAGACCGCTTGACGGCTCTGGAGCTGCGGATGGACTCACTTTGGAGCATCCGCGATGCTGAGGAGGTCGTGGATAGCACGTTTAGCGAGTTGGTCACACCGCAGGTGAAGGTTACTGAGGGAGATAGAAAATGGGTGACCAAAAGAAAGAGCAAGAGTAGGAAGGCAGTGCAGGTGTCCCCTGCGGTCATCTCCCTGCAAAACAGATATACCGCTTTGGATACTGTTGAGGGAGATGGCTCACCAGGGGAAGGCAGCAGCAGCCAGGTTCACGGCACCGTGGCTGGCTCTGCTGCACAGCAGGGCAGGAAGAAATATGGCAGGGCTATAGTGATAGGGGACTCGATCGTAAGGGGAATAGACAGGCGGTTCTGTGGATGCAATCGAGACTCCAGGATGGTATGTTCCCTCCATGGTGCAAGGGTCTAGGATGTCTCGGAGAGGCTGCAGGACATTCTGGGGGGGGGGGGGGGGGGGAGGGTGAACAGCCAGCTGTCGTGGTGCACATAGGCACCAACGATATAGGTAAAAAACGGGATGAGGTCCTACAAGCGGAATTTAGGGAGTTAGGAGTTAAACTAAAAAGTAGGACCTCAAAGGTAGTAATCTCAGGATTGCTACCAGTGCCACGAGCTAGTCAGAGTAGGAATGTCAGGATAGATAGGATGAATGCGTGGCTCGAGAGATGGTGGAAGAGGGAGGGATTCAAATTCCTGGGGCATTGGGATCGGTTCTGGGGGAGGTGGGACCAGTACAAACCGGATGGTCTGCACTTGGGCAGGACTGGAACCGATGTCCTAGGGGGGGGGTGCTTTCTAGAGCTGTTGGGGAGGGTTTAAACTAATGTGGCAGGGGGATGGGAACCAATGCTGGAAGTTGGAAGGTAGTAAAACAGGGACAGAAACAAAAGGAAGTAAGGGGAAAAGTGCAAGGCAGAGAAGACATAGTCAGAAATCCATAAGGGCGACAGTACAAGGTACAGTGACTGAGGGGAGCACAGTGAATAGGCCCAGTAATAACAAAAGGAATAAAACTGGAGATGTTAAGATTCAAAACAGAGGTAAAAAACCAACATAAGTGTGCTTTACCTGAATGCTCGTAGTATTCGGAATAAAGTAAATGAGTTGGTGGCACAAATCATCGTAAATGACTATGATTTAGTGGCCATTACTGAAACATGGTTAAAGGATGGTCACGACTGGGAGTTAAATATCCGAGGGTATCAAACTATTCGGAAGGACAGAGTGGAAGGTAAGGGAGGTGGTGTTGCTCTGTTATTTAAGGATGACATCCGGGCAATAGTAAGGGATGACATCGGTGCTATGGAGAATAAGGTTGAATCCATTTGGGTGGAAATCAGGAATAGTAAGGCGAAAAAGTCACTGATAGGAGTAGTCTATCGGCCACCAAATAGTAACGATATAGTGGGGCAAGCAATAAACAAAGAAATAACTGATGCATGTAGAAATGGTACAGCAGTTATCATGGGGGATTTTAATCCACATGTCGATTGGTTTAACCAGGTCGGTCAAGGCAACCGTGAGGAGGCGTTTATAGAATGTATCCGCGATAGTTTCCTAGAACAGTATGTAATGGAACCTACGAGGGAACAAGCGGTCCTAGATCTTGTCCTGTGTAATGAGACAGGATTGATTCATGATCTCATAGTTAGGGATCCTCTCGGAAGGAGCCATCACAATATGGTGGAATTTAAAATACAGATGGAGGGTGAGAAAGTAAAATCAAATACTAGTGTTTTGTGTTTAAACAAAGGAGATTACAAGGGGATGAGAGAAGAACTAGCTAAGGTAGACTGGGAGCTAAGACTTTATGGTGGAACAGTTGAGGAACAGTGGAGAACCTTCCAAGCGATTTTTCACAGTGCTCAGCAAAGGTTTATACCAACAAAAAGGAAGGACGGAAGAAAGAGGGAAAATCGACCGTGGATATCTAAGGAAATAAGGGAGAGTATTAAATTGAAGGAAAAAGCATATAAAGTGGCAAAGATTGCTGGGAGATTAGAGGACTGGGAAATCTTTAGGGGGCAACAGAAAGCTACTAAAAAAGCTATAAAGAAGAGTAAGATAGAGTATGAGAGTAAACTTGCTCAGAATATAAAAACAGACATTAAAAGTTTTTACAAATATATAGGACAAAAAAGAGTGGCTAAGGTAAATATTGGTCCTTTAGAGGATGAGAAGGGAGTTTTAATAATGGGAAATGAGGAAATGGCTGAGGAACTGAACAGGTTTTTTGGGTCGGTCTTCACAGTGGAAGACACAAATAACATGCCAGCGACTGATAGAAATGAGGCTATGACAGGTGAGGACCTTGAGAGGATTGTTATCACTAAGGAGGGAGTGATGGGCAAGCTAATGGGGCTAAAGGTAGACAAGTCTCCTGGCCCTGATGGAATGCATCCCAGAGTGCTAAAAGAGATGGCTAGGGAAATTGCAGATGCACTAGTGATAATTTACCGAAATTCACTAGACTCTGGGGTGGTCCCGGTGGATTGGAAATTAGCAAACGTGACGCCACTGTTTAAAAAAGGAGGTAGGCAGAAAGCAGGAAACTATAGGCCAGTGAGTTTAACTTCGGTAATAGGGAAGATGCTGGAATCTATCATCAAGGAAGAAATTGCGAGGCATCTGGATAGAAATTGTCCCATTGAGCAGACGCAGCATGGGTTCGTAAAAGGCAGGTCATGCCTAACTAATTTAGTGGAATTTTTTGAGGACATTACCAGTGCAGTAGATAACGGGGAGCCGATGGATGTGGTATATCTGGATTTCCAGAAAGCCTTTGACAAGGTGCCACACAAAAGGTTGCTGCAGAAGATAAAGATGCATGGCATTAAGGGTAAAGTAGTAGCATGGATAGAGGATTGGTTAATTAATAGAAAGCAAAGAGTTGGGATAAATGGGTGTTTCTCTGGTTGGCAATCAGTAGCTAGTGGTGTCCCTCAGGGATCCGTGTTGGGCCCACAATTGTTCACAATTTACATAGATGATTTGGAGTTGGGGACCAAGGGCAATGTGTCCAAGTTTGCAGATGACACTAAGATGAGTGGTAAAGCGAAAAGTGCAGAGGATACTGGAAGTCTGCAGAGGGATTTGGATAAGTTAAGTGAATGGGCTCGGGTCTGGCAGATGGAATACAATGTTGACAAATGTGAGGTTATCCATTTTGGTAGGAATAACAGCAAACGGGATTATTATTTAAACGATAAAATATTAAAGCATGCCGCTGTTCAGAGAGACTTGGGTGTGCTAGTGCATGAGTCACAGAAGGTTGGTTTACAAGTGCAACAGGTGATTAAGAAGGCAAATGGAATTTTGTCCTTCATTGCTAGAGGGATGGAGTTTAAGACTAGGGAGGTTATGTTGCAACTGTATAAGGTGTTAGTGCGGCCACACCTGGAGTATTGTGTTCAGTTTTGGTCTCCTTACTTGAGAAAGGACGTACTGGCACTGGAGGGTGTGCAGAGGAGATTCACTAGGTTAATCCCAGAGCTGAAGGGGTTGGATTATGAGGAGAGGTTGAGTAGACTGGGACTGTACTCGTTGGAATTTAGAAGGATGAGGGGGGATCTTATAGAAACATTTAAAATTATGAAGGGAATAGATAGGATAGATGCGGGCAGGTTGTTTCCACTGGCGTGTGACAGCAGAACTAGGGGGCATAGCCTCAAAATAAGGGGAAGTACATAGAACATAGAACAGTACAGCACAGAACAGGCCCTTCGGCCCTCAATGTTGTGCCGAGCCATGATCACCCTACTCAAACGTATCCACCCTATACCCGTAACCCAACAACCCCCCCTTAACCTTACTTTTATTAAGACACTACGGGCAATTTAGCATGGCCAATCCACCTAACCTACACATCTTTGGACTGTGGGAGGAAACCGGAGCACCCGGAGGAAACCCACGCAAACAGGGGGAGGACGTGCAGACTCCACACAGACAGTGACCCAGCCGGGAACCGAACCTGGGACCCTGGAGCTGTGAAGCATTTATGCTAACCACCATGCTACCCTGCTGCCCCGAAGTAGATTTAGGACTGAGTTTAGGAGGAACTTCTTCACCCAAAGGGTTGTGAATCTATGGAATTCCTTGCCCAGTGAAGCAGTTGAGGCTCCTTCATTACATGTTTTTAAGGTAAAGATAGATAGTTTTTTGAAGAATAAAGGGATTAAGGGTTATGGTGTTCGGGCCGGAAAGTGGAGCTGAGTCCACAAAAGATCAGCCATGATCTAATTGAATGGCGGAGCAGGATCCAGGGGCCAGATGGCCTACTCCTGCTCCTAGTTCTTATGTTCTTATGTTCTTATGTTCTTATGACAACTCTGTCTGTCCTGGCCTTTAACTTCCAGCCTAACTTCCTAAACTTGTTTATTACCTCCACATCCTTTTTCCTACCTACGTCGTTGGTACCAATGTGCACCACGACTTCTGGCTGCTCACCCTCCCCCTTCAGGATCCTGAAGACACGATCCGAGACATCCCTGGACCTGGCACCCGGGAGGCAACATACCTTTCGGGAGTCTCGATCGCGACCACAGAATCTCCTATCTATTCCCCTAACCATTGAATCTCCTATTACTATTGCTTTTCTATGCTCCCCCCTTCCCTTCTGAGCCCCAGAGCCAGACTCAGTCATGCCAGAGACATGGCCGCTGGGGCATTCCCCCGGTAGGTCATCCCCCCAACAACATCCAAAACGGTATACTTGTTTTGAAGGGGAACGGCCACGAGGTATCCTTGCACTGTCTGCCTGTTAGTTTTCTTTCCCCTGACTGTAACCCAGCTACTCTTGTCCAGTCACTTTGGTGTGGCTACCTCCCTATAACTCTTCTCGATAACCCCCTCTGCCTCCCGGATGATCCGAAGTTCATCCAGCTCCAGCTCCAGTACCTTAACACGGTCTCTGAGGAGCTGGAGTTTTTTTTTTAAATTTAGATTACCCAATTATTTTTTCCAATTAAGGGGCAATTTAGCGTGGCCAATCCACCTACTCTACACATTTTTGGGTTGCGGTTGCGAAACCCACGCAGACACGGGGAGAATGTGCAAACTCCACATGGACAGTGACCCAGAGCCGGGATCGAACCTAGGCCCTCAGCGCCGTGAGGCAGTTGTGCTAACCACTAGGCCACCGTGCTGCCCCCTGA